>NC_056040.1:10606544-11293544 GCF_004379255.2 Salvia splendens
AATGAAATTTTCCCCTTGCAGAAAAATGAGAAATAAAATATACCAAGCGGTTTTGCAATGTTGATGGTGGGTCTATAAATAATTGTTACTACTATTAGTTTCTAATTTAATGATTCTGACAAAGACTTATGATTGGTAGATATCCTATAGGTAGAAAAGTTCAATGATGACAAATTTTCCCCTTGCAGAAAAATGAGAAATTAATACTGTATACTCCATATGAAAAAAATACGCAGCATTAAACTTAGAAGGTAAGGAGGCTTTAATTTAATTTAATACAATAAAATGTAGGTGACGTTGGTCTTGAATTGAATTTGTTGGCGAGAAGGTTGAGGACATATTTGAAATACTATCATTTTTATGGAAAACGATAGAAACATGTAATTTCTCTCATTTTCACACAGCATTACACTGATAAAAAGTAACAGCAAATTACAGCTGATCATTACATATCTACTTCCATCAGATTCATAGACAACATAAAGCCGTACCCAAAAACTAAAGATCACGACTTTGTAGAGACTATATTGAAAGGTTGCAAACCCATGTTGCATTAGCACTAGAGGGACCTGATAAAAAGTGACTAATATACATATAGTCTGTTAACTATATTAGGCCCACCCGAATTCGAATCTCAGAGGCTGGTTTCCTATGCATCAAATCATAATACCTTTAGCACAACTCTATTCTATTTAGACAACAGATGATGTCTGACTTACACACAGCGGACATGGCGGGTCCTGGCTATCTCCGTGGCTTGTCTTCTGCTCCAGGCACTCTGCGTGATAGACATGGCCGCAAACTAGAACTGCCACAACAGAGAGATTCGTAGATGGAGAATTCTCAAAAATGAAGGGGTGTTTCCTTAGACGCTTCTGGCATATCCTGCATTCCATCTTCCTTACATCTCCAGATATTGAATTCTCACCGAATGAATTTGACCTTATCCTCTCAGGTTTTTGAAATATCCCGCCCCCTGAAATTCAACATGTAAAAATTAGGAGACATGTATCAGGTGAGACCAAAAACTGCAAGAACAACTTTGAAGGCTACTTATCTAATATTTCGATACATGACAGTTCAGACTTCAGATTAACTCCAGAAATCAGATTTGTAGATGAGTAATATGTTATACCTCTATACTGGAAGGCCGAGAGATCTTTACTTTCTGGTTTGAAGGACAGCTTAGCATCATAGACAGGAGAACCTTTCCAATTAGAAGGAGATGCATCGGAATAGTTACTAGAGCTTCGTCTAGAATAATGGCGACCAAAGGGATGGCGAGAATGCCTCAGCAATATTCTATGGCTGGAGCCATGATTTTGATGATGAGGTGATTCATGACCTGGTGATCTCTTAAGAGAACTACCCGGAGCATCCATTAATAGCTCCTGTGATGCACTGCTTTCAACTTGGTCAAAAGGTCTCTGGTACATCATTTTAAAATTGTAAATGCAAAAATGAGAGAGGGGGGGAGGGGTAAGCCAAAACTGACAATGATGGACTAACCTGTTTGGACTGAAGATCCCCTTGAGATGCATGTGGTATGATGTCTGAAATTGCCAGCTGATAGTCAGTGACTCTTTAATCAAAAAAACTTAATGTCATTGGAAACCACAAATTCTATATGCCAGTGACAGCATAAAATGGAGGTGATTGAAAGGCAGAACAAGATAAAATGACACAAGCTTCTAGATAACCACCTACTGCATGCGGAACAATGAAAATTGCAACTTCCTAGCAACAAAATTTGTTCTTTCCCAGGAAGCGTGGAAAACAAATACAAATGAAGATGACTATTGACAAAATTCTGGATCATCATCAACAAGAAAATCTGGAAATAGAACTTAGATACAGGTTTTGCGAACAAAATCTGGATCAAAATCAACTCAAAACGACCATAGCTAAGTTTGTAGAAAGCTGGTTTCACAGAGGCCACAGCTAAGTTCTGACATGTACCATGCCTGTTATAATGCACACATGATTATACCAGGCTTAAAGATATTGGAATTTCAAAAGCAAATTGGCAGTCATCTTCATCCACATTATGTCATGCCAAATGTGGTATGCCGGGCTTTCCAATTCTAGGATACCGATTAACCAAAAATGATATAGCAAGCAACGAGAAGTCTCTACTTCAAATTTCATGGTTCATGGTTAAGTAGATGGAATGCTAAAGATGCAATATATAAAACCTCTCAAGTAAAATCAAACTTAAAATCTAAAGCCATGTAAATTGTTAGGTAAAAGATCAGAAAGGGCTATATGGATGTATGATATTTGTGGGAAAACAAGGATATTCAAGTCATGGATGGGACACTCTCAAAATTTAAAATCACTCATCTAAGTTCAGGGTGAAAAGTAGATATTGGTGATCTTATGTCCAGAATAAAAATAGACGAAACTTTAATAAATTGGATATGGGAAGCTGATAATCTAGTAATCAACTGATGGGATAAACATAAGTTCATGGAAACTAAAGTCAAGTATACCCTAATTCCATAGTTCACATTCAAATTATAACTCACACAATGGGGGTGCCCAAATATGCCTGGTCTTTATAACAAAAGCGTGCATATCAGCTAAGACAGTAGAGACTTATAGATTACCACTAGTAGCAATTAGTAAAAAGGCTATAAATAATCACCCACTCTAAATTTTATCAGTCCATTCATGACGCATATAACTGACACTTATACAATGCTATACGTTCAATTTGCACCAGCACCCCGAAGTGCATTGGTATTATTTAAAGGAAGAAATCAAAAGGGCAAACTTGGGAGTCATCAAAGTTAACAACACATAAGAGAAGAGATCTCTTCTTCCTGTTCGACTCTAATCTGCCCCATGAACTGCTCCTACTGAATCATATCCCCAAAAGCATCGTCTCTACATTTCAGTTTCACAAAAATATTCTATCATCTTTAAGAGTAATACAGCAAAGTCCTAAATTGTCTCAATGACTATTAACAAAAAACTTAATGCTACAACACATACTAAAAAACGCGAAGCCAAAACTTGTAAAAAAGCCAATCAGCCAGCCTAATCACACACGCGACTCAACTACATAAAGTCAAATTGGGTGAAAACATAAAAAGGAAGCGTGGCATCATCTCATGCATCAATGGCGTCGATTAAAACCTACCGCTATCACTAAACAACTAAAATCAACAAGTCAAAACTGTTCCCGGGAAAAAAGGGACAAGAAAATGGCGGATTATTTCATTTCTTAATCACAAAATCAACTTCAAAGGCTAAGAGCGGAAGATGATCATCCGATTATATAAACAAATAGAACCCAAAACATCGATCATTGATCATGCAAATTCCAACATCGAAAACGAAAAAGATGGAATTTTGCACTTGAAATCGGGCCTGAAAAGCATTTACCTGGATGTGCCGGTGCTTTATTTTTATCAGCCCTTCTTTTTCTTTTCCCCATTATGCAATGCAATTTCCAAAAACAATAGTAGCAATATAGTAGTAGTAATAAATAAATGTGAGCAAAGATTGGGAGGCAGAAAAGGTAGAGGTTTTGGGGTGATTGATGGTTTAAGGGAAAATGGGGGTGAAAGGTGCCGCGAAGATAGAGCAGCGAGAAGCGGAGATGCCAATCAACAAAATCTAGCAAAGGGAAAAACGAGAGAGAGAGGATACGGTAATTTGGGGATTTCTTTTCATTGCTCTTCTTTATGTTGCTAACCTCTGATATTTCTATGGTCAAATTAATAATCAACTTATCAGTTTCATTTCTATTTTTATGCTCATAAAGCATTTTAAAAAATTATTAAAAAAGAATCTTGTAGTAGTATACTTTAAGGAGTCGATATATTCTACTCCACAAATTATTTATACTAGGAATATCGGGTCCAGAGCCTTTGTTCTAGCAGTAATGAGCTTAGACATATTCTTTGACACATGTCTCAAGTTTGACCCCTGAGTAACAAAAATAGTGAAAATTTATTTCCACTAGGTTAAGTGGAGGGGGGACTTGACTCGCTCGGTCAATTGTCTGTGGAACTGAATTTCCTCCAAAAAACTCCTCATATGTGTAAGGGCAAGCGATAACCAATTCGTAGGTCCAGGCCGGAGGGGGGTTTTTGGAGTATGGGGCCGCATGTGGTGGAACCAGTCACTATAAAAAGTTTACCCAACACAGTTTTATGTCTGGAGCCTTTGTCCTAGTGGCAATAAGCTTAGACATCTTTGACAGAGGTCTCGAGTTCGACCCCTCTCAGCAACATAGTGGAAATTTATTTGCACTTTATTCAGATGAGGTGAGTCTTGACTCACTCAGTCAATTGTCAGTGGAACTGAGTTTCCTTCAAAAAAGCAAGCGGGGTCCAGGCCGACCCCTCTCAGCAACAAAAATAGTGGAAATTTATTTCCACTTTATTCAGAGGAGGTCAGTCTTGACTCACTCAGTCAATTGTCAGTGGTCTAGGCTGAAAGGAGGGTTTTGGAGTATGGGGCCGCATGCAGTGGAACCAGTCACTATAAAAATTTTACCCAAACACAGTTTTTGCCCGCAGGGGCGTAGCGCAGTTGGCAACGGAGGGGGAGATCTTGCTGCAATGAGCTATAAAAATTTTACCCAAACACAGTTTTTTGCCCGCAGGGGCGTAGTGCAGTTGGCAACGGAGAGGGAGATCTTGCTGCAATGAGCTTGGGTTCAAATTTCACTGTTGTCGTGTAGTTGCTTCCATCTCTCAGGCACAAGTGTGAGGCCTTGAGAAATGGGCTTCAGGCAGTCAGTGGGTTAAGGCCTCCCCCTTAACGGGTTATTGCGTACCCTGATTTAACCACCTCACATGATGTCGGGTCGAAGTGTGGAGGCCGCCAAGGCGACAGAATCGCCCTTTTTGCTAGGGATGTCAATCGGGCCAGCCCACCGGGTTTCGGGCCAACCCTATTCGGGTTGCGGGTCAATCGGGTGCGGGCTAATCGGGTTGTTATTTTTTCGGGTTATAAAAGTTCAGCCCTAACCCTAAAAGCTCGGGTTTCGGGCTAGCCCATCGGGTTAATCGGGTTGCTACCGATAAAATTAACATGCGATCAATCCAATAAATAATGGTGAAAATTAGTTATATTTATAAAATGTAAAATATTTAATTATGATAAATTTGAGATATATGCGTAAACTCAAATATTAACATGATCAAATACTAATATTTGAGATTTATGCCACATAAAACATAAACATCAAGAAATTTTAAAGCATGTTTAGAAATTTAAATATATTTTTTTAGTGAATTTGAAGTTTCTAATTCATTTATCTATTATTATATTAATAAAAACTTAATATATAATTTATATATTTAATATATAAAATGGAAAGTAATTTTTTCAGTAATCTGTATTATAAAATAATCAATGAAGTGTCAAATTAGAGTCAAACAAATAGAACAATATAAATTTTATCGGGTTTCCGGGCCAGCCCATCGGGTTTTCGGGTCTGGCCCTAACGGGTTGCGGGCTAATCGGGTGCGGGCTAATCGGGCTGTAATTTTATCGGGCTGGAAATTTTCAGCCCTAACCCTATAAATTTGGCGGGCTATTCGGGTCAGCCCACGGGTTGCGGGCTAAATTGACATCCCTACTTTTTGCTGCAAGGAATATCAGAACTAAAAGAGTAAGCTTTTACCATTGATTTTGGTGATCCAATAGTCATACTCCATAAAACATTCAATTTTCATAGTTAAAAGTTTTTTATAATAATATAGAGTTTATTATTATCAAAAAATTTATAGCAATTTATTAAATATATAGTATACTAAACTTCACTAATCAATTTAATAATAATATTTCCAATGTATGTCAGTTTTATCATAAAATTTCACTACAATACTAGAGTCGTGAGTGTAAGGAGAAAATCGTTTTTTTTTCTCTCCAAAATTAAGTTGTGGAGTACACGATAACATTAGTATTTAACTTTATTTTTTTATTTTATAAACATAATTATCTAAAAATGATTAAATATCTTTCGTTCAATAAACATTTATCTCCAAAAAAGAGGCTTATTTAACTCCATGAGACTTCGACGTATTTTAAGAAATCATTACCTTCACGTATGTTCTAGAGCCTATATTATATTTTTGGCTCTAATTTAGTTAAACCAACTCGCTCCTTATCTCACATATACTGTCTCATCAATTTATTTTGAAGAAAAATACTAGTACTAGTAGTTATTGAGTTTAGGCTTACTTTTTCCTTTACTCAATTAATTTCCACGTCGTTTTTAAATTAAAGTACATTATCAGTAGCAATTGACATCCCACCTTAGTTCACGATAATATTTGTCAATTTAGGTGGTCTTCGGTTTCCAAGATAAAATAATATCAAGATACAATTTAGGATTGAGTTGTGTGATTATTTTAGTCATATGTGGTTAGCTATGACTAATTATCTCATGATTATCCATCTAGGATTGAGTTGTGGGGTTGAATCTCATTAACCAAACACACTACAAATTTGATCCCGGATACAATCTTGCAAACCGAACACCCCTTTACTTGTTCAATTTAATCAATTTTCACATACATTCGCATTCTCTTCCAACTTTCTAATCATACGTATGTGATAATTAACATTTCATTGATATATACACTCTTATGTTAGAAGACGAAAAGCTATTACTCTTTAGTAGTAACCAGTAAGTGGTAATTAACTCTTGAGTTC
This sequence comes from Salvia splendens, assembly GCF_004379255.2. Classification (NCBI taxonomy): domain Eukaryota; kingdom Viridiplantae; phylum Streptophyta; class Magnoliopsida; order Lamiales; family Lamiaceae; genus Salvia; species Salvia splendens. Next base: position 10,613,223 of record NC_056040.1, read on the forward strand.
TCCTTAAACTGTTATTTTCGTCCAATAGCAGTATTTATTAGACTTGATAAATTATGCGAAACATTAAAAGACTTGCAGTATGTAGTATATTAGAATGTAAATAGGTGCATGGAATACTACATCATGCACACAATATACATTTGATCTAGACTTCACATCGATTTTGATTTCTGCATATGCATGCAACATTACAACGCCTAATATTTTAACTTATGTCAAATTCATCTTTTCGAAACGGGGACGTTTTGTCACATTTTGTTTGCCGTATGGAATAAAAATTTCAATTTAAACTTTATACACTTACAAAATACTTTAATAAATTTAATCACTCTTTTATCACAATAATGTAAATCATTTCCACATTTACCCAAAACCACAGAGAAGTCCTGTTATATAAATAGGTGCTAACCTTAAATCACACACAGTAAATACTGCACCTCCCAAATTTTTTGGCGCAGCTATATTGATTGTGATCACGATTTGTTCTTGTTGTGAAGCAATGGGCGGGGCTACGCTGCTCTCGGATCTCGGAACCGAGATTGTCATCCCAATCTGCGCCCTCATCGGCATAGCCTTCGCCGCCCTGCAGTGGCTGCTTGTCTCCAAGGTCAAGCTCTCCACCGCCGCCGCCTCCAAAAATGGAATCACCGATCCGCTCGTCGAGGAAGAGGATGGCGTCGCCGATCACTCCGTCGTCCGCAAGTGCGCCGACATCCAGGCCGCCATTTCCGAAGGTAACTAATTGATATTCGACTCGCATTCAATTTTGCAAATTAAGAGCCTTATTTCGGAATTGCTACGTGGTTTTTCGATTTTAATTCAATTGCTTCGAGTGAGTTGATTTCGACGAGATTTCTCGTCTTCAAATTCCCTTTCAGACAGTGAAATCCAGTGTTGTCTGTAATTAATTACTTTATCTGTCGGTTTCCTCTGACGCCGTAATATTAAACTGTGTGTCTTTCGTAGAGTAGGGTTCGTTTTGATGGAGAATGTGGTCGTGGTCCTTTTTGTCAAAGTTATCATCTTCTCTTTTCCGGTTTTCCCCCTATTTATTTGTTCATAATAGTTATCACTGTATATAATGCTTTCTTTATTGACACGTGTGGCATGGCCAAAATTTGTGTCTGCTTTTATTATGTAAACGTGTTAGTTGAACTCAAACAAGGTTAAATTCTCCACCGTTCAGTTATTGCTCAACTCGGCATTTATATACTTCTGCAAAATTTCCATTTCACTTTCTAACTTTGTCGGGGTCGTTTTTGTCGTGTTACTCATCTTTATGGAATTACTTTTTCCTTGTTAATAATTTAAGATGTGGCTTTTCAAGAAAAACAAATCTTTTCCTAGAAAAAATATCTAATATAGCATATCTCTCTAGGCTAAATTTGCATTCTTGTATCTCGGATCCATTTTTACCATTATTGTTCCAGCAAGAATTGGATACATGTATGTGAGGAGTTGAGATTGTATAATCAAATTAAATGAGTATTAATGGACAGTGTTTCAGTTATTTGCACTTACAGATACGAGAACAAAGATATTCAATCATCAGAATCGAACTAATAATAACGTAATCGAAAAACGAAAGAACGTAAAGAGACACAGAATTTACGTGGTTCGCCAATTGGCTACATCCACAGGCAAAAACGGAGAACAAATTGTATTATGACTGCAGTTACAGATTTCAGATCTAAGATCACGATTACAGAATTATGTGCTCTACTCACATATAAATAGGCACACATGAGATCCTATCCTAATTAGGAAACATAATCCTATCCCAATTAGGAAACAAATTCAAGGCATACTAACACTTACTATATTATGGATCTGACTTCAATCTTGAATCTTTTGTGTGTGTATATATTGATGAACATTCGTGTATATGAAAACTTACCTAATTTGCATTATGTGTTTGCTACTTACTAATAATATTTACTAACATTGTGTTGAATAATAACTTGTGCTAATTTGAACCGAGAATCGTTGGAACTTGGGACTACACTGATTCTGATAGTGTGATTCGAAATGTTAATTGGGAGAAGGCATTGGATCAATATGTAGTTAGGGCTTATTAAGCACAAGTTAGAATTTAATTTGGGTGGATGCACTAAAGTGTTCCTCTCAAAAAAACCAGTTTATATTTTCCAGTGTTGATAATTATGCTGATAAGCCAATTCTAATGATACAGGTGCAACATCATTTCTTGTAACGGAGTACCAGTATGTTGGTATATTCATGATTGCTTTTGCCATATTGATCTTCCTTTTCCTCGGTTCCGTGGAAGGATTCAGCACGGATAGCCAACCTTGTACATATGACAAGACCAAAGTGTGCAAGCCTGCACTCGCCACAGCAGTTTTTAGTACCATATCTTTCCTCCTCGGTGCTATTACATCTGTGGTTTCTGGCTTTCTTGGAATGAAGATTGCAACCTATGCAAATGCCAGAACAACTTTGGAAGCTAGGAAGGGTGTCGGAAAGGCGTTCATCATTGCCTTTAGATCTGGCGCAGTCATGGGTTTTCTCCTTGCAGCAAATGGTCTTCTTGTTTTGTACATTGCCATCAACCTTTTCAAGTTATACTACGGTGATGACTGGCAAGGCCTGTTCGAGTCAATAACTGGCTACGGGCTTGGCGGATCTTCAATGGCTCTGTTCGGTAGGGTTGGTGGAGGTATCTACACGAAAGCTGCTGATGTAGGAGCTGATCTTGTGGGGAAAGTGGAACAGAACATCCCAGAGGATGACCCGAGGAACCCTGCGGTATGGCTATGGAAACACTTAAAATGCTTGAATAGAATTTTCAACGACGACTTATTTATGGAAAGTGTTGCAGGTAATTGCTGATAATGTGGGTGATAATGTTGGGGATATTGCTGGTATGGGTTCAGATCTCTTTGGTTCGTACGCAGAGTCTTCCTGTGCGGCCCTTGTTGTTGCATCCATCTCATCTTTCGGGATCAACCATGACTTGACTGCTATTCTATATCCTCTGCTAATCAGCTCTATCGGAATCCTTGTTTGCCTGCTGACCACATTGTTTGCAACTGATTTCTTTGAGGTCAAGGTTGTGAAAGAAATTGAGCCAGCACTGAAGAAGCAACTCATTATCTCAACCATATTTATGACTCTGGGAATTGCTATTGTTAGCTGGATTGCCCTACCCTCTTCCTTCACGATATTTAATTTCGGGGAACAAAAAGTAGTTAAGAACTGGTGAGTTTCCTCATCACTCTAGTACTGTTTCCATGTTTAGTGTAATACCAGATGCCATTTCTTGCTCTTTTCTTACAAAACCTATGATTTTGTGCTCGCAGGCAACTGTTCCTGTGTGTGGCTGTTGGTTTGTGGGCTGGCCTCATTATCGGATTTGTTACAGAGTACTATACAAGCAATGCTTACAGGTAACTTTTTGGACACATCCAGAAAATCTTGAATTAATTTAAACATGTTCGAATTTAATTAAGTTCTTACTGTGTCCAGCCCTGTACAAGATGTTGCTGATTCATGCCGTACTGGAGCAGCAACCAATGTCATTTTTGGACTTGCTCTAGGATACAAATCAGTTATCATTCCAATCTTTGCCATCGCAATTAGCATTTTTGTTAGTTTTAGCTTTGCCGCAATGTATGGTATTGCTGTAGCTGCCCTCGGGTTGTTGAGTACAATTGCAACTGGCTTGGCGATCGATGCATATGGACCCATCAGTGACAATGCTGGGGGTATTGCAGAGATGGCCGGCATGAGCCACAGTATCCGAGAGAGGACTGATGCCCTTGACGCTGCAGGGAACACCACAGCAGCGATCGGAAAGGTAATCTTTCTCGTTTCTTCAGATCTTTCAATCTTTACTCTAGAAAAGTATGCTTAATGATCATTGGATCTTGTATTTGAAGCCATGTTACTAGAAGAGTCTGCAGTAACTTTCAGTGTTGTCACAAAATATGTTGGGTCGTGATACCGCCGATCTCACACACGCACGAACGAGGAAATAAAGCACGCAAACGATATAACGTGGTTCGGTGATAATCCACCTACGTCCACGGAGAAGATGACCGGAATCTTATTGATGGAACTCTCAATACAAGAACTTCACACTCACAATCTATCACTCTAAGCAAACGCTAGCTAGTGCAAGAATTCTCTTCTAATTGTGTGTGTAATCTGTGTTCTGCGTCTCTCACTACTGAGCTCTATCGAGCTATTTATACAAGATGCAATCAAGAAATAAAATCCAACTAACTCTATTTCCCAAAGTTAGTTATAACCGCTGCTCGGCTAAAACCGAACTGCCATTCTTGGTTAGCAACCGAACTGCATTTCTCGGCTATCAACCGAACTGCCTTTCTCGGTTATCAACCGAACTGCCTTTCTCGGCTAGCTCAAAGCCGAGCTTTATTTCTTGATCTCTTCTCGGAGCTGCCGAGGCTCCACCACTCGATCACAACCGGACTCAAAGCCGAGCTTCATTTCCGAGCTCAGAAGCCGAGCTCCAGTAGTTTGCATGGACACACTTTCACAAATCTCCACCTTGTCCTTGCAAAACTCCATCAATATCTGGATTCCCTTCTCAATCCTTGTTACAAGCTTCAACACTCCACAATCTCAACCAACTTCAAACAATGTTTGAATTTCGAAGTTGGCAGAGATTTTGTCAACATGTCTGATGCATTTTCTTCGGTAGGAACTTTCACCACATTGATCTTTCCACTTTGAATCTCATCTCTGATGAAGTGTCTCCTCACATCTATATGCTTCGACCTCTCATGGAACATTTGATGTTTTGCTAAACATATAGCCGAGTTGCTGTCACAGTTAATCTTCACTGCTCCCAGCTTCATTCCTAAATCTTCCAAGATTCCTTGCAACCATTTTCCTTCCTTTGCAGCCTCAGTCAGAGAAATATACTCAGCTTCGGTTGTGGACAGTGCAACCACAGACTGCAAATTTGATTTCCAGCTGATTGCTGTGCCATATAGTGTGAAGATGTAACCACTCTGAGACTTTCTGTTGTCTAAGTTAGCCGCATAATCCGAGTCACAGAATCCTTCTAGGACTTCCCTCTCCTCAGACCAAACTCCACCACCAAACTTCAAGCCAACCATGACAGACCCTTTCAGGTATTTCAGAATCCACTTTAGTGCTGCCCAGTGATCCCTACCTGGATCAGCCATATATCTGCTTGCAACGCTTATGGCATGAGCCACATCCGGCCTTGTACATATCATCAAGTACATCACACTTCCCACTATATTTGCATAGGGTATCCTGCTCATCTCTTCTCTATCTTCAGCTGTCTTTGGCATCTGTTCTTTACTGAGTTTGAAGCAGCTAGCCAATGGAGTGGATACTGACTTTTCACTCCTTACCTGGTATTTTTCTACCACCTTTCTGATATAATCAGCCTGAACCAATTTCAGTTCTTTCTTCTTTCTGTTCCTGACAATATCCATACCCAAGATTCTCTTGGCTTCCCCAAGATCTTTCATATCAAATCTCTGCTTCAACTCCTCCTTGACAGACAGCAGCTCACTCTTGCTTGATCCTGCCAGCAGAATATCATCCACATACAGCAGTAGATAGGCCAGTATTAGATTTCCACTTCTCTTGACATACACGCAGCTATCAAAACTGGATCTCTCAAATGCCATCAATTCCATCTGCTCATGAAACTTCTTGTTCCACTGCCGGCTGCTTTGCTTGAGCCCATATAGGCTTTTCTTTAACAAGCAAACTTTCTTTTCTTCTCCCGGCTTCTCAAAACCCTTAGGCTGCATCATATAGATCGTTTCCTCTAGATCTCCATGCAAAAATGCTGTCTTCACATCAAGTTGATGCAGCTCCCAGTTGAAATGAGCAGTCATGGCCAATAAGATCCGAATGGAAGTGTGCTTCACCACTGGAGAGAACACCTCTGTGTAGTCAATACCCTCTACTTGTGTGAATCCTCTAGCAACCAGCCTTGCCTTAAACCGTATGCTTTCAACTTCCCCCACCTCTACTTTCTTCTTAAACAGCCATTTGCAACTGATCAGCTTCTGAGTCCCTGGATCAGTCACCAAAATCCAAGTCCCATTTTTCAGCAAGGACTCTATTTCTTCTTCCATGGCCTTGATCCATTTCTGACTTTCCTTGCAACTCATGGCTTCTTCACAGGTTGAGGGTTCTGAAAACATGAGTACTTCTGCTACACATAGAGCAAAGAAGCTCATGTCATAATCTGAGAATCTGCTAGGTAGGCCTGCATTTCTTCTTGGATTTCTTCTGGCCCCTTGAGCTGCAGCAGCTTGCTGCACTGGTGACTCCTGCTCACCTGTGTTCTGAGTATGTTGAGAGCTAGTTGCTCCACCTTCTTCTTGATTTCCTGTGATCACAACATCCTCATCAGTGTCTGTTCCAGCAGATTCTCCACCAAACTCAAGGTTTTGCATTTCAGAGCTACTGCCACCACCAGAGGGCTTCCCATCATCTTTAAATGGCATCTCCTCTTCATTGAATGTCACATCTCTGCTCACAATGATATTTCTGCCTTCTCTATCCAAATTCCACAATCTGTATCCTTTTACCCCATCTTGGTATCCCAACAACACACATTTCTTTGCCCTTGGCTCCAATTTACTCTGCTTAATGTGTGCATAAGCAGCACACCCAAACACCTTCAAGGCTGAGTAATCACCTAGGCTTCCATACCATCTTTGATCTGGGGTCTCATTGGATATAGCAGATGATGGACACTTATTGATCAGATTAGCTGCAGTAGAGACAGCCTCTGCCCAGAATCTCTTTGGCATTCCAGAGTAGAATAGCATGCACCTCACCCTTTCTAGCAATGTCCTATTCATTCTTTCTGCCAGCCCGTTCTGTTGAGGATTTCTTGGCACGGTCCTATGCCTTCTTATCCCTTTCACCTTACAGAAACTATCAAACTCCGCAGACAGAAACTCCATGCCATTATCAGTCCTTAGATATTTAAGCACTGAGCCCTTTTCATTCTCATATCTAGCATGCCATTCTCTAAATTTTTCAAAAGCTTGGGACTTCTCTCTTAGAATGTAAATCCACACTTTTCTTGAGTAATCATCTATGATGGAGATGAAATACTTACCTCCACCTATGGATTCAGTTTGGGATGGCCCCCACAAGTCACTGTGGGCATACACAAATGGGGCTGATGAAGTGTGTTTCCCACCAGAAAATGGCAGCTTCTTTGCCTTTCCTAGAATGCAAGATTCACATTTCTTTAGGCTGTCTGATGCACTTAACTTCATCACTCCTTGTTTAGCCAGCTCTCTTATGCCTTTCTCACCCACATGTCCAAGCCTGGCATGCCATAGATGCAGGTCTTCTGTCTGGGCAAGATTCACAGCATCAACCACGGTTTCACCCAGCAAATAGTATAGGCTGTTCTTTCTCTGGGCCTCCATCACAATTCTGGTGCCTTTTGTTACTGTGAGGATCCCATCACCAGAGTTGAATCTGCACCCTTTTGACTCTAGCATTCCAAGAGATATTAAATTTCTCTTGATTTGAGGAATGAATCTGACTTCTGTGAGAGTCTTCATACTCCCATCCTTCATCCTCAATCTGATGTTCCCAATGCCCTTGACATTGCATACTTGATCATTTCCTAGCATCACTGATCCTTCCCAAGCTGATAATTCTTGGAACCAAGATTTGTGTGAGCAAATGTGGAAGGAGCACCCTGAATCCATGATCCAGCATTCTTCAATCTTGGCCCCTGAGTGGATATTCAAAGCTTCATTATCTTCAACATCCTGAGCCAGATCAGCAGTCTCTATGTTCCCAGCCTTTTCTTGCTCTTGTTTCCTCTTCCAAGCAAAACAATGCTTCTTTAAATGGCCCGGTTTCTTACAGTAGTGACAGCTTCTCTTCTCCTTCCATACTCCACCTTCTTCCTTCTTCTGGAACTTCTTCTTGGAACCCCGTTTATTCTGATTATTTTTCACATGCAGACTCTCAGCTACTGGATCAGTTTGTTTGTTATTAGCCTTCTGCGATTCCTTCATCTTCAATGCAGAATGAATCTCTTCATAGGTGACCTTGGTTCCTCTTCCAAGAAGCACTGCATCCTTGAAGTGCTCATAACTTTTAGGCAGGGAATTGAGCAACATCAATGCCTTATCCTCATCTTTAATGACCTCATCGATATTCTCAAGATCATCTATGCATTTCCCAAACTCCTCGAGCTGTTCAGAAATGCTCTTCCCATCTGAAAACTTGAAAGCAAGAAGCCTTTGCTTCAAATGTAACCGGTTCGCCAGAGACTTGGTCATGTACAATGACTCAAGTTTCCCCCATACTCCTGCAGCCGTCTCCTCCTTGGAAACTTCCCTTAGCACCCTGTCCGTGAGGTTCAAGATCAGGGTGCTATAAGCCTTATACTGCATATCTTGAAGCCTTTGCTTCTCCTTTTCATCAGTATCAGGTTTGCCTTCTTTAGCGTCACCTTCATTCTTCAAGATATCCCATAGGCCTTGCTGCATCAAGATGGCCTTCATCTTCAGCCTCCACAGCCCAAAATCGTTTCTCCCGGTGAACTTTTCAACCTCGAACTTGGCTGTAGACATTTCTCAAAACGAGCGGTGGGCAATCGCCAAGATCAGCTTATACAACGGAACCTCTAGACACGAACTCACCCAGAAACCAATCAATCGGCAAATCGTGGAAGTCTTCCCACAGACGGCGCCACTTGTTGGGTCGTGATACCGCCGATCTCACACACGCACGAACGAGGAAATAAAGCACGCAAACGATATAACGTGGTTCGGTGATAATCCACCTACGTCCACGGAGAAGATGACCGGAATCTTATTGATGGAACTCTCAATACAAGAACTTCACACTCACAATCTATCACTCTAAGCAAACGCTAGCTAGTGCAAGAATTCTCTTCTAATTGTGTGTGTAATCTGTGTTCTGCGTCTCTCACTACTGAGCTCTATCGAGCTATTTATACAAGATGCAATCAAGAAATAAAATCCAACTAACTCTATTTCCCAAAGTTAGTTATAACCGCTGCTCGGCTAAAACCGAACTGCCATTCTTGGTTAGCAACCGAACTGCATTTCTCGGCTATCAACCGAACTGCCTTTCTCGGTTATCAACCGAACTGCCTTTCTCGGCTAGCTCAAAGCCGAGCTTTATTTCTTGATCTCTTCTCGGAGCTGCCGAGGCTCCACCACTCGATCACAACCGGACTCAAAGCCGAGCTTCATTTCCGAGCTCAGAAGCCGAGCTCCAGTAGTTTGCATGGACACACTTTCACAAAATATTGTTGCCATTATATGCAGGGGTTTGCAATCGGCTCGGCTGCTCTCGTGTCCCTTGCACTCTTTGGTGCATTTGTGAGCCGTGCTGGCATTTCTACTGTAGATGTTTTAACTCCGAAAGTGTTCATAGGTCTAATCGTGGGTGCTATGCTCCCTTACTGGTTCTCGGCCATGACGATGAAGAGTGTCGGCAGTGCTGCTCTGAAGATGGTTGAGGAAGTGCGCCGGCAGTTCAACACCATCCCAGGGATCATGGAAGGCACCACAAAGCCCGACTATGCCACATGCGTCAAGATCTCCACAGATGCATCTCTCAAGGAGATGATTCCTCCTGGTGCACTCGTCATGCTCACACCCCTGATTGTGGGGATTCTGTTCGGCATTGAGACTCTTTCCGGTGTTCTTGCTGGAGCTCTCGTCTCCGGTGTTCAGGTGAATCACTGCACATTTTATTTGTACACGGTGATGTTGGGCGACAGTATCGAGTATTTGAAGGATTAACGAGCTAAAAAATATCTATATTGGTGTACAAACTTCCATGTTTTGCTTGATGCAGATTGCAATTTCTGCATCCAACACTGGTGGTGCTTGGGACAATGCCAAGAAATACATAGAGGTAAAAGTATCAATCGAGTTCTTTACTTTCTCGGCTTGATTGATCGCGGTCAAAATGAAGCGCGCTATATACTAATGATCCTTGGTGACAACAACAGGCTGGCGCCTCGGAGCATGCCCGGACTCTTGGTCCTAAAGGATCAGATGCACACAAGGCAGCCGTGATTGGTGACACTGTTGGTGACCCACTGAAGGACACGTCGGGGCCATCACTGAACATCTTGATCAAGCTGATGGCGGTAGAATCGCTCGTATTCGCCCCTTTCTTTGCCGTCCATGGCGGCCTGCTCTTCAAGATCTTCTGAAGTAAGGCAATATAACTCTGCTCTGCTTCTGTTTATAGCTGAGTGTTAATATATTATGGAAAAATTTTGCAGTATACTTTCAGATTTCATTTGTTTTTCCCCATCTCTTGTTTTAAGTAGTTGCTGCAGCCTGCAGATCTAACAAGTTGAAGCTAAAAAATATGGATATTTTGGTGAAGTAATTGTTTGTTGGTTTGCTGATTCACGACCTGTTCACATGCTATTGATTTATGTTTGTGAAATCTTTTCCATATAAGTTAATTGTGTATTCAGTGTTGCCTACGTAAAATAAGTTTTTGCTAAGAATATCTTATTCGGGTTTATTTGGAAATAACACACAAATTGTAATATTTTAAATTAATTTTAAGAATCAATATTCCCTTTTAAAATAATGGAAATACTATGTTGTAACAACTAGGCTGCATTGCATTATGTCGCTAAGTCTAAAACTTTTTGACAAACTGTCTTTTTGGTATAGAGAGTGGGAGTTTTATAATGAAAGCATCAGTTTTTTTAGTGCTTTGTAGTTGAGAGAGGGAGACTATCTAAGCGGCGACTTCTGTAATATTTTGGTCACGTTACCACACGTTTATATAAACATACTTACTACTATACATTAGTATTAAAATATGATGCAACCTAATAATTGTGTAGGCTCTTGTCGCTTACAGGACTATGCTGCACGAAATTTATTTTACAAAATCGCTTTTTTACGATTCAAACTTAGTTCACTACTTTTTTTATTGGTAATTTTTATATTGAGTTCTTTGGACGAATATTGTCTAATACTGTATAATACTATATATACCTCTCGCGTGGATTGTTGCAGATTTTATCGTAGGCAAAAAAAATGTACTCCTATATTAATATAACTCCATAACAAAAAGTAGCGATTCATATATCTTATTTTTTGGATCTATTTTCAAATTCCATTTGCACCTTTAAATAAATTACGTTACACATCTTAATTCTTATAGGTAGTCTCTAAAATAAAACACATATAGTCCGTATAATGTCAATCAAATAAATGAACACTAAAAATATAAATTCAATATAATCTTCACCTAATGTATAGGCGGAATAATAATTTATGTAATTTAATTAATATGCCCCACCAGATTTGGTGTTGACGCCTATGTTTGAGTTTACTCGAAAAGAAAAAAACGAAATTAATATTTTCTCCTATCATAAAAAAAACAGTCCTATTATAGATGACATTATTGACATTGTTAAAATAGGAGAGTGGAATCTTAAAAATAAATAAAGTACTTCAGAGATAAAAGAAAAAACAATAAAATCCTACTTATACTAATTTTAGTGAATAGACCAAAATATGAAAATAGACTCTTTTTTTGTGAGTGAATATACTCTCCTCATTTCTTGTTAATTGACTTGATTTTTATTTCAAGTTTCAAAATAATTAAGTCATTGTCAATTTTTTATTTTAACAAAAAAGTAAAATATCTTTTTTTTATTCCTTCTCATATTTTATTCATCATCCACTAATACTAAATATTTATATGTTTTTTTTATCTCTGTACCTGAAAAAAATGATTAATTAACAAGAAAATGAAAGAGGAATTTTAAAGGATTATACATTGCTCACATGATAAAACTATAGTACAAAGAGAAGAAATTACAGTTCGCCCGTTTTTTAATTTTGCGCACGAGTTTTCAAGTATTTTTAACATAACTTTTTGTTTACAATTTTGGGAATTTTCTTAGATTTGGCCCAGCAAAACTGTGCATAACTAATTGGCTTAAAATATACATTCATTGATTATTTTGTGTGACATTTATCATATAATGATGACGTCATCATTATATGATAAACGTCACACAAATTTTATTAAAATAAAATCCATAACGTTGTAGTTATCATATAGTAGTACTTAAAAACATAAAAGAACATGATGGTGTGTTATATTGCTAACTATTTTTTAAATTATTAATTACTACTAAATGATATGCATTAGATCTTAAAATTAAAGGCTAAGATCATTCAACTCCAAATATCAATATATTGTACAAAAAATGTCAATAAAGGTATTAAGGTCAATTAACAACAAATTAGTTATAACTAACTTTTGAAAAATATCACAAAATTCTAAATGAATATAACTATCACAATTTAAATTATTTTTGCACACAACATATATCAAATTAAAGATATTTTATAAGGATTCTAAAGAGATCTCCATTGCATATGTTCTGATGTCAAATTTTTTAAAAATATTCTTCAATTTTTGGATTTCTATAAAGCAGTTTAATGACAATGTAGTTATCATAATATGTCAATATAATATGTATAAAATGTCAATTCGAAATTGTATTGACATATTCAAGTCATCGTATTGATATGTTTAATACACTACATTGGCATTTTGATCTAAAACCCTAATTTTGGGATTTTTAATTATCCTTTTAAATTTAAATAATAAAAAAATGAATTTACACATGGCAAATTATAAACTACTAGATATCTAAACATCCTATAATCCCTAATTAGCCGTAGTTAGCAATTTAAGGAGAGTTAGCAATAGATCACACCCCAGAGAACGTGTCTATTTCAAAATTCCCAAAACATGTCTAAGTTATTAAATGTTGTGTTATTTCTAACAAATACTTGACTCTTTAAATCTATTATATTCACCCTTTTTCAGAGTGTACAACGAAATTAATCTTAAATAATCTCGTAGACAATTTCAAAGCAAGTAAATATTGAGGCAATCGAATCTTGATCCAACATGAAAATACGAAATCAACAGATACAAAATCAACGAATCAGTATTAAATTATATATGTATTAATATTTTGCATACCAGTATATAATACTGTATATCGTATCGTTGTTGTGTGACACGATAATATTTAAATTTGGTTTGAATTTTTTACTTTTTCATGTGGTGGTGTAATTATTGTGCACATATAAAAGCGTGTCACTTTAATGTTCTTCTTCGTGTTAGTACAAATTGTATTATTAGGAATATCACTTTGACACGACAAATATGGTCGGCGCCCTTGTTTTTATTGAAATATCACTCTAAAATAAGAGTTATCTTTTCTTATTTTCTTTTGATCCGTCCCCTAATAAGAGTCAAATTTCACTTTTACTATAAATAGTAAGAAAATCTCACATTCCACTAATTCATTTCACTCATATTTTTATTATAAAACTAATATAAAAATATGAATCTTATATTTTATTAACTTTTTCAATTCGTTATTCTTTAACTTTCTTAAATCCGTGTCCACACCAAATGTGATTATTATTGTGAGACAGAGGGAGTATAATTTAATTATAGCATGGGCCGCATAGAATTTTCATACGTGTGCGATTATATTATTCCCGTGTAAATTGCAAATAAATCAGAAATAATTTATAAGGATTAATTATAAATTGTGATCAGATATTTATTAATTATCATTTTTAACAAAGTGTATTCAAAAATTTTTAAAAGGCGGTAGGTGAAGATTAATTCCCATGCAAAATGCATCTACAAATTTTGCGTACACGAATGTTCTGACAAACAACTTCAAAATATCACACACTGCTTTTAAGTTTTTATTGTTGTTATTTTAGAAATCACCGATTCTTAGAAAAATCACAAAATTTAGTTCATTTCTTTTAAAAAATTTGACATATTTCGCATTGATGGATTAAAGTGTATACATACTTATTTGACCAATATATATTCCAAAACATAAGAAACCGCCAAAAAATTGTAGCTGTAGTAGTATATTTTGTAACCTTCTTTAATTTATACATTAGATACTAACCTAGAGAAATTAAACTATGTATGGAATACCTACAAGTTACAAAATTCTGTTCTAACCTTTTTCATTTCCTATACCAAGTGCCAAATGATAAGTTATCAAAATTTTATTTTAAAGTAAAATAAAATGATAAGTTACATAAATGGTCAACTTTGGAGTTCGGATACATCATACATAGAATGGCTGGAAAAAAATCTCTACCTACCCAACTAATTCACTGTTTATCAATCATTATTTCATAGTAGAAAACAAAAAAACGAATAAGTTAAGAAACAAATAAAGTTGGATCGACCAAATCGAATTTTGTACACTATTTTACAATTTCCATATTATTCTATCGGATACAATAAATGGGCAAAATGAGATTTTACAACCGATGAGTTGAAATTTTATAGCTAAATTGACAAAAAAAATTTAAGACTAATACGGTGAACTCGAATCTAAAACCTCCCCATTAAATACTAATATTAGGACAATTCACACACAAGAATTGATTGTTCTTGTTTTAGTTGTGAATTGTGATGGACCAACTCTGTCACTAGAACGTAACGAAGGCCACACAATTGATTTTTAGTTGTTATCTTTGTCTACTTCTTTTCCGACCGAACAAATACTAGTCAAATAAATTTTACTAGTTTTATTGTAGTTTGGCTTTACAATATAGAATGCAATTATTAATTAGGATGAATAAATTAAAGTGAAAATTTGTAATTGGTCGTATATTCTATTAATTTTCTGGATCTCGAAATCTTTTTAATTTCTTATAGAAAGATATGAGTGACTCATGGAATCTGGCACTTTGCCACTTGTGATGATTAAGTAAAGCTTTTGTAACTAATAGTTTGAAAAACAATTTTACATCCTATCGGTTTGATTAATTACTTAATTAATAATAGTAGTGGAGTATTACTTATGGCCTTACATTGGACTATGTAATAATTTACGGCTTCATTTTTGACAAAATACAAACTGGGGCGTTAATTATTTTGTTTGGCCTCTATAAGTAGCCATTTAGTCACTTTTAAACTTACTATGAGAAAAACTGAAAAATAGTAATATGGTGTGAAAATGAGAATAAGAAAAACGAAGATTCCTTTTTTTTATATATAAAAAATGAGGGAAATGATTAATTTAAAGAAAAATAATTTTCTTATTTTTCCTTTTGTTATGAGAAATTTACAGCAAAAAAACACATTTTATTGTGGAAGAAAAATGGAAAATTGCAGCCACCTGATTTGATTCAAAGCTCAACTACCAAAGCAGGACACCAAACCCCTTCTCCTCAAACTACCACCAAAACCCACACGCACAAACACATTTCACTGCGTGTCTGCTTATTCACATATATACACCATAATTACTCTGCTCATCCCAATCATCAACCGCATAAACCGTAAATTGCACCTTAATTCAGCAGCAATGGCTTCCTTCTCTTCCATTCAACCCGCCGCCGCTCAGCCGCCGTCCGCCACCGCCACCTCCACCCATACATCTCACCTCCTGTCGCACCACCACCATCCCGACCAATTGTCGCTCCCCTCGCCGCCGCCGCCGCCTTCCCACCGGCGCCTCCTCCGCCGCCCGCACTGCATCCGCGCAATCGACGCCGCGCAGCCGTACGACTACGAGGCGTACCTGTTCAACCGCTTCAGCCAGTCGAGCAAGCTGAAAATCGCCGTGGTAGGGTTCGGCAACTTCGGGCAATTCCTCGCCAAGGCCTTCATCCGGCAAGGCCACACCGTCTTCGCCCACTCCCGCTCCAATTACCACGCCGTCGCGCAGTCTCTCGGCGCCGCCTTCTTCACCGACCCGCACGACCTCTGCGAGCAGCACCCCGACGTCATCCTCATCTGCACCTCCGTCATCTCCACCGAATCCGTCCTCCGCTCCCTCCCGCTCCAGCGCCTCCGCCGCAACACGCTCTTCGTGGACGTCCTCTCCGTCAAGGAATTCCCGAAAAACATCTTCCTGCAGGTCCTCCCACACCACTTCGACGTCCTGTGCACGCACCCGATGTTCGGCCCGGAGAGCGGGAAGGTGACGTGGCAGAATCTGCCGTTCGTGTTCGACAAAGTGAGGATCGGGAACGAGGAGTCGAGAGTGAACCGCGTGGAGACGTTTCTAGACATTTTCAAAAAGGAAGGGTGCACGATGGTGGAGATGAGCTGCGCGGAGCACGATCGCTACGCCGCGGGCTCGCAGTTCATCACGCACACCATGGGGAGGATTCTCGAGAAATTGCAGCTCGAGAGCACTCCGATCAACACCAAAGGCTACGAGACGCTGTTGAATTTGGTGGAGAACACCGCCAGCGACAGTTTCGATTTATACTATGGCCTATTCATGTATAACAAGAATGCCATGGAGCAGCTGGAGAGATTGGATTTGGCGTTTGAGGCCTTGAAGACGGAGCTCTTCGGCCACTTGCACGAGGCCTTGAGGAAGCAGTTGTTTGGGAAGTCGGAGGAGGGAGGTCACCGGAGGCCGATGCTAGCCAAATTGCCCAAGAATGGGACTCCGTTGTTGCCACCTCAATCGGAGGCCGTTGCCAACAAGAACAATTAGGCTGCTTTGTGTTGTACTCCTATTAGGTAACGCCCCTGTCTTTTGATATATCGGGCGAGAGATGATGGAAATTGTGAAATGATCTAATACAATGTATAGCTTGACAAGATTCATATTGCTTCTGTGTAGCAGTAAAAGAAAAGTAAAAAGTCTGATTTCCAGTGTATGAATCTTCTTTAAAGTTGGAAGTAGATATCTCTAGTTCATTCTTGATTGTTTGTCATTTCTAAATAAAGCAGGAGATTAATGTGCGAAACTAGAATTTATTAACAAACTTCTGTAATTGGTAGTATTTGTCTTGAATGATAATGCAATATGTTTAATTTGAGGTATATATAGAGAAAAGTGAGAGGAATGTCTAGTGTCTTTATCAGAGTGCATGGTTGTTAACAAGAGGGGTATCTTTATGTGTGCACTGTACTCTTTTTGGGTTGTTTCGTTATCATTTACCACTTTTTGTGTGCTATGTGCTCTGTTGGAGTTGGACCCTCCTGATAAATGGTTTGTTATTGAAAAATCGTGATTTTGAACCTTGATGTGCTCTACTTTGAAATGGAAGCTGTGCGGTAACTGACGATCACCTTTATTATCTACATTGTTACGTATAAAACTTGTAGTGAGTGCCTTGTGATAATAATGAACAATGCTGTAAGATCCATCATATTCTGTGGTGTGGTCCAAAGACTGGAAATGGATAACATTCAATTCTACATTGTTTTGTTTTACAAATCATGAAAATGAGTAAATGACTTGACAAGAACTCATTTGATTTCCATAGGTACTTGCTGGTAATATGTAGCCCCTATTTACAGTTATCTTTTTCATTTTTACCTCAGGTGTCAAGCACCATTTCCTTGTTCTGTATGTTATCCTGCTGATAGAACTACAGAGAGTGGAGAATCTAGTTGTGTACAGATGGAAGACTAACTAATCGATGAGAGACTCTATCCTTGCAGTCTCCGTGCTTGTTCTTTTTTCTTCTTTTGATCTGTATTCTGTTTCACTTACACTCTATGTCTTAGTTTTACATAAGATATTGTATCGGGTGAGCTTCATGCTAGCTCCCAGTGCCTTTTATCATGTAGTTGTAGATGAATAATTCTACGTTGTAATGTAATGTCTGATTATATCAGTTCCTTTCCCCGTCATTCTCTCTTCATTAATTATATCATGTTCTGGGCTTCCAAACCTGCTGCGAGGTGCTGATGATTTAGTTTTGGCGGTTCTGCTTGATTTTCATATGTTTGTTGGATATATTTGAATTATAAGATTTTCCTAGTGAGGCATTAACAATATGAATTGATCAAAATAACCCATCCAAAAGTTGGAAGAACAATGAGAAATTTTGTAAACTCTTGAGTAATTATTTATGGATCATATGAATATATTTTTTAGGATCATATGATTAATATATGCATACTGCATATGTATACTCAAGATGAAAAACCACTATATTCTAAGTGCATCTATACCCCTTTTCTCTAGGTGATAGTAGTTGTAGTAACTCCCTTTGTAGTTTGTTACTTTGTTGAACATTTTTGGCCTTTCTTCATGAACAAGTTGATCCAGTGGTCCAATCTCATCTGCAATATCAGGAAAGAAGAACATAGCCACGGAGATCCTCTCGGCCTCTGAGTTTATAACTACTCTGTGCCATAGACTTTTGTAATAGCCGAAAAAAAAAAAAAAAATTTGTTTTTCTTGTTAGTTAAGGTTTGATTTTGTGAATATCTTGGTTAAGATATGTGTGGAAAGTCTTAATTGATTTATATTATTTATGTATGTGAATATTTAGATTTTTATGGTTAATTGAAAAACAAAATAAAATCTAATTAACAAATTATATCTCTCTCTCTCTCCCTCTCTCTCTCGGTTTCTCTCCCTCTCCCCACTACTTTCTCAACCTCTCCCCACTCCCACATAACCGATGCACTCCCTTTCTTTCCAATCTCTCCCTCACATCGGTTCCTCTCTTTCTCTCTCGCGATCGTTCTCAACATCACGGTAAGGTCTCCCCCTTTCTTCCCCGCTTCTTTATTCCTCCCCTAGTCGCGGTCCACCGTACTTCCTATCCTTAGGAAATGCGGGCGTGACAGAGTGGTATCAGAGCCAGGTTTTCTTTCTGCTCTGGATCCAGGAGTCTTTTTCTGTTTTGAGTAAGTTTTCAAAAGTGCCATTGGCTCAACATCCGACTCATCGCACTCAACCTGAAATGAGGTAATGAAAATTTTGAATTTTTGGAAAGTTTAAGTAAATATTGATGCATGTGGAAGGGTACAAAGTGATGTGAAAAGTTGGAAATTATGAGAGTTATGAACTGTTTTTGTGTGTTGAATTTATATGAAAGCATGTGGCTGATGTGTGATGCTATGATGACGTGAATGTTGATGTGAGCTGTTACGTGTGAATGTGTTGGCCTTTTGCATGATTGAACTTAGACGTGAGAGGTTTCACTAGTGCTTCTTGGACCTATAGTAGATAAGGACTTATGGCCTTTGAACACCAGCGGGCTTGAACAGCGATACGTCTGCATACACATATATCTCTCTTCTTCGGTTATGCACCCTGTTTTTATATACGAGGCGATTGTTTCTGTTTTTCTATAGATGGCGCGTATGTTCCGAACCCCGCGACGGAGTGATCGTGATAGACTTAGGGCACAGAGGGTGCTCAGGGAGTATAGAGTGTATCGGAAGAAGGATCACATACCGTTGATTGAGTTCGTAGCGCACTTCGATACCCTCTGGAGGGCAGCTCAGGAGTTCGGAGTGACAGAGCATGACGGCATTGAGAAGCTAATAGAATTGCTCCCTGACAGCTGGAAGGAGTGGGCTGAAAGAACGGCGAGGAGGTACACGTGGCATGAGCCCGTTACCGATGACATGGTGGGCGACATGGCTGGCTTTCGGAAGGCCGTGTATTGTGCACTGGTAGACTCTCGAGAGGAGCAGCCCCCACAGGATGTGCAAGAGAGGATCGTGTATCAGGACAAGTACGTGAGCATGTACGAGGGTGAGCAAGGGTTTGAAGATGACTATGAGGAGGAACTCGAGGTGGCTCCGCAAGGGAACCCCGAGGAGGACGATGACGAAGACCCGGAGGAAGGGCCTATGGATGAGGATGATCGAGTCGTAGCCTAGAAATAGAATAGTTGATGTCTTTTTAGTTTTGTTTTTAGTACGATCTGCTCTTGGGAAACAACGTTTGACCTCCTTTCTTTTAATGAGAATTTGATTTTGATATATATCCTATGTGTTGCATCTTACTACATGAAGATTATGAGAAAATTTTGAGGAAGTGGTAATTTTGGATGAGAATTGTAGTAACACTTTTTGGATATTGAATCAGAATGCCGCCAAGACGTGTACGCCAACCACGACAAGGACCCAACGCTGAGGCACCACCTCCACCACCGCCTCCACCACCACCTCCACCCCCGCCTCAGCAGGAAAGATTCATAGTGACGTTCTCCAGGCAGAACCCCCCTAAATTCGATGGACAAGGAGATCCATCAAAAGCTGAGGAGTGGATACGCGGCCTCGAGCGTATTTTCAAGGTCATGGAGTGTACAGATAGGGAGCGCATTGCTTGCGCCACCTTTCAACTATCAGGTGCTGCCGATTACTGGTGGGAGACTCGGCAAAGGACTATGAATCCTGCACGCTTGGAAGCGTTAACATGGGAGGAATTTAAAATGGAGATTGATAACAAGTATGTCCCAAAGACGTACAGACGGGCCAAGGTGGTAGAATTCCACACGCTGAGCCAAGGCCGAATGACTGTAACTGAGTACGACCGAGCCCTCGCGCAGATGGCACGATATGCGCCCGAGTTGATGGACACCGACGAGAAATGGGCGGTGAAGTTCCGGGCCGGGCTCAAGGATGAGATAAAGGCCGCATTGGCTTGTCGAGGAGAACTCTCCTACTCGGAGATCTTGACTTGTGCACTGGACGTGGAAGACGCACTCCCTAAACCAAAAGTGGTGGCGACAACAAACGCGACACCCCTACAAGCTCAGTCAGGTCATCAAGAGAAGAGGAGGTGGGATGGTGATCACACTCAGTATGGTGGCAAGAGGCCACAACACATGAAGAACCCACCCTACAATGGCGGGAGACAGAATACCTATCACCCGAGGGCAAGCTTTCCGCCGAGGAACCCTCAATGTGGAAGATGCTTCAAGTACCACACCGGAGAGTGTCGAGACCCTAGATGCTTCAGCTGTGGTGGAAGTGGCCATTACTTCCGAAGTTGCCCAAATAAGAACATGGGAACGGGGACGAGACAGAACCAGTTAGGCTTCCGTCCACAATCTCAGGCACTACCTGCACCTCAACCGCAACAACGCCGCCAAGGACTGCCGTCGCAAGCAAGAGCCTACGCCTTGAAGGGGAAACAGCCGGCAAACGGGAAAGAAACCTTTGGGCAAGGAAACTTGGCAGGTATGGGCACACTTCTCAACATGCCTATAGTTGTCTTGTTTGATACGGGTGCATCGCATTCCTTTATATCAACTTCTTGTGTGGATACATTAGGATTACCTACTGTTAAGACCGAACCCACTATGAGTGTGACCTCACCGGTAGGCGGGACTATAGATATATCCCGATCTTGTGCGTGTGTGAACTTTGGAATAGGTGAACTCAGTTTGTTGGCTCATAATTTGCAAGTAATGACGATAGGTAGCGTAGACATAATCTTGGGTATGGATTGGTTAGCGGAGAACCACGTTACCCTTCATTGTAGAGAAAGGGAAATTTCATTTGAAACCCCAGGAAAAGAGCCGACGAAGTTTTACGGTTTCTCAATGAGCCGACGCAAGTCCATTGTCTCCGCGCTGCAAGCCACTACAATGATGAGGAAGGGATGTCCAGCGTACCTTGTTTATTTGAATGGGGAGGAGAAGAAAGACAGGAAGATAGAAGATGTGGCGATAGTGAGTGAATATCCCGATGTCTTCCCCGATGCTTTGCCGGGACCCCCACCCGACAGGCAGGTAGAATTCACGATCGATCTGGAGCCCGGATCGGCACCAATATCCAAAGCACCTTATAGGATGGCGCCAAAAGAGTTGGAGGAGCTTAAGGTGCAACTACAAGAGCTACTGGAATTGGGATTCATTAGACCTAGCGTGTCGCCATGGGGAGCACCAGTGTTGTTTGTAAAGAAAAAGGATGGAACGATGAGGATGTGCATCGACTATCGAGAGCTAAACAAACTGACGCTGAAGAACAAGTATCCACTACCAAGGATAGACGACTTGTTTGACCAACTTCGAGGGGCAGGAGTCTTCTCTAAGATGGATTTGAGGTCTGGGTACCATCAGCTGAGGGTTCGGCGAGAAGATGTACCCAAGACGGCTTTTCGAACAAGGTATGGTCATTATGAGTTCGTTGTGATGCCTTTTGGACTGACGAACGCCCCGGCAGTGTTCATGGACCTTATGAACCGCGTGTTCCATCCGTATTTGGATCGGTTTGTTCTAGTTTTCATCGATGATGTGCTCGTTTACTCGAAGAACGTGGAGGAGCACAAAGAGCACTTGAGAACCGTCCTAGCAACTCTAAGGGACGAGAAATTATATGCCAAGTTCAGTAAATGCGAGTTTTGGCTCAAGGAAGTGAACTTTCTTGGACATGTAGTAACCTCAGATGGGATTCGTGTAGACCCGGCCAAGGTGGAAGCTGTACAGGAATGGAAGTCACCTTCTACACAAAATGAAATTCGAAGCTTCTTAGGACTGGCAGGCTATTATCGAAGATTCATTGAGGGATTCTCGAAGATAGCAAGGCCAATGACACAACAACTGAAAAAGGGAGTCAAGATGAATTGGACACCGGAGTGTGAGGCGAGCTTTCAGTTGTTGAAGGAGAAATTGACCACCGCACCAATTCTAGCTGTGCCGGAGTCAGAGACTGACTATGCGGTGTATACAGATGCGTCGAAGGTGGGACTTGGATGTGTGCTTATGCAGAAGGGGAAAGTGATTGCATATGCATCGAGACAATTGAAGCCCCATGAGCTGAACTATCCGACACATGACTTAGAACTGGCAGCCGTGGTACATGCACTGAAGATCTGGAGACATCATCTCTATGGAGTCCGTTGTGAGATATACACGGACCATAAGAGTCTAAAGTACTTCTTTGGGCAAAAGGAGTTGAACATGCGCCAGCGTAGGTGGCTCGAGTTGGTGAAGGACTACGATTGTGGTATAAATTACCATCCGGGAAAAGCAAACGTAGTGGCCGATGCTCTTAGTAGGAAGTCTCAATCTCAGCTGGCCACTTTTCTTACTATCGATGAGAGTTTGATCCAGGAGTTCAGTAAGATGCGGTTGGAAGTAGTGAGAATGCCCGAGACTGTGGAAGGAATAGTAGCCACGTTGGTGATGGAACCCGATCTAAGAGCCAGGATTGTGGAAGCTCAACGGCGAGATACGTTACTAGAAAAGATTCGCTCAGAAGTGAGGACGGGTGAACTCGGAATTTTTCGTGAGGCAGCGGATAAGGGTCTCACATACAAGGGAAGGTTGTGTGTGCCTAAGGATGAAGGCCTGAGAATGGAAATCATGAGAGAAGCACATGAAACCCCATACGCTGCTCACCCAGGAAGTACCAAGATGTATCAAGACATGAAGAGGCAATTTTGGTGGAACGGTATGAAAAAGCATGTTGCAGCTTTTGTGGAGAGATGCCTAGCATGTCAACAAGTAAAGGCGCTACACCAACGGCCCTATGGGAGATTGCAACCCCTCGAGATTCCGGAATGGAAGTGGGAACATATTGCAATGGACTTTGTGACAGGACTGCCAAAATCCCAGCGAGGAAACACTGTGATTTGGGTGATTATAGATCGCCTCACCAAATCTGCTCATTTTGTACCGGTTCGTGCTACCTATGGATCCAACCAGTTGGCTAAGATATATGTGCGGGAGGTTATACGTCTGCATGGAGTACCAGCGACAATTACATCCGATCGCGATGCCAAATTTACTTCTAGATTTTGGACGAGCCTGCAGCGCGAGTTGGGGACTAAGTTGAATTTTAGTACTGCCTTCCACCCACAAACCGATGGGCAGTCAGAGAGAACGATACAGACCTTAGAAGATATGCTGCGAGCCGTGGTGCTAGATCGAGGCGTAGGTTGGGAAGAAGTGTTGCCATTGGTAGAGTTCGCTTACAACAATAGTTACCAGGCGACTATCAACATGGCTCCATATGAGGCATTGTATGGGAAGAGGTGTAGATCACCACTTTATTGGGATGAAGTGGGTGAGAGAAGAATTCTCGGACCAGACTCTGTAGAAGAGATGATAGAGATTGTCCGACAAATCCGTGGGAGGATCAAGGAAGCACAGGACCGACAGAAATCATATGCTGATGTTCGGAGGACCGATTTACAATTTGAAGTCGGAGAAAAGGTCTTTCTGAAAGTTTCCCCTTCTAAAGGAATAATTCGTTTTGGAGTGAAAGGAAAGCTGAGACCCCGATTTATCGGTCCGTACGAGATTTTGGATAGAGTCGGCGTGGTAGCATACAGATTGGCCCTACCACCAAGCTTTGGGAATGTGCACAACGTCTTCCATGTGTCACAATTGAGGAAGTACGTGTTTGACCCCGCACACATAGTTCACCAAGAAGAGATGATGGTCCTAAATCCCGATCTAAGTTATGAGGAGAAGCCCGAGGCCATTTTGGATCGAAGGGTGCAAGAATTGAGGAATAAGTCAATTGTTTCGGTGAAAGTACGGTGGAGGAATCATGGGGTCGAAGAAGCAACATGGGAATTAGAAGATAAGATGAGAGAGAAGTTTCCAGAGCTGTTTGAGTGATCTAGGAAATTTCGGGACGAAATTTCTTTTAAGGTGGGAGGAATGTAATAGCCGAAAAAAAAAAAATTTTGTTTTTCTTGTTAGTTAAGGTTTGATTTTGTGAATATCTTGGTTAAGATATGTGTGGAAAGTCTTAATTGATTTATATTATTTATGTATGTGAATATTTAGATTTTTATGGTTAATTGAAAAACAAAATAAAATCCTAATTAACAAATTATATCTCTCTCTCCCTCTCTCTCTCGGTTTCTCTCCCTCTCCCCACTACTTTCTCAACCTCTCCCCACTCCCACATAACCGATGCACTCCCTTTCTTTCCAATCTCTCCCTCACATCGGTTCCTCTCTTTCTCTCTCGCGATCGTTCTCAACATCACGGTAAGGTCTCCCCCTTTCTTCCCCGCTTCTTTATTCCTCCCCTAGTCGCGGTCCACCGTACTTCCTATCCTTAGGAAATGCGGGCGTGACAACTTTTGAATATTCCATTGCTCAATAGCTGCAGGAAAACAATCAGCAAGAACATGTTACAAGATCGTCTTCTCAAGAATTGCTTTACTCCCTAATCCGAGGTAATCCACTTTTCCTTAAGTATTACATTATATATGTATGCACATACCTCGAGCTGATCCCCTGCCAGAACGAACAGTGCTTGAGGTATTATAGGAACTGATAACCACTGATTGTCTTTAAGTATCTGAAGGCCTCGTACTTGGCTGTCCTGCAACAGAAGAGTTATTCCAGTGCCATCTGTGTGTGGACGGAGACCAATAACCTGATCATTTTTTGAACATGGTGGGTAGTAGTTGAACTGTGCACACATGGTGGGCATCTTCCTCGCAAAGCAGTCTTCATCAGTTAAGCTTAATGTCTTCGCTATTGACCTGAGGATTTGCTCTTCTGATAGAAATCCATGGGTTCCATCCTAAAACCAATTGGTCATAGGAGGAGGGGTCCATGAGACTTATATACTAGTTTCAGTTTTATCTTGACACCGATGTGGGACAGTTATATGTTATATTTTTAGTTTCATTTGCCAACACCCTCCCTCAAATCCTTCAAGGTGAACCTTGGAGGGGTTGGACTTTTTTTTAATCGATTGGACAATCGGTCCAATTTTTTTCGAACGGCTGGGACCACTTGGCCCAAATTTTCAGCCCAGTTATACTGCTGGGTCAGTCATTTTTTTCGGTTTCAGCTCAGATATACTACTGGGTCAGTTAAATATGACTCACAGTCGGCGACCCGCTCTGATACCATGATAGAAATCCATGGGTTCCATCCTAAAACCAATTGGTCATAGGAGGAGGGGTCCATGAGACTTATATACTAGTTTCAGTTTTATCTTGACACCGATGTGGGACAGTTATATGTTATATTTTTAGTTTCATTTGCCAACATCTTCCGCATGTCTTATTTTAGCAGAGTAGTCTTCCAATACTTTTCGGCAGGTACATGGAAAATTGTTCTCGATTAAATCAATTGTGTAGTCTTAACTCAATTTTATGAGAGGACCTGCATTTTTTTTTACTGGAAAGGTTCTGGATTCTGAGGCCAAAATTTGAGTTTTCTACCGTCTTCTGGAGCGACTTGAAGATGCAACCTATCAGACCATTTGGTTCTGGAAACAGGCGGACAGCTGCTGTAACCTTCAATATCGTTTCCTTGCCTCGTGTATCTCTGCTTCTCCAGCTCCGGAAGGTGGAAGAATTCTGTGGTAAGATGGCGCACTTCATCAGGGAGGCGCTTTCTATGCCATGATTAACTATCTGCAGTCAAGAATCGGTTCATTTTTTCTGCCTTATTTGAAATGGTGAATAGCATACATATAAAAAGGAAGATAAGCTACAACCTGGAAGCAACCCCATTTGGTGAGAGCAGAGTGGAGCGCGTTGAGCTCAGCATCAGTGGAGGAAGCCAGCAGGCTAACATCAATGACTGGCATGTCTGTGGCCAAAGGTGCGTCAACTTCTGTTTTATTTGTCCAGATATAGTTTTCCGGTGGCTCCCCGCCGGTTTCAGATAGTTGATGAGCTGTTTTGCCAAAGACTGCTGCTGATTCTGGAAGATCTTTTGTTTCAGCCATGTTGAGCTATCCGTGACACTTCAAAGCTCGATGTTGTGTAGATTTTAGGCCAATATCCTCCTTTTATAGACAGAGGTTGTGCCACAAACAAGTTAAAAAGTTTTACATGTTGATAATCAATTAGGAAAAAGTAAGAGGCACTCGAGTGAAGGGCATTAAAAAACAAAATTTGTTAGAATAGCTAAATAGGAAAAAGTAAGAGGTACTTGAGTGAAACCTTTTAAAAAATAAAATTTGTTATAACCAAAAAGGAAAACGTAAGAGGCACTTGAGAAAATTTGTTATAACCAAAAAGGAAAATATAAGAGGCACTTGAGTGAAAATCATTAAAAAACAAAATTTGTTTGTTATAACCAAATAGAGAAAGTAAGAAGGGCTTTAGTGAAGGCCATTAAAAAATAAAATTTGTTAGAATAGCTAAATAGGAAAAAGTAAGGGGTACTTGAGTGAAACCTTTAAAAACAAAATTTTTTATAACCAAAACAGGAAAAAATAAGTGGGACTTGAGTGAAAACCATTAAAAAATAAAATTTGTTAGTTATAACCAAATAGAGAAAGTAAGAGGGGCTTGAGTGAAGGCCATTAAAAACAAAATTTGTTATAACCAAACAGGGTAAAAGTAAGAGGGACTTTAGTGAAAACCATTAAAAAAACAAAATTTGTTATAACCGAATAGGGAAAAGTAAGAGGAATCTTGAGTGAAAGTCATTAGAAAACAAAATTTATTATAACCGAATAGGGAAAAGTAAGAGGAATCTTGAGTGAAGGCTATTAAAAAATAAAATATGTTGTAACCAAATAGAATAAGGTAAGAGGGACTTGAGTGAAGGTCATTAAAAAATAAAATCTGTTAGTATAACCAAATAGGAAAAAGTAAGGGGAAATTGAGTGAAACTTTTAAAAAACCAAATTTGTTATAACCAAAAAGGGAAAGTAAGAGGGACTTCAGTAAAAATCATTAAAAAAACAAAATTTGTTAGATATTATCAAATGGAGAAAAGTAAGAGGAATTTGAGTGAATGCCTTCAAAAAACAAAATTGTTATAACCAAACAGGGTAAAAGTAAGAGGGACTTGAGTGAAAACCATTACTCCATCTGTCCGCGAATAGGAGTCTCGTTTTTCCATTTTAGTCCGTCCGCGAATAGGAGTCTCGGTTCACTTTTACCATAAATGATAATAGGGTCCCACATTCCACTAACATTTCATTTAAAACTAATATATACAAATGAGACTCATATTCCACTAACTTTTTTCTAGTCACTTTTCCTAACATTCTTAAAACTCGTGCCGCCAAGGAATGAGACTCCTAATGACGGATGGAGAAAGTAAAAACAAAATTTGTTATAACCGAATAGGGAAAAGTAAGAGGAATCTTGAGTGAAGGCCATTAAAAAATAAAATTTGTTATAACCGGATAGGGAAAAGTAAGAGGAATATTGAGTGAAGGCCGTTTAAAAACAAAATATGTTATAACCAAATAGAATAAAGTAAGAGGGACTTGAGTAAAGGACGTTAAAAAATAAAATTAAGAGAGACTTGAGTAAAAACCATTAAAAAATAAAATTTGTTAGTTAGTATAATCAAATAGAGAAAAGTAAGAAGAATTTGAGTGAATGCCTTTAAAAAATAAAATTTGTTATAACCAAACAAGATAAAAGTAAGAGGGACGTGAGTGAAAACATTAAAAAACCAAATTTTTTATAATTGAATTGGGAAAAGTAAGAG
Organism: Salvia splendens; assembly: GCF_004379255.2. Classification (NCBI taxonomy): domain Eukaryota; kingdom Viridiplantae; phylum Streptophyta; class Magnoliopsida; order Lamiales; family Lamiaceae; genus Salvia; species Salvia splendens. The sequence goes on from NC_056040.1 coordinate 10,641,424, forward strand.
GAATCTTGAAGGAAGGCCATTAAAAAATAAAATATGTTATAATCAAATAGGATTAAGTAAGAGGGACTTGAGTGAAGACCATTAAAAAATAAATTTTATTATATGAAATTAAGAGAAAAGTAAGGTTATTAAAAACAAATAGGGAAAAGTAAGAGAGACTTAATGGAAGGTCATTTAAAAATAATTGTTATACAAAATTTAAAAAGTAAGAGAGACTTGAGGGATTACCGTTATCTAAATTTCTAAAATTGTGATATTTATACATTAATTGTGAAGATTCTATATTTCTTACGTCATTATCAAAATCAACACTATAGATAAAAATATATTTAGCATAAATAAAAATAAAAAATATAAATATAAGGTGAATATAAGAAAAAGTATAAAGTTAATAAGAAAATAAGGAAATATAATTAGTTCTAGGGCATATATTTATATAGAAAATTTGCATTTAAATATTTTAATCTCTTTTTAGCTTGGGGCAGTTATAAATTTTGGATTATCTTTTATGTAAGGCTATGTGAAAATGTGGAGGAATAGTTCAAATGATATGTTGGGACACATATCAAATGAAAAACGAGTAAAAAAATTTGATTTTGTAGCAGACCAATGGGCCAACCCGCTGGGCTGACCGGCTTAATCCACTGGCCCGAACGTGCTAACCCGATTTTGAATCGGTTTGTAATTTTTTCAGTTCTAACCCTTTAATTTTAGTAGGCTAATCGGGCCAGTCCATCTGGTTCGGATTCAATTGACATCCCTATCATTGATAAACTTTCTTACCACTTTTGTAGTTCATCTCTCTTACTATATTCCATCTTTCATATTATACCCATATTTTTATTTCTTCTCATGTTTTGTCAACTCCACAATAAAATTCACCACATCCCCAAAGGAAGCTATTTTTCAAGGAGTATATGAGAGTTGAAAGGTAGAATGCGGAAAATAAAATATTATTACAGAAAGTAAAAAACGGGAGAACTTTAAATACTACATTGTAATATGCTTGGGTTAATTCTCTCAATGGTTACACAACCTTTTATAGGCTCTAATTCTAGCTATACATAGAAAATATATTCTATTTCCATAAATATATTCTTGGTTTAATTTTCCATTATCTTTAATTGATTTTCTTCATTATTCTTGTCATAACTTCACCTATTGCCTTCTTGTTCCCCAATTAATTGATTTTCTTATTCCAACACTCCCCCTCAAGTTGAGTATCGAGTTTTTCGACACTTAACTTGCATGATCTTTAGTTTGATAAATAATTTATACTCTGATAAGGCTAATTTCATGCATCGGTCTAGGGGTTTTATTTCGCAAAATTACTGGGTCTAACGCACGATTTAAGCAAGGTGTGTGAAGGTTTTCGCTAGATCCAGGAAAAGAAAAGGACGCTTGCATGGTCCTAGGAAACTGGCGAAAAAGTGGACATTATGAAGGAAATTGCTTGACGGAGGAAACCTCGGAGTTGAAGGGTAGAATAGGGATTTCTACGAAGACTCTAGAAGGCTATGTCCGCATCTATAAAAGGAAGAAGCATGCAAGCTGGAGGGATCTTCTCGGTGGAGACCTTGCTAACAGCCAGTAGCTTAGTCCATTCTCTTCACACTCTTGGGTTCTTTCGGTGGGAAATCCAGGGCACACTAGGGGGTTCACCTCTAGCTTTCATACATTTTCGATTTGGTTGTAACACCGTCCTTCTTTAGGGCGAAGAAACAATTTATTTTCCGCTTTAGTTTCTGCTGAATTCGCCGAGCTTCACTGTTCGAAGCTCGGACCCCTTTTGTTTCTGGATATTTCTTACTTTTATGCAAGTTTCGTTTTCCTTTACGTCGATCGTGATGGTTACTGTTGTTTGATTGTGTTTACTTGAATTCTGGAGTTGGATTGTTGGAGTTGGTTGATTTCTGGATTATTGCAGGTTAATGGTTGAATCTGGGAGAATGGAGCTGGTTTGTGAATGAATCGGGGTTTGTCTGGTTAATGTTGTGGAGTTGTTCGTGATTGTTGGAATTTGGCAGTGATCGGAGCAGATCTGTTAGAATCGGAGTTATGGAGTTGATTTTGTTGATTGTTGAGTTTGGATTGCTTGGATCCGGAGTGGATTAAGCGTCCGACGTGATTCTGAGCAGGAGTGTTTAATTTTATGCCGCGCTTACGTGTTTTCATTTAATTTCTAATTTCGCCTAGTTTACGTAGATCTGGTGTATTTCCGATTCGTAGCAAGTTTCCGGCGTCCAAATTTCTATATTCTGTTCGAATCCAGGAGTATGCTCTGTTTTCTGCATTTACGCGTCTGAGTTGGTTAGGAAATTGTATGGGTTGGTTGTCTGCAGCTTTTACCGTACTTGCTATTTCTGGAAATATGGTCCCCACTGTTAGTTGCTTTTTGTTTGGCTAGATTAGGTAATTGTTTACTTAGTCTAGGGAGTAATTGTGTCTTTCGGATTTGATGTCTGATTCCAGTAAGTTTTCTGTGTCCTAGATCTAGCGTTTACATTTCTTGCCTAGATCTAGTGATAGTTAAAATCTCAACCCCTTTGCGTGGCAACAGCCGTTTGTTTCCATAGTCTTTTAGCACTACTTTGCGAATCCATCTCTGTGGGATCGACCCCACTTCCCTATACTAATTCATAGTATTCGGGTTGAGGGATTTATTTTTGAAGGGGAGTCGAGTGTGTCCAACGACAAAAACACTGTAGTTCTCTTGAGTTCCTGGACCCAGTGATCCAGTGGATTTAAGGAGCGTTGTGTCTGGACCGAGCTTTGCATTAATTCTCATATGTGCACACTTGCTTACTCCTGAGTCTAGTCATTCGACATTAGAGTTCGAGCGAAAGACTCTACCACTTCATACTCGTATTTAAGAGTTCTTCAATTTCCATTGATAGTTTATGCTCGTATCATAGAGCTTCTTCAATTCATCATAGATAATTTATATTCGTATCAAAGAGTTATTGAAAGTTTAGACTCGTTTCAAGGAGTTCTTCAATTTTTTGTTGACAGTTTTAACTCGTGTCAAGGAGCTAATCTAGACAGTTTTAACTCGTGTCCGGGAGCTTCTTTAAACAGTTTTTACTCATATTTAGGAGCTATCTTAGATAGTTTTAGCTCGTATCTAGGAGTCATCTTATATAGTTTTAACTCATATCTAGGAGCCATCTTAGACAGTTTTAACTCTTGTCGATGAGCTAATTCAGACAGTTTTGACTCTTGTTAAGGAGCTAATCTAGACCGTTTTTGCTCGTATCTAGGAGCCAAATTTAGACCATTCTCGGCCCATTCCAGCTCAAACTATGAGCCCATTCATTTCTTTTCTTTGTTGAGCCTAATACCACTAGGCCCAAATTTATTTCTCCTTATTGGAGACCCATAACAATGAAGACGTGAAACCATCAGCCTCCTTTATGTTTCTTCATTGGTCTTTTCTGGGTGACATACTCTCAAACCATGCCATCTCCACCGAGATATCGTCGAACTCCGCGTCTGTTCCGTAATTCCTTTTTCTCTAGTGCCTCGACGCCATCGAGGATCGTGCATCCGCTCCTTTACCGAAAGCTCTCTTCTTCGATCAACTGACTATCAATCATCATTGGTTCTCTTCTCGGTTAATGTTTCCACGGTTCCCCCTATGACGGATTCCAGTTTTGAAGCCGACACAAGCTGCGTCCGACAAGTTTCTTATTGCTGCTCCTTTCGCGGCGATCAATTAGTTTACTTCATTCTATGTAACCATCTTCTCGGCATCCTTTAGTCGCCCATCTTCGGCCTCCATCATTTTGAGCCTTGGACAGCGATCCTTTTCTTGTATGCGTCGTGTTGGCCTTCTCATTGGCTTCCTCTTTATCCGGCTATTAACTGCTGCTCCTGTCATCTCGATAAATTATTCGGCTGGGGTTGTCCTCTCCTCCTCTGTCGGATAATTTTTCATTGCTGTCTGTCTTAGGTAGCTTCTATTGGGCCGTTCCATCATCGATCCTTTTGCATCATATTATCGACGCTCCATCGGTGTGTGGGCTGCGCCTTGGTAGCTTTCTTGCCCTCTCACCGCCGGTCATCTTTGGCTTTCACGGCCACCATAGATTTGGAGAGTTGTTCGGTCGCATACTTCCTCTCCCCCTCGGTCGGACAAAACGTGAACTCCTTCTCTGTTTTCTTATCTTTGATCGAGGAGAGGTTTCGGGCATGTAGCCACCTTTCTCCTTGGCCTTCTCCAAGACTCCAATAGGGCCGATCTGGCCTCTTTGGTTTCACCTTCTATCCAACTCCGGTTACCTGCCTCTTCATCAGCATTATCTCTCATTCGCCTCAACGTCTGTACGGCGTCACTTTCACTCTCTCCCTCACCTCACAGACGTTGGCTGCTTGGTGGTGGAATTCCTCTGCCATTCTCGGCAGATGGCATGCAACCTCTCTAGATTGACTCCTTTTATGTTTTCTTCTTTCCGTTGAATACCAACGGTAACTCTTTCCCTTTTGGCATCTCCGCCTCGGAGACTCGATCTATTCCATCGCTGCTCCGATGCAGCCTTCTTCTCCCCGTCCATGGGATCCCCTCCACAAACTCATAGGCATAAACTTCAGCCAGCCGTTCTCCAAACAACTCGATGAATCTTCCAGCGGGGCTGTCCTCTTCCCCTCGGTTAGATAATTCATCGAAACTGAAGACCAGTTCCACTAGTTGAATTGATAATGACCACCTCAGCTACCTTCCAGGTAAATCATCACCATCTCTTCGAATTCATGCATTTGAAGGGAATACGCCCAACAATTAAGGCAACAATAGTTGGTGTCTCTGTCACACGGGACTCCATATTTGGATCGGTCTGATCTGCTTATTTTCCGAACGACAGAATTGTTGTGTAGTTTACTTCTTCTCCTAGGCCGAACAATTTGTCGACAACACGTTTCTCAACCTCCTCGGCTTTAATGGCTTTCTCAACGGCCTCTCTAGCCTTTCTTCATCCCTGCAGCAGAGACGACTTTTTTGGTGCCATGGTTCCCGGTAATTTGAACTGATAATATCTCGGTATTTTGAGATTATGGGATTTGTTTTAGGGTGATTTGGTATGTTGGTTTCTTGGCTGGATATTTGGATAGTTTGGCAGTTTTAGGCTATGGTAGATTCGACAGTTCATAGGTTTATTTGCAAGAATTCGCTTCTGGTATGGGAAGAATTAGATGGAAGACTTTGTTGGACTTTTGGGAAGATATCTCGGCTGGTTTATTTATCTTGATTATTTGGAGCTATTTTTGGCTATTTTTGGGAAGGTTATTAGCTGATTTGGCTGTTAGGCTATAACTATATAATTGGTCAGATTTTTGGGGCTAATTCATGGCTGTTTTTGAAAGGGTTTTGGCTTGGTTTGGCTAGTTTTTGGAAAGGGACGATGACGAAGGTTTTTTCTTTTTGCAATAGAGGCATAGAAGGAGAAGGCTAGGCTGTTTTTATTTTTTATATAGAGACAGTGATCGATCCCTATGATCGAACCTGCTCTGATACCAAGTTGAAAAGTAGAATGCGGAAAATAAAATATTATTACAGAAAGTAAAAGACGGGAGAACTTTAAAGACTATATTGTAATATGCTTGGGTTAATTCTCTCAATGGTTACACAACCTTTTATACGCTCTAATTCTAGCTATACATAGAAAATATATTCTAATTCCATAAATATCTTTTTGGTTTAATTTTCCATAATCTTTAATTGATTTCCTTCATTATTCTTGCCATAACTTCATCTCTTGCCTTCTTGTTCCCCAATTAATTGATTTCCTTATTCCAACAATATATGATAATGAAATCTTCAGTCACTTATCAAACTAGTCCCTTCGTGCATAAAGAAAATGAACATTTGGTTCGGCACAAATTTTTAATGCATAGGTAATATTGGTGGAGAGTGGGTTCCATATTATTAGTAGTGTAGTGGTATAAGTTGTAAATAAAATAATTTATAGGGGTAATGCGTTGTTTAAATATTCTAAAATTAGAAAGTTCATAGTACTTTTCAGGAGCAAACTAATAAGGAAATACTAGTTTATACTTTTCAGAGACAGATGAAGTAATATTTTTCATGGGAGTATATGATCCTAAAATCGTCGAACTCGTGTTTAATTGAATTTTAGTAGTTCATTAAAACTTCATTAATTTTTAAAAAAACTGCATAGGATTTATTTTAGACAAAAGTCAAAATTTGGATTCTTACATTTACTCTAAAAAATATTTTAGTTTTATATATTAAATGTGTTACCTTTTGGTCTCAAACAATAGGTTTTGGACCAGAATAAACATTTTCGTTATATTACCGGTCAAATGTGCTTTGAACAAATTAGTGACTTAATTATAAATCTAATTAACCAGATTAACCTAACTAATTCATTATTAAAATTTATAAAATACATTATTACCTATAATAAAAAAAATCAAAAAATATTTGTTAACATAAAGTAAAAAATATTAAAATTTATAAAATATTTTTGCCTATAGTAAATATAAATTGAATTAAAATTTATAAAATATTCACAAATTTAATTTTTGTTATAACTAAAAATATAGGTAAAATATTAAATTATAATTTAATTTAACTTTTAGGTAAAAACATTATACTCTGTAAAAAATTTAATATGAAATTAATTAGATTCATAATTATTTTCCTTGCACATATTGCTTCACAAAGAACTCTTCGTCATGATGATGGTGATGGTTAATGATAGCACAAGGTTATTGAAGAGCTTCATCATTTGATTGTTGCTATGCAAATAGAGATAGTTAGTCTTAAAAGGGGAATACTTGAAGCAAGTTGAAAATTTGTATTGTTATCTTTGTATTTGAAGCTATCAATGGAAATGGATTCTTGAAAAAAAAATACAAATCACTTAGTTGATTTGGGGATTTCCGCTTGGTTTTGTTGGGTGCGAGTTTGCCATTTTACTTTTTTTTTATATTTTGGCTAGAGTTACTTTGAATGAATTCTTATTGTTTCGTTTTTAAAAAAACACTCTTCGTCCTCCAAATTCAGGTACGTGCCAATCGCCTTTAACATCACCTCTCATCAACTTTTTTCCAGCTTTCTCGTCAAATCCAACAACACTTGCCTACTTGCTGGTTCATGGTCCGATCGGGCCGGTTCGATCTTTAAAATGTTGGTATTGATAAATCTACTTCAAATTTTGAAAACTAATCACTATACTGATAGAAAAAAAATCGTTCTGAATAATGTGACAAGGACTCAACAAAAGACCCGGTGGTTGTGATACGAATATTTCTACTATTATTATTTTGTTTAGATATTATAGGGATTTAGCATATCTTCTTTGTTTAGATATTATATGGATTTAGCATATCTTTTTGTATCCACACATATTATAAATATGTGTGGAGTCTTCCATAATATTCAGTCAATCAATATATGAAATTATCATTCTTTTGGCTCAATTGAGTAGCAAACAAGAAACATCTTCTAAGGTTGCCGACGAGGCTGATCTCGCGCTCAACCGCCCCTTTTTGCCGTCCAAGTCACGACCCAACGTTGGGCGCTCGACAACGACGACATCTCGTTTCTTGATTTTGTGTGGAAATCGACGTTACGGATTTAGGTCCTTAACAACTGGTGCTTTCATTGAGAGCTGACCCTCCCACCATCTCGAACCGAAGCTACACCGCTGCCCGACGGAAAACATTCCGCTCACAGCAACTGCTTTGGTTGTCGAGTCCCGCCTGTCCGCCGAGCTCTAGCCGCAGGACAACACTACTTTTGCAACGCCCGACGGGAAGGATTCCCGCGTGCCGCGTCGAAGTCAGACGATCATCATCCACCACAGCCACGCCTCAGTCCGTCAACATGTCATACGACTACGCCGGCTATCGTCGTCGTCAATACGACTTCCCTCAGGTCACACAGCCATTCCGTCCCTACCATCCGGGCCAACCTCGCCGTGTAACCAGTTGGGACTCTCCGAGCAGCCAGGTGGAAGTACTCCGTCCTCCGTCGTGGCCTGATCCAGAATCACCCTACGTCTCACACCACTTGGCTCCACCTGATCGTGTCCCACGGCCGAGATACCAGCCCATCGGGTACCGCGATCGCGCGCAAGACGCTTGGCCCCGACACCGCGGTGGCTACGTCGAGAGGGGTGGCCACCTATCTGATCGCGGAGATCATCAGACCCAATTAGGGTTTGATCGCTACCCGCCAACCCCAACGCAACGGCACCGCCCAACGTGCTGGGACCCACCGGCTCAACATGAGGACCGCGGCTACCCGACCGTTGACCGGCCCCGATGCTCGGAGACGTGCTGGGACCAACCTCGCCCTCGGGAGGATGTGAGAGCGCGAGTCCAGCCCGCCTCCCACCAGCCCCGCTACTCCACCGAAAAGCCAACGCGGGACCTGTACAGTCAGCCCGCGCGTGGGACCAGTCAAACTCCAGAGCAGCCACGCCTGCCGCTAATACGGGTCTCCCAAGCGGAGAAGTCAGAACGGTCCAGGTTGGGTCTCTGCTGGCACTGTCCCGAGAAATGGGTGATGGGACATGTGTGTAAACAACGCATTCTCTGTTATGCGGATAATGGAGAGGAGTTTGAGGAGAACATTCAAGATGAGAATTTAGCCGAAGAGAAAACTGATAATACTCCCACGATAGTATTCGGTGATTATGTTCCCCATGACATTACCGATGTTCACAATGATGGCGCTCCTCTTGATGTTCAAAACAACGAGTCCCCTGGAGAGTTCCTCAAGAACAAAGGGATTGTCAAGAACGACAGTGAGCCACCGCAAGTGCTCGTTGGGGTATATGATGAGAAGATTGGTGAAAAGGAGGAGACATTGCTAGAAGATAAAGAGGAGGATGGTTCTATTGGTGAAGTGGAGAAGATAATCGACTCACTCAATGTTGTTCAAGTGTCATCCAAAAATATTGTTGTAAATTGTTGGGGCAAGAAAGGAGATGGTGCTTACACCGATTTGCCCTTAATTGCTTGTGTCTATGTGGATTTGAATGTCGGTGATGTTCCAAGTATGAATCATCGATCAACATCGCTCGACAAAGATGCAAGGTTGATCCCTCCGAGTAATGACATGCCATGCTTGGGCATTCTGGGAGGCATGGACAAGTTTTCAATTTGGCAAGGAATTTTTCCGACAAAGTTGGGTCTCCTTTGTTGATTTTTTATGGAGGTGAAGAAGGGAGACGTTCAACTGTTCGATGTGTGTTTGATCCAGGAGGAGTTGCCACGCCGAAGCTTCTGATTTCAACTCTCATTTTTGCTTCGTGGTTCCCACCTTGAGGACAAGGTGTGTTGGCAATTGAAACTAAAAATATAACATATAACTGTCCCACATCGGTGTCAAGAGAAAACTGAAACTAGTATATAAGTCTCATGGGCCCCTCCTCCTATCACCAATTGGTTTTAGGATGGAACCCATGGATTTCTATCATGGTATCAGAGCGGGTCACCGATTGTGGGCTAAAAATTGACTGACCCAGCAGTATATCTGGGCTGAAACCGAAAAAAATGACTGACCCAGCAGTATAACTGGGCTGAAAATTTGGGCCAGTGGTCCAACTGATCGAAAAAAAATTGGGCCGATTGTCCAATCGATTAGAAAAAGTCCAACCCCTCCAAGGTTCACCTTGAAGGGTTTGAGGGAGGGTGTTGGCAATTGAAACTAAAAATATAACATATAACTGTCCCACATCGGTGTCAAGAGAAAACTGAAACTAGTATATAAGTCTCATGAGCCCCTCCTCCTATCACCAATTGGTTTTAGGATGGAACCCATGGATTTCTATCAAGGTGGATTTTAACCGTGGGGGAGTTCATACGAGTATTTCTACTATTATTATTTTGTTTGGATATTATAGGGATTTAGCATATCTTTTTGTATCCACACATATTTATAATATGTGTGGAGTCTTCCATAATATTCAGTCAATCAATATATGAAATTATCATTCTTTTGGCTCAATTGAGTAGCAAACAAGAAATATCTCCTAAGGTTGCCGACGAGGCTGATCTCGCGCTCAACCGCCCCTTTTTGCCGTCCAAGTCACGACCCAACGTTGGGCGCTCGACAACGACGACATCTCGTTTCTTAATTTTGTGTGGAAATCGACATTACGGATTTAGGTCCTTAACAGGTTGGCTTTCGAAAATATTTGGTGGGAGGTTAGTTTCTTAGGCCAAACTCCACATTGTTACTATCAATCATGGCCTGGCTGGTTTTAGAAGTCATGTGGTGATTAATCGTGCATATCAATAATATTGTTATATAGAAAGCCTGTAACTGACTTTAATTCTTTTAAACACAATCAGATATCTTGTCAGATATTTATAATTAGAGCTTTTGCAATACAATAGTGTTTAACTAAAGTCTCGCGCTCTTTGTCGACGTCCTCTCGGTGAAGGAATTCCCTAAAAACATCTTCCTGCAGGTCCTCCCCCACCATTTCGATGTCCTCTGCATGGACCCGATGTTCAGCGGGAAGGTGACGTGGCAGAGGTTGCCTTTTGTGTTCAACAAAGTGAAGATTTGTAACGAGGATTACAGAATCAACTCCGTCGATTACTTCTTAGACATTTTCAAAAAGGAAGGGTGCACGATGGTGGAAATGAGCTGTGCGGAGCAAGATAGGTACGCCGCAGTGTTCTGGAGAATTTGCAGCTCGATAGCACTTCAATCAACTCCAAAGGGTACGAGATGCTGTTGAATTTGGTGGAGAACACAGCCAGTGACAGTTTCAACCTATACTATGGGCTCTTTATGTATAACAAGAGTGCGATGGAGCAGCTGGAGAGATTGGATTTGGCGTTTGGGGCTTTGACGACGGAGCTGTTTGGCCACTTGCACGAGGCGTTGAGGTTTGGGAAGTCGGAGGAGGGAGGTCATCGGAGGCCGATGCTGGCCAATTTGCCCAAGAATGGGATTCCATATGTTGCCAACAAGAACAATTAGGCTGCTTTGTGTTGTATTAGGTATGCTCCTGTCTTTTGGTCATCGTATATTGATGGAATGGATTCGATACATTGGGTGAGAGATGATGGAAGTTGTGTTGGTAGCATGATATAAAAGCATATATGGTGTGTTCAGTACATTTGATGTTGTGAAATGATCTAATGCAATGTATAGCTTGGCAAGATTCATATTGCTTCTGCGTAACAGTGAAAGAAAAGTAAAAGTCTGATTTCCAGTGTAAGAATCTTGTTTAAAGATGTAAGTAGATATCTCCAAGCTGTCATTTCTAAATAATGCAGCAGATTAATGGGAAAAAACTAGAAGTTAGTAAGAACTTCTCAAATTCTATGATTAGTATATGCCTTGAATGATAATGCAATATGTTTAATTTGAGGTATATGTAGGATAAAAGTAAGAGGACTCTGGTGAACGACTTGCGTCTTTATCAGAGTGCATGGTGGTTAACAAGAGGGGTATCTTTATGTGTGCTCTGTACTATTTTTTGGATTGCTTTCGTTATCATTTTCCAAGTTTTGTATAATACCTTATCTGTTGGAGTTGGACCCTCCTGATAAATGAAGCTAATAGCAATTTGTTAATTGAAATTCATGATTTTGGACCTTCACTGTATTCTGAAATGGATGCGGTAACTGTCGATCACCTCTATGCTTAGTGATATTTATAATCTAAATTGTAACGTATATAACTTGTATGTGAGTGCCTTGTGATAATAATGAACATTACTGAAAGATCCATCATCGACTGTGGTGTGGTCCAAAGACTGAAAATGGATATCATTTAACTATTCATTTGTCTCATTATTAGTTCTTTCTACTTTGTGTTGCTTTACAAATCATGATAGTATGTAGCTCATATTTACAGTATTTATTTTTTCATTTTTTACCTCAGGTGTCACTATTTCCTTGTTCTGTATGTTATCCTGCTGATAGAGCAACAGAGGGTGGAGAATCCAGTTGTGTACAGATGGCAGACTAACTTATCGATGGGAGATTCTATCCTTGCAATCTCCGTAGTTGTTCTTTTTTCTTCGTTTTATCTGTATTTTGTTTCACTTACATAAGATATTGTATCGGGTGAGCTTCATCAGGATCATGCTAGCTCCCAGCGCCTATTATCATGTAGTTCTAGATGAATAAATCTACGTTGGAATGTGCTGTCTGATTATATCAGTTCCTTTCCCAGTGATTCTCTCTTCATTATATCATGTTCTGGGCTTTCACCATTTACTTTTACTCCTCTCGTAGTCTGTTCTTCTTCCAAATATGCTTCGAGGTGCTGATGATATAGTTTTGGCTGTTCTGCTTGATTTTCATGTGTTTGTCCCGTATATTTGAATTATAAGTTTTTACTTAGTGAGGTTTTGACAATATGAATTGATCAAAATAACCCAGTCAAAAGTTGGAAGAACAATGACAAATTTTGTAGACTAGACTCTTGAGTAGTTATTTATGGATCATATGGTTATATTATGTGTTGATCATATTTGACTACATTATTTATGGATCATATTGATTATTTTTATGCAAACTGCATCACACAGTATACTCAAGATGAAAAACCACTATAATCTTAGTGCATCTATAGCTCTGTTCCCTTGGTGATAGTAGTTGTAAAAGTCCCAGCATAGTTTGTTACTTTCTTGAACATTTTTGGTCTTTCTTCATCAACAAGTTGATCCAGTGGTTCAATCTCTTCTGCAACATTAGGAGAGAGGAACATAGCCACAGACTTCCTCTCGGCCTTCGAGTTTATAACAACTCTATGCATAGGACTTTTGAATATTCCATTACTCATTATCTGCAGGAAAACAAGCAACAAGAACATGTTACAAGACCGTCTTCTCAAGAATTGCTTTGATCCTAAAACCGAGGTAATCCCACTTTCTTTTCATTACATTGTAGCTTTATTATCCATGTATATATGTATGCACGTACCTCGAGCAGATCTCCTGCCAGAACGAGCAGTGCTTGAGGCGTTATAGGAACTGATAACCACTGATTGTCTTGAAGTAGCTGAGGGCCTCGTACTTGCCTGTCCTGCAAGACAAGAGTTAAAACAGGGCCATCTGTGTGTGGACGGAGACCAATAACCTGATCAGGTTTTGAACATGGCGGATAGTAGTTGAACTGTGCAGACACGGTGGTGATTTTTCTCAGAAAGTAGTCTTCATCAGTTAAGCTTAATGTCTTTGCTATTGATCTGAGGATTTGTTCTTCCACTTGTCTTATCTTAGCAGAGTAGTCTTCCAATGCTTTTCTGCATGTACATAGAAAATATTACTTGATTCAATCAATTGTGTAGTCGGAACTCAATTTTATGAGACGACCTGAACTTTTTTTTATACCGGAAAGGTTCTGGATTCTGAGGCCAATATTTGAGTTTTCTCCCGTCTTCTGGAGCGACTAGAAGATGCAACCTATCAGACCATTCGACTTGTTGGATGCTGGCACAGATGGACCGCCGCTGTACCCTTCAACATCATTGCCTTGCCTCGTGTATCTCTGCTTCTCCAGCTCCGGCAGGTGGAAGAATTCTGTGGTAAGATGGCGCACTTCATCAGGGAGGCGCTTTCTATGCCATGATTAACTATCTGCAGTCAAGAATCGGTTCATTTTTTCTGCCTTATTTGAAATGGTGAATAGCATACATATAAAAAGGAAGATAAGCTACAACCTGGAAGCAACCCCATTTGGTGAGAGCAGAGTGGAGCGCGTTGAGCTCAGCATCAGTGGAGGAAGCCAGCAGGCTAACATCAATGACTGGGATGTCTGTGGCCAAAGGTGCGTCAATTTCTGTGTTATTTGTCCAGATATAGCTTTCCGGTGGCTCCTCGCCGGCTTCAGACAGTTATTGAGCTGTTTTGCCAATGATTGCTGCTGGTTCTGGAAGATCCTTTGTTTCAGCCATGTGGAATTTCTTATCACAACTTCAGAACTCGATGATGTGTAAATATTTGGCCAATATCCTCTACTTTTATGGACTGAACTGAGGTTGTGCCTCAAACGTGTGAAAGTGTTTCACATGTTGATAAAAATGATATTGCATAGAGTCAAATATTTGCTGTTCGGTTTTAGCAAATATGGAAAAATAACAGAGACTTGAGGAAAGTCCATTGAAAAAGAAAATGATGACATGGATTTATGAGTTCGATGCTAGTGTTTGGGATTGGGGTTATTCCCTCGTCCATGCGTATTCTATTTTATAAGTGACACATTTCTGCTTATGCAAAAAGCAACACTTTATGTCTTTTATTTTATTATCTCTCTTACTTTTTCCTTTCACTCTTAAAAATCTATACTCAAAAAAAATGTCTCAAATGTAATGAATGGAAGGAGGTTTTTCAATAAGATTCGTTTTCAAACATATTTGAAAGATGCTTGTGAAATTCTAATTTACTTATTACGGTGTTTTATGTATGAATAAGTAGTAAGCAGAGTAATTTGATTCTTTGTACATTATTTAATAGGGAGAATTATTGATTAAGGTATATCTTTTTGGACCCAAAATAACTAAGTTTTGGTGTAAAACGTATCCAAGTTTGAAATTAGCAAAGATTATTGATTAAGGCATAATGAAAACATAAAAATATTAATGAATATCAAAGTCTTAAAACCGAATAGTTGAGAGGGTAATTCACAACATATTTAAACAGTCCAATTTTAATCAACTAATTCTTGTATAGTTGCGTCAGCTCCAAAGGAGATAGCTAAAGTCATCCTTTCTTATATTCTAATCAAGATGAAAAAGCATTATATTCTAACAGCATGTATAGGCCTTTTTCCCTGGGAGAAAGTAGTTGTAAAAACTCCCAACATAGGTTGTTACTTTCTTAAACATTTTTGGTCTGTCTTCATCAACAAGTTGATCCAGTGGTTCAATCTCTTCTGCAACATCAGGTAAGCAAAACATAGCCACGGAGTTCCTCTCGACCTCTGAGTTTATGAGTTTATCTGCATGAAAACAAGCCATTGAAAATGAAAATCTGACATGGGTTCATTTTAATTTGTCTGCTTTTCATTTCGGAGTTTGATGTGTTTGGGTTTGAGATTACCAAGTATGTGAGGTTGTTTTAACTTATAAGTGAGAATAAGCTCTTCTTTTAAATACTACTAGTGTTTTAGATTTGAATTTCCTCTTGCAATAAAATTCGTTTTCAAACATTAAAAATATGTTTGTGAAATTCTAAATTATTTATTATAGTGTTTATGTACAATATTTTATGATAGGTGTATAATTTGTCACCATGTGCTTAAATAATAAATACATAGAGTAATTTATGTGTGCATTATTATGTGTATTAGTGTCACAATGGATAAGAATATTCATTAAGGTCATGTATCATCTTTAATTCATCTATTTTTTAACTTTACAAGCAGGCAATTTAATTGTACATTTTTGGAAAAGAATTGTACTCCTAATTTTATGATGAATAGAAATGATTATAGGCTATCTCAATTTAAATCATGAGAACTCTTCGAGTCTCGGGTGCGCAACTTACTTGTGCTTAATGTAGTAAATTACTCTAATTAAAATTTAATCACCATTATTATTTACGCTTAACAAAGTCTTTTCCTTAAATCATATGCAAAATGAATTTTGATATCAATACTTTTACATTAAAAGATTTCCAACTTTTAAACTATTAATAAAATATATCAATTTCAGCAAAACGATGTCAATGAGTATTATAATTAAAAAAAAGATATTGGCACCTAATATAATGAAACTTTCAAAAAATTGAGTTTTTCCCACGAACTTTGAAATTGACAAATAAGTAATATCACAAACTTAACCTTTGGTTTGTTATTTCCCACTAATGAAAAAATTTCGATTATATTAATAGATTGAAGAACAAATTAGGAGGGTGTGCTTCAGGAAAAACTATTCTCAAAGATTGAAAATCTTGAAACTCTCGAAGTTGTTGTCGAGAAACTACGAAAAAAAGTCATATCATGATATTATTTGCCGGAATTTTTTCATTAGTGGGAAATAACAAACTCGGGGTAAAGTTCGTGATATTATTTGAACAATAGAAAAATGCGTGGGAAAAACTCAACTTTTTTAAAGTTCCATGATATTAATTAGGTGGCTATATCTCTTAAAAAAATACTCCATCCGTCCTTGAAAATTTGTCACTTATTTCTATTTTGGTCTGTCCCTAAAAATTTGTCACATTTCACTTACCATTTTTGTTAATGGACCATACATTCAACTAATTCATTCTCACTCACGTTTTATTATAAAACCAATATATAAAAGTAGGACCCACATACCACTAACTTTTTCAACTCACTTTCTATTACATTTCTTAAAACTCGTGTCAGGTCAAATAGTGATGAGTTATTAACAATGTTTTAAAAACCGAACCGGTAAGCGAACCGGTGAAACTACTGGTTCATGATTCAATCGATCAGACCGGTTTAATCACTGGTCAAACCGTTTTATTGTTACAAATATATATAATTAAATATATAATACAACATATAGTACATAATAAAATATAATCAATAATATATCACAAAAACATTCAATCTTACAAATAATTAGTATATATACAAATATAAAAACATTAAAATTTAGTGAATATAAATTGTTAGTTAGTGTAGATAAAAATTTAATATTTTACATATAAAAGTAGATAAAGTTTATATTAATTCAAAAAAATGTACATCGTGGAATAATATTATAACGAATACAAATTATTAGTTAATTTAAATAAAAATATACTTTAATATCAATAGTTAGGTTACATAAATTAAATATATACTATAAAACTATATAGTATTTATTAAATAATAAACTATAATGAATAAATATATCACAAAAATGGAACCTTATAATATAACAATAGTGATATAATAGGAGTATTAGAAACTAGTAGAGTATAATTAAAGTTTAGAGGATGATAATTATATGTATCACAATAAATAATTAAATAAAAAAATATATAAAATAATATGAATTATTAGTTTGTTTAAATAAAAATTTAATGTTCATTGTATAATAATATTTAATGTTTTTATTTTTCCATTTGGGTCTTGTGGTGGAGTGGTTAAGCTATTGTTAGATGGAGTGGATGTAATGTGTTCAAGCCCTTCCAACAACAAAATTTTAAAATTTTGAAAACAAAAGGCATAAACCGGTTTCCGGCCAAACCGGTCCGACCGGCCGGTGCAAGCGGTTCTCAGCGGCTCAACCTCTTACTGGTTTAAATAGGTGAACCGGATCGGACAGCTTGCCGATTTGCGGTCAAAATGGTCTAACCAGACGATCCAGTCCGGTTTTTAAAACACTGGTTATTAGGGATGGAGGGAGTAACAAAATGCATCACTTTATCTATATACCATTTGCAAACCATACAAAGAGATGATTGAGTAAAATGTTGTCATGTACGAATTAGTAAGGAGTAATTTGAATTTTGTAATTTGTATTTTATTTAATAGGGAGATTTAGTGAATTGAGAACTAAGTTTTGGTGTAAAAAATATACTACCCAAGTTTGAAATTTGCAAAGATCGTTGATTACAACACAATTCACTTGTTCATAAAACCATAGCTTCGGACGAAAACGATTAATCATACCAACAATCCATCATATAACATAACATAAAAATATTAATGAATATCAAAACCTTATATAGCGATAGTTTTGAGATTAGTGTTTTAAAAATCGAACTAGTCGAAGCAGTTAGACTGGCCAATTCGACCGTGAATCAGCATGCAGTTCGGTCCGGATCACCTTATGAAACCGTTATCATATCAGGAACAAATTTTTTTTTATATTTTTTAAATATTTTTCAAAAATTGAGGCTAGTGGGGAAAAACTCAAGACCTCTTTGCCAAGTACACCACAAGATGCTTGGAAATATCATGAACATTAATTATTGTCGTTTACTAAATGTATATACTCCACATACACTTTTTGAATTAAAATGATTCAAAATGAATCAGGCCTAAGGAGTATATGTATATTATATAATTAGGATGTAATCAGATTCAAATCTTATCTTTTGTGATATCGTCATAAAAATTATTTAGTAATCCTTCCACATAGTAATTAGGATGTAATCAGATTCAAATCTTATCTTTTGTGATATCGTCGTAAAAATTATTTATTAGTAATCCTTCCACACCACTATGGCATCATAATAATAGTGTTAGACTCTTAGTATTAAAACATACTCTATCAGTTGATTCAGTCCCCTAAATATGTATCTCACTTTGACCTGATACGAATTTTAAGAAATGTAATAGAAAGTATATTAAAAAAATTAGTGGAATGTAGGTCCTACTTTTATATGGAGTAATCTTATAATAAAATGTGAGAAAAATGATTTAGTGGGATGTATGGTTCACTGTCAAAAGTGGTAAAATTGAAATAAGATAATTAATAATGTACAATTAAAATAGAAAATTACAACACATAACTTGATGGAGTAATAATAATTTGATTCTTCATCAATTAATGATGCCTTACTCCAAAATTTTATTTTAAATTTTCTATTTTATTTATTGGGAAAATTTGTATATATATATAGGAGTACTTCCTAATTCCAATTAAATTGGGCGCCACACACATAAACAACGAATATTCGTGGCAAAGTTTCGTCCGTTTCTCAAATGTCGTGTTTACTTCAGCTGCTCTTCCCTTGATCACACACACCAACACACACTCATTACGTTCACGTTTCAGCTCTTCACTTCTCCTTCAATCCATGCCCAGATTCTCCAGATCCTCATCTTCCCTTTAGTCGCCCCCGAATCAAGAAATGGCTGCTCGAATTATCTCCAACGTGGATAGCAATTTCTTCAGCTTTTCATATGGAACAAGCATTAAAACTCCAATCCCAAGAACTCAGCCGTTGATCGGTTTTCCCTTCAAGAAAAGATTGAATTTTGAGGCTCTTTGCAGCATTAAAGAGAGAGAGAGGGAGCGCGAAATTGCCGCAGAGAAGCAAGGCTTAGCAAGTGGGGTCGTAGTGGATGACGAGCTCAAGCGGAAGGAAGGTGTTGGGGGAGAGGGGTTTGATTTGAACTGGCCGCCTTGGAAGAATCTGCCTCAGAGATACAAGCTCATTGGGACTACATCCCTAGCCTTCGTTATTTGCAACATGGATAAGGTAAATCTGTTCGAGTTTGAGTCATAGCTTTTATTTATACAAGTAATGTACGAATTGATTAGCATCAATTATTGTAAATCTGGATATGATTAGAAAATAATTCGTCTGATATTTGAATCCTCATGCAAGGTGGAATTGGGGAAATTAGTTTCAGAATGGAATTGGGGAGAAATAGTTTCAGAATATGAGCTAATGTAAGTTTTGTTGCTCCTATATGGCCTTAACTAAACATGTAGGTGCTTGCATTTTAGATGTATATAGCCACATTTCTGCGTTTCGTAGTTATGGTTAGCTTGCCAAGAGTCTGACAATTTGCAATATCATTTGTAGGATGTGTGATTTTAGGTTAACCATGAACTGATTTTTCATACACTGAATAGGTAAATTTGAGTATTGCTATAATTCCAATGTCACATCAATTCGGTTGGAATGCTTCTGTGGCTGGATTGGTGCA
Source organism: Salvia splendens (assembly GCF_004379255.2). NCBI lineage: Eukaryota > Viridiplantae > Streptophyta > Magnoliopsida > Lamiales > Lamiaceae > Salvia > Salvia splendens. The sequence continues at coordinate 10,660,981 of NC_056040.1, forward strand.
GTCGTCTTTCTTCTGGGGCTATGCTCTTAGTCAGTTGCCTGGTGGTTGGCTTTCAAAAATATTTGGTGGGAGGTTAGTTTCTTAGGCCAAACTCCATATTGTTAGTATCTATTAACTACATTATTTTTGAGGTTATTTTAATCACGGCCTGGCTGGTTTAAGAAGCCGTGTGGTGATTATAGTGCATATCAATAATATTGTTAAATTCTGAAATATGTTATATGTCCGTGACGTGTTATATAGAAAGCCTGTTGCTGACTTTAATCTTTTTACCACAATCAGATATCTAGTCAGATTTTTATGATTAGAGCTTTAGCAATACAATAGTGTTTAACTAAAACAGCTTAATTATTTATAATGCTTGGAGAATTGATGTGTGATCAAATTGTTTTGTCAATGGTTATTTTTTCTTTCCGTGAACCATATTGAAAATGGAAAATTTTCTACTATGCAGTCACTCGGATGCAGAGTTGTATCCTTTTGCTTTAGTCATTTTTTTTCTTTCCTGAGATGATTGCTTCTCTGGCATTGCCAGAAAGGTTGTATAGGTTCTAATACTCCTCAATGCGTGTTTTATTACTACTGATAAAGGTCATCTGATTCTTGCTCCATAAAGGTGGTGATAACACTCATTTTTTAGAACAGGAGGGGAAAATGTGACATCACTCATTAACCATGGGCCTCTTTCTTCTAATTGATCACCTTATCTATGTGCAGAAGAGTTCTCGAAGTGGGCGTCCTGGTGTGGTCATTGGCCACAGCAATGGTTCCTCTACTTGCTGGCTTTATGCCAGGACTTGTTTTGTCCAGGGTTTTGGTATTTCCTTAGCCACCTACTCTTCTTTATATTTGTTTTATCTAAGATAAATACTGGTTTTTCATTTCTTTATCAGCTGTGAGAAAAATAAGATTCTTTTGGCTGGCTATGACTTCATTAACTGGATTTGTTCAAATAATTGTGCTTCCAGTGTTTTTATCTGCTCTTTCTGATTACTTTATTAAATGATCCAGGTTGGGATAGGAGAAGGTGTTTCACCATCTGCTGCAACTGATATGATTGCTAGGTACTTTTTTTATGGGTTTCTTGAAATTGAACCAAAAGCAGAAATGGGATGAAAATGTGTAAAATAAGAGAGAAGTTGGAATAAAAGAAAATGACAGTTAGATAATCTATCTGAAACAATATAAATATTTTGTCACTTCATAGTATATCTCTTTGCCTAATTTATAATGTCTCTGATAAACACCATTATAATTCACATTAAGTTTTGGGCTTCTGTTCAATTTGGTAGCTTATTTATGTGGTCATGTGGTTTCTGCTAATAACATTTCATAAAATATTGTTAAGATCTTTCCTTCAATGCAAACTCTCGGCTATAAAGGCTTTCACCTAGATGGCTATTTCATTGTATTTTCCGGCTGTATAATATCCCACTGCTGACATATAAATGCTTCTACTTCCTTGCCTTAATCAGTGTTTGACTGTGGAGTGGGTAAGGAAGAATGCAGTTGTGTTATTTAGTAAAAAGATAGGTATCTCTGATTATTGTATATGCTTTCATCTGATATTTTTGTACTTATATATTTTTTTTGTGTTGCATGCTACATTGATATGTATTATTTTCAGGACTGTACCAATAGAAGAACGGTCACGTGCAGTTTCATTTGTTTTTGGTGGTTTAAGCTTTGGAAGTGTCTTGGGGTAATATTCAATTTTTTATACAATTGATTTTTCATTTTCTCTTATTATGCCTCACATTTTTAAAATTTTGGACAATCATATATCGTAGAAGAAAGAATGCGCATAAAATATATTCCTCCTATGGTGGAACTTAATTTATTAACAGGAGGCAGCATGGATTTTATTGGCAGCGTACAAAACTGCATAATGTCTCTTCTTAAAATGCTACTATGCTTGAACTCTTTACGCTCATTCCTAGATTATGGTTTGTAGAGTGTTATCGTCAAGTCTCTTTCTCTTCACATTTGGAACTTCAAACTGCAGGCTTGTTTTGGCTCCTCCACTAATCGAGGATTATGGCTGGGGATCTGTATTTTACATTTTTGGCTCTCTGGGTATAGCATGGTACGTATCTAGAAATCAAACAAGTTTGCTTTTCCCTGTCTCTTGAAATCTGAAAAGAGTCACATAAAAACTGAAAAAAAATATACTACTACTATCCTTTATCTGGTGCTTTGATTCTCTAATTTTTTCTTTTTGTCTTTCTTTATTAGTGTAATTGTTCTTTAATTGCTATGACTATCTATCTCAAGTTACAGAGGTGGAGGAGTGCTCAAATACTCCCCCCCCCCCTAACATGTTTTCACTATGTTTCAGGTATTTGATATTTCAGGTTATTAAAGAAGATAATCTCCCTTTTGCAGCTTCTCACCAATCATGTATGTCTCTTTTTCTCTTTCATGCCCAATTGTAGACTTATATTAACTGAGACTATCATTTTTTTTTTGCATTTAGTTGTCTCAATGTTATCTCATTTCTTGCACAATTCTGACTATCAATCTTCTGCAGGGCCTCAGACTGGCACTATGACCAAGTCATGGACTTCCACTTTGCAAGATTTGGGCGGCTCACTGACGGTAGGTCTATTTGTTCCATGTATATGGCATCCTATTATGAAATCAACAGCATATTACAATTTTGTATCTTATACATTAAATCTCAGAATCTTAATGTTTTATCCCAGAGTCCAATCAAATGAAGAGAATTTATCACAATAGCAAAGATTCACCATTTGTTTTTGGTTGACACCTGCCCTTGTACTAATATCGCGTAGAGCGAGGAATGGGTGGAAATCTAGAATCAGTTAGTCAACCTGAATAGCTGATGAGCAAAATATAATGTTGTGACCTGTGAGTAATTGACTGTGTTCCATTTTTGGATGATACACAGGATATGCCTTGGAAGGAATTTTTCAAATCTAAAGCTGTATGGGCGATGATATATACTCATTTTTGTGGAAGTTGGGGGCACTATTGCTGCTTATCCTGGCTTCCAACTTACTTCAGGTGCTTTTCCAATTTAAAGTATTATATTCAAACCGTTGATTCTTTCAGGACATTGCTACAAAATTATTTCCTCAAGAAAGCTTTAGAGCTTTGCACTGATTGTGTTTATGGAAAATATTGCTAATTGTATTAAACAGCAACGAAATTATTAGAGTTAAGATTCCAGTAGAACTAGGAAATGTAATTACACCCTAATTGTGAAATTTGAAATTTAAGGCCTCATATTTGTTGAAGAAGCTATTGAATACTCTTATATTATTGTTGTTGACAATCTTTACTACTACTACTACTACTACTACTACATATAATAGGATCGGAACATCAGATAGTCAAATGAAGTACTGTTCTGTATCCTGTATTCTTTATCAGTTCGATATATCTGTTTGTTTTGGTGTCTTGTACCATTTAAACATCCTGCAATATCCCTTGCAGTGAGGAGCTGGACCTTGACCTGACAGAAGCTGCATGGGTATGTCTAAGAATCTGTGTTTAACAAATTTCCAAATGAAAATCTTTTCATTAGTATTAGAATATGATATATTTCTTCAGTTCACCCTGAGGAATTTTTTACAACAATCCAATAGCCATTTCATGTTCAGGAATGTCAAATAGATTATCTGAACATTAACAGTTTAAGTGATTCATGAACTTAGTTGTTCACTGATCTGTATAGAATTTAGTTCTTCACTAATGACTAATGATTTTTAGGCCTAAGTAATGCCAAAACTAAATGTAGAATTACGTTTATATCTCCCCGATGTGTTGGAGAAAGTTTTCTTCTATGGTAACGACACTATTATAAAATAATTCCATGCTTCTTTAACTGGGAATAGGATCTTTCTTATCTTTTCGTGAAATTACAGGTCTCAGTTCTTCCTCCACTAGCATCAATCTTTGTGACCAGCATTGCATCCCAATTGGCTGATTACTGGATATCGAACGGGGTTGAAACGACAGTGGTGAGTTGAAGACTTGACCCTTGCTTACGCATACATTTACAAATATCAAATTCTTCAGTGAGTTCAATGAATTCATTAAGTGTACGGTCGTTGGTCCTCTGTTTTGGTGACCCTTTAATGAGAAACATCAGTCTTCTACGTTTGGGTATGAAAAAAACAAAAACTTGTGTGCTTTGTGTGGAAACAGGTTCGAAAGGTTTGCCAAACGATTGCTTTCATGTCTCCTGCAACTTGCATGATTCTTTCTTCTTTGGACTTAGGGCTGAGTCCATGGCAAGTTGTAGCTATTCTTACGAGTGGTTTAGCACTGTCAAGCTTTGCTTTATCAGGTTCGAATGAAGGCTGTTTATTTATATAGTGAAGTATATATATACCCTTAATATTAACTTCATCATATCTAAACAGGACTATACTGTACCCACCAAGACATTTCGCCAGAATATGCAAGTGTCCTTTTGGTGCGTACACGAACACCTCTAGGTAGTGGTTTATGGTAGCCCATTCGCCTGAAAAGTTTGCCTAATATTATATTCAAAACAATGTTGCAGGGAATTACCAACACCGTTGGAGCTGTACCTGGAATTGTTGGTGTTGCTCTTACTGGCTATCTTCTCGACACAACTCACTCATGGGGAGTAAGTTTGTTTTTTTCTTGAAACTTTTGACCTCTTCAACACAATTTTTTTCTTTAGTGCACGCATTTCATGCCGTTTCTCCATGTAGATATCGCTGTTTGCTCCATCAATTTTCTTTTACCTTACCGGCACAGTTGTATGGTTGGCATTAGCTAGCAGTAATCCACAGAGCTTCTCGAAGAGTGATTAACTTCATCGTTGCGAAGTCTCCCATCATCTTGTTCAGAAGTATTTTTTATCTGAACAGCAATTTTGTGCTGTAGGTTTGATTACCTAGGTTACTTATTTCCACATTTTTCACTCTACACCAAGATCATCCATATTAGGCTTTTCCACATTTCATTAGCCATTATTGGTTGCAGAATTAATGTCAATGTATAATTTGTATAGCTCTTTATGATCATTGCTTGTAAGACTACATTTCTATATGGTAGGATAATATCAAATCCAGATTAATGCTGCATTATCAAGAATGTTACTCAGTTGTCATAAACATGAAATCAACTGTGGTCAAACTAAGCAGGAATATTTTCCAATGTTTGAGTTGAACAAATGGAAAAAGAATTAAACACTTTAATTATTCAATCAATCAACAACGGGAATTGAATGATTCCTACTTCCATTGTATCTACATGCATGCTGGGATAGAAACATTTGGCATGCTAACAAACACAATGGAGTAAGGAGCCACTGTTATCAGCTCCGATGAATTCACCCTAACAGGTTGTAGGGAAGGTATGATCCCCGATGAGTCGACAGTCAGCGCCTTCCCGTTAAGCAGAACTGTACGGTTCCGTATGTTGCCATCCATTGGAGTCAGATGGTACTCTTCTCTCACAGCTTCAGACACCTGTTTCCGGTGACGCAGCAGATTCCCTCTTGATCTATGATGCCTATGCTTGTGGTGGTTGTGCTTCAACGTCCCATTGAAGTCGACTTTCGCCCTCAAGGTCGTGTTTCCATCGATATTAATGAGTAACAGTGTGACCCCTTTCTGCAAAGTGTAGGTTTCAAATATGGATTATAGCATGAAGGGTGTAAATTACTCCATAAGATCACAAATAAAAACATTGTTGGGGGTGCTCGAGCCCACGCCAGCTCCCCATGGTTCTAGTACTCACAGAATGCTTTGCACAATGTGCGTATGCTCGGATTGTCTTGTTCCCGTTGAAGGAGGTTGACAGGACGTTCCTCCCCATCAACCGGTGCCAGAGAAGAGCGCTGCAGCACGGCCAAATGACAAACAATAAGGGGGAGACGACACGATAGGAAATAGTAACAATTCTATGAAAAAATATTATGTAGTTGACCTATAGTAGTCTGGATTTGGTATGAATGTGGTGGTATTGAGCAAGCCGTAGTTACCCCCAATCAACGTCTGCCTGCAGTATGTTTTTGTGTCGTGAGTCGAAGCTTGACCTAGTTGATCCAAGTACCTATCATCCATCAACAATGAAACCATTCTTTGTTAAGTTCAACTACAAACAGCCAAGCCCAAAGATAGTAGTTTTCTGCATATGCTGCAATGGCAATTACCAGAAACTAAACACAAAAGCATTTGTGACTCCATCGCGGCCACTGTTATAAGCTCCTCCGGCCTCACCAACCCAGGCGGAAGCTGAGTTTGGTGATGTCCTGATGACATTATGGAGGTTCCTGAACACGTCGCCTCCACTCTCCAGAACAGATGGATTTAAAATCCTATCTATAACATGCTCATCACTTCCTACCAAAGGAGAAAAGGATAGATGTGAAATCTGTTCAAATATGGATTATATCTTTCTTGAATTACTCAGCTTTGTAAAGTACCAGGGCCAAGGTTATAGATGTGGTGTGTGATCACATCCAATGATCCAACTGTTTTAGCCAGAAACTGCTGGAACCAGCCAGCATTGAAGAACCCCCCAGGCGCGATGATTTGTGGTCTGACATCGGTCTCCTTGTACACTTCCTTGACTAAGTCATGTAGAGCAATTGTGTCAGATGCATACTGATCCGCAGCAATTCCAACCCCGATCCCACTTCCACTCAGTTCATTCCCTGATGGAATGGAAGCAGCATGATATGAACTATTCTATTTAATACAAGTTTTCAATCAAATTCAGTTCACATGATCTGAACCCATTCTTACCAAGTTCCCAACCATAAATCTTGTAACCCTTTTTCACAGTATAACGAATGAGAGATGCAGCATTCGTGGAATCCCACGGGCCTACAGCAGTACCCGATTGTATAGACTTTCCGCGAAGAGCATTCAGTCCAAAAACAACTAGAGCCCTAGCATCAAACAAACTCATGAAATGTGTAGGTAAGTTTGAAATTTAGTTCAAAAATTTATACCCTGATTCATTGAAGAAGGAATTCAGCTCATCCCATCTAGACAATGGCAGGCAGCCTTGCGTGAAACCGAACATAATGGATGAATTCTTGGCAAACGGAATGCAGGGATGTGGATCATCTTCTGTCTCGTAGACAACTTTGTCTTGCAAGGTGCCACCCAATCTGATCTTCAATGGTGAAAATGCTACATGAATATGGGGCAAAAAAAGAGCAGGTTTTGATGTATCATTTTCATCAAACATGAAAAGTTAAGAGCTTTCTTGATAGAGAATACATTTTGAAGGATATAATACCTTTAACAGCATTTAGGAAGACTGTGTTTTTGAGATCCTGCACAAAACCAAACACCAAAAAAATTTCACAATCCATGCTTTCTTCAAAGTTCATGAACACAGCGTAAGCATTTCAAATTGGTGCTAGAAAATCCATTCCAATAAATATCACAACACAACAATAATAAATGTATTTAGTCAAACAAACCATGAGCCAGAACCATTTTCTTGATTCTACTATATTATTCACACAAAGCTCTTCAATATCAACATTTCTGAAAATCTAGAGCAGAGATAGATGTGTTCCGAACAACAAATCTCAACTCACACAGACACGCATTCACACAGACTACCCACAAAACAGTAAACAAACATGAGAGAGAGAGAGAGAGAGAGAGAGAGAGAGGGAGAGACCAAGTTGAGCAAAGAAGCATGTCCCCAGCTACAAGTCCCATAATCACACTTCTCAGGTGGCCACCAATCCAATGTTGCACAAATGAAATCATCATCTGTCTTTGCAATGGGCACACTCCCATCAATAAAAACACTACCTTCAATGCTCACAGTAGCTTGCACAAAGCTCACGCACACCACCAGCACCCAACACCCCATTTGCATATCCAAAAATCCCATCTTTCACAAGCCCAGAAAGATTAAAGAAAGATATCTTAACACCTTTTTATAAGAACAGCATTGCTGTAACTAGTAAGTAAATTGAAGGATTTCGTAATACTTTCCTTTATGGCGTGGGAAACAACTCTGAGAATTGCGTGTGTTATCTCAAAGTTGGCTGAAGTGGGGCCAGTTCAAAAATGTGCTTTGCTTCACAAAAGTGACAAAGATTTGCAGAAGATAAGGGGAAACCAGAAAGCTATGTTTGTAGTAAGAATTGGTGAAATGCGTAAAAATAGCCGAATTCAGAAACAAAGATTAGTGATACTTAATTTTTTTCACTGGGGAAATGTAGAGGTGGGATTTGAGCAAGCATACTGCAGTATAAAAAATTAAATTGTGTTAATAAAAAAATACAGTAAAATATTCTCAGCAACCGATGAATAAAAGTATTTTTAACCATCAAAAGGTATATATTAATATTATTTTTAACCAACAAAAGGTATATACTAATATTACCAAAATGCCCCTTGTGACATTAAAAGTGATTACTCGGCTGCCTCAATTAAGTAAATATAGAGAAAGGTATTTATGTTACTTTAACTACTAAGCAAAGGTTCTCTTAAAAACTTTAATAACTTAGTGTAAAAATATTCTCTGTTCAGCCTAAATTATTTCACAAATAATTATGTAATCGAACAAAAGATCCTTTTCTATTCTGTTCGTGGGAATAAAATGACGTGGAAATTAAATAATGCTTTATAATTACTCTCACAAAAGTAGTTTTCAGTATAATTCTAAATTATCATCTTACATAAGTTTGGGCACTTTCAAATGTGTGTTGGTGAGCAAGATGGAGACAGCGAAGTTTATTGATTAATATCGAATTTTCTAAATTTCGGAATTAGAGATTTTGAGATGACTATTTTAAGCAATTCAATTTGGTGATAATGGCTTTTGAACAATAATTCATACATAAAAAATTCTGAGAATTTGATAATTTTATAAATATAAAAAAAAAACAATTGGTTTGTGCGTGTGGACGTGTCCACGATTTAGTATGGGAGGTATATAATATGACAGCATAATTGAACTGAAGGATTGATTTTTGATCAAATAATTGTACTAAATATATGATTGAATTATTTGAAGCTAAAACAAACATAGATTAGTTTTCAACAGACCTAACTCATTTATAGACATGAACATACTTGAGATCTTATCATGTGAAATGTTAGATCATTAGCCTTTGTAGCCCAATTAATTATGACAGTTGAATACCTTTTACTTTTTGGTTACATTAATAATGTAGATACAACCTTTGGTCCAAACAAAAATATTCAAACCCAATTCAATACATAAAAATACTTAAATTACATCGAATTAACACTCGCATAAAAAAGTTAGCAACTATACGTTATTAAGTTCTTAAAGAGAAATACTAGTGTTTACTAAAAGATAATTAGGGATATTGTTGTGATATAGTATTGTATCCTCTCAAGTCACATTTATTAGCATTTTCCAATAATTTGAGGGAAAGTTGTTGTGTAACTTGTGTTTACATTGTTTGGAGTGTTGACATCATTTGCAAATCGTAAAGTTGTTATCAGCTAACAATAATATATTTATGTGAACAATCAATATCTACTATACATGAATTTGGATAACTAAAACTCAAACTACCTATCGTTATTTTACCACGTGGTTTTCGTCATATAAACGTCATGTTTAATTTATCATTCCATCTCTTCTATTAGGTTCACATCGGATTTCTACACAATACCAATCACATTCACATGACAAAGATTATTTTTTAGTTTAGCTAAAAAAACATACCTATTCCCTATAATAGCAATCGAAGCCAAATCACCAAACCCATGTTACATTTCAGGTCCTGGTTTTAGGTTAATCTACAACAATCGAAAAATGTCACCACACCTAATCTAAATGTGTTTTGACCCAATTTTATATGCTTTAATAAAATTAACGGACATCAAATTATATTAGAGTGCATGCATGTTTAGTATTGTGATTATTGTGAATTCAAATTTATTGTTTTTCAATAAAGAAAAAAGGAAAGTATTCTTGAAATACTAGCTGTAATTATAGCTTGAATATTGGTTAATAGTGTAGGCTTTGTGTTTTATAAATTGTAAAGAAAATAATCAACTTAATGCTATAGCAAAATGCGTACTTTAATTCTATCATGATAGATACATAATTGTATAAACTAATATAAACTTCAATTATCTGCAATATCCGATGAGAGTAAGTGCCTATTAGTTTTAGTGGACCCAATTCATGGAAATAGAAAAGAAATAATAGTACTACGTGAATGCCGAAAGCTCATAATTTGGGTAGTGAAAATAAGGCAAATTAAATGAACAGTTTCAACAACCAAGGAAAGTGCATCTATGAATGCACCTTTATTTGATTTAGAGATATTTTTTTCTAGAAAACTAGGTTACTTACTTCAACTGTAACACATTCTAAACATAGGCTGTAGTACGTATGTTAAGACACCCGTATGTAAACGTAGGCTGGAGTACCTTTTGACTAATTTTGATAGGCGAATCAAAATGGAAAAGTATGATTGACTTTTTGCCGTTAGAGCATCCGCAGCGGCGTACGTCCGCCATTAGGCGTGGGAGGGACGGATGCGGACGTCTGCTGCGGACAATGCCGATCCGCGGCTTTCCGACAACGTTCGTTGTGACGTCCGCCATTGCAGGTTCCCGACGGACGTCCCGATTTTTAATTTAAAAAAAAAACTCTATATATACGACTCGTTGAACTTCATTTCATTCGCACCACTTGTTTTAACGAGTTTCTCTCTCTCTCTCTCTCTACGTTTCTTTTATATATCTAAAATGGCTATTGGTAGTGGTAGTGGTAGTGGTGCGGGCGGTAGTTGTGGGGGTGCTGATGACGTACGCCGGCGAATTAAAGAATAGTTGCAGGCCGTTACGTCCAGGGAGATAAATCGCGCGATACAAGCGGCAGCATCCGGCTGTACCTCGACCCATCCATCGTTGAACTATAATACCCCGGGACTACATCGATGCACACCGTCGGTTGTATGAGGACTACTTCGCTCTGGAGCCGCAGTTTGGGGAGAACATGTTCCGGCGACGTTTTAGGATGCATCGTCCGCTATTTCTGCGTATCGTGGGCGCTTTAGAGCATCGATACGAGTATTTTAGGATGAGGGAGGATGCGGTTGGTAAACCCGGCCACACACCCATACAGAAGTGCACTGCCGCAATCAGGCAGCTGGCATACGGAGGCGCGGCCGACATGTTCGATGAGTACCTCCACATCGGCGAGACGACTGCCCGCGAATGTCTGAAATATTTTGTGAGGGCGTTAGGGAGATATTCGGGGATAGGTATCTTCGGAAGCCTACCCCCGAAGATTGCCAGGCTCTGATGGATATGCACGGGAGTCAGCACGGGTTTCCGGGAATGTTGGCCAGCATAGATTGTATGCATTGGGAGTGGAAGAACTGCCCCGCCGCTTGGAAAGGGGTGTTCACTACCGGTTTCAAGGGCAAGAGTCCCACAATGATCCTTGAAGCGGTAGCTGATTACCGACTGTGGATTTGGCATGCGTATTTTGGAGTAGCCGGGTCGAACAACGACATCAACGTCCTCCAGTCGTCGCCCCTTTTCAACGACCAGTGCATGGGCGTTGGTCCGGCCGTCAGTTTCGTCGCCAATGGAAACCAGCACAATATGGGCTATTATTTGGTGGATGAGATATACCCTATGTGGCCCGTCTTTGTGAAGATGATCAGATGCGCAACAGACGAAAAGAAGATCTATTTTGCGGGTCGTCAAGAGGCAGCGCGCAAGGATGTGGAGCGGGCATTTGGTGTGCTCCAGGCTCGATGGGCGGCAGTGAAGGGTCCATCACGGCTGTGGTATATTGACAGCATCGTTGATATCATGTACGCATGTATTATCATGCACAACATGATTGTCGAAGATGAAGGTCCAACACTGACTAATTGGGCCAATGATGATGTTGATGCTGCCTGTCCATATACGCATGTATTATCATGCACAACATGATTGTCGAAGATGTCGAAGATGAGGGTACAACTCTGACGCGGGCTCAGATGCAGCAGATTTGGGGGTCCCGGATAGCTGCGACAACGGCGACGACGATGAGGAGTGAGGCGGAGGCGGGGGGCTCGTGCGTGGATTATGAGTTTTTTTAAAGTAATGTAATTTTTTTAATGGATTTTTTTAATTAATGTACTTTTTAAAATTTTAATATTATTATTGAATTTTCTCGTATATGTGTCGTAAATTTAATTCTGTATTTTGTGTCATTGTTAATTATTTGTTTTTAGTGCTGATGATGTGGCTAGGCTATGGCTGGGCTATTGCTTGTCCAGTTGCTTGTCCTGATGATGTGGCTGGGGGGATTTTAGTGCTGATGATGTGGCAGATGAATTTGTGGTTGGGCTATGGCTGAGCTATTGCTTGTCCACTTCCTATTGTGGATGCTATAAGTGAAAAGACATCATGGCGCACCTACGCACTTTGACCCGACATGTGAATCTGCGCACTGGCTCGAGCACCGGACTTGGCTATAAGATCTAAGGGCATCCGTAACACGTCTCGTTGGTTGCGTCTCGTTGTGGTCCCTATCTCATCTCGGAGAGACGAGACGGTAGCGAGACAGCGTTACGGGCTCTGTCTCGTCCCCAGCCCGTCCCCATCCCGTCCCGTAACTCGTCGCGGAGAGACACTCGGCGAGCTGTCTCGCCACGCGCGTTGGCGACGTGGCGAGCTGCGATTCGTCCTTGACGCCCACTCGCCGGCCCGCGAGTGGGCGTCGTTTATTTCCGTTGAAAATGTATTTTTTATTATTTTTTTATAAAAAAACTCAGAAAAATTCGAAAAAAATCTCAAAATTATACTAGTAGTTTATAGCTGTTTATAGCCGTTTTTACAAATTTTTTATTTTTTTTGAAATTTTTTAAGCCCCCAGTCACATCTAGGGGTGTCGAAACGGGTAGCGGGTATTGGGTACCCGCACATCCGACCCGTTACCCGTCGGGTTTCGGGTACCCGCTACCCGACATAAGCGGGAACGGGTTCGGGTACGGGTATTGAGTTTCAGGTTTTTGCGGATATCGGGTATACCCGATACCCGGACGGGTATACCCGATACCCGGACGGGTATACCCGATACCCGATTATATACCCGTTTAAATATAAATATTGTATTAAAATTTTTAATTAATATCCGTTTAAGTCTTTTGTCCATTACCGTAATTTTAATTAATACACGTTTTAGGATTAACTCTGAAGTCTTTTGTCCATTACCCTAAATTGTCTGCTCTTCACACCCGCGCCGCCACCCGCACCCGCCGCCCGCCACCACCCACATCAGCCGCCGACCCCTGCCGCGAAGAAGGTAAAGGCTCAAGTCAATAACTTCTAGATTGCTCCCCAATTCCTAAGAAACTGCGTTGGAAATTACTAAAACTGAAACGAGATTTTGTTCTGTGTTTTCAAAATATTGCATACTCTTTCATGCAACCTCTTTATGCATTAAAATATAGATTTAGGTGGCAAGTATTTGGGGATGAGTTTTAGAATTATAACACGTAACCTATATGCTGGATGAGTATTTGGTAAATTAATTTTTTATCAAGCTGGTGCATGGTGAGCTGGTTGTCAGGAATTTTTCATGCAACCCCAACGTGATGAATATATTTTAAACGGGTCGGGTACGGGTACCCGCCTGTCGGGTATGGGTGGATACCCGTACCCGACAAGCGGGTGCCCGTCACTGTGCGGGTCGGGTAACGGGACAAAGATTTTGGCTACAAACGGGTACGGGTACCCGGTTCTCCGGGTAACGGGACAAAGAGTTTTTTTTGAGTGATTCACTTCTATAAATATCAAATCATTCCCACAAATTAATCCACAAAAAAAAGCTCTCTATTCTCACGCAAGCACTCTCAAACACTCTACATTCTTCATCTCAAAACATTATTCTTCTCCCAAATTTAATCTATTCATGGATCCGTTTGAGCAAATGCATCGAATAATGGAAGAATCGCTAGAAGAAGATCGATGTAGGGAGGTGGAGGAAGCTGCGGCGCCTCAACGTCGATCCTGGACTTACATCCATCATAATTTTTATCTTCTTTAGCTTTTATTAATGTGGTTTTTTATTTTTTTAGAATTTAAAGTTGTAATTTTATTTTATTTAGGGTATCCACAGTGGTGATAGCCCAGCAATAGCCCAGCCATAGCCCAGCCACAAACTCCTCCTGCCACATCATCAATACTAAAAACCCTCCTGCCACATCAGAAATAGCCCAGTCATAGCCTAGCCATATCATAAATAGCCCAGCCACATCAATAGCCACATCACTAATAACACAATATACAGAATTTAATTTACGAGACATATACGGGAAACATTAATAATACTATTTAAATTTAAAAAAAATACAATAAATTAAAAAAGTACAATAAATTTAAAAAAGTACTAAAATTTTAAAAAAGTACATTAATAATAAAAATTACATTAAAAAAAGTACATTTTACAAAATGAAGTGCAAATCGCGTATATATAGTGTCTCGAAAATTTTAAAAAAAATAAAAAAACCGCTGGGCGATGCGCTGGGCGATCCCGACGCTGCAATGGCGCCGAGCGGATCGCCCAGCGCCCGTCGACCGCCTAGCGCTAGGCGATTTTTAATTCCGAAAAACCGCTCGGCGGTTTTCGGAAGCTGCAATGATTCGCCTAGCGCCGGCGCTCGGCTAGGGGGTGCGCTAGGCGCCATTGTGGATAGCCTTAATGAAGTGTGTTTTTATTAATTGAATTTGTTGGAAATAAAAATAAAAAATGAAATTGAATGAATAGTTAAGGGATGATGGTTAAGAGACGGTTAAGAGATGAAGGGTTGCAGGTGTTGTCTCTTAGTTAAGAGATGTGATGAAATGTACAATGTGATTCATGAATAATGAAGAGATGAAACGGTTAAAAGGGACGGATAAGAGACAGCGTTGCGGATGGTAAACACACATTTGAATCTTACATTCGGGCGGACCTACCCACATGAACCTGACAGTGACACCTAGATCTGCGTGTCTTGCCCGCACATCTGCAAATCCAAAACATTAAACTATGTTTTTTTAACATGTTAGACAACTCTTTCACATCAGTTATCTACCCTATCATATTAGTAACATTTATTATGCCGTAAGAGCCAACAGTAGCTTTGAATTGATTGAGATGGAAATCTCTTGGCAAATATGAAAAATCAATACTTTGTGAACTGAATTTTAAATTTTAAAAGATATGAGAAAGATTTTAATTGCAATTATCCCTGAGATAATCATTCCTAATTTATTTTAATGTATTGATAATTTTTAAGCTTGTGTAACTATTTTAATCTTCAATTTAATCGATCTTATAATACATCAATCCATTCTAAGATAGTATAAATTAAACGCCACCTAAATAGATAGATTGTACTATATTTGTTTATTGCATCCGAAATACTCAAATCTAATTTAACCAGCATCATAGACTATAGTATTGTGTAACAAAACATAACATATGCGGTTGAGATATCTGGAAGTTATTACTCCTATATGTCATTGCATGTGAAGTGTCAGAGTGCAGAGACTACATGATAGTATATCTCTCATGCTCAATTTAATTATCATAAATTTCATAATGCCTTAGACCATCCACTACGCGTCCCGTGCCGGGCTCGCGTCTCGTCCCGGAGAGACGGGTCCTCTGCGGGACGCGTTGCAGCGACCATCCCGTCCCTAGCCCGCGCCCGTCTCGTCCCGTAGCCCGTCTCGTCGAGACACGGGACGCGCTGTCCCGCCACGCGCCAGCGACACGTGTCTCGTCCCCATGCATGCGTGACGCCCACTCGCTGGCCCGTGAGTGGGCGTCGTCACTGATGACGCAATAATTCATTTTTTTTTTAAATTCGACTTTTAATAAAAAAAAATTCAAACGGTAATATTACCGTTAAATTTTTATTTTCGTTTTTTTAATTTTTTATATATTTTACTCTATAAATAATCCTATTTCATCATTTCAAACACAAACACACATCTATTCCTCTCAAATCCTCTCTATCACTCCAATTTCCATCTTCAATCAACTCAAACAAATTGATCCTTTTGAGCAAATGCGTCAATTAATGGAACAATCACTCGAAGAAGATCGACGACGAGAGGCGGAGGAAGCCGCGCCACCCCCACGACGCTCCCGGAAGTACATCAATCGGAACCGGGAGGAAGCCGCCGCACGGTTAGTACGCGACTACTTCTGCGATAACCCGATTTGGGGAGATACCTACTTCCGTCGCCGTTTTCGCATGCGGAAACCGCTATTTCTCCACATAGCGAATACTTTGGCGGCCAGGGAAGAGTTCTTCCGAGAAGGGTTCGACGCGGTCGGCCGTCCCAGCCACACGACGCTGCAGAAATGTACTGCAGCCATCCGGCAGCTTGCGACTGGACAAACGGCCGACATATTCGACGAATACCTGCACATCGGAGACACCACTTGGCGCATGTGCTTGCTCAACTTCTGCAGAGGCGTACGGGCAGCCTTCAGTGACGAATTTCTCCGGAGGCCAACCACGGAGGATTGTCAGTTCCTCCTCAACCTGCACGAACAAGTGCACGGATTCCCCGGGATGCTTGACAGTGTCGATTGCATGCACTGGCAATGGAAGAATTGCCCGGTGGCTTGGAGGGGGTCCTACACGAGCGGCCACAAAGGCACCCACCCAACCGTTGTACTCGAGGCCGTTGCCGACTACCGATTTTGGATCTGGCACGCGTACTTCGGGGTTCCTGGCTCGAACAACGACGTAAACGTGCTCCAACAGTCCGACCTCTTTACCGAAGTTTTGGATGGTAAAGCGCCGGCCATCAACTTCGTCGCCAACAACCGGCGGTATAAAATGGGGTACTATTTCGCCGACGGCATCTACCCGAAGTGGCCGACCTTTGTGAAGACGTGCGGCAGGCCTGCGAACCCAAAGCAGGCTCTTTTTGCGCAGAAGCAGGAGGCTGCGCGCAAGGATGTGGAGAGGGCGTTCGGGGTTCTCCAAGCGCGCTTCAACATCATCAAAGCCCCGGCTCGTTCGTGGTTCATGGAGAGCATGGTCGACATCATGTATACGTGCATAATCTTGCACAACATGATTGTCCGAGACGAAGGACCCGATGCGGGAAATTGGTTCGACCCCGAATCCCCCGGAAGCTCAACCGCAAGTAGTCCGCCGCGAAGTGGAGCGCATCCGTCTATACAAGAACGGTTGGCTATTCGGGCAAGGACACGCGACTCTAGCGCCCACACCCAACTCCAAGAGGATCTAATTGAGCACATTTGGGAAAACTTTGGCGGAACAGATTAAATTATGTCATTTTTATTTTTTTAGAATTTTAATTATGTCTTCATTTTTTTTTTATTTTAAGTTGTAATGTTGTTTTAATTTTAATAAAGTGTGTTTGTTTAAATTGAATTGGGTTGAAAAAAAAATTATAAATGAAATTGAATGAATAGTAATTAAGGGACGGTATAGACACGGTTAAGGGACGGAGCGTTGCAGGTTCCGTCCCTTAGTTAAGGGATGGATGAAAAAAGGACAGTGGGGCCCTCAAATAGTGCTCAAATAGTAGTTAAGGGACAGTTTAAGAGACGGTATAGAGACAACGTAGTGAATGGCCTTAGAGCATCCACAATGGTTATAGCCCAGCAATAGCCCAGCCACAAACTCCTCCTGCCACATCATCAATACTAAAAATCCTCCTGCCACATCAGAAATAGCCCAGCCATAGTCTAGTCATATCATAAATAGCCCAGCCACATCAATAGCCACATCACTAATAACACAATATACGGAATTTAATTTACGAGACATATACGAGAAACATTAATAATACTATTTTAATTTTTTAAAAAAAGTACAATAAATTAAAAAAAGTACAAAAATTTTAAAAAAGTACATTAATAAAAAAAAAATTACATTCATAATCGAAAAAGTACATTGCTTAAAAAAAATCACACGTCGGCTCCCTCGCCTCCGTCGTCGCCGTCGCCACCGCCACCGCCGCCACCGCCGCCTCCGTCGCCACTGTCACCGCCGCTGCCGCCTCCAAGCAGATCGTCATTCATGCTCTCGAGCAATGTGAAGAGAAATCTCTTCTCCTGGGGGTCCGTCGCCGCTCGTCATTCGGCTAACGTCTTCACCATCATCTGACGCGTTTGTTGACGCGCGAAGTACTTGAGATCCTCTGTAGACTGGCGGTCAAAGGGGATGTCGACTGGACCTCCTGGGAACCCCCGACGACCCCCCTCGCCTCCCGTTGCTCCCTCTTTTGCCCAGCGGGGCGAGGTCGGCGGCCGAACGAACGAGGGTTGGGGAGCACCTGGTCCGTCTCGGGGAGGTCGTGGGAACCACCGCTGCTGCCGCTGTAATCCCCGGTATAGTTCAATCGTTGCTTCTTCGGCCAGCCAACGTCGACACCTACTCGGAATTTCTCGGAGTCGTTCAGCACAAGATAGCAGTTCCAGTAGGTGAAGTCCTTATACAACCCGGGCTGGGGGAAGGCTTTCTCCGCTATCCTCCTGCAGTCGTCCTCTGTTTGGCCACTACTCTGCATGCGGAGGGCGTTGGCGTACAAACCCGAAAATCGGGAGACGGCAGCCCTGATTCGGTTCCACGCCTTCCGGCAATCCTCCCCGTTGTGTGGCCTCCCATCCGGGCAAAATAGCTGGTAGGCTGCTGCTACCTTGCCCCACACGTTGACGATCCTCTGGTTATTAGAAACAAGAGGATCGTCGCAAACACTCACCCACGCCTTTGACAGCGCAACATTCTCCTCGTCCGTCCACCTTCTCCGTACCGCGGGGTCATCCCCACCCGGCTGCGACGACTCCCCGACCTTCTTTCCCTTGCCCTTCTTCTTTGGGGCGCCACTACCCTGCACTGCTCCCCCCGTTTGAACGGGAGTTTCCGGAACTCCCAGACTATCAAACCCCAAATCCGACAACGCAAAATCATCAAAACCGCTCGGCGTGAACTGCGCATCCGTTGGGGTTGATGTGTGCGACGAAGCAGTCAAAAAATCAAAACTAGGGCAATAGACGTCCCCCGGCGTCCCCTGCGTCGCCGGTACGCCCCCCGGCGTCCCCTGCGTCGCCGAACCTCCCCCGGGTATCATCTGCATATTGGGTGCCCACCCCGGCATCATCTGCATATTGGGTGCCCAACCCCGCATCGCCGGGAACCCCCCCGGCGGACTCCCTCCAGTCGGCATCCCGGGTAGCATCTGCTGCCACGGGTACATGTTGTACCCGGGCATCTGATTCCATCCGCCTCCAACGGGGATTGGGGGAGTTTGAGAACCGCTCGTCCCTGAACTAGGCTCGTTGTTCAGATCCATTTCTCGGTGTTGATCTTGTACAGAAATTAAGATAGAGAGAGTACTCGTTAATACAAGTGGTGCGAATGAAAATGAAGTGCAAATCGCGTATATATAGTGTTTCGAAAAAAAAAATCCGCTGGGCTATGCGCTGGGCGATCCGGGCGCTGCAATGGGGCCGAGCGGATAGCCCAGCGCATAGCCCAGCGGTTTTCGACCGCCTAGCGCTAGGCGAAATTGATTTCCGAAAAACCGCTCGGCGGTTTTCGGATTATCCAATGGTTCGCCTAGCGCCGGCGCTCGGCTAAGCAGTGCGCTAGGTGCCATTGTGGATGCTCTTATGGGACCATTAATGCGATAAATAATCGGTTTTCTTATGTTCAATGCAAATGGTACTCTTTCATTTCTCAGCTAAATGTCCTATATTTTCTTATTTAAACGATCTCTAATAAATATCTCATTTCATTTTTACTATTTTTAATAATGGATCATACATTTCACTAATTCACTATAACTAACATTTTATTATAAAACTAATACATAAAAGTAGGACTCACATACAGTGGCGGATCTAGGGGGGCGACTATTTTTCCCTTATCGGGATGTAATTTTACCATGTCCGCCCCCTCCGTTTGCCTCCGGCGTCGCCCCGAATAACCAAAAAAATAGTCATGTCCGCACTAAACCAAGCTAATATTATATATTCCGCCCCCTCCATTTCCGGATCCTGGATCCGCCACTGCTCACATACCACTAATTTTTTCTATCTATATAAGACATTTAATGGAAACATGAGGGATTATAATAATAAATTTCATGTAGCACGTGAATTGCTAGACAAGTACAATGTGGCGGGGATGCTTGCCAAAAAGTAGCATCTTAAAAGCATATACTCTCTTCGTCCCACAATAAGAGTCACAATTTATCATTTTGATTCATCCTCATCCCACAATAAAAGTCACACTTTATTTTTACTATAAATGATAAATATATCTCACATTCCACTAACTCACCCCACTTATATTTTATTATATTACTAATATAAAAAAGTGAGTCTCATATTCCACTAACTTTTTCAATCTACTATTCCCTACATTTCTTAAAACTCGTGCACACAATCAAAATAACTCCTATTGTGGGACTGAGAGAGCATTTATAAATCAGGTTATTTTCACTTTGGAGATAATTTTTAGTTTAAATTAGATCATATTTTTTTATATTGATATTATAATATTTCATATTTAAATTTTCTTAAAGTTCGGACTAGATCCCCTTTTTCATAGTTTAAGGTATTAGAATAATCTCAATATAAAAACTGTGGCCTATTTCTTTAAAATAGACATCTCAGTCCAAAAATATCAACTCATATAAATTTGTAATAAACACATGCAGAAAACATTAAAAAAATACACAAAAACATGATTCTACTTGAATTGTCTTCTGTCCGATGATTAACATAATAGTAATGTGATCCCTCAATTGATAAATGATTAACATAATAGTAATGTGATCCTAAGAAACTCAACGAACAATTTTTTTTCCCAGGAACATGCTTATTTTCTTCAATTAATCCTTGTTATGCGATCCCTCAATTGATAAAATGGATAAACTATTAACGCAATGATCCCTCAAAATTCAAATAATAAAATTCTCCTTTTCCTATAGAACCGTAATGAAAAAACCCAAGAACCTAAGATGTACTAATGTCATTTCGATTCATCAGAAAATCAAGAGTTACCATTCCTTAGTAGGATAGATGGTAAAGTGCCAAACATCAATTTGAAGATAGAGAGATGGGTTAATGACAGACATCAGTATCTCCTCACCGCTTAGATTTGGTTCAATCACATGTTTTGTTCCTGCTTCAATTCAAAAAACAGACCCCAAATATCTTACAGATGAACAGTTGTTTCAGTCGCCTCCAACTTGCCTTTTCCAGGAGTCCTCGACGATTAATTCATCAACCCCCCAATCTTCATAGCTGCAGTTATCCCATTAAGATAAGATGATTAATAACCAAAACCGAAGAAAGGTATGGGGGATGAACTTCTGCTAGAATAAAAAAGAAACTTGCCTTCCATCAGGGAGATAACGACGGATTGTGAAAGGTATTTTTCGCTCTCGCAACTCTTTCATTGCAATCTGAATGTAGAATGGACAACATACATCAAAACCAAATTAGCAATGTTCATCACTTTAAAAAGGAGAAACACATTCAGACCATCATAACACTTACTAGTAAAAAATAGCAGTGAGCTATATTTATCAGAGTTATGATTTGCTTTTAACAATCATGTGTAATTAATTTGATATGCACCCCCTATCATAACAACTCATATAAATCCAGTGAGCAATTAAGAGATAAACTGTGTATTAAATATGATATACATACTGTAAAGCTTCAGGAATCTATGTGTAGCACAAAAGTCAGGTAAATATCTAAGCAAAAAGAACTTCAGAACAATTTTATTAGATCATTGTGATGCTCTCCAGACAGATGGCCAGGGCAAAGATTGAAAAAAATGCTACCACATTGCCACCAGACAAACAGCAACACAATTCAGCTTTTGAATTCTTTTTACATGTTAAATCAACCTCAAACAGAGACAATAACAGAAAACAAGGACCAGAGATTGAAACTGGTTTACGAGTGTCTAATAACAGTAGAAAAAGCAACAGAAACTTGCCTTGCGAAACAACCATATTACAACAGAAATCTGTAGCAATATGATCATCTTCTCATGAGACTCTCTTATACCAGTCTAATAACTCTGTCCTAAATTTTTATCAGACAAGATTATCTTACAAACTCAAAACCAGAATATCAACTAACAGCAAAAAGAAAAAAAACCGGAAGGGGCTTGCTTTAAAAAATGACAATACTACAACACAACAATCTAGTGATATGTAAAGTTTGAGTAGAACAAAGGAAGATGCAGTCCTTCTCTTGTTGAAAATGGTAAATCCCCAACCTATTAATTGGACTTCAACTGTCTCAAATAAGCTGGATGTCAACAGAATTTCACTTTTACACAATTTATTTTCATCTTCAAAATCACTGCTTATGCTGTATCTCCCCTACCTTAATCTTAAACTAGTTGTGAATATTCCAACTCACTTCTTCAATTATGGGTACTTTTATACAAGAACTTAACCTATATCATAATTCAGTTTTGCCTACTTAAGCAGATTAATTCAAATCATAATAAATCAAACCAACCATCAGACACCAACAATTCCAGCCCTTCAAATCAGTAAGTAGAATCAAGTAAGGTCCCTCAATAACATAGAACTTAACCACAACTTAAAACACAAATAACTTAACCATTCAAGATCATCAACGAGATTGTTTAAACCAAAAGAATAATTAACTACGTATCATATGCATAATCAAACTTACCTCTAGAGGATCAGTTTCACCCTCCAATTCTACCATCACAGGAGCATTCATGCTGCCAATGAACACACACAAATGTCACATAATTATCGCAAAAAAATTTCAACATACACATGCTAAGAACTCAAAAAACCCTAGAAACGCGAACCTAATCTGCAGCGCCCGCGTGCCCAAAATCCTCGCCCGCTCATACTTAGTCATATACTTAGACGTTTTCCGCGGGCGTTCCATCCCCTCCTGTTCTTGTTTCTCCTCTCCCTCGCCATCAAGGGCGTCCGGTATGTCCTCAGCTGCGTCATCCTCCTCAACCTCTGCTCCTTCCTGCCAAAAACATGATAAAACCAACATAATCGGTTATTACTATTATTTATGTCAACAGAGAAAAGTGATTAACAAAAATACACAGTTAGAACTCACATCGAGCTCGGGCTCCGGTGGCTCATCCTCGTACCTATTGAATATCAAAACGTTTCGGTTATTTAATTTAGTTTATTTTTCGTAAGCATAATAAAACCCTAATTTTGATTGATAAATGCTTTTGGTTCATTTAGGGTGAGTAGAAAATTGAAAAAAATTGAAAAAAATCGAAACGTTTACGAACCCTCCATCCATATCATAATCTTCATCAGCCATGGCGCCTAAGGTTTTCCTCTGTTCTCTAGCGGTTGGTCTCTTCTCTCCTCTCTCTCTCTCTCTCTGCTCACTGCGATGTTTGTAGTTGCTTGCAATGCAAATCGCGTGAACAATTTCTGTATTATATATACTCTTTAAAGTTGCAAGTTTGGGCTGGTTTAGACTTTATGCTACTTATTGGGCCTATGAATTATACAATCAAATGAAGATATAGTATTAGTGTCGGCTTCCTTTTTTTCGTATCTCTCTACACAATATATTCACAATATTTTTAGTTTATTACCACAAACCCAAAATTATACTACTTAGAATTGTCAATAAAGAAATGAGTGAACTGCACAAAAGGTCTCTAACTTTTCGCTTTATAACAGCAAAGACCCCTAACATTTAAAAATCCCATCACAGGTATCTAACAAAATATATAATCACAAACCTTGTGTTTTTTGCCATTTTCCGGACGAAAATGCCCAAATAGGCTGAAGGGCAGTTTAGTCTCTTTACCTCCCAAACCTGCAATGCGGTGTAAGAGATGCCTCTTCAAATATTATTTTAACCATTTTTATTAAACTTGTGCCATGTTAATAGAGGCTATTTTTTAAGTAGATCGAGGGAGTATATACCCCACAAAAGTGCATGAACAATTGTTGTTATCATTTTATTTCATTTTCATACGATTACGACTAATTATATTTATCGTAGTGGGACTGTGCCATATTTCCCTTTTCAGAACATGCAATTTATTTTATGTACACGCATTCTTAGCTAATTGGCATATTCTATATATCATTTATTAATATCGCGATTCATCATTTTCAATGTACTTGTCATTACAATGCAAATTATGTTAATTTTTTTATAAGTTGCGTTCGTTTTGTTTTTTTTTTCTTTTTCTTTGCTTTAAGTGGGAAATAACTCATAGAGTCATAGTAGTAGTATATAACACGTGTAGCCATGTATATAGGATAAAAAAAACTTGAAATTCAACTAATAAAAAAAAACTCTTGTATATAAATCGAGCTAAAATATTGAATTTATATGACATTGATTAACCCACGTAATTAAATTTCTAATAGTGTAAGGATAATAAATGCATGATCTAATGCTTGAATGCGAGAAATTTTAATTTTTATAACACATTTTAATTGTAGATTGAATTGGTAAATCGTAATTTGAAAAAAAAAATTATAATTAACTATAAATATATCGTTATCGTTGGAAGGCTTTATTTTAAGTGGGATATAGTATTTTCTATTTTCTTTGTTTGTTTTTTGAATGCGTGAGAGATATTCTATTTCTTTGGAAGATTTATATGCTACTATATTTTTATTGTTTTGAAAAGTTATACGCTTTATTTATTTGTAAATATACGCTTAAAGTGATGTGAACATATATATAATAAGACTGAAAAACAAAATAGACTTTACATATATAGTTTCTTTTTTTAAAAGAGAAGGCTTGATCTACAAAAAACATGCCGACATATTATTTAAAATACACTATTTTTTCAAAGAATCAATAACGAATAAATTTATACTACTTTCTTTCATTATCAATTTTCTTATATGTTCATTAAAACTAAATTAATACAACGATTAATTGAAAAGGACGACACCAGTTCTGTTGTCTTTTACTTCAACCCTTAGCCTATCAATTTTATTTAGAATAATTTATGGAGTCTCCCTTAGTCAATGATGACGTGTACCCCCACCCCACCCCCACCACACCAATCATTGATTCCCTTTTATGTCACATCAATTAGGATTGGCAGTACATGCAGCAGGTGGGATGCAGTGGCGGCGTCACAAAAGGTCGAGTTTGCCCTTTCAAGCCCTGATGGTGTTATGGTCCGAAAAAACAAGGTTTGTGATTATATATTTTGTTAGATACCTGTGATGAGATTTTTAAATGTTAGAGGTCTCTGCTGTTACAGGGCGAAAAGTTAGGGACCTTTTGTGCAGTTCACTCCAAAGAAATTAGGGTTAACCCCCAATTTATGTCCTTGATAAACAAATTGAACTTCTCAAATCCGTTTTCGCTTAAAAATCCCACCTTTCAAAACTGTGTCAAGCGCCTCTACTACAACATTTCCTTTTGTTAATGTTTTTCTATCACCGGTCATTTATCTCTACGCATATTAAACAAACCAGACTCATTCAATATATATAAGGAGTAATATTCTCTACTTGAACTTGACCTAATTGGAATGGAGGTCCAAGCCAATATTGAGATAAGAAATGAAAAAAAAAGTGCATATTTTAAATATACAGAAAAAATGTCATGATTCAGAATGACCTCTATACATCAAGTCTGAGAGATAAGCATTGTTCTATGATAGTTCCCCACTGGAAATGCAGAGAAACGTATATAACACCAAAAGCATTAAAAAAATCACTCTTAGCAAAAAAGCATCACTTGATTCTCTGCAACAATCCCTCCAAACTGGAACACTTGTAGGCTTCACTCTGTCGTCACATCTTGCTCTCATTAGCCAAAACGAGCGCGATCAACGCTCTGTTCCTGGACAATAAACAAAGACCTTTGCAAATGAACATCAATAAACATGTACAAAGTACTTTTTTCCAATATTCTGAGTCTCTCAAGTTTGATATGAAGATAAAGTTATGTTGCCTTTGAAATACAAAGTACTTTGCTTGAATGGTTAAGTAAACTTTTAATCTATGATTAAGACCTTATCATGCAAGTTTTACTTCACTGAAATCTCTTAAAACATAGATTTACTATGATCACATGTTTCTGAGCTCTGCATATTTCAATAAACAGCAAAAAAATGGCCAAGATGGAGAAAGCTCTTACTCTTGATGTATGAGATAAGCCCAATGAAGCTGTTCAGTTGAGTAATATGTTACTCTCTGTGGACACATTCCTTCTATGCACTTTCGAGGGCAGTATAAAGTTTTGAAACACGTCTTCGGAGAAGTGGCTCCAATCGGAAGGAAGAGATGTTTCTCTGCCATTTTTTCGCTTCATACATTTCGTTCCATGCTTGTACTATCTCATCGATGTTGAAACCACAACCTGGAACGAATTAAAAATAGGTAAACTATTATGGATCGACGAAAGGAAGAATTTTTCTCATCGTAAGATGATAATAGTTGTACATTACATTCCAATCCTGTGTCATTAGAGCAATGGTTCTTGATCATGACAGCAATGTCAGCCGAAGAAGCTCCAGCTTGTTCAAATTTCTCAACAGAGACCTCCAAACATTCTTGCCAAACAGGAAGTCCTAGTTTGTATTCCATGACCGATCTTTCGTACAACATGGTACCCCACAATACGAATATCTGGGATCTAATGTTGTTAGCCTGTTCCTCCAGTTCGTCTGCGGATACCAGTTTGAACAAGTTATCGAGCTTCATTCTCTGCAATAAACTTTCAATGTTATTTTCCTTATGGAGCTCCGCCATACGCTGCTCTTGCTGGTCTTCCCACATCTGCATTCCCTTCTCCATGTTTTCCTCTGCATTGTTGTAAAGCATAAGAACTTCTCCCGAAGGCCACGACTCTATATTTGCCTCTGTCGCGACAGCATAATACCAAGAAAGCTTTGCTTGCTCAAACTGCCCCTGCCCGTGGGCTAGAACAGCCTCATAGAAATTTGGTTTGATTTTCAAAGCCTCTTCATATCTCTTTCCTGCTATGCTGAACTCCTTCTGCGCGTAATCAAAAGCAGTCTTGATTTGTTCGAGCACAGATTGCCTGGACGAATCATCCGTGAAGTACACTTTCTTCCTCGCCCTTGACATATGAACATTACCCCAATTGAACATGGCTAAAGCAGCCAGCTCTTGGAACTTATCTGCAGCAACAGTGAAAAGGCCTTGGGCCTCGTCACTAGTGACCGTTTCTTCCATTGCTTCCGAGTAGAGCTTCACTCCCAGCTCATGGAGATCTATGTAAGCATCAATGTCAAAACCAACATGGTTCTTGAAGAACTGAGCAAACTGAATTATCCAATCACTGATACAACTTGATTCACTACTCATCACCTCCTTTGATTTCGCCTCCTTTCCACTTGTGCTCGCCTGCTTCTTCTCCATCTTTTCCTGCCTCAACTTCCTAAACAACGGATCTTGATCCGGGCTGACTTCAATAACATGAAGCTTTATCGGGGCATTATCTGCAGACGATTCAACCAGCCTCATCTCCTCTGTAGTGCTGATTGTCACCATATCGCCTTCTTGATCCTTATACTTGACCCTGACGGCCTTTGAGGAAGGAAATCGCTCAGCAATGATCTGCCTCAGCTTCAAAATATCGCACTTGACAGGAATCTGAGTCCATCTAATGTCTTCCTTAAACACTAACTTCACTGTTCTCTTCAGCTCCTCTTCACTACTCCTAAGTTTCTCTACCTCAACAACCACCTTATCTTCCGAATTCTTCTCAGCTCGACTACTAGTAAGTGCCCTAATAAAGATCGAACTAGCAGTTCGTTCCTCAAATTTTCCCTTCAACTCTCTCTCATTATAACCACCCCTGCTCTCACTCGAACTTGAGGAAGGCGAATCAGTGTAATCAGGCATTGGAACCAAATCAACGGGGATATCGCAAAGCCTCGACCCCTGCCTCTCAAACACTCTCCTCAACCTCTCCTCAATCTCACAAGCCATGAGATTGTTCGGCTCCGACCTCAACACTAATCTAATATCCCTAAGTGCCAAATCAGGCCTGTGCAAAGTCTCATGACACCTAGCTCTCTTCAAGAGGGCCTTGCAGTAGTTGGGGATGACCATAAGAGCCAAGTTACACTCGTGTATCGCCCGCGGATAGTCGGGCACGCCCAACTGCATATAGCATTCGGCCATGTTGCTCCTGAGATACGCCATATCCGCGTGGAAGTCCGGGAGCAACTTGATCGATTTCTCATATTTTAAGATGGCACCCCCATAATCCCTCTTTTGGAAAAGCCTATTGCCATCCTCTTTCAGTTTTTGAGCCATGGACATGAATGCAACTGTATCTATATCATAAGGTCTCTGGCTGTTATAAGGCCTCTGGATATTATGCCTCGCAATTAGCTCTCGCCATTTATCGCCATGAACGCCCTTGTCTCTTTCACTCTGATTCTCCATCGTGAAACCAAAATTTAAACACTATCTTCTAGCAATTCCCAATTCGATATTTCCCCTAACCCTAATAATTTGATTGAGACAAGATTCTTGAAATGCATCAATCCAAATTAGGGCAAAAACCTAATACCCAAATTAAATAAAGTAAATGTACAATGCTGAGAACTCAATCCTTACCCCAGAAAGCTGAGATTAAGGCTCCGGATTCCCACAAAATAACTAAGTGTTGGGTTTGATGTAACATACACGAAGATAACAAAGATACAATCTTTTCTTTGTTTTTTTTTGGTCACCTTTTTTCCCTTGAGAGATAATATCAAGAATATGATATTATGTTTGGAAAGGGAATAATTATCTGCAAAAACGCGCGCACTCTTATTCAAACCTTTCAAAAGTTTCTTGTGATTTCATGGAAAATCAAGAAATTTGTTGGTATGTTGAACGAGATCATGCGGTTGCAGAGATACGAGAAAAGGTAAATTTTTTACTTAGATTTTTTTGAAGCAAATGAAAATGGTGAAGCAGCAACAAAGAAAATTTTGCAAAAATTTTGTGAAGAAGGTTATGAAGGGACAAAAAGGAAAATGAGGGACCGCATTTGTCGGTGCTCCAAGATTGCAGGAGGACCACGGCGGTGGCCGTTTGACATCGTTCGTACAAATTTCTTACTACCAAATTACATCGTGTATATTTTATTTTAAAAGCTATTTTAAATTTATGTAATACTAGATACGATTTCAGAGGTTTACATATATTCAATGAACGACATCCAAAAATATACTAGTACTACTAGAAAATATGAGTTGGGTTGATTAACTTCAACAAGCAGGATTTTGATCTTTGACAAAATACAATACAAAATAATTTTTTTATCATTTCAAAGTGCAGCTTTGAAAGAGTATTTTTGCTCTGCTACTACAAATCTTTAAAATAACTTTATGTTGCAATATTAATGAACCTGAAATAGAAGTATTTGTATTCTAGTAGTAATACATTAAAGGAAAAATTTGTGTACAAATGCAAGTATTTTAAAATTGAATTCAACTATACTCCTCATCAAAATTTATTAACTCTATTTTTCAATGTATTATTAATAATTATAATCTATTAGTTATTAGTATTAAAACAGATACACTATATCCAAGTGTTCATATTAC
This sequence comes from Salvia splendens, assembly GCF_004379255.2. NCBI lineage: Eukaryota > Viridiplantae > Streptophyta > Magnoliopsida > Lamiales > Lamiaceae > Salvia > Salvia splendens. Next base: position 10,690,541 of record NC_056040.1, read on the forward strand.
AATAATATACTCCACTCCACGTCCCAATTTCGGATTAAGTGCATAAAACCTAATGTTAGCTGATAAGTTAAAGACTTAGCTGCTATGAGGAAAGTGAAAATTGGGGGGAACTAAAAGCACACAAAGTGAGTAATATTGTACTAATATATCAAGATCTATATTGGGATACATAATTTATCGTCATTTTATTCATATTTTGTATCCTTGAATATATTTAATATGAGTATTAGTTTGATTCATTAGGAGACAATCTTTATTCGCACTCATAAAATTTAGTGTCAATTTTTAATGTTCTCACATAAAATTTAGTAAAATATTCTCCCAATTAAACATGAAATAAAACAAAGAGTTTACCCGCTAGAAGGAGGGGTTGAACCTCCGACCTTGTGGTTAACAGCCACACGCTCTAACCAACTGAGCTATTCCAGCTTGTTGTATATCTATGGAAATAATATGTATTCTAACAGTATATTTCTTAAAATTAGTTTTTCCAGCATACTATCTTTTCTTTTGCGTAAAATACCTCTTAAACTCCACAGATAAATATCTTTGCAATTTTTTGTATTGTAATCTAAAGTTATGTATATACTAATTTTTAAAGTAACCGAATTTTTATTTATGTATCCTAATTAGGACCGAGGACTGTGTCTGGATCACCCTTAATCCAACCAAACATTCTACTATATCCTTGGGAATCATATAAATAAGAAAGCAAAAACTAACCAGTTAACTAAATCAGATGTAAGATGAAGAACTCCGTCGAAGTACCATAGTAGTATTATTCATAAATAAAGTAAATGCTAAAGTAGAGCACGCAAGCATGATGCATGCATCTAATAACAGTATTGAATTTGTAAGCATTAGGCGATGCTAAAAGATATGTGCATAAAATTAGGTGTCATGCGTTTGATTTGGAAAGGAACAAAATAACAATCAAAAGCTGTCTCAAGTTGTCAGGTTTATCTAATACTACTTGTAATAATGGAGTGCTCATTTCAGTTGGAAGAAGCTCGGCTAGAAAGGAGTTCGGTAAGCTCGGCTTACCGAGCCGGAACTAGCCTGGAACTAGCCGAGAAGAAGAAGGCAGAAGTCGGTAAGCTCAGCTAGAAGGAAGCTCGGCGTTGAGCTGGAATGAGCCGAGAAGGAAGAGTTCGGTTGTAAGCCGAGAAGGAGTTCGGTCTTGAGCCGAGGAAGGAGTTCGGTCTTGAACCGAAAAGGAAGAAGCAACCTAGCCGAACTAGCCGTTGGAGCAGCAGTTAGTTAGCTGAGATGTAGCGGTTATTCTTCTTGCTTTCTTGATTCTTCTTGTAGTTAGTTAGTAGCAGTTGCTACTTGATTGTAGAGCTTTAAATAGCTCACCGTGTATGTAGTTTAGAGTAGAGTTTAATCAATAAAGAGTTTTCCAGTTTTCTCTCCAAGATTATCATCTTCAATACTCAAAGTGTGAGTGTGTGTGTTTTCTGCATTGTGTGATCTCATACAACAGTGAGTGTGTGTGTGATCTTATTGAGTGTGTGAAAGCCTTGTGTGCGTAAATCCCAACAAGTGGCGCCGTCTGTGGGAAGGGATATTGAAGCTGATTTGCAGAGGATCAAACGGTTTCAGAGATGGCAGCAAGGCTTGATGCAGAAAAGTTCACAGGCAAGAATGATTATGGCCTGTGGAAGATGAAGATGAAAGCGGTTTTAATTCAACAAGGCTTGGCGGCAGTTCTTGCAAAACCAGAGGAGAAAGGAAAGGCTCCAGTGCTTGATGAAAAAGCTCAGGCAAAGATGGAGGAGATGCAGCTCAAGGCACATTCTGCAGTGATTCTGTGCCTTGGAGATAAGGTCTTGAGGGAAGTTCAAGAAGCCAAGACTGAGGTGGAGATCTTGGACAAGTTAGATGAAGTTTACTTGGCCAAATCCTTGGCTAACCGGCTGTATCTCAAGAAGAGGCTGTATGCCTATAGTTTTTCTGGAGATAGGTCCATCATTGAGCAGCTAGAGGAGTTCAACAAGATCATTGATGACCTGGGATCTGTTGATGTCAAGATCTCAGATGAGGATAAGGCCATTCTCACATTGAATGCCTTGCCTAGCTCGTATGACCAGCTAAGTGATGCAATTATCTATGGAAGAGATAAACCTATCACCTATGCAGAAGTCTATTCAGCCTTGATGGCCAAAGAACTCATGAAGACAGCCAACAGAGGCTCTGCAAGCTCCAATGTTCAAGCTGCAGAGGCCTTGAATGTGAAGAAGTTCAAGAAGCAGAACTTCAAGAAGAAGTTTGAGGGCCCTAAAACCTCAAGTTCTGATGCTCAGAAGGAAACCAGAGCTTGCTATTGGTGCAAGAAACCTGGACATTTGAAGAAAGATTGTCATGCATGGAAGAGAGAGATGGCCTCTGAGGGACACAATCAATCTGATTGTGTGGAGAGTGCTGATCCCCCGGCTCAACTCATGAATATCAGTGATAGTGGGGTCAGTCATAGGTGGATAATGGACTCGGGGTGCAGCTTCCATATGTGCCCCAATAGAAGCTGGTTTCATGATCTTCAAGAAGCATCGGGTACGGTTGTTCTTGGTAATAATCACATTTGTCAGATCAAAGGAATAGGGAAGGTAAAGCTAAGCCTACAAGATGGCTCTATAAAGATCCTAACTGGGGTGAGGTATATTCCAGAAGTAAAGAGGAACCTCATCTCATTGGGAATGCTGGAGCAGAAAGGGTTCACCATATTGATGAGTCAAGGAAAATTGTTTGTGAAATCTGGAGATGCAGTGATGATGGAGGCTGACAGAGAGCATATTCTCTATTATCTGAAGGCTAAGGCTGTTGATGGAGAAAGCAATGCAGTGTCAGATGATTCCATAATACTATGGCACAAGAGATTGGGCCACCCAGCTGAAGGAAGCTTGAAAGAACTCATCAAGAAGGGTCTGATCTCTGGAGATTTCAACAAGATGGACCCCTGTGAGCAGTGTATACTTGGAAAGGCTAAGAAGGCACCCTATCCTACAGGTATTCACTCTTCTACAGCCCCTTTAGACTACATACATAGTGATCTTTGGGGGCCTTCACCGGTGTGTTCAATTGGTGGAGGAAAGTATTATCTAGCTATCATTGATGACTATACAAGGAAGTTGTGGGTATATATTCTTAAAGAAAAATCTGAAACACTCACAAAGTTCAAGATATGGTGTAAGGAGGTTGAGCTAGAGAAGGGTAGAAGTGTTAAATGCTTAAGGACAGACAATGGCCTAGAGTTCTTGTCTGCTGAGTTTGATCTGTTTTGTAAAGAGAAGGGTATGAAGAGGCACCGGACTGTTCCTGGTAATCCTCAGCAAAATGGTGTTGTGGAGAGGATGAATAGGACAATCCTAGAGAGGGTGAGGTGCCTACTTCTTGGTTCTGGTTTGAGCAGCAGATTCTGGGGTGAGGCTGTGTATACAGCAGCCTATCTCATCAATAAATGCCCATCTACTGCCCTGAAATCTGAAACTCCTGATTACATGTGGTATGGAGCTCATAGTGACTACTCAAAATACAAGGTGTTTGGGTGTGTAGCCTATGCTCATGCTAGGCAAAGTAAGCTTGAAGCTAGGGCTCTGAAATGTATCTTGCTGGGGTATCAGAGGGGTGTTAAGGGGTATAGGCTCTGGTGTATTGAGCCCGGTAAGCAGAAGGTCTTGGTGAGTAGGGATGTGGTGTTCTTGGAGGATCAGATGCCATACCTGAAAGATAAGCTGGACTCCAGTGAAGATGAGGGTGATTTCTTCAAGGTGGAGCCTGTGGGGGTTGGCCTAGGAGCAGGTGGAGTTATTGACTCAGGGAGTGAGTCTGATTCAGATAAAGAAGAGGCTCCAACTCAGGGCAACCAGGCTGGTGAGTCTATATCAGACTCTATCAGAGACTATCAGCTTGCAAGAGACAGAGTTAGAAGAGAAACAAGGCCACCAACAAAGTTCTCTGATGTTGTGTATTATGCTCTGTGTGCAGCTGAAAGTATTGATGGTGCAGATCCACTCACATATAAAGAAGCTATGCAGAGCAAAGATAGAGAAAGATGGATTGAAGCCATGAATGAGGAAATAGAGTCTTTACTCAAGAACAAAACATGGATTTTGGTGGACAAATCCAAGCTGAATACAGATGGAAAGGAGAGGAAGCTGATCAGTTGCAAGTGGTTGTTTAAAAAGAAGGTAGAAACCACTGATAAAGACAGAATCAGGTTCAAGGCAAGGCTGGTGGCTAGAGGCTTTACACAGCAGGAGGGAATCGATTTCAATGAAGTGTTTGCACCTGTTGTGAAGCACACTTCGATTAGGATTCTATTGGCTGTGGTGAATCAGCTTGACTGAGAGCTACAACAGCTTGATGTGAAGACAGCCTTCCTCAATGGAGATCTAGAGGAAACTATCTTCATGGAACAGCCAGAGGGCTATGTGAAGATTGGAGAAGAAGGCAAGGTGTGCCTGTTACAGAAAAGTCTTTATGGACTTAAGCAAAGTCCTAGACAGTGGAATAAGAAGTTTGATGCACAGATGAAGAAGATTGGCTTCTCCAAGTCAGAATATGATGATTGCATTTACATCAAGAAGGCAGGCAAGACTCCCATTGCCTACCTATTACTCTATGTGGATGATATGCTACTTGCAGGGCCTTCTATGACAGAAATTCAGAAAGTTAAACAAGATCTGAAGTCAAGCTTTGAAATGAAGGATCTAGGAGAGTCAAGGAAGATCCTAGGCATACATATTCAGAGAGATAGAGGCTGCAAGAAGCTGTGGATGCTGCAAACTGACTATATTGAGAAAGTTTTGCAGAGATTCAAAATGGAAAATGCAAAAGCTGCATCAACTCCTCTGTCCCAGAGTTTTAAGCTTTCAAAGGAGCAGGCCCCTAAAACTAAGCAAGAGGCTGATGAGATGAAGGCTATCCCTTATGCTAGTGTGGTTGGAAGTGTTATGTACACTATGATTTGTACAAGACCAGATTTGGCTCATGCTATCTCAGTGACTAGCAGATACATGGCAGACCCGGGGAAGGAGCATTGGAATGCTCTTAAGTGGATATTGAGGTACATGAAGTCAACTAAGGACTGGGGGATTGTGTTCAATGGCTGGGAAGGTGAATCTGAGGAGGTTGTGCAGGGCTATTGTGATGCAGACTATGCTGCAAACCTGGACAACAGAAAGTCCCAAACAGGTTATCTTTTCACCATGTTTGGAACTGTAATCAGCTGGAAGTCAGGGTTGCAAAGTGTTGTTGCTCTCTCAACAACAGAATCAGAGTATATAGCTCTCACTGCAGCTGTACAGGAGAGTTTTTGGATTCAGGGAGTGATTTCTGATTTTGGTTTTGACCAAAAGACAATGGTGATTCATTGTGACAGTAGCTCAGCTATGTGCTTGGCTAAACATCCGGGTTTTCATGAAAGGAGCAAGCACATAGACATAAAGTTGCATTTCATTAGAGATGAGATTGAAAAGGGGAGAGTGAAGGTAATTAAGATTAACACCTTGCACAATCCGGCTGACATGCTAACAAAGTCTCTAGGTAGAGACAAGTTTGATCATTGCAAGAAATTGATCAATGTTTGTGCAAGAACTGAGATGAGCCCTCAGGTGGAGAATTGTAATAATGGAGTGCTCATTTCAGTTGGAAGAAGCTCGGCTAGAAAGGAGTTCGGTAAGCTCGGCTTACCGAGCCGGAACTAGCCTGGAACTAGCCGAGAAGAAGAAGGCAGAAGTCGGTAAGCTCAGCTAGAAGGAAGCTCGGCGTTGAGCTGGAATGAGCCGAGAAGGAAGAGTTCGGTTGTAAGCCGAGAAGGAGTTCGGTCTTGAGCCGAGGAAGGAGTTCGGTCTTGAACCGAAAAGGAAGAAGCAACCTAGCCGAACTAGCCGTTGGAGCAGCAGTTAGTTAGCTGAGATGTAGCGGTTATTCTTCTTGCTTTCTTGATTCTTCTTGTAGTTAGTTAGTAGCAGTTGCTACTTGATTGTAGAGCTTTAAATAGCTCACCGTGTATGTAGTTTAGAGTAGAGTTTAATCAATAAAGAGTTTTCCAGTTTTCTCTCCAAGATTATCATCTTCAATACTCAAAGTGTGAGTGTGTGTGTTTTCTGCATTGTGTGATCTCATACAACAGTGAGTGTGTGTGTGATCTTATTGAGTGTGTGAAAGCCTTGTGTGCGTAAATCCCAACACTACTAATACATCATCACATGGATTGCCGTAGATGTTATATATCAACTCATCAACCAAATTTATAAATTATGTTGCTGGATTTTCATATTTTATTAGACTTTGATTCGTTGATCGTGGGTTTTATTCTGCGTTGGTTTTTGATGGGGTACGTACTAAACAAGCCCAATAGCAGTGACGGCCCATCAGCCCAAAGCCCAAGGAAGAGTATCAGTTCGGCATTACCAAAGAGTTCGGCCCCAGCCTACAGCTCGGTAAAAGCCGACCAATCAAGCTCTACTCTCAGATCGGCAAAAGCTGCTCGGCAATAGTTCAGCAGTTCGGTCTCAGTATTCGACCGAACTGGGAGATAGTGGACTCATGCAGAACCTCCACGACCTCCACTACACGATCTATTTAGTGGTGTCAACTCATGCAGGATCTCATGCAGGATAGCGGACCAAACAAAGAGATAGTGGACCCATGCAGGATCTCATGACCTCCACGACATCCACGACCTAGTTAGTGGTGACGCAAGCCACGATCTTAGTTCAATGTATAAATAGAACTTAGATCAGATATGGGAGAAAAAGAGCTCTGTAGACATCAAATATCATATAGCAAGTCTGTATTTGTAAGCTGTAAACCAGATCAAGCAATACAATCTTGCCCTCATTTCTTCCCGTGGACGTAGATTTACCTCAGTAAATCGAACCACGTAATTCCTTGTGTCGTGATCTATATTTTTTACCTGCATTTATTACCATCAAAAATTCGCCCAATCATCACTGGCGCCGTCTGTGGGAAACAGAGAACCAAATCTGTGATAAAAGCGAGTTTTTGATCCTCTTCCACCAAAAAAATGCATACCAGATCACATAATACCCGTGCTTCCGTCCGTGATAACCATGAGGAAGCTAGTCCAGCCCGCAGGTCTGGAAAACAGCCTCGGGAGAAATCTACTTCCAGTTCTCACGGAGAAGGAACAAGCCGCTCAAAGACTCATCGCACCGAGTCTTCCCAGCAGCCCGATTTGAACGAGGCTGTCAAGTTGTTTTTGGCCGAGAAGCAGGAAGAGTTCTTAATTTTCCTGCAAAAGGGCCAAAAGCCGGAGACGAAAACGGTGGATTCTCCCTCCTCATCCAGACATGAAAGTCACTACCGCAGTAGTGCCGTGTCTTCCAGGAAGAAGAATCCTCAACCCCGACATGTTCCTGTTCCTCCTCGGTACCGGAATCACAGGAGAACTCCATCTCCTCCATACCGAAGAGATGTCGGGTTCGCCATGTACGGAGCATTGAAGACTCCGTTCTCGGACGATATCACCCGAACTCCCTTGCCACAGAACTACCGAACTCCGTCAATGACTTATGACGGGTTAGTGAATCCTCATGACTTCCTGGGACGCTATCAGTATAACATGGCGAACCAGGGTCTCAATGAGGTCCATATGTGCAAGCTGTTTCCCGAGCTGCTTATCGGGAACGCAAGAAGGTGGTTCGATAGCCTCCCCCAAGGCAGCATTAGATCTTACCGAGATCTAATGGATGCTTTCCACAGGAGGTTCTTTCAGAAAGCGGAAGCCCGAATCACTTCGGCTCAGCTGCTTTCTATACGTCAAGGTCGCGACGAAAAGATCAGCGACTTTATGACGAGGTTCCACAAGGAATGCCTACAAGTAGATGATCTCAATGATCTACTTGTCATTTCGGCATTCCAAAATGGAATCCTGCCCGGAGCTCTCTACAGAAAGCTCGTGGAATGCAGTCCGCAAACAGCTCAAGAGATGTGGGACATTGCGGACCAGTTCTCCCGTGCCGATGAGGCAGACCGTCGCAAACGGTCTTTAGACAGCTCATCCCGAGGAGACAGGAGGAAGCCCGATCATAGCGATCAGGGACATCCTCGCCGAACTCCTTTTGGCGATCAGGGACATCCTCGCCGAACTCCTTTTGAAAGGATTCAAAGGACTCCGGTGCAAGACCGATTGGGGCCACGTCTCAATCCTGAGAAGCCGCCCGCTCAGTTCGTACCATTGAACAAGCCAAAGGACAATGGGTAGAAAATCTCCCTCAAGTCCTATGGTCCTACCGAACTACACCCAAAACCTCCAACGGTGAAACTCCGTACAGTCTGGTGTACGGCACTGAAGCCGTGATTCCAGTTGAGATCGGCGTACCCAGTCCCCGAACTCTAAATTTCTCCTCAGAAATGAATGATGACGGACTGAGAGCCGAACTAGATCTGGCCGAAGAAAGAAGAGAATTGGCCTGCATAAAAGCAGCCAAGTACAAGGAGCAAGTAGCCCGGTATTATAACCAAAGGGTGAAAAAGCTGCAATTTCAAGTGGGAGATCTCGTCTTGAGAAACAACGAAGTAAGCCGAGCAGAAAAGCTGGGCAAACTCGAACCCACATGGGAAGGTCCATATCGGGTGTCAGAAGTCCTCGGCAAAGGGTCTTACAAATTGACTCACGTGTCAGGAGAACAAGTACCCCGAACATGGCACATTTCCAACCTCAAGAAGTTCCATTTGTAAGAGACAGTCCGGTCAGTCAGTCTTGTGTCTGGTTCGGTCCTAGGGGTATGTGCTTTCTTTGTTTTTTACTTGTTTTTCGTCTTTTTATTTGTCTATGTGCGTTTTGTCTGTCTATGTGCGTGTCGTCTCTTACAAATGTTACTGAGGTATCTTGTTCTTCGAAGACTGATCCCCTTTTTAGAACATATATAAGCCAACGATTGTGAGTCCAAGCTTCTAAGGATGATACAAGACCACAATTCAGCTTAAGAAACAAGCAGTTCGTCTGAAACGAACTGCAACAAAGGGAAAGTCCGATCCACGCGATAAAACTCGCCGAATTAGGACAAGGGAAAGTCCGATCCCCAAATTAGGACAAGGGAAAGTCCGATCCGAGCGATAAAACTCGCCAAATTAGGACACAAGCTTAGTCCGGTCAAAGAAATTTACTTCATAAGACCAAAGACGAGTCCGGTCAAAGAAGTTTACTTCATAAGACCAAAGACGAGTCCGGTCAAAGAAGTTTATTTCATAAGACCGAGGACCAAGTCCGGTCAAAGAAGTTTACTTCATAAGACCAAAGACGAGTCCGGTCAAAGAAGCTTACTTCATAAGACCGAGGACGAGTCCGGTCAAAGAAGTTTACTTCATAAGACCGAGGACGAGCACGATGAAATTTTTTCGCTGAGCTGTAAATACGCAGTGATAGAAGCGAAATGAAGATTTCATTTATTAAAACTTGTTCGGCATACAACTCCGCTGCCCTACGAGAAGGCGTTACGCTATTACAAAGGACTATTCTACTGTCCACGGTTGCTAAAGTTGAGCCACCTATTCAAAAAATCCTCGTGAAGCCGAGTTCGGGCGTTCCGGGCAGCTGAAGAATAAGCAGGTCGACGAGATGCTCTGATCGACCTACCGCCTCTTCCTTGAGTCCGGGAAGTTCTGGCACCTCGGCGGCGAAGAGTCTCTTCACGAAGCATTTGTTGATCTTGCTCACTCATAATCACAGCTCCTCTACGAACTTCAGTCCGTCCTTGTCTTGACGTTTCCGGTTGCTCCTGAGTCCGTTCTCGTCTTGACGTTTCCGGTTGCTCCTGAGTTCGTTGCTGATTTGGAGTAGGATTTTGAGCAAGTGGATCAGAGGTTTGAGCTGGAGTGTGAGCATCTGTTGGCGGGAAATGCCTAAGGAATCTCTCGATTGAAGGACGCCGGGAAAGAACGATGTCGTACCGAGAAGCCCAGCGCCGCAATGATTTCACAACTTGTTGGCAAGCCGAGCTCTCCAGCGCATTGTTCCTCCGGAGTACATGAAGCTCCTCCCACAGTTCAATAACTTGATTCTGAACTTCAGATATGCTCATTCCCCCGCGTCCGCAGATGAAATCCTCATACGCAGTCCTCTCAGCGACGGCAGTATTCAGCTCGGCCTCCAGATCTTTCTTTTCGGACTCTAAGTCCTTATTGTCGGCCTCCAGCTTCACTAAACAAGCCAAGAGTTCGTCATTCTTCATCTGGTCAGCTATGGCTTTTTTCTCAGCTTCGTCTAAAGCGGAAGAGTACAGCCGCTTCCAGTGAAGTACCTCCAGCTCCTTAAGAGTTAAGAATACAAAGCAGCTACGTCAGTTCGGCATTTCAGTTTACTGAGCAGGTAGTAAACCACAACAGGAGTAAAAGAGAGTACGAAAAGCTATACGAAGACACAAGTGTAGAAAGAAGAATTTTTTCATTCATAAGAAAAAAAATTTTACACAAGGAGGGCTTCAAGGCCATTTTACAACAAGGAAGAAACTAAACTAAGAGAAGGGAGACGAAATCATACTCCGCCAGCTTCGTCTCCGGCTCCTCGGTGAGGTTCAGCTTCCTTCTCCTTGTCTGCCTCAGCTTCAGCCTCGGCCTCCCTGCTCCCCCCAGCCTGCTCGGTGCCCCCATCACCGATCTGCAGCACCTCTTGCTCGGCCTGCCCGTCTCCGGTCTGCTGATCAAGCTGCTCGGTCTCACCCTCTCCGTGGAAAATTGGAGCGGGTGAAACTGGCCCTAAGGAGGCAAAGATAGCCTCCATATTCTCGTCCCGGTCAGCTCGACAACTACAAACTCGGTCAGCAGAAAACAGGACCGAGGACGAAGCAAGCTCCTCAAGGAGTGGCAGACTCTGGAGACGAGCTGCTATCTCTCGGCCGTACAGCGGCAGGACGACTTCGGGCCCCTGCTCGGCATTATCGGTCATCAGTTTCAGCAGATCACCGACAAAGGCCGAAAATTGATTGCTCAGAAAGAGTTTCTCCGCGAAAGCACGGAGAACCTCCCCTTGGGCAACCACGGCGGCAGCATCCCTCCGTTTCGTCTGCTCTTGCTGGATGATGAGCTGGTTTTTGGCAAACTGGGCTTCATCCTGGGCCTAGATCCTAGCAGCTCTGGCCTTCTCAAAGTCTGCCTTAGCCTGTTCGGCCTGGTGACGAGCAGCCGCCAACTTCCTCTGCATCTCAGCATAGTCGCTGGACGCTTTAGAGAGTTCGACTGCGACGAGCTTGCTGAGCATGCTATTCCTCTGAAAATGGAAAAAGGAAAGAGTCAACAGAGGGGCCACCAAAAAAACATAGGAAAGAAGCAAAGCCAAAGAATCAAGAAGAGAAGTTACCTCGGCAAAGTCCGTTGGCCATGCAAAAGGCTCACAGACATGCTCCGAAGGGGGCGCCAAGACGATGTCTCTTGGGGGCTTCTGGGTCTTCCCCTTCCTATTTGCCGAAGTCGACTCCGGCTTTTTTGGATCCGAAGAAGAGGTCTTTTGCCTCTTCGGATTCTTCTCGGCATCAGGCGCCGAGCTGGTAGCCTTCTGTTTCTCCGGCTCCTTAAGCTCGGAGGATTTGCGGCTAATCTTATTTAGCAAGTTCACTGCCAAAAAGCAAGAAAGCAAGGTTAGTTTTCGCCACAAAAGCAGTAAGGCACAAAAAAGAATTCCTCACCCTCGGTCTCTTCGTCCGAAGACGAGGAGTCGAACACGAAGTCGCCCTTGACGAGCTCAGACTCCAGGTACTGCTTCCTAATCATAGGAATCTTATTGAGCTCGCCCTCGAGCTCGTCCAACGGTTCTAACCGAGGATGAGGAATCACGGACTTCGGCCCTCTCCAGGGAAAGCCCGGAGCCGCTGTCCTATTATAAAAAAAGAAGCGATGTTGCCACTTTGGCCACTTGGTTTTGCAGAAGGCCCTAAAAGGCTGTAAAGGGATCAAGTAAAACCAAGATCCTTTTCTCTTAAACTGGAAGAAATTAAGGATTGCCCTCAGAGACAGATCCTTATCTAGCCTACGCAGTTCGGCAGCAAAGGCCGATAAGTGCCTCCAAGAGTTCGGAGTCACCTGACCTAAAGGGAGTTGAAAAAAATCAAGCAGCTCTACAAAGGCAGGGGGAAGAGGGAAACGAAGCCCGCATTCCAAGCCGGCTTCATAAACGGTGGCGTAACCCTCCGGCGGCGAGTCAGCCCTATGAAGGTCGTCGGGAATCGCAACCTTCCCCCCAGGAAAAAAATATTTTTCGTGTAGGGATATCACAGTATCCTTACTCAAGATGCTGTGAAAATACTCTACGGTCTTCTCCCCGGATTCTTTCCGGCTAGAAGACCCCTTATCCCCTTTCCTACCGCTACCTGACTCAGAAGAAGAAGAAGAAGACATAGTTCTTACTCTTTGAAAGTCTGAAGAAATTCTGAAGAAATTCTTGAAAGCGGAAGGAAATTTTTACGCAAAAGAGAGAGAATGCAGAAGAAGCAATAGCAAAAGTGTTCAAATGATGAAGAAAGGACGTATTTATCAGATTCGGAGAAGATTTCAAAATCATCGCACCGTTTCGAATCCCACCTTTTCAGGATTCAACGGCCGGATTTTACTGTCGCATTTAATGCAGTCACGCGCAAGGCACGTCCCCTGACGTCAGCCTCCCCCGTACCTTTATCCAGAATGCCGAAGTGACTCGCTTCGCCGAAGTGATTCACTTCGCTTTTCGGGGGGGGGTAGTGATGGGGTACGTACTAAACAAGCCCAATAGCAGTGACGGCCCATCAGCCCAAAGCCCAAGGAAGAGTATCAGTTCGGCATTACCAAAGAGTTCGGCCCCAGCCTACAGCTCGGTAAAAGCCGACCAATCAAGCTCTACTCTCAGATCGGCAAAAGCTGCTCGGCAATAGTTCAGCAGTTCGGTCTCAGTATTCGACCGAACTGGGAGATAGTGGACTCATGCAGAACCTCCACGACCTCCACTACACGATCTATTTAGTGGTGTCAACTCATGCAGGATCTCATGCAGGATAGCGGACCAAACAAAGAGATAGTGGACCCATGCAGGATCTCATGACCTCCACGACATCCACGACCTAGTTAGTGGTGACGCAAGCCACGATCTTAGTTCAATGTATAAATAGAACTTAGATCAGATAGGGGAGAAAAAGAGCTCTGTAGACATCAAATATCATATAGCAAGTCTGTATTTGTAAGCTGTAAACCAGATCAAGCAATACAATCTTGCCCTCCTTTCTTCCCGTGGACGTAGATTTACCTCAGTAAATCGAACCACGTAATTCCTTGTGTCGTGATCTATATTTTTTACCTGCATTTATTACCATCAAAAATTCGCCCAATCATCAGTTTTGATCATATATATAATAATGTAATTTGAGATATCATAAGGATTTTATTTAATATACTCCCTCCTACAAAGTTAACATGATAGTTAAATGAACTTGTATAGGACTTTAAAATTAGTCATTGAGAAATTGATGGCCATAATCATAAAAATCGAAATGGAACCCACATCACCACAACTTGATCATCATCTCTTCAATTATCAATACAATAGTGGCTGACGTTACCGTGAGGCACCCTGTAGAATTGGGTAATTTTATTTCTTGATTATTCACAATGGTATAGTACAAGATATATAGGCTAGACTATAACTATACAAGGTAAGATATTCTCCCAATTAAATCTTGCTAATTATGTGGTAGAGATATTCCGTAATCTTCTTCATTCAATACGTAATATTCTCCTTTGATTTTGTAGATGCTCCGGATCTCTTTCCAACACTCCCCCTCAAGTTAAGTGACGGGATTTCCAAAACTTAACTTGCCCAGTACTTCTTGGAAATTCTTCGCGGAGACGGCCTTAGTCAAGACGTCAGCTAACTGTTCTTCAGATTTCACATACGGGATCTCCACTATCTTCTCTTCAAGGTTTTCCTTAATGAAGTGTCGATCAATTTCGACGTGCTTCGTTCTGTCATGCTGCACTGGATTCTCTGAAATGCTGATTGCAGCTTTGTTGTCGCATAGCAGCTTGCAAGTCTTCGGTGGTTCCAAATCCAACTCTCTCATTAATCTTCTAAGCCACAGTATCTCGGTTAGCCCACTTCGAATGCCTTTGAATTCAGCCTCGGCACTTGAGAGTGCTACTACCTTTTGCTTTTTACTTCTCCAAGTTACCAAGTTCCCACCAACAAAGGTGAAGTATCCTCCCATGGATCGTCTGTCCATCACGTTCCCTGCCCAGTCTGCATCAGTATATCCGTGGATGTTTAGGTGACCATTCTTCCGAAATAACACTCCATGTTCAGCAGTTCCTTTCAAGTATCGTACCACCCTAAGCGCTGCCTCCCAATGTTCGTCTTGAGGACTGTGCATGAATTGACTGAGGACTCCTACAGCATAGGCAATGTCTGGTCTCGTGTGGGATAAGTAGATGAGTTTCTCAACGAGTCTCTGGTATCTTCCCCGATCCGTAGAGTTTGCACCTTTCGTGATTTGGAGCCCATGATTCTGGACTATAGGAGTGTCTGCGGGCCTACAGTCCAGCATTCCTATCTCTGCCAAGAGGTCCAGTATATACTTGCGTTGGCTAATGAAAATTCCTTTTCCGGACCTAAGTACTTCGATCCCGAGAAAGTACTTGAGGTCACCCAGATTCTTCATTTCAAATTCCGCTGCCAGATGCCCCTTTAGTCGCTCTATCTCGGCGTCATTATCTCCTGTGATAATCATATCATCTACATAAATTATCAAGCAAGTAATTTTCTCACCTTCTCGTTTGATGAAGAGGGTGTGATCGGAGCTGCTTTGTTGATACCCATACTTCTTCATTACTTCCGTAAATCTGCCGAACCATGCTCTTGGGGATTGTTTTAACCCGTACAGGGTCTTCTTCAACTTACATACCTTCTCTCGCCCGAACTTCTCTGAAAAACGTGGTGGGGCTTCCATGTAAATCGGGTCTTTCAATTCTCCATGAAGGAAAGCGTTAGTAACATCATACTGATGGAGAGGCCAGTCTTTATTTGCCGCTATAGACAGAAGTACTCTTACAGTGTTCATTTTGGCAACTGGAGAGAAGGTCTCAGAATAGTCAATACCTTGAGTTTGAGTGTATCCTTTCGCCACCAGTCGAGCTTTGTACCGTTCAATACTTCCATCTGGTCTCCTCTTGATGGTGAAGACCCATCTGCACCCTACGGTATGCTTCCCTTCAGGCAGTGGACTGATCTCCCATGTGTGATTTTTCTGCAAGGCTTTCATCTCAACCAGCATTGCTTCCTTCCAATGTTTGATCTTTATAGCTTCTTCAAATGTTCGAGGTATCTCCTCCTCGTACAAGGCGGTCTGGAATGCCCTCGCCATTTTAGAGATGTTTGCTTCAGCAAAGCTTGCTATTGAGTATCTATTTCTCCTCCCTATTCTCTCCGGCGAATATCTCTTGGGAGGAACTCCCCTTGTACTGCGCGGCGGAAGTACATACTGTCTTGTGTCTTGATCAATAGTGGTATCTTCCTCTGTATCAGGGGGGTTAGGAATAACAGTCGTATCCTCAGAAGGTGTGCCAGAAATTACCTCGGATTCCGGTTCGGTTGGATCAGAGGAACGCGGCGGAAGCACTGAAGAGCTCATTTCTGCAGACAAATTCGGCTCATGAATGGTACCAACTTGCTCTGGTGGTCCCATATCAAAGTGACTTGGCACATGCCACCGAAGGGAGTCGCTTTCTTGGATCTCCCCCTGTCTCTCACTCTCCCCCTGAGTCCCAAGGTGGTAAAAGAATTCTGTTTCGAGGAAGTTGCAATTCATGGTAGTGATAATATTCTTAGTTTTAGGGTCATAGCATCGATAGCCCTTCTGAGTAATCCCATACCCCATGAATACACACTTAATCGCACACGGAGAAAATTTGGTTCTTTCTTGTTTTGGAATGTGAACGTAGACGGTGCAACCGAAAATTTTGGGTGGAAGGGATAAGGCTGCAGGAATTTGTGTTAAGGTAGCCAGATGATCCAAGGGTGTTTTCCGATGTAGTGTTTTTGTGGGAAGACGGTTGAGAAGGTAAACCGAAGTAGCAACTGCTTCAAGCCAAAAAATGGGTGGGACTTTGGAATAAAAAATGAGTGCCCTAGTCATTTCAAGGATGATCCTATTTTTCCTTTCTGCTACCCCATTTTGTTCTGGTGTGTGAGGGCATGAAGTTTGGTGGATCAACCCGTTATCCCTACAAAACTGAGACATAGAATTGTTCACAAATTCCCCCCCGTTATCTGACCGTAGTATCCTAATGTTTGTTTGAAATTGGGTTTGGATCATTTTATAAAACATAGTAAATTTTCCACCAACTTCTGACTTATGTTTCATAAAATATACCCATGTAGCCCTACTGCAATCATCAACAAATATCACAAAGTATTTAAACCCGGAATTAGTACTAATAGGTGCCGGTCCCCACACATCAGAATGTATTAAAGAAAAAACAGTGTCAACACGTGTATCATTGGGTTTAAAAGAGTTACGGTGGCTCTTGGCCAAAACACACGATTCACAAGAAAAATCCTTTGGAACAAAAAGTTTGGGAAATAAAGTTTTTAAATAACCCGGAGAAGTATGACCCATTCTTCGGTGCCAGAGCCAAGTCTCCTGATTGGTGGGTCCGTGAGCAAGCATCGCCGTACCATCGTGTCGAGCGATCTCGTCCACAAAATAGAGTCCACGACGTTCAGTGCCACGTCCAATAATCTTCCCCGTCCGGATATCCTGTAAGAGACAAAAGTTCGGTTGCATCAGTAGGGTACAATTTAGCTCCTTAGTCACGTGACTAATGGACATCAATTTCTGAGATAAGTTCGGCACATATAGACAGTTCGTAATCTGCACATTTGGGAATATTTCTATAGTCCCTGCCCCCTCAACTGGAGTTAACCCCCCATTGGCTGTCTGAATGTGTGATTTATGGGTTTCGTAAAATTTCACAAAATCCCTTTTATCAAAGGTCATAGTATCCGTGGTACCACAATCAAAAATCCACCCGGTATCATCAAGTTCGTCACAATCTCGGGTTTCAAAAGCATATGACAAGTTTTCTAGGGGGGCAAACGAATTTTTACATGTAATGGGGTCAAAATCGGAAATTTTCCTAGTCTGGGGGTCAAAATTAAAGGTTTTCTTTGTCTGGGGTTCAATTTTGACAGCATGCAAAATATGGGGACTAAATTGCAAATTAAGGGAATTGTGGGGGTTTAATTGAAAGGGTTTAGTATTAGGGCTAGGGTTCGACTCCCCCAGCCCATTACCTCCTTCCTCCTCCACGCCGCTGCCTAGCTTCAGCGAGGCCACCATCGCCTCTGCCGTCCTCCCTCCTCCGCCGTCGTCACCACGTCGCCCTCCGCCGGTTTAGAGGCCGCCGGCTTCGGGCTTCCGTTCCTGCACCGCTTCTCGGTTTCTTTCGACCCCTGTTCCATCTCCATTTCGTCCGCCATCTCCAACCGCCATTCTCGCCTTTGCCGATTTCTCCTCTTCCCACCAGTCGGGATACCCGATCAATTGAAAGCATGTGTCTTTGGTGTGTTTGTGCATCCCACAGTGGGAGCACCAAAGCTTTGACTTGTCCGGTTTGATGTTTCCCCGGCGTGGGGCGTTCTGGCGTGGCGGCGGTAGTTGGCTGCGGTGTTGGGGTTGCGACTGGCGGTGTTCTCTGGCTCCAAAGCCGAACCCTACTCCCGATGATGAGTCGTTTCCAGCGACGGTGGGTGATTCGGACGCCGATGACATGATCTTTAATCGGGCTGCCTCCCGTTTTACCCACCCGTACGCTTCATCGACTGAGGGATATGGATCCTCCTTGAGGATCTCCCGCCTGACCCAATCGTATCTCTCGTGTAGTCCGGTAAGGAATTTGAACAGCCTTAATTCTGACTTGATGTTTCGATATTGTGAGACTCCCTTGTCGCAGCAATCGACCGTCCTATGTGGGCATCGGTCGATATCCATCCATAACCCATGGAGTTTGCTCCAATAGGCTTCTAAACTTGAGTCTCCCTGGATGACTCTACTTGCTTTCTCTCGCAGGTCGTAAATCAGGTATGAATCTGCCGAGCTTGCGAACGTCACGGCGAGCGTATCCCACAGGGATTTCACCGTCTGATGATGCGCAAAATCGGCTATGATATGCGTCTCCATGTTGTCGATGATCCACGAGAAGACTATTAAGTCTATTTTCTCCCAATCGGTGTATCCCTTCTCTCCCGGTTTTGGTTGAGTCGGGATGCCCGTGATGTGACGGTAGACCCCCCTACCGCCAATGGCTACCTTCATTAGGCGAGCCCACAGTGAGTAATTCGATCCATTAAGCTTGAACGCCACGGTAACGCTCTTGCTTGATCTGATTTTTTCGGCAATTGGTTCGATTCCGTCTTTGTTCTCGTCGGTCATGTTGATTCTGGTTGGTTCTCGCCGTCTCGGTCGAGAATTGTATAATTGTGGCTAGGGCTATGATGATATTTTTCTGAGCCAAACCTACTCTGATGCCATGTAGAATTGGGTAATTTTATTTCTTGATTATTCACAATGGTATAGTACAAGATATATAGGCTAGACTATAACTATACAAGGTAAGATATTCTCCCAATTAAATCTTGCTAATTATGTGGTAGAGATATTCCGTAATCTTCTTCATTCAATACGTAATATTCTCCTTTGATTTTGTAGATGCTCCGGATCTCTTTCCAACACACCCCACCTCACCTAATTACAACTTCCATTTTATTTGTTTTTCGTTTCATAACTATATTCTTTAATAAAATTTCGATCGATATAATTCTCACATTACAAGTTACGACAACGGATTATGTCGGAATAAATTGGATTAGATTGAGTTTCTCTTATTAATCCCTTTGGAGGAGTTACTATTAAGGATCGGCCTTGCTAAATACTCTTTCCACATGCCATTAATAAATGTCTCAATTTGAATAAGAATGAGTTTTACAAAATGTAAAAAAAGGTGAATAAAATAGACACATTTAGAGGGGCTCTAGTTTAATTTGTGTCATGTATCTAAAGAATAGAATAGACACATTTAGAGGGGTTCTAGTTTAATTTGTGTCATGTATCTAAAGAATAAAATCACACTTATATTAGTAGGGTAATATACTACTCCTGATATACATATATCGAGGGTCCACCGTTGTGCTTCAAGAGAAGATTCGCCCAACATTTGAACAAATTATTATGTATTGAACATGCAATATTTTTCCTTTTTATGGAGATATTTGATATCACTACTTGGAATATATCGTTGAAATTCAGATTCATACACTTCACTGGACCACAGTTCATTGGACCAAATAAACCATGCAATGAACTATGCTCTAATTAATTAAAAAGCTAAATAATGTGCCACGTGGATACATGATGCGTGTGCTTTACTTATATGGACGGACTCGATTCACTGATTTAAGCCTATGAACTTCAGCATATCCATATACACATTGAATTTAAATGACTAATGATAATAAAGATGCAACGTTGAATTTTTCGTCTCTTACTTGACCAACTCTAGTGGCCTTTCGCTTTCGCAACCTTATCTTATCAACAGTTCATGATGAAGCATATAGATATGCACTAATGTCACATCACCTCTACAAAAAGCAATATCAGTCAGAAAAGATAAGAATGCTATTTGCGAATTAATGTTATCATTAATTGACAGCCCATAAATAATGATAGCTACCAAACTCGCTACTGTAATTTCAATAGTTAATCCAATTTCTCCCTAGACAATTTAGTCAATGATCTAATTAACTACTAACGTCTCGATCTTGAAATTGTTAGGAACGAATAATTGGGGTAACGGAATCAAGGTTCAAATTTTCAATTTGGATCTCCATATTTTAGAATCAAGTAAGATCAAGGCAGGTTCAATACATCTTTACTCCAAAATATAAATGTGTGTGTTCCACTGCTGTTTAAATTTAAAATTTCAAATATTTGTGGTTGTAATTAATTAATTACCGGTCATTATATTAATTTAAAATTTAAAATATGTTTTTTTTCCTCCTGAAATGAAAGACAATAATATTGATTGAATCTAGAAAGGCCAAAATCCCATTGATATAGCAGAACAATAGGATAGTGGATTAAAAACTAAAACTCGTTGTAACAGAATTTAATTCTTGTACTACTATAATTTAACTAATTTAATAACGAAATAGAATATCGGGATCTACGGCCACCGGACTACCAAAAAATGTCCGACGCCGACCAGGCTGACGTCATAGCCGCCGCTAAGCAGCCTTATACTCCACGCTCAGAATACAACATCGGCCGCAGAGGCCTAGGACACGACGGACAAGCGGGTCGGGCGGCACCTGAACTCGGCGCGGCGGCGCTGCTGATGAGACGACGGCCGAATCAAAGCGGCGAGCGCTCTCCTAACCCATTCCCCTTCGACGGCGCCAATCCGGACAAGAGAATTCTTCATGGCGGAGCGCCTCATGTTCAGCCTGCCGGAGCTCCCGCACGGCGCCGTTTGGGGTTTGCTCGCGACTGATTTGTGCAGGCTGCACCGGAACGAACCGGGGTGGTTCGTTGGCGAGCACATGCACGCGCGCTTCGGGCCGGCAGCCGGTTTTTTATCGACTCGGCTGGTGATTGAGATGGACCGGTTTTGCGAGGGAGAAGAGCGGTTGTAAAGGTCTATGGGGGAAGGCGGCGCGTGGCGGTTGATTCTGCTGGAATTGGATGTGGATCCGAGAATTGGTCCGTTGGATCTGCGAGATGCGTACGCAGCCATTGATGGGGATTCTAGGGAGTATTTGGAATTTTAGTAGTCTGTATTGAAACTGGCAAACTCAAGACTAATTTGGGGTATGTATTTATGGGAGTGAGATGCGAATGCCGGCGGTTTCACACGCGTCATCTCAATACGGGTGGGACTTGGGCTAGTGTGTTGACTCGATCTCACCCAAATCAAATGATTACAAATCAGATTTTAAATAAACAATTAAATAGAATATTCAGTCACTCAGACCAATTAGAGCACCCGCAACGCGTGCCGAAACCGTTCCGCGTGCCGTTCCGCCGGAACGGTTTCGCCGCGGAACGCGTTGCGGCGCTGCATTCCGCTCCCGTCTCGTTCCCATTCCGTGCCGGGTGCCGACGGCACGTAACGCGGCACGGAACAAGCCGCCACGCGCCTGGGCGACGTGGCCGATCCCCGTGCGTGCGTGCTTCCCACTCGCCGGCCCGCGAGTGGGACACGTCAGCAATGACGCAATAATTATTTTTTTTATAAAAATCGAATTTTTAAAAAAATTTTTTTTTTTTTAAACGGTAACATTACCGTTTTTTTTAACTTTTTCTTAATTTTTTTAATTTTTATTTTTATTTTCTTATTCTATAAATACACCTAATTCATTCATTTTATACACAACTACACATCTATTCTTCCTACATCAACATCAATTTCTCTCCAATTTTCATATTCTATCTCTTCAAAAAATGTCCGGCGACGGCAATTACGGTGGTGGCGGCGCCGGAGGGTGGGATCTCAACGCGTTCGGCGATTGGGAGACCATGTACAACACACTTGGTGGTTCTGGGTCATCGACGCCGGGCACGCAGGGGTCGGCGACGCCGGGTGGGTACCAACCACCCACTTTCGATGTGGATGCCTACGCTCGAGGCTCCGGCTCGCGGCTTTCCCAGGGTTTGTCCCAGATTCGGGAGGATATCCCCGTTGAACCCACTCAGGGAGGAGGCCGAGGCGGTGGAAGCTACAGGGCTGCGTCTGAGGCACCCGAGGAGGATGAGGAGGAGGAGCCGGAGGATCTGGGCCGGCATCCCTACACCAACGAAGAAACAAAGGCGGTGTACACCGCCTGGCTCACCGTCTCATATGATCCCATCGTCGGCAACCAACAAGCCGCCAAGTGCTTCTGGGAAAAGGTCCGTGATGTCTACCACGAGACTAAGCCGAAAGGGGCCCGGAAGCGCAAATATACAATGCTTCGTGCTCACTTTGGCCGAGTCGATTTACAGGTCAAAAAATTCTGCGGGATCTACTCCACCGAAGCGGCGCACTACCAAAGCGGAGCTTCGGGCGCCGACATACTGAGGGCGGCTATGCGCGCCTTCCACCAGGACACCGGTGTACAGTTCAAATATGTTGATATTTGGCAGCTCGTCAAGGACGAGGAAAGGTGGGCCGGTGGTGTCCGCTCCAGCTCGGGATCAACCTCAAAGCGGACGAAGCACACGACGAGCGGCCAGTACTCGTCTGGTGACACCGATGCGCCCAGTGATCGTGGCACGCAGGAGGTTGGGGTTACGGCCGCCGAGTACGAGGGATCTAGCCGTGGGCGCCGTCGTCCGCAAGGGACGAAGGCGGCGAAAGCGGCTAGAGCGAGGAAGGGCCGAGGAGAATCAAGCCAGTCGGCCTCGGGATCGGGCTCACAAGGAGGCTCGAACACACTTATGGTGGCGTACATAACCGCCACAATGGCGGACACTTCCCGCTTCTCGTACGCCCAATACACGGCCTGGTGGAACGGAATTGTGCATATGGCAGGACTACTTGGTCTTCCCCCTCCCCCTAAACCTCGACCGCCTCCGGAGGATGATTCGCCGGCGGAGTAGTTTTTTTATTTTCCCACGTTTAAGTTGTAATTTTTTTTAATATTGTGTGTTTTTTAATGAAGTATGTTTGTTTTTTAATAAAGTATGTTTGTTTTTTTAATAAAGTGTGTTTATTTAATTTAATTTAGTTGGAAATAAAAATAAAAATTGAAATAGAATGAATAGTAATTTAAGGAACGGTTAAGGAACGGTTAAGGAACGGAGGGTTGCAGGTTCCGTTCCTTAGTTAAGGAATGGAGTAAAAAAGTACAGTGGGGCCCTCAAATAGTGGTTTAAGGAACGGTATAGGAACGGTATAGGAACAGCGTTGTGGATGGCCTTATAAATTACTTCCTCCATTCGCGCGAATAGAAGTTTCATACTTCCGGTTCAAAATTAGTATAAACGATAAAAATACATCTCGCTTCACTGACTCATTACACTTTCATATTATTTAAAACTAATATAAATAAGTAGAACCCTTATTCTATTAAGTTACTTCCATCAACTTTCTTTTATTTTATAATTCAATAGATAAAAATTTGTATCTTTCCCAAAAAAAATATTGCACACAAAGTGTGACACTGATTTTCATATATTTAAAGTAATTGATTTTATTAATGTAACCTGACCTACATTTGTGTTGCTTTGTTATGTATTAATGTAGTTAATTGTGAATGTTTATTTATTTGTGTATTAGTAATTTAGTATTCTCTTTGTTTTCAGTAGTTGCATTCGTAATAAAAAAATTAATCTCTCTTAATTTTCTTTACCTATAATCTTTAGATAGTCCTACTAATTTGTGGTTAACTGCGGATATGAGATGATTGCGCGCAAAGTAATGCACGGTTGAATGGGGCTATATGGAGTGATGCACATGCAGTCGGGAGAAGGTAAAAGTGAAAGCACAAAGAAAGCAGTGAGACGTTTTTATCTTGTGTTTTAGAGTGGGGTCCGCGAAGGGCGGGGATTATTCCACGTACGAATCGATATGAGCTGCTGATGCACTCGGGAATTGGCTTTCGCGTGTGCTCTGCTTTTAAATTATGCCTATTTTGGTTGTCGCAATAATCAATGTGACTGCATCCTCTCTTAGATCTACTAATTTATAACGAAATATATACCCACTGATTTACTAATATTGCATTGGACCGTCTGAATAATTAATATCCCGTAAAATGTCTCATTTTGATATATGCACCTATGTTCAAATGAAGTTGTAGATAGCTCATATATGTATTTATCCAAAAAAAAAAATGAAGAATCAACTATATTTTGACTAAATAGAGTTGATGAGTAAACTATCTATTTTATTTGGTTTGCAACATTACCACTCATTTATATGTGTTGCACTTGTTCATAGAAAGCTATACTCATATTTTGTGTTGCTTGTCACTCATAAAAAGCAGTAGGTAGCTCATATTTTTTGAACCAATACAAAATATGATTAATTTAATGAAGATGATTATAATACTATGCCTTAACGTAATGAACGGGGAGAAATTAGACCGAATCTCTTGTCAATAATTGAAGCTTAACTTTGTTTAATCTTGTAAATGGTTAGATGATCTGTATCACAATTATTTTAGTAACTGCAAGTAGAACAATAGTTTAATTTGTTTTAAAAGGTTATTTTGGATCCAGAAAATAGATTTTTTCTCATGTTAAAAGCTAGCACGAAGCCTTTTACAACAAGAGTGTCATCTGAACCGGTATTCAATTATCTCCGTTCTATTAAAGATGATTCACTTTCCTTTTTTAGTTTGTATCCCAACCAAAATGACTCATTACTAAAAATAGAAACACCTATATATCTACTTTACTCTCTCAACTTAAGGTCATCCACATCCATGTCTCAACACCGTCTTATCTCTTCACTATTCATGGCCTCAATGCACTTTTTACCCCATCTCTTAACTAAGAGAGAACACATGCAACCCTCCATCTCTTAACCATCTCATCCCTTAACTATTCATTCAATTTCATTTTTTTTATTTCCAACAAATTCAATTAATATTTTATTAAAATATTAAATTAATACTAATAATTCATAATATCATTAAAAAACACGAAAATGACAACATCCGAAAATAATCTCGTACCAACCTTGCGGCAGCTTCCCCCCGGTCACGATGGATGTATTTCTGGGGTCGCTTTTGACGCGTCGCGGCTTCCTCCTCCTCCCTACGTCGATCTGCTTCTAGCGATTCTTCCATCATTCGACGCATTTGCTCAAATGGATCCATGAATGGATTAAATTTGAGAGAAGAATAATGTTTTGAGATGAAGAATGTAGAGTGTTTGAGTGAGAATAGAGAGTTTTTTTATGGTGGATAATTTGTGAGAATGATTTGATATTTATAGAAGTGATTGAGAGCTTAAAAAAGAGAAAAAAAATAAAATATTGAAAAAATGGCTATAAGCTGCTAATATTTTTGGGGGAATTTTTTTTTGATTTTTTTCATAATAAAAAAAAAACAAAAAAAATATTTTTTTCAACGGATATAAACGACGCCCACTCGCGGGCCAGCGAGTGGGCGTCACGGCTGTACGGGAGCTCGCCACGTGGCCACGTTTGCATGGCAAGCTGGCTCGCCAGCCTCCTCTCGGCGGAGGGACACGGGACGCCACAGGAGAGCCGCATCGCCATCTCGATGCTGGCTCGTCTCGCCGAGACGAGACCGAGCCTGCATCGAGACAACGATGCAGATGCTCTAACACACTAAATAAAGATGCATAAAATCTCGTGCCGCCCGAGAAAGAGGTCATCTTCCTTGGGACGGAGGGAGTAGCTAACTATATATACGGTACATTTTTCACTTAGATTGATACTAGTATCTGCACCTAAAGTGATTGGGCTTGGATTTGGGCCCAGTTGCTTAATAATACTATTAATATGATACTCATTCCATCTCTCGCAATTGAAGCGAAATTTTTCAGCACGAAGTTTTAAAAAGGGATGTTGTGTGTATTAGTAAATATATAAAAAAGTAAGAATGAGAAAAAAGTAGAAAGTGAATAAAATAGAAAGAATAAAGTAAGAAAGAGAAAAAATTATTATATCGACTCAACTATAATGGAACTTTTCGAAATGAAAAAATGACTCAACAATGACGGAACGGAGGGAGCATTAAATGCCAATTATTGGTCCTATTATTTTTTACAACTCAAAATTTAACTAACCTATACTAATATATAAATAGACCTTTTCTCCTTAACAAAATGAAACCCCATCCCAATGCAATTAATTTACAACACCGTATATCTTTTCCATAACAAAAGAAATTCAATAAAAGAAAATATATAATTCCAGATTAGAAGAAGGAAAAAAACACAAATCAAGTCAGGGATAAATAAAAACTCTAATCATGCCAAGAAATTCAAAATCAACAAGAGAAAATCATTAAATAATATATACTCCAACTACTTATGCAACTCAATTAATACACAAAAAGGAAAATTACTACACATAGTAAATCAGTGTGTGCATGGGCAAGATTCACGTGCCACCTTCCATTCCTACAACATCCCAATACGAAAATCATGAATATCCGAATCCAACATTTAGAAAATAAGTAAAACCAAAAAAAAAAACAAGAATCCCCCACAAAAAAAAAAACGAAATTCTCAAGGAAGACCGCCAACCACCGGTCTTTTCTTGAGGTGATATATCTGAAAAATTAACAAATCACAATATGCACGACAACCCGTGGGTGGACGCGGCATACGCGCCGCCGCCACAGAAGCCGCAGCGGCTGGGTCAGCCGCCGAAGTTGGCGGACCGTCTGAAATACGCGGCGGAGGTGTCGAAGGAGAAGTCTAAGACGGCGGCCAAGAAGGTCAATAAGGGGGCAACCAAGGGCTGGAGCTGGATCAAGCTCAAGTGCAACAAAAAGAAAGAACCTAACCCGTTTTATCTGGAATAAATAACACTAGTAATTTAATATTCCTATTATTTTGTTGAAGATTGTTGGGCGATTTTATGTAATTTGCTACATGGCTCAAGAAAAACGATGTATGCTTGTTGATTGTGATAGTAGTTATTTCCTTGTAACATAGTTTTGACAACGTTTTGTAATGTAACATAGTTTTGAGATATGTGTATATGTAAATTGATCTCATAACAAGTGGATTATATTTTTATGAATGTAATTTATTTATGTATGCGATTGATTAATTTGGAAATCATACAAAAGAACACTACTACATGTAATTAAATTAATCGGATTAAAGACGGATTGGGAAACACGGAGTACTAGCTAATGTTCTACGAGATTTAATTGAAGTCATGATATATGATCAGATGTCTCATGTCTGCTATTTGGAGAGGAACATCTCTCCATTTTATGAATAAGACAAGATCATTAATTGTTTGTGTTTCTTCAATGGGACTTCGAATTTTGCTCCCAATCCAAATACACCCCTTCCAAAAAGTCAAGGAAATCCAGATAAAAACAGATTGAAGAGGAATTCTTGATCTACTAACTTTAGAATTCGACTGCAAATTTAGTATATTTTGTGACTTCAAATAATTAGCATATTTGCTGCAGGAAGAATTATACTTATAAATAAAATTGAAATATTGTTTCTTAAAGTTCACACAAATACTATAAAGAGCAAGTTGACGCAGAATCAAATTAATTAATTAATTAATACATATGTCGATCTTAAAAAGAGTATTGTAGAAATTCTTAGTCAAATATTGTCCTGTAAAACGTGAAGTTAAAGTAGTGTATAATAGAGGCAATGTTGTCGTAATTTATAATAGAAATATTTATATAGGCAGCTTTTTATTGAAATTAATCAACGTCTACATACTATGTAGGCGACTATGTATATAGTAACAGTATCTCACTCCTATTTCTACATAACTAGATCAATTGTGTATAGAACTATCTGTAGAAGTAGTAACTCTTACATATGTGTATTTTGTTGTGTTGATAAACACTCACATCACATACACGTGCACATGTTTCTTCAGGCTGCAGGCGCCAATTTTTTGGTGTCATCACCGTCATCATCGTCATCATCATCGTTGTCGTCTCCTTCTCTACATATGCACAAATCGCAAACTGCAGCAGCCCCAAATTCCCCAAATACAAAATTAGGGTTTTCAAGATTCAAGAGACTAATCTCAATCACCATCTTGAGGGACAAAAAATGAACTAGAGACACAAGTTTTATTGTGATATGGATCGAATTCTTAAGGGTTGGGGAAAAACTCACACCCTATTTATAGTATTTTCCCTCAGATCTCAACATCAACATTACACTATAATTATACTCAAGCCCTAGAATTCAAATGAAGAATGCAAATAAGCGATGACCCACAGCATCGAATTTAAGTTATTCGCGGAGTCTGTATCATATACAACCATCTCTCTAAGGCCTTAAGGGTGTGAAGAAGTTAAATTGTTTGGAGCACTTTGTGGTAAAGGTGTGTGTAAATTGAAGAGTGGGTATTTGGAATCTGCAATATCTATGATGGTAGGGCAGAGGAGGAAGAATTTTGAAGTTGAGGCCACAAGAGTGGCATGAGAGAGGCTCATGCTAGGGTTAGTCAAGCACGTGCTCTCCAAGAGTCTCTCCATGAATTTCGTGTGTGAAGTTCTTTCCACCTCATTACACACTCCAGATATACAACTATTAACCTTTTTTGTTTTCCCAAAACAGGCTCATAGATCTATGCAATTTTTGGCGAAGAAAGGGGATTTAGATGATGTACATATCGGAGAATTTAATTATGCGTAAGCTATATATGCAGTAGAGTGTTGATGTAACTGGAATTTGTTTTTTAAAAGGCTAGTATGCTTGGTCGAGCTTATAAACTTCTTAAAACCATGGAGTAAAAATTATATTTAATTACGAGCATAAATTAAACTCAACTTACAAAAATTTGATAAATTAAGTATTTTTTTATTATATCTTCTTGATATTAATTTTAAAACAAATAGAAAGAGAAATGAATTATCCATAAAATTAAGCTTCATTAGGACAGAATTATAAATTATCCGCTAATAAATAATCATATTTGTATAAGTGTTTGTGTTGAATAAAACTAATTAAAAGAAACAATAAGCCCCAATATCACTAACTAGCACCGGGAGTACTTGCAAATTTCTGACAACATTAAAACTATTGACTCTTAGCATTTTCCGAGCACATCTATGAATAATCGTAAATTATGTAAAATGGTAATGTCGTGGTGCTAGGAGATTTCTAGGCACAATGGTGCTCATAGATGATTTTTTCCTAGCACCATATGCGTGCGGAAAATACACCTTGTGAGCACATGGTACTTAGGAGAAATATTATTGGTTGCGTTTTCTTTGTTTTTGGAGTTAGCACTAGTATGGCTTGAAAATAAATTTAAGTTCAAACAAAGAAATTCTATTCTAGGTACACCGCCATAAAGTGGCAGAATTGAGGACAAAGTTTTGAAGAAGATGAAATGGAAGTTTACGAAATTTTTGACGATGTGTAGTTCGTAGATTATCCACATTGTAACCCAATGATGAAGTCTTTACATATAGTTTAAATTTCCTCAATTGTGTAGTAATATTATTTCTCTTTCTACATATATAAACATAAATTAATACGCCAATAACAAATTGGGCACGTAAACTTGGGCCATTGAGTCGATCCAGTGTATGAGTATAAATTATAATCCGGCCTAAGCAAAAGAAAATAATATGGGCTTACTTACATGACATAACGTATTGGGCCTATGGATGGGTAATTAATGGCAGCAGTATAGAGAAAGCTAAGTATGTCGTTAGACTATTAGCGTAAGTAATTATGAAATTACTGCAAATTTCACATATAAATTAGGGGTCCTGTTAGATTGAGATTTTTTAGCTTAATTGAGAATTAAGATGCATTTTCAGCTACTCATCCACAACATTTTCGAAATGTCAACTGCAAGTAGATTATGACAACTCAGGGGTATTATCGTCAATAGCCTGCACATCAAATGTCAATAGTCTGCACATCAAATGTCAACAACTTATAGTTGACATGAATTGTATATGTAGTTGACATTATATGTGTGTAGTTGATATGAATTGTATATGTAGTTGACATGGATTGTACACATAGTTGACATTATATGTGTGTAGTGGACAAAAAAAATTTTAAAAAAATATTTAAATTTTTTTTTAAAATTTTTTTTAAAAAGTAATTATTGAATAAAATGTACCATGAAATTACCATTCTGCCTTTTCATAATTAATTAATCTAAAAATATTTTCAATGTGACAAATTCTGGACCACTCATTTAGTAAAAATGAGTGGCTGATAATGCATCTAAATTCTTAATTAGGCTAAAAAATCTCAATTGATCACAACCCTATAAATTAGTAGTATAATGTAAAGTAATTTTCCAAATATGAAATTAATTTTATCGGTTTTACTTATAGGTATAATATATATAGTGATTTACCATGTAAACTCAATAAGGTCACCAACTAATTAATGCTAATAACCACGAATCATCAGTTGTGAATTATAAACACTACTTTGTAAGTACACTTATTAGCTCCTCTATTTTTCATTTTTGCTAACTATATATGCGGAAATTAAAAAAAATTAAAATAGAAAAAACAAAAGAAGTAGGAGTACTAAAAATTACACAACATATGTTAGTTAAACTGTAAAAAGCATCCGCCAAATAAGAGCAAGTGGTAGAATATAATATTCCTTTCATTAATTTGTCATATTCTTTTTTTTTCGGTGGTTCGAGGCTTGAGACAAGAGATGCATAGAAACACCCAAATCGACTCAATACAATCACCATACAAAAATGTTATTTCGAGAATTAAATTTGCAAAAATGTACAAAACCCTAACTTGGGAACCGGGACACCACGTGATGCCATTAAGACAAACCCACCGGACAAAGTGTTTTAATTAATAATTAACCCAAAATATCTCAAGAAACTCAATATGATGATTCTTTTAATCTCGATGAATTCCCCCCAAAAAATTAGTAATTTAATAATCATTAACGATCAATTATTATTCTTATTCCTTTGTTTTTTTCCTAACACAAAGGTGACCTATGAGGAACTCCTTTCCTTCTACTCATGCTAGTGGCCATGTCCTCTTCTGTGATCTTATTAGCTAATCTCCCACACACATAGAGCCCACTCCTCTTCTTCCTCACAAACCCGGTGCACGAGAAGCTCATGTTGTCGGACCCTGATGAGCCCGAGCACGAGCTCAGGGGCTCGTCGCTGCTGTCCACCACCGTGGAACGAGGTGTCTCGTTGGTCATCTCGTCGTCCCCGATGTCTTGTGGGATGAAGAAGTCCGGACTAAGTTGGAGAGTCTTGCAAATTCTCAAGAATGGGGATAGATCATAGTAGTGCTTAAGCACAAACTCCACCTAATAATGTTATTATAATCAAGAGATTAGAAATTTATTGGGCACCTTTTTTCACATAATTTAAAATTGTGAGCACGTACGGCAATCTTGTGATTCAATTAGTCAAGATATGCTAGCATAGAAATATTCATAATTACAGCGGTCAAAACCCTAGACTGAAAAGCACCCTAATTCATGCCACTAGAATTATGACAATTGTGAATTTTTTGAATTAGTGCTTAATATATCATTCCAAAATTCAGACAATCCTTTCCAAGATCCATCAAAATCTACTAAACTATGTTAATAATGAAAAATGAACTCAAAATACACAGAATTTCAATTTCAATGGCAATTCACTGACATGTGCTAATTGTGGAAGCTAAATTCAAAATTCAGTACTCGAGCACTAAAATTACTATCATAAAAACATGCAATTCAACTTAAAATTAAGAGAATTAAGTAACGAATTTCATTAAGTAAAGAAAAAATAAATTGAATTGTACCTACCTTGCAACCAAGAGAGCAATGGATGAAAGGTTCTTGAAGACTCCTATCACAAGATGTGCAGTAATTTCCAGACCCTTTGAACTGCTTATTTTGAGGTCTCTTCTTTATAAACAACACCTTCGCAGCGTTGATCGTATACGCCTGAATTTCATTTTACCACATTGATCATAATCAAGCAACTCAAAATTCTGCTTACTAATTATGTAAAAAAAAAGAAAAAAGAAACCTGGATGTTGGAGCAGTCCATGAGCTTCTCGAGATCCTCCAAGCGGACGACCTCGTGGTAGACATAACGACGAATCTGCAGGAGGCGGTGGGAGCGATGGGAGAGGACACAGTGAGGGCAGATGCTGGTGCAGCAATCCAAGCAGCATATATTTTTCTCATTCTTCTTGGCAGCGTCGTGAATCGAGCACGGAGCGAAGAATTTCTGCAGGTAGAGAGCCTCCAACCATGCAGGTTTCTGACCTCCCTATTGCACAATTCAGATCATTAACACACAATTAAGTAATTAATTATGATCAAATTTTCCTTCAATTTTATGCAGGGTTAATTAGTACGTACCATGATGATCGAGAGAATTAATGAAGTAGCTAGTATAATTGATTTGTGGAGTGGAGGGATGAATTGTGGAAATGTGAATTAAATGAGAGCTCGAGGAAGAGAGGGCTTAACGGTATGCTTGCTGCGGTTATTTATGGAAGTTTTTTCAAGGGGTGAATTTTATTTTATTCATTATTTTATAACAAATCATGTATAAATCATACTAGTGTTACAGTCATCATCATTTGGTGTGCACTTATACATCTTTGTTTGTTTTGCACACGCATACACATTATGGAGGTGGACACGCTTAATTAATCATTGTAGCATCAAAATTAATACTCTCTCTCCATATTCCATGCTAATAGAAGCGTTTCATTTTCTGCACTTGTTTTAAAAAATTAATTATAAATAGTTAAAGTGGATAAAGAGTAAAGTAAGAGAAAAAATAATGTAGAAGTACTATTTTTCCAAAACAAGTGCAAAAAATCGAAGCTTCTGTTAACATGGAACGAATGCAGTGGTTCATAAAGCATTTGATTGGGGATATATTAGATATTTGAAGTGATGATCATAAACAAATACTACTATAAATGAAGTTGGGATTTTTGTCAAGAAGCTTAGGCCGAGTAGGTTTCATTTGATTAGGTTTCCAAAGTCTCGATTTAATTGCAATTCATGTTTTATTGATGTATCGATTTCTTGAATTGTGTTGTAACTTGGTATCTAAGAATGAAACGCAATTTAGTTGATAAGACTTCTCCTCTTCAATTAATAAATAGGAATTCGAGTCAACACGAAAATAAGAAGCAATTGTTAATACTTAAATAAAAATAATTTGGGGTGTTACTTTCCTGAAATGACTTGAATATTTGTTTTTATAGGGGATTTTACAAAAAAGTATCTACATATTTGGTTTTTGTATAGTTGAATTAAAAAGAAATAAAGGTTGAAAAGGAGTAAGATAAGAGGAGGAGAACGTGGGCGCTGTTCCCGTGTCGCAAAATGGCCCAATAAACTAATTTTTCATCACCTAGTGTTAAGTGCTCTAATGCTAAACTAAATGACCCATTCTTGAAATAGCTGCAATTCCTATTTTATTTTATTTTATTTTATTTTATTTTATTTTGTTCTTCCATTTTATTCCTTTTTTATGGATTCTAATCTCTCGATAACCACTCACCTATGTGTGCTAGCAAGGCCTCATCTTGTCCTTGTAATATTTGTCCATTTTTAAATGTGCATAACACTGTAACTCTCTTTTGTCGTAAATACATAGTTATTCGCCCATATTTTGACTCATCCATGTTCTTGGCCGTCCTCTCCTTAAAGTTTGCAGAATTTCTTTTTATTTTTTAAGTTCATCTATATTATTATAATATTGGTCATTCAAAGTTGTTTGACTGCAAATCTTAGTGAGAACAAAAGCTATATTAGTAAATTGATATCATTAAAAGTTTATTTATAGAATAATTGTGTCAAGTAGCTAACTTAAACATATACTCCATATAGCACTAGTTTATCGGTTTATCTGTGCAGATGGATCATTACTAAATTGTGAGTATGATGGAAATTCATGAATGATGGAAATCCCAAATGCTGCTAATGATCTTGAAAAAATTATACAAGGGTAAAACCAATTGTGTGATATAAGAAATTCAAGTACATGTCTTAAAATTGAGCAATGAATTCATCACTAAATCAATGGTGTAGTAAAGACACGACATGTAAGAGGAAATTGGGTTCCTGGGATATTCAACATGACAACAACCAAACCACAACCACTCCACTTATTATTTTTCTTAAATTTTTGTCTAAATTAGTGGAAATTATTCTGCTTAAAAGGGTTTGGCAGACAGAAAACACGACTCATTAAGCGCACTAATTAGTCCCATTAATGTGCTAATAGTTTAAATAATTAATTAAATCCCAATTTTTTGGATTCCTTGTTATGGGAGGTGCCTTTAACCTTTAGTTATCAAGACCTATATATAAATAATTCTTAGATTTTTATAGGCTTATTACTTATTCCTTGGGATTATTTTCAAGTTAAAACAATATACTCAATGTAGCCATATACCATTATGCAAGCTAAACATGGAAAAAGTATCATTAGTATTTAGTACGACAATAATTTATTTATTTTTACAAACAACATTACAGATTTTACGTACGCACAAAGAGAAAAGACTATTAATGGAGAATGGATATTGAATAAAGAAGTCTGAATTACTGCTTTGGGTTATAATCACACTTATGTTTGGTCGAAAGAATACGACAGGTAAATTCATACTCCCTTCATCCCATTGAAGATGACTTACTTTCCTTTTTAGTTTGTCCCATCCAAGATACTTTTATCTCTACTTTACTCTCTCTCTTACTTTACTCTCTCCACTTAACACACAAAATAAAGTTGCATAAATTCCCGTGCCGCCCAAAAAGGGGTCATCTTCCTTGGGACGGAGGGAGTACTATAATTGTAGCCTTGTAGTTGTAGGGAATGTAGAGTTGATGATACGGGACCTCCGTCGGCACGGCTTAAGGAACGACAATTGCCTCAAGAAGATGAGCTCAACGCCGACACTAGGTTGCCGGCGACAAGGCAGCACGCTGAACCGGTCCAACGAGCTAGGTCCTCGCGACGTGTGGCACGAAGGCCGGCCCGATACGAAGGCTAGACTTTGTCTCTCGTTAAGGGACGTTCCTTATTAGAGTCTTTTATTCCTTATTTAGTAGAGTCTTTTATTCCTTATTTAGTAGAGTCTTTTATTTATGTTAATTAGTTAGTTATCCAATTCCTAGTAGTAATAGGATTTCCATCCTAATTAGTAGATGACGTTTAGAAGGGTTATAAATAGGGGATTTGTTATTCACTTTATTCATCAAGAAATAAACTACTTCCTCTCAATCTCTCTATTCTTCTCTCTCTCTCTCTCTCGTCCGCACCTTCCCCCAAACTCTAGTTCTTGCGAAATCGTGAAGTTGAGGAACTTCTTCCTTAACAAGTGGTGCTTTCATCCCGAACTCACTGAATCATGTCACAGAACGACCATACGGAACCTATGACGATCCGCGGCCTTGAACCGCTGTCTTCGACTTCCAAATCCACGGATTCCAGTTCGACCATGCTGGAGCAGGTGCTGGCCGCCATGACTCGCATGGAGTCACGGCTGGAGGCGCGCATAGACGCACGGCTGGAAGCACAAGACCGCGGCGCATCGAAAGCGATTCAGCTGCCAAGACCGGATCCGGAGCCACCGTCGGGAGGGCTGCCCCAGTGCGGCCAATATCTGGTGTATGCACAGGCATCCAGAGGGGCGCAAGCTGGAACGCCACGACTGGGAATAGGCGATCCGTCGGGGAGCAGCTACGCTGGGATCTTGCCGAACCCTAACCCTAGTATGGGTTTGAATTCTTGGGTGAACCCCAACGCACCACGATCTACCGCATGGGATCCACCGGGGTCTAGAGCAGAATCCGCGAGTGCCAGGCAGCCAACGGCCTGGGATAATCCAGCGGCTAGGCAGCCCGGGGGGCAGTTCGATCAGCCAAGACAATTCAAGATGCATCAGCCGCGATTTGACGGTTCGGAGGCGGCGACTTGGATCTCGAGGGTGCAATATTATTTCGAGCACTTGCTAATGCCGGAGGAGCACAGATTGCATTATGTGATTATGTTGTTTGATCCGCCGGCCTCGGAATGGGTGTTCAACTATCGTGAGAACAATCCTCAGGCAAGATGGACTGATTTCTTGGAGGATGTGAGGCGACGTTTCGACCCCCAATACTTTCAGAATTTTATTGGATTGATCGCCAAATTGAGTCAGTCCGGGTCCTTGGCAGAGTACCACACGACGTTCGAAACAATGCTTAATCGTGTGCGCGGGGTCCCGGAGTACATTTTGCTCCCAATTTATGTGGAAGGTCTTCAGCAACCAGTTAAGAACCAGGTTAAGCATCAGAACCCGTCGTCAGTGGCAGCAGCTATGGCACTGGCTATAGAGTATGACAGTTGCATTGAACGTCCTCCAGCGACGTCAGGGGCGCCCCGTCGGCCGTGGCAAAACCGTGATCAGCGTGTTATGACACACCCGCTGCAACAATCGACGTTGCCCCCATCAACCAATCAGCCGAATCGTTCCAATCAGACGAAAGGCTCGGAGTATCCTAGGTTGCCAGTTGTACGGTTAACAGCTGCGGAGAGGGCGGAGCGTTCTAAGCTCGGCCTATGCTGGTATTGCCCAGAGAAGTGGGTTGCAGGGCATTCCTGTAGGGGCAGATTTTTGGTTTACATGGGAGAGGATTTGGAGTCAGATGAGGACTCGGAGCACGGCCAGGAGGAAAATAGGGATCCGCCAGTAATATCGGCGGACTTGTCCCATATTTACGCGCTGGACGGACGGCAACGAGAGGATGACATTGAATTGAGGGGGGTAATCGGGGACATACCTGTCAGGGTCTTGGTAGACACGGGAAGCTCACATAACTTCCTACACCCCGACGTGGCGGAAAAGTTAGCTCTCCCACTGCAGCAGATTCGTCCTTTCCGAGTGTATGTCGGCAATGGGGAGTCATTGTTATGTTCCTTTGCGAGCATCCAGACCAGATTGGTCATTCAGAAGCATGTGTTTTTGGTCGATTTACACATTTTACCAGTACATGGTCCTGATGTGATTCTGGGGAGGATCTGGCTCAAACAGATGCGCAGGGTCACAAGCGATTATGTCGACGGAACGTTGGAGTTTTCTCGGAATGGGAAACGTGTGTGTCTTAAACTCGTGCCCCCATCAGCGAGGGAGGTATCCTTGAAGACGTTCTCGTCCTTGTTACAACTACAGGGCGGGGAGGAGTTGTTCGAGTTAATTCAACTCCCGCCAACAGAGAGTAACCCAGCGACGGAGGATGGGACGCTGGCATTGCCACGGGAACTACCGGAAGAAATTCGGAGCGTCTTGGTTTCACACGGAGACGTCTTCGGCTTGCCTTCGGGAATGCCCCCTAGACGGCAGTTTGACCACAAGATTCACCTCTTGCCCGACGCCAAACCAGTAAATGTGAAACCTTACCGTTATCCATACTTTCAGAAGAATGAGATAGAGAAGCAGGTGAAAGAGATGTTAGAATCAGGGTTGATTCGCCCAAGTCAGAGCCCCTTCTCCTCGCCGGTTCTACTGATCAGAAAAAAGGACGGGTCCT
Organism: Salvia splendens; assembly: GCF_004379255.2. Lineage (NCBI taxonomy): Eukaryota > Viridiplantae > Streptophyta > Magnoliopsida > Lamiales > Lamiaceae > Salvia > Salvia splendens. The sequence continues at coordinate 10,727,749 of NC_056040.1, forward strand.
TCCGTTTTTGCATCGATTACCGGGCATTAAACGCAGCAACCATTCCTGATCATTTTCCGATATCGACGACGGATGAGTTGTTCGATGAGCTGGGTGCGGCCAGATTCTTTACAAAATTGGATTTACGATCGGGCTATCATCAAATCCGCATGAGCGATGAAGATATTTTTAAAACGGCATTTCGCACACATGACGGCCACTTTGAGTTCCTAGTGATGCCGTTTGGATTGACAAATGCTCCCTCAACGTTTCAGGCGGCGATGAACGCAATTTTCAGACCCCTTTTGCGTCAGTCGGTGATAGTATTTTTCGATGATATCCTCATCTACGGCCCATCCATGCCAGCGCATGCACGCCATATCCATGAAGTATTGTCTATCCTCAAGGCTCATCACTTCTTTGTTAAGTTATCTAAATGCACATTTGCGTGCTCTATAGTAGAGTACTTGGGTCACCTAATCGCGGACGGGAACCTGAAAGCTGACCCGGCTAAAATTGAGGCAATGACGGTATGGCCGGTTCCAAAAACGGTGAAGCAGCTACGAGGCTTTCTAGGGCTCACGGGGTACTACCGACGGTTTATAGAACATTATGCCTCCATCGCTAGCCCGCTCACGGAGTTACTGAAAAAGGACAGTTTTGTATGGACTGCAGCAGCGACGGACAGTTTCCAAGCATTAAAACAGGCGATGTCATCCGCCCCGGTCCTTCGCCTTCCGAATTTTGACCGCACCTTTTACCTAGAAACGGACGCGTCGGATTTCGGAATCGGGGCTGTTTTGCTCCAGGACGGGCATCCGCTGGCGTTCTTTAGTAAAAAGTTAGGGCCGAAGCGCCGGGTCTCGTCGACTTACCACAAGGAGCTGTATGCCATTGTCGAAGCAGTGCAGAAGTGGCGTCAGTACTTGCTGGGACGGGAGTTTGTCATTCGCAGCGACCAGAAGAGTCTTAAGGAGTTGTTGCAACAGATAATTCAAACTCCTGACCAGCAATTTTATGCCCGGAAACTGATGGGCTACAAATTCCACATTGAGTACAAGACCGGGGCTTCAAACAAAGTGGCAGACGCCTTATCCAGGCGAGATGTGGAGGGTCCAGACAGAGAGTCCGCGAGCGCGGCAGATGGGGACCCAAAGTCGGCGGTGCTGGTACCAGACGATTCCTCGATCTCGGAAGTGGAGATTGGGCGGGCACTGATGGCTGCCGCACACCCGATTCCTGATGTTTGGGAGGTTCTGCGGAATGAGGTGATGTCCACCCCCGATTTGATTGAGTTACAGTCATCCTTACAACACGGAAAGGCAGATCCGGCGGTGTCCCTAGTTGACGGTTTATTGTACTTTAACCGTCGTGTTTATGTGAGCAAAGATTCCATGGCTAAAGCGGTACTCCTACATGAGCATCATTCGTCGCCTGCAGCAGGCCACCCAGGAGTAGATAGAACGTTTAAGAGGTTGGCGGCCTCGTTCTATTGGAAAGGGATGCGGAAGGATGTCAAAAACTTCGTTGATTCCTGTTTTGAGTGCCAAACGACCAAATACTCTACTCAAAAGCCGGCGGGCCTGTTACAACCTCTACCTATTCCTTCACAGGTGTGGGAAGATGTTTCGATGGACTTTATCACCTGCCTGCCGCCGTCGCGAGGTTACACGGGTGTCATGGTGGTCGTAGATCGCTTATCAAAATATGCCCATTTTGCGTTGTTACCAGTCCGTTACAACGCCTTGAAGATTGCAAACTTGTTTATCGAGACGGTAGTCAAACACCATGGATTCCCCAAGACTTTGGTGTCGGATCGTGATCCAGTGTTCTTAAACGAGGTGTGGGAGGATATGCTCCGGCTTAGCGGGACGACACTTCATTTCTCGACGGCCTATCACCCCCAAACAGACGGACAGACGGAGGTCAGGAATCGCGGCCTGGAGCAGTACCTGCGCGCCTTTACCGCGGATAGACCTGCTAAATGGTCAAATTTTTTGCCTTGGGCAGAGTTAGCTTTGAACTGTTTTCACCATGAGGGGTTAGGGATTTCGCCATTCGAGGCCCTTTACGGCAGGGAACCGCCCCCCTTGATCGCGTCGCCACCTTCGACAACAACGCCACCAGATGTGGCTTCTTTGATTCATCAACGTGGAGAAACGATTATGTGGCTCCGCCAAAACTTGGAGCGAGCGCAACAACGAATGCGGAAAGCAGCAAATAAGCATCGCCGGGACGTGGAATTCAATGTAGGTGACAAGGTGTTACTTAAACTCCAGCAGTATAGGCAATATTCCGTAGCAAGACCTTTGTCCTCAAAGTTATCACGCCGCTTCTATGGCCCTTTCGAGGTGTTGGAAAGAATTGGTCAAGTGGCGTATCGTTTGCAGCTGCCCGAGGGGAGTCGTGTCCATAATGTGTTCCATGTGAGTCTTTTGAAACCATTTGTGGAAGACATTGCGTGGGCGCACAGGGAGCTTCCGGCATTGTTTGCACGGGGGAAACCGGTGGCTCGCCCAACCGGCGTCCTTGGTCGACGTACGGTTTTGCGAAATGGGGCAGCAGTGGAGGAAGTACAGCTAGCTTGGGCCGATGATTCGGGTGAGAATCCGACGTGGGAACCATTAGTTGTGGTGCAGCGAAAATTTCCCGCTCTCCTTGGGGACAAGGAGCATTCTAAGGAGGGGGGAGTTGATACGGGACCTCCGTCGGCACGGCTTAAGGAACGACAATTGCCTCAAGAAGATGAGCTCAACGCCGACACTAGGTTGCCGGCGACAAGGCAGCACGCTGAACCGGTCCAACGAGCTAGGTCCTCGCGACGTGTGGCACGAAGGCCGGCCCGATACGAAGGCTAGACTTTGTCTCTCGTTAAGGGACGTTCCTTATTAGAGTCTTTTATTCCTTATTTAGTAGAGTCTTTTATTCCTTATTTAGTAGAGTCTTTTATTCCTTATTTAGTAGAGTCTTTTATTTATGTTAATTAGTTAGTTATCCAATTCCTAGTAGTAATAGGATTTCCATCCTAATTAGTAGATGACGTTTAGAAGGGTTATAAATAGGGGATTTGTTATTCACTTTATTCATCAAGAAATAAACTACTTCCTCTCAATCTCTCTATTCTTCTCTCTCTCTCTCTCTCGTCCGCACCTTCCCCCAAACTCTAGTTCTTGCGAAATCGTGAAGTTGATGAACTTCTTCCTTAACAGTTGATGTGGTACAATTTCATTTGCTCTTCAAAAGTAAAATATGTTCATATAATATGTTTTGGCAAAAGATATTGACCTTGATATTTTTGCTATTGGATTTTATTTCTAAATAATAATATAATAAGATTACAAAATATATGGAGTACTATATAAAATTATAAATCAAGCGTTAAAATTCATTCATATTCTCGTCCCTACAAATACGAGAGGAAAAAAGATCCAAGCTTTATAACTCCTTCCGTTTTTTATGCTTATTTAAAGAGGATAGAATAATATGTTAACAAGGATTATTTTTAGCTTGCTTGACAATCCTTAGTATTGAGTGCAAATAGGCATCCATCTTGTCCTTTGTATATTTCGAAATTTAGGTCATACATAAATGATAATAATTTTTTTAACGATAATAAATGTCATTCTCTTATTTATAAGAAAAATAATCATGTTATATATGAGTAATTTAGTACTTGACCATTCCTTAAACTTTTCCCCCCCTTTTTATGCGCTTTTTACCTTGGACTGAAAATGTATTACTTGTCTGTTTATAAAATAGTAATAAATGGGGGATGAGGGAGTGTTAGAGTTAGTTAAACGGGTGATGTTAGTTGTTTCGAATTTTGTTAGTAAGTCAAACATCCCGAGCAACACAGAAATCATTCTTCATTATATGCACTTGCCTCGGAGGGGTAAGGGCGTCTTTTCCCATTCAACTTCTCTTCAACTCCGGGGGCAATTAAGTCTTTTCTTGGTTCGCTTGTCTCGCGCCGAAGGATTTTTCATCTTCGGAAAATCAACATCTATAAGAATAACCACTTTGGTGGAAGACAAAGCAGAGATGATAACCACTCAGTAGAAGACAAATCCAAAATTATCACTACTTATTACAAGATAAATCAAAGATAGTATCCCCTATGCCAATACTCTTCCTTCACAAATCACCCATACCTCCTAGTATGTAGAAACACTTCAAATTCGCTAGGTGGCGACAAATTTAACGTAGATTCGAGAATTGAGAAGACAATGCTCCTAAAACATCTAAGTATCTAAATAAAGGTATGCAGAGACATATGAAAGTATATAATGTATTTGTTGTTTTTTATATCTCTTTCAACCAGCAGTGATCATTTTGAATTAGTCTTTTCCACCAATTGGTCGTGCAAGTTGATTTTTCAACGGCTCATACTTTCAGGTACATATTATGGATTCTTTTTTCACATTTGGCTATCAAAATGGAAAGTATTGGGCAAAAGTTCGAAGATGAACTCAAAAAATATATATCGTCCCATAAGCCATAACCATGTGATGAAGCAGTGAGTAATGAAGCTCACGTGCAAAGGATCTGACCCTGACTCTCACAAACGTGTGATTTTGCCTTGGACTTGCCAAATATTCCTATCCATTTTTATACTACAATCATCTTCTATTTTTATTGTGATTAAATAAAATACCTTCGCTAGTAGTTTTGGTTGGCTACTTATCGAACATGCCCTATAAAATTTCTGAAATTTAAGAGCTACGTATGGGCAAATGGGCTATTAATAATCAAATAAGTAAATCTTGAAATACTATATCCCGATTTTATCTAACTAAGAAAGATAACGCATTTTATTTTCTGTCGTCTTGGCACTTTCTGACTTTCCACGAAATTATTTTGGTACAATAAAGGACAATCAAATTGAATTAAATTCTGATAAAGATCTTGTGTTGCTTTGATGTGTTTTTGTTATTCTTGAGAGGTTTACAATGTTGACATATTCACATATTACTGTACTTGTTTTATGTTAAAATTGTAAAGTAAAAATATGTTCCGTCCGTCATAAATAAGTCACTTATTTTGAGCACGTGATATAAAAAAGTAAAGTATGAAAGACAAAAAATAGATGAGTGAAGAGAGAATAAAAGAACAGAGAGAATGATATGTTTTGCTAAAGAGGGAAATGACTCATTTTAACCAAGAAATAAAAAAAAATGACTCACTTATAATAGGACAAAGAGTATATTATTTCTCTGATTACAGCTGATTTTGTGATGAAGTCACTAAAATTTGGATAATCCTCCTTCACATATATGGTGCGGTTTAATAACCGACAAATAAGTTAGTTAGGATCCACAGATGAGTTCATCTTTATCGGAGGTGAGTAATTGTTAGATAGGAAATGACCACAAATCTAATTAATAGTTAGAAAGATATCCTTAGTTAGGACAAGGGGATGGCAGAAAATTAACTAATAATATTGGGCTTCTCTCTATAAGCTTCGTGAATGGCCCGTCAGAAAAGCAACTTATATAGATATAAGCCTTAATTATCAATGATTCTCTTTTAGGCACTAGCAAAAATTGTCCAACTTAGCTCCTACACATGAGCATAAATTATCTAATTTGGTACAAGTCAATACATCAAAGAAAAATAAATAAGCTCGTTTGATATGAGGTCAAAATTGATATGAAGCAGCTTATTTTATACTTGTAGTATATATGAGCCAAAACTATCAAAATGATGAATAAAAGTAGCTCCTTTATATGAATCTGGATGGTATAGGATATATGAGCTAAAACTATCAAAATGATGAATAAAAGTAGCCCCTTTATATGAATCTGGATTACCAATGACTAATTGAAATAGCTCCTTAATATGAATTGAAACAAATAGGGATGTCAATTGGGCTAACCCGTTCCGGTTCGGGCAAACCCATTCTGATTGTCGGGCTATTTGGGTGCGAGCTATTCGGGTTATGATTTTTTCGGGTTATAAATTTTGGACCCTAACCCTAACCTGCCGGGTTTCGGGCTAACCCATAGGGCTATTCGGGCCTAGAAACTTTCGAAAATAATCTCTTGTATCAAAATTTTACTCTTTAAAATGATTTTCAATTTTAGATATTATTTTGTTGTTAGTTTTAGAATCATATAAAATCTTAAAATTTTTATAGTTTTCTTAAATAATAGTCTTTCATCTCGATCAACTACAACATAAACAAAGATAAATCAAAATTAAATCAATTAATTTGAATTAAAGCTTATGTTCATGTCATTATTTTTGAATTGTTCATAATTAGTTCTTTATGAAAATTTAAAATAATACTATGAATCATTATTAAAATGATAAATATATTGAGATTTTGATATGTTAGTTCTTAATTTGGTCTTGATTGGCTTCGGTGGTAGTAAGACAATAGTTGCAGATGACGGGACGATGGAATAATGAGTCGAGATGGAACTTGAAAGTTGATAGTATGAGATTAGTTGGAAAAGTGTAGAATGAGGATTGGAAAAGATTATTGATTGTTTCACATGAAATTCAAAAATTCAAAAAACCCTTAAAGCTTAATATTTTTCAATTAAAAGTCGCAACCCGTTCGGGCCAACCGTTTAACCCTCCAACCCATTCGGGTCAACCCATTTAGCCCGTTTTGTATTCGGGTTACAAAATTACAGCCCTAACCCACTAATTTTACCGGACTATTCGGGTCGACCCACGAGTTTCGGGTTGGATTGACATCTCTAGAAACAAATACTAGCCTAAACAATCCATTAAGCACCTCAATGGCTAGAGTCCAAACTATCAAATTGAATATATGAGTGCAAATTATTTATTAAAAAGGTCAAATATAAGATTGTCCTAAATTAAGTATTGAAAAGTTCAGTTTGAGTGACAGTGTTGGAATGCCGAATGAGGCAAGATGAATTCGAGAGGAAATTAAGACAAAAAACGATAAGAGTGGGAAATCAAACTAACAAAATGAAAAGATCAGAAATTAAATGAAATGTTTTTATTGATTGACACACAATAACTGTTATAGAAATTTATCATACAAATAATTAATGTGAGAATTAGAAGAACCATTATCTAATGCTTAATAATTCGATAAAAAAATAGCTTATAATATAATGTTGTTTTTTGCAAAGATTTTATTTTCTAGTACTTGTTTAACACATTTGCGATGCACAAATTGTTAGTAATTTAGTTGCCGGTCAAATATACGACATTTAATGGCGGACGGAAGGAGTATAACAGATGAATTTGATTTAACAAAGTCCTTAATTATCAACAATCTGCAATATAAATTTCAAAATCATTACGTAATAATTCTCATATATAAAAATAAGAAACTAAAAAAAAATCATTACATATGCAAGATCAGTTCCAGACAAAATATATGTAATCTTTTCAACAATGTAAGATAGATATATAGGTGGTCGAGTTGAATGTGCTCTCGAAGGTGAAAAATAATTTTAGTGGTTTCTTATGTAGGTGATCAGTAATACTTCCCAGTGCAAGCAATGCGCCTTACTGAAATTTGTATTTTTAAGTAGTTATTGATGAGAATATCTTCACGAGGCAGCCAATTAGTATGTGTTGCTACAAAATTCGAAATCATTAGTACAAGATTGTGTGTTTAGTAACAATGATACACGTGTAGAATTGTGTAGATAAGCGCTTCCATCTTATCCAGTAATCAGGTATGGATGAGAAACGAGTAGCCATCGTGGGCGCCGGAATCAGCGGCCTCCTCGCCTGCAAATACGCGGCGGCGAAGGGCTTCACTCCGGTGGTCTTCGAAGAGCAAGACAAGGTTGGCGGGCTGTGGAATCACACTCTAGAGTCCACCACCCTTCAAGTTCCTAAGCAGTTGTATGAATTTTCAGACTTCCCATGGCCTTCTTCTGTCAAAGAATTGCTCCCCCACAACACCCAACTCACTCAATATCTCCAATCCTACGCTCAGAAATTCCAGCTGTTGCAGTACGTCAATTTCAATAGCACAGTAATCGATGTTGATTATGTGGGAGAATCTGAAGAAGAGATGAATTGCTGGGGTGGAGATGGCAAAGCCTTTAGATCCAAACGGAAATGGATTCTCAAAGTCTCCCACTCTGGAGATCATGGCTCCATCAAGGTAGTAGTATCGTCAAACACAAGTCTACTTTTTTTTTATAAAAATTCTGTTTTGTAATAAACATATGAATGCAGGAGTATGAAGCAGAGTTCTTGGTTCTGTGCATTGGGAAATTCAGTGGTCTTCCAAATATCCCGGAGTTTGCTCCGGGATATGGAAGCGATGCGTTTTCGGGGAAAGTAATGCACTCCATGGATCTCGCCAAAATGGAGAATGCTGCAGCTGCTAAACTCATCAAGGGAAAACGTGTCGTCGTTATCGGTTCTGGGAAATCAGCAGTCGACATTGCGTACGAGTGCGCCAATCTAAATGGTAAGCATTCTATTTTTGAATTTTAAAGAGGAGTATTCTGAATTTGAGCATTGCAGGAAGAGATAATCCTTGCACAATGGTACAAAGAAGAATCCATTGGATGATACCCCACGACGCCCAGCCATGGGGGCTAAGCTTCAGCTTTTTGTTCTTCACTCGCTTTGCTGAGCTCATGCTTCACAAGCCCGGCCAGGGCTCTTTGTTCACCGCCGCCACAATCTTGCTAACTCCACTGGTAATCCATAAATTGACGATCCTGACTATCTTCTATATCTGAATGGATAATCCAATCCTCCCCTTTATAAGGCTTGGCTTTTTTAAGACTCATTTCCGTCTTTTTTTCCCCTGTTTTAGCGATGGGTTGTGAACAAGCTGGTGGAAATCTATCTTAAATGGCGACTTCCCATTAAAAAATATGACATGGTTCCAACGGAAAACTTCGTGGGACAAGCCTCGTCTTGTCAGATACACTTCCTGCAGCCGAACTTCTACGACAGAGTAGAAGACGGCAGCATTCTGATGAAAAAATCGAAAAGCTTCACCTTCTGCAAAGAGGGTGTGATCCTCGAGGGAGAAGCTGTCCCGTTGCAAGCAGACGTGGTCATCTTTGCGACGGGATATAAAGGCAAGGAGAAGCTGAAGAACATGTTCGCTTCTCCCACTTTCCAAAACTACATATATGGATCTCCAAACTCGATTGTGCCTCTCTACAGACAGATGATCCATCCAAGAATCCCACAGCTGGCAGTGATAGGCTACACGGAGTCTCTGTCGTGTTTGTTCACATTTGAAATGAGGTGCAAATGGCTGTCCCATTTTCTGGATGGGGAGTTCAGGTTGCCGAATATAAGAGAGATGGAGAAGGAGATGGAAGGGTGGGAGAAATACATGAAGAGGTATGCAGGCAAGGGAAGGTCATGCATTGGTGGGGTGCCTATTTGGTACAATGATCAATTATGTAGAGACATTGGGTCTGCTCCCAAAAGAAAGAATGGCTTCATTTCCGAGCTGTTTCAGCCTTATGGCCCACCCGACTACCACCACCTATAACTTTCTATAATCTCCTCCACTCAATTTGGTTATTCCCTTCCCACTCTTTAATAGAGGACAATCGAATTTAATTATATTCTGTTGTTGCTTTCATGTGTTTTATTTTGCTCGAGAGGTTGACATTGTTAAGATATTCACACTTTAGTTGTTCTATGATGAAAATATAGTAAAATATGTCAATGTAAATATTTAATGTGTTACCCATTCCGTCCTCATTAAATGTCTCATATTCTTCATTGGTCGGTCTCGATAAATGTTACATTTCACTTTTACTGTTTTTTTATGTGAACCTTACATTTCATTAAGTTTATCTACTCACAATTATAAAACTAATATTTCGATCCTTCATAAAGTTAAACAATTTAATAAGTAGCTCACATTTCACTAATTTTTTCACCATAACCATTTAAAAAGTCAAACAATTTATTAAAATTTGCACCAGTCAAATATGAAACATCTACGAGGGAGTATATCTCTGATTATTAATTGATTTTGTGATGAAGCATACTAAAATTTGGGTGATCCGCCTTCACGTATAACCTGCGCTTTAATAATCGATAAATAATTAGTTAGTGATGAACAAATGTGTTCATCTTTATCGGAGGTGATCCACAAATAATTGTTAGTGAGGAAAGTATCACAAATAATCCTTAGTTAGGTCAAACTCAAAGGGAATGGCAAAAATTAATTAACAATATTGGGCTTCGCTCCTTAGGCAGCTACATTGCAGGGTCGTGAGTGGCCCGTCAGAAAAGCAATATGATTTGTTTATTGATTCAACAATCAAACAATATAAATTGGGCTTGTAAAGGACTGTGTACCAATTCATAAATCAATTTAATTATTTAAGTTATACCAAAAAAATAATAAAAAATTGAGAAAATCGATAACTAGTGTAGTGCCCCAATTTTAGTGCTTAATGATTGTGAGTAAATAATATTCCGTGCATGTGACTAGTATACTACTCGGTGTTTAAGGTTTTTAGTGTTAAGACCATTCACAACTCACAAGCGGGGAGCTTCAATAGAAGGTGCAGTGTGTTACGATTGGGGAGGAGCGTCGCGAGCGTCGCCCGACACAGTGCGGATGCTCCAAGACGCCCGTTGTTTGGGGGGTCGGGGGTGGTTCTGGAGGGGTACTGGCGTGGGGGTGAGTGATTGATTTTTTTTCTCTCTCAAAATTTCCATATATTTTCATATTTCCATGCATAAAAATTCATTAATTAGAATTTTTCATATATTTCTATATTTCCATTTAGTTTCCATATTTGGAAATATATGGAATTTTCCACATATTTTCCATATTTCCATGCACGGATTTTTCATATTTCCATGATGAAAATTGACTCATGGGAAAGCGCTTTGATAAAATCCAATTTCCTTTTTCTTTAGTTGGATAATTTTGACTTTGACCAATGGGATTTTATTTTGTTTATTCCTTTTTCTTTGGCTAAGATAATTTTGATCTAGATTCCATTTTTATTATGTAGCTTACCTAATAGTAACGGAAAGTAAAATATCATTGGGAGGGAAGAGCGGAATTTTCCAAAAACAATGCTGATTCTGAATCCGATATTCAGATGAAAATCATCTTATTCAACACTGCCGCCGCTGCTCCGGTTCCAGCATTCCAGCTCCAGCTCCAACTCCAGAAAATTCGCAAGCAAAACCATAACATAAAATTTGTTAACATTGCATATATAGTTCTTGTTTTATTTTATCATTGCAAATCGCTAATCATATTGATTATTATATGCTATATGGGATAAACCTAGTTTTGATGAAAATGTCTATAGTACTTCACTAAGTGGGGTAAAGCTTTTGGATGTCAAGGAAAGTGGATTCTCAAAGTCATCCACACCAAAGATAACTTCTTTATTTCTACTAAATCTTTAGGAGTATGTGCTCAACTAATTATGAATTGAACTGTTTAGGAGTATGAAGCTGAATTTGTGATAATCTGCATTGGGAGATTCAGTGGTTTCCCAAATACTCCAAAGTTTGGAGCTGGATTTGGGGCAGAGATATTTTCAGGCAAAGTGTTGCATTCGATGGATTACTCTGGCATGGACAATGCAGTTGCTGCTGACTTCATCAGGGGAAAACCAGTTGCTATTATAGGCTCTACCAATTCAGCAACCGCTCGGATGTAGCATACTGCATTTGAAATTTTTTAATATTCAAATTTAACACCAGTTTATTGTAAAATTTATTGGTAAGTGAACACTAATCAAGATTTGACCATTTACTTTCAATTGATGGTTTTATTAATGAAACTTGAGAGTAGAACCAGATTTAATATTTCATTTCCGTAACACTAAAGTCTAGAGATAACCAAACTATACATTCAAAGCCACCTATCTGTGGGTCTTCGATCGTGTGTGTGGTGTGCGTGCTACTATGTGTGTACTACACCTTCAAATATCTGAAACATGATGAATTTTGGAAATACTACTATTCCTTTGGTCCCATATTTTCTATATTTGTACTTACCCAAATAAATACTCGATGTCTCATTTTCACGTTTATTATTTTGATAGTTGCATGTTCCATTAACGTATTTTACTTAAAGTTATTATAAAAATATACTCCCTCCATCCGAGTCTTATTTTTTTCACATTTTGGTCCGTCCGTGAAAAGTCATCCACTTTATTTTTTTTTCTATTTTTGATAAATGTACCTCACTTTCCACTAACTTTTTACACTCACCTTCTATTATAAAGCTAATATATAAAGGTAGGACCCTCATTCCACTAACTTTTTCAACCACTTTTCTTCATATTTCTTAAAACCCGCGTCGAGTCAAACTTGGATAATATTTCATCGACGGAGGGAGTAGTTTTAAATGAAATGTGAGTGAAATGAGTTAGTGGAATGTGAGACTCTATTATACCATCTATGGTAAAAGTGAATTGGGACACCTATTCGAGGACGGACTAAAATGGATTAACGGGACTCCTATTTGCAGACGGAGAGAGTAGCTCATAAATTATTTTGTAATTAAACCTCTAACTGATCCATGGTACAAAACACACCCTTATCCCGATCATATTTGTTGATCAGGGCCCGAAAATCCTTGGACGATGATCCAAAGAACGGTGCATTGGGCACTTCCGGATGCATATCCATGGGGTGTCCACTTCGGTTACATCTTCGCGACGCGCTTTATGGAGCTCATGGTCCATAAACCAGGCCAAGGACTCCACTCTACCGTCTTAGCCACCTCACTTACACCCCTGGTAATTAATCTAATCCAAATTCAGTCACTTGATTTGTTACTAATTAATGTTATTGAGATGACTTAGCGATGGGCGATGTCCAAGTTCGTGGAGACCTACGTAAGATGAAAAAGTACGGAATGATTCCTAAAGAGAGCTTTCTCGGAGAAATCTTGTCTTGCCAGATCTACATGCTTCCCGAAAACATTCTACGACATGGTCGAAAACGGCAGCCTTGTTCTAAAAAAATCGCAGAATGTCAGCTTCTGCGAAGACAGCCTCATCATCGATGGAGAACGTCATGTAAAAGCAGATATAGTAATCTTTGCAACCGGATACAAAGGCAACGAGAAGCTCAAGAACATCTTCGCGTCTCCAACTCTCCAAAACTACATTCTAGAGACTCCAACCTCCACCATCCGTCTCTACAGGTACATTAGCATCATACTGTCCACTTTGGATTAAGCCCTCATGATTTTGATTTTTGGGACAGTTCTCAAAAGGCCTCATACTAATGGAGTTGTCTGGTGCTGTATATTGCAAACAGATAATTCATCCTAGAATTCCGCAGCTGGCGGTGATAGGCTACTCGGAATCGCTCTCGAATCTGTATACGTACGAGATGAGGTGCAAATGGGTGGCACAACTTCTTGATGAGGCGGTGGAGTTGCCGAGCATCAAGGAGATGGAGAAGGACATCAAGACGTGGGAGAAGTACATGAAGACGTACTCTAGCAACGGGAAATACAGAAGCCATGGGCGGACCCACATAGAGAAAAGGTAGGGTTGTAGCCCTTAATGAATTTTTTTCTTTAACATTTTTCTTTTATAAATTTTTATAATGTATTCATAATTTATACCTATATTTATATTAAAGCCCTTATTAATCATATAAATTACTTAAAAAATATTTTTAAATTATATTTTGAAAATATAGCTCTTACTAATGTTTATTTCTGTGTCCGCCCCTGACAGAAGAAGTAGTTGTGTTGCTGGATTGCACATATGGTATAATGATCAAATATGTAGAGACATTGGTATTAATCCCAGAAGAAAGAAGGAGTTTTTTGCAGATATGTTTCAGCCTTATGGTCCACAGGATTACAATTGAGGTGGTGAGGGTATAGGGAGTTTAAGTCTAAGGTAAGGTGTGTATTGTGTTTGTGAGTCTTAATTGTGTAAATCATGCTAGTTTGTTTTCTCAGTTCACAAATGTAGTTGGTTCATGAATTGGATTTTACTAAGTTATTCTGTTGTTTTGAATGGTATGCTTATATTTAGGGGTGAGCAAAAAAACCGGAAACCGAATATCCGAACCAAACCAAAATTTTGAAATTCAGTTCGGTTATTTCAGTTTTTCGGTTCGGTTCGGTTCGGTTTTGAAAATACAAAAATTTCGGTTTTTCGGTTCGGTTCGGTTCGGGCGAAGAAAAAAACCGAATAACCGAATTTATTTAATTATTTATTTTATTATATATATGTTACTATTATATAATTATAACTAAAAGTAAAAGCCCTAATTGGAAACTCACGTTTCTGAATTCTGAATCAGATCCGCCGCTCTCGGCTCTCCTCTCCCTCTAACCCTAAATCCCTCCACCAACTCCATCGTCCTCCGTCGCCGGTCGCCCCTCCAGCCGTCGCCGGTTTTCGGTTTAAGGTTTTTCGATTTTTCAGTTTTTTATATAATTTTGGTTTTTCGGTTTAGTTTGGGTTTTTAAGTTCGGTTTTCAGTTTCGGTTCGGTTTTAGTTTTAGGCGAAATTCGGTTTTTCAGGTTCGGTTCGGTTAGGGCGAAAAACCGAACCGAAACCCGAATGCACACCCCCTACTTATATTGCCGAGGTCAATTGTAATTTGTAATAACTCGATGATATTTACCGTATCATAAAGCCATTATAATTAGTAGTAGTTGAATTTTAGTTGGTCAAGCCCAATAGTACTCTCAAAACCATCCTCACTGATATTTATGTCACCAATCTTAGATTGTTTTCTCAGTTCGAGGCCCATAAATGTATGCGGTTCATTGAATTGGATTACTAAGTTTTTGTGTTATATTGTTTCAAATGAAGTGTCTGATTAAGTTACAACGTTTGTCCATGTGTACAAAATCGGCTGCCTCATCAGTGCGTGATTCACCGAAAAAGGGTATGATGGAATTCTTGCAAAAAAATCCATTTTTCGTGAGAAAATCCAAAATTTAACCATATTTCATGATTTATTTGGTAATTTGCCCTTACTAAAAAGGCCTAATCTTTCTTATAGTTACAAGAAGGATGTTGTACAATTATCAAGTTGTACTAGTATATAAATTAAAATACACAATGAAACATGAAAATTTACTTTTTTCGTATAATATACACTATCAGAGGAACTTCTATGCTAACATTTGTTCGATCAATTTTGGAGGCTTACCCCACCCCTTAAATTAATGGCATCAAGCTGGAACATTTGGGGAGCTCTTTCAAACCTTATCTTCATCCATTTGTTGTTAACTTGTTGCTATATATCCTTGTTAAGTAGTGGAATATGATATCACCAAAGAGATTAACATATTATTAGGTAGTTAATATGCGATTAAATAATCACACAACAAATGGTAGTGGTACCTATCAATTCATGATCACTTAATGCTGAAAACTTGGTCAAAGACACCCAAAAATATTTCTTCTGAATTTTTTGTTCCATTCTTTGTTCTATTGTTTGGTAACAAATCCAGATTTTGTTATGGCCACATTGCAGCAAAAGTGTGGACATGTCAATCAATTATCTTTATGTGCAAAAAAAATAACATAAAATGTTGTGTCTTGTGTATAATATATATGTTGATTAACATGTCTTTTTTTGGCTTTTTGTGCCGCTAGACTAATTAAGGACTAAGTCTATGTAACATATTAATCAAAATTTAATAAAATGGTAGTAATTATTAACATGCAGTTGGCCGGCTATACAAAAGTAAATTGACCATTTTTCTCCAATTTTTCTCTCATTTCAAACAACACCAACCACATTTCTTCTTTCTCATACTCCAACTATAGGCAATTCCATGCAAAAAAGAGGGAGATGATTAAGCAGTTGGTATTCAAAGCACTTGTACTTAGAAGATAAAACATGGCAAATAGACAATATTTTTCACCAGCTTCAGCACCTTTAGTAGCTCTCAACAATGGAAATGGATCAAGCAAGAAACCAATATTAGGTGGAATTTTGATTGCCATTATACTAGTATTTGTTGCAGGCTGGTTATATTTTTGTTTCAAAAGGAAGCTGTATACCAATCTCAGGCTATACAGGAAGCAGAAAGGTTTGTTTATGCATAAATTAATCTTCAGTTTTTTTATTAAACAAAGTAGGTCACTCTAGTCTTTGTGAGCAAGCAGGGAAACAAGATGCAAAGAAGATGAAGTTGAGGCGATTTCGTTTGGAGGAACTGCAGAAGGCTACAGAGAATTTCAGCCAAGAATTCTTGATTGGTCGTGGATCGTTTGCTAACGTCTATCGTGGTACATTTCCTGTGGAGGGAACTCTAGCAATCAAGAAGCCTCATTCTGAAGCATACACAAGCATTGAAGATTTCAGAAATGGTAGAATTATTCATTTATTTGAGTATCTATAGTCACTGATTTTCGATTATTTTTGTTGGAGGCAGAAGTGAGATTGCTGTCAAAAGTGAAGCATGACAATCTGGTTGCATTGGTGGGATTCTGTGAAGAAACAGGCAAGAAAAGATGAATAAATGTTGGTATATAGTTGAGGTCATTAATTAACACAATAATTTACTTGATGATTAATTCCTACAGGGCCAAAGGAAGCAAAAATCTTGGTCTATGAATATGTGACTAATGGCTCATTACTAGACTACATCATTGGTACTTTATTTAGCCAAGAAATACCTTAATCAGCCACAAATATCCAAACTTTTTAGTTGATCTTGACAAAATGTGTTTGTTAGGGAGGGGAGGGGGGAGTTTAACATGGAGGGAGAGAGTGAAAATAGCCATTGGAGTAGCTAAAGGTACGCCCACAATCCCCTACAACATTTTGTGTGCAGCAAATCTGTACATGTTTGTTGTTGGTGATACCAGGAATAGGCCATCTGCACGAAGGGGTTAGCCCGAGCATCATCCACCGCGACCTGAAGCCGAGCAACATCCTAGTCGGAGAGGGATTTGAGGCGAAGGTGTCGGATTTCGGGCTTGTCAGAACAGGGCCAGATGGTGATGAATCACATGTGACCAGCAAGGTTAAAGGGACACTAGGGTACCTTGACCCTGCATATTGCACAAGCTTTCATCTCTCTCCATTCACTGATGTGTATAGCTTTGGAGTCATACTTCTGCAGCTTCTCACTGCTAGACCTGCACTTGACTCTGCTAGGGCTACTAATTCTACTTCTCACATCATTGATTGGGTATGTCACACTTTCGATATCCTAGCTACTATGCAAATATATGTCTATTTAGGTAGCAATTTACTTATATGTTAGGAACTTTGAGAACTGAAAATCATATTAGTTCTTTGATACATTAATATCACTTGGTATCACAAAACATATCAGTTCCTTATATTGAGTCACAAAGTGATATTCATGAATCAACAAACTGATATTGAGTCAAAATTGATATGTTTTTGGATGTCAACTGATATTAATGTACATTTGCAAACTGAGATAGTTCTGTGTTCTGATCAACCATCTCTTATAGTGACATCATTAATGATTATGATTGTATGCAGGCAAGATTGAGTATTGAGGGGGGCAAGATTATGGATATCTTGGACACAAATCTTCTAGTGCAAGGTTGCAACATGGAAATGATGCTAAAAATGGGAGAGATTGGTCTAAGATGTGTGGTGAAAGTGCCCAAGGAAAGGCCTACAATGACCCAAGTGAGGCAAGAGCTGGAAGCAGCATTGAAGGTGGCCGAGGAGGCGTCCCCGGACCACACTCCGCGAGACGATCCCGCGGTATCAGTGGGTGGATATGGGTGGGAAAGTGGTATGACTCATCGCTCATCTCATAGCGTTGTGAGTGTTGATGGGATTGGGCTTGAGAGATTTCATGTAGACATGGATAGTGTGTCTTTTCAGAGTGTGAATTTGAGATGTTTAGAAACAAGTATTAGCATGGATTAGTAGTATTTTAGGATCACTACAGTCTGCATATATACCACTTGTAGTATGTTGTTTATCAATGTCTTATGTTTTCTTATTTAGATATCGAATTCTAACCGAATGTTTATCCGACAAATAATTATATGATCTGAGCATGTAATTTTGTTTGTGTAATTTTCTGTTTAGTTGCCCATATGCTAGTTTTTGAAAATTGATTGTAATACTTATATCACTCTTTAACCTTAATTTAGGATCAGTAATTAATCTTCCTACAAATACGATATCCAAATTAAATAGGATCAGTAATTAATCAAGTACAAGCATTGTTCATAATTCAATAACACTTTGATAGTCTCCTACTATAAGAGGGGAAAAAGAGTTGTATTCCATGATGAGAATTGAGAAAGATGTAGTAGTTAATAACATCAATGTATATTAAGAATCTAAATCTGCAATCGGTAGGCCGTAGGCGGTAGCTACTAAGAGCATCCGCATCGCTGTCTCGATGGGAGTTCGGACTCGTCTCGGCGAGACGAGCCTACGTCGAGATGGCGATACGGCACTCCCGTCGCGTTCCGTGGCCCTCCGCCTCGATGAAGCTGGCGAGCTCTGGCGCGAAGCGTGACGCCCACTCGCCGGCCTGCGAGTGGGCGTCGTCATGCTGACGAAATAAATAATTTTTTTTTGTAAAAAAATCGATTTTCCGAAAGAAAAAAAATTTTAAAAATTTAAATTTTAAATGGTAATATTACTGTTTGAAACAGTAAAAAAATATATTTTTTCTTTTTTTATTTTATAAATACTCTCATTACCTCTTTCATTTTACACACAAACACACTATCTCTCATATTTTCTCTCATCTTTTTTTCTGCTCATCACTATCATATCATCTCTCTTTCCTCTCCAATTTCTGCAAATATGTCCGGTGAAGGAAACTCCGGCGACGAGGGCGGCTTCGACTTGAACGCGTTTGTCGACTGGGGGCATGTACAATGTTTTGGGTGCTTCCGGTTCCGGTTCATCGCCGGGCACCCAAGGCTCGTCGACGTCGGCGTACCAAACACCATCTTTTCCAATTGATGCATACTATCGTCCCTCCGCCCCGAGGTATGGACAAACGCATGGATTATCCCAAATAAGAGAGAATATTCTGGAGGAACACACTCCGGAAAACCTTCCGACCGGAGCTAGAAGAGGAGGAGAAGGAGGAGGACGAGCCAGCCGGGGAGGAGGACGAGGCGGTGGAAGCTCCGCCACTCACGGACCCGGAAACGAGGAGGAGGACGAGCAGACCTAGGCCGTCATCCATACAGCTCTGCGGAGACGATGGCTCTGTTCGACGCTTAGATCAACACGTCGTACGATCCCATCGTCGGGAATCAACAAACCCACAAGTGTTTTTGGAATAAGGTCACCGACGTATACAACAAGCAAAAGCCGAAGGGGCCTTCTGCCGCAACATGAAGATGCTTCGCAGTGAGCGAACCGACAAAGATATCAAACTATTTTGTTGGATCTACAAGCATGAAGCGGAGAATTACCAAAGCGGAGGCAGTTGAGCCGACATTCTGAGAGCGGCTTTGCGAGTCTTTAAATCCGACACCAAAAAAGATTTCAAACATGCTGATGTTTGGCAGTCGGTCAAAGAGCTTGATAGGTGGGCTGGCGGTGTTCAGTTCAGCATGAGCTCGAGCTCGAAACGCACGTAGCACACGGCGGGTGGCCAATACTCGTCTAATGATGGCGAGGAAGGCAATGTCTCACAAGAGGTTGAGTTCCCGACATTCAGTGCAGGGGGCTCCTCCAGTACACGACGTTTGTAACATCTTTCACCATATAAATAATGTCTCCAAATCTTCAAAGCAAACACAATAGCTGCCAACTCCAAATCATATGTCGGATAATTTCTCTCATGTGTTTTCAATTGCCGGGAAGCATAAGCAACTACCTTGCCTTCTTGCATCAATACACAGCCTAAACCATTATGTGATGCATCACTAAATATAATGTACTCCTTTCCCGGTTCAGGTTGAATTAGTACAGGTGCCTCCGTCAAAATCGCGTATAGTTTTTCAAAACTTACTTGACATTTATCACTCCAGTTAAATGATACATTCTTCTGAAGTAAAGTAGTTATTGGCTTCGTTATAATAGAAAATCCCTTCACAAACCTGCGATAATAACCGGCTAAGCCTAGAAAACTGTGAACTTCTGAAACATTTTTCGGAGGTTTCTACTATACCACTGCTTCGATCTTCTTCGGATCCACTCGAATTCCTTCTGTTGATATAACATGACCCAAAAATGCAACTTCTGACAGCCAAAATTCACATTTACTGAGTTTTGCATACAACTGCTTATTGTCCGCCCTTAGAAAAGACTAAATATGATATCTTAGTGTCAAATCCCCTGGGTATGAGTGTGGTAGTGAATCGAGTTTATAGAAATTGTCCTCTAAATGTTCAAGGATGCCTCTTTTTAGCCAACCTGGTGGAGTTACCGATTCGCAAATTTGACATTATTCTGGGAATGGATTGGTTGTATGTTCACCTTGCTCTAGTTGATTGCGGTAAGAAGAGAATAATATTGTACACACTAGATGGCCATGAGGTGATAGTGGTTGGTGAGAGATCAGACTACCTTGATAATGTGATTTCTGCTACTACGACTCGTAAGCTGGTGAGAAAAGGTTATGAGGCATATTTAGCCTATATTCTAGATACACGAGCAGAGGATCCGAGGTTAACTGATATACCTATAGTGTCAGAATATCCTGATGTGTTTCCTAAAGAGTTACCAGGTTTGCCACCAGAACGCGAGGTTGAATTTGCTATTGAGGTTATACCAGGCACCACACCGATATCAATGGCTCCTTATAGAATGGCTCCGACAGAATTGAAAGAGTTGAAAGCTCAACTTCAAGAATTACTTGATCGAGGGTTTATACGGCCTAGTGTATCACCTTGAGGAGCGCCAGTGTTGTATGTTAAGTGTTTGCAAAGTGGGGAAAAAAATAGGCATGTTTTGTTTATCGATTGTACCGAAAGGTAACGTCACCTATTCGATTAAAACTAACCGAGTAAGGGGTGTTACAATGTCGGCCGCAAGGGAACAAGGCGACGAAGACGGCTAGAGCTCGCGCAGGGAGGGGCCGAGGCGAATTAAGCCAGGCGGGCTCCCAAGGGCCGTCGCTCTCCCTAATGTCCATGTACTTTACCGGGATGATGATTGACACTTCCCGCATGACGCCTGACCAATATCAAGCCCATCTTGCCGGCATTGCGTATCTGGCAAGACAACTTGGTATTCCACCTCAAACGGGTGCACCGCCACCGCCTTCGGGGGATGATTCGCCGGCGGAGTAGTTTTTATAATTTAAGTGTGCAATTTTTAATTTCTAGTATTTTAAATTATGTGTTTTTTTTTATTTTTTTTAAGATTTTAATTATGTGTTTTTTTATTTTTTTAGGATTTTAAATTGTAATTTTTTTATTTAATGAAGTGTGTTTTTATTAATTGAATTTGTTGGAAATAAAAATAAAAAATGAAATTGAATGAATAGTTAATGGATGAGATGGTTAAGAGATGGAGCGTTGCAGGTGTTGTCTCTTAGCTAAGAGATGAGGTAAGAAGTGCAGTGGGACCCATAAATAATTAAGGGATGAGACGATATTGAGACAGAGATGTGGATGGCCTAAATAGTACAGTACGAAATATTATAGTAAAATGATATTAAGGGCGAGTTAATTATTACCGATATTTTAAAATATAGTATCCCACCATTGCATAAAAAATTTACATATTTGTGATGTACCAGATTTTAGAAGATTTTATTTTGTATTATAAGTGGAAAGAGAAAATATAAGTATATACTAAAGTGGGAGAGAATTTTTTTATAAAAATTAAAAATTTTAAATTTTATTGTGAGATAAAAAAAAACAACACTGTAATATTTTTTATAGGATGGAGGAGGGAGTATAAATTAAGATAATAAAAGTATTAAGTGGGCAAGGTGACGTGGGGGTGTTTTTGTGCTCCCTTGGGACAGCGCAGTTATACCATGTTATCAGTTGGCCACGTGGCAGATGTGGGACCAAGACGTGGACATCCACGTGGAAGATGGGATGCCACACCCAACACGTCATCGTCGCATTTATTACGTTGTCACTACTGCCGCTGAGTTCCGCATTTCCATCAACACCATCTTCTTTATGTAGTGGAGTATGAAGCATTTTTTTTATACAATTAAAAATGGTTTGTCATCTATCTCGTCAAGATTCAAACCCTTGACATAAGTGGAAAAAGTTTTTACCAATTGAATTGCATATCTATCATCAAGTGATACATTTTGTTTGAACTACTGTTATTGTTGTTTTGTCGATTTTTTATGTTTACTTTGTTTATTTTTTGTTATTGGTTTGTAGAAAATAATCAGTTCCTTAAATTTTGTCATTTCCGTCTGTTTCATAAAATTTGTCACATTTCACTTTTTACCATTTTTTATAGCGGATCACATATTCTATTTACTCATTTCAACTCATATTTTATTATAAAACGTATATAAATGTAGAATCCACTCTCCACTAACTTTTTCAACTCGTCTTCCATTGCATTTCTTAAACCCTGTGTCCAGTCAAAGTGTGACTGGAATCAAGAGACGGAGGGAGTACTAGGTAATAACAAAATAAAAAAATGAACATAAAAGTGAAACCTATAATTAGAGATGTCAGTGTAGCCCGAAACCCGTCGATTGGCCCGAATAGCCAGCCAAATTTATAGGGTTAGGGCTGAAAATTTCTATTCTGATAAAATCAAAACCCGATTAGCCCGCAGGGCCAGACCCGAAAACCTGGTAAAATTTCTATTATTCTATTTTTTTTACTCCTAATTCGACACTTCATTGATTAATTTTATAATATAGATAACTAAAAAATTAACTATCAATTTTATATTAGATATACAAATAATATATTGAATTTTTATTAATATAATAATTGACAAATAAATTATAAACTTCAAATTCACTAAAAAAAATATTTAAATTTCTAAAACATGCATTAAAATATCTCAGATATTAGTATTTGATCATGTTTATGATTGAGTTTAAGCATATATTTCAAATTTAACATAATTAAATATTTTATATTTTATGAATATAGCTAATTTTCATCATTATTTATTGGATTGATCGCATGTTAATCTTATTGGTGGCAACTCGATTAACCCACTGGGCTAGCCCGAAACCCCACCATTTAGGGTTGTGGTTGAACTTTTATAACCCAAAAGAAATCCCAACATGATTAGCCCGCACACGATTGACCCGCAACCCGAGTAGGATTGGCCCGAAACCCGACAGGCCGGCCCGATTGACATCCCTACCTACAATCATCGATGAAAAATAGTAAAAAAAATGTAGAGCTAAGTTATCGATGAATTCTAATCTGTCGGTAAACGACTTCAATAAATGTTTATTATTTACCGACTTACTACTTCATCGTTGTAATGACAGCTTCGGATGACAGCTTACCAACGGAAGCCACCATTCGGTAATATATATACAACCTCCGTCCGCGAATAGAAGTTTTCTCATTTTAGTCCCTCCGCGAAAATGAGTCTCGGTTCATTTTTATTATAAATTGTAATAGTCTTTCGTTCCACTAACTCATCCTACTCACATTTCATTTAAAACTATATACAAACGGAACCCATATTCCACTAACTTTTTCTCACCTATTTTTTTTAACATTTTTTAAAACTCGTGTCGCCGTGTAAATGCTAATAGCGGACGGAGAGAGTACCGACTATCTTGAATCTGTCTGTACGGAAGATATTTGTTACGACGTTTGTTCTTGATATAGGGTATTACCTTTGAGATTATAGTTGAAATAAATCGATCGGTAAACTCCACTTTTTTTAATAATTTTCATATAGTATCACGGCTAAAGGAAATGTTCATTATTCCAAAAGTAAATAAGAAATCTCAATACGAAGTAAGCCAAATTGTGCTACTGCTTCACCATTGAATTCAAACATGTTGTTGTTGTGGGGGTCCTACCCATTGCCCATTCCTGTTTGCCAGCTACGTTGAACAGACAAGCAAATTACCCTGTGCCCTAGCTCACGAGAGAGAAAATGAGAGGGAGATGAATGATGCCATTATAGCTTTACATGATGGTGGCTTTTGTCGGATCGTCTTACTATACTCATATTTCAATCCAAATTCATATCGGCTTGCATGCCCTAGTTTTGTATACATGTCAAACAATCTGACATAAGATTCTCCTACATGTACACGCGTTATTGAAAATTCTCATTCTTGTCCCGCATCGATTTGATGATGATCTTTGTCTCATCTATATTTTCTTTATTAACCATCCCCATTGTTAGGCATTTTAAGGTAGTGAATAACCGATTTCTACATGGTATTAGAGCAGACCCAAGTTGATGTGGATCTCTTTGTTTGTGCGCTTGGAAGTCCAATGGTGCATATATTCTAGACGAAGCCCTGTGGGTCAAGACTCAAATCCAATTGCATGAACCATCTCAACCAATATGCGGTTGGTAATAGAAAGTAACTCTTATGAAATTGAGGTATATTTCAGGCATTATTGCTGGTACCATCTTTTCACTTCACACCAAGCATTCTTGTTTGGAATTTTTAATGAAATATTTGCAAATTCAAAGGGAATGGAGCCCTCAATCTCAGTTTTGTCCACATAAGAAAACGACTTTGAAGCAACATTAAGTTGTTAACTATACCTTATCAGGAATTTTCAACTCGCTAAT
This sequence comes from Salvia splendens, assembly GCF_004379255.2. Lineage (NCBI taxonomy): Eukaryota > Viridiplantae > Streptophyta > Magnoliopsida > Lamiales > Lamiaceae > Salvia > Salvia splendens. The sequence goes on from NC_056040.1 coordinate 10,752,308, forward strand.
TTAGTGTCACTTTTCAAAGTAAGACTAATCAACTGAACAATAAATCTAACAACATTAATAAAAAAAAATATGATATATACGTGTCCAAATAGCATTAAAATCATGTCATATCATTGAGGAACTAGAATGGGACCATTGTGGTCTTGCACATTTTGGATTTGGCGATGTAACATGTTTGTGTATATAAACAAAAGATCTGAGACTGGCTTGTTGTCATATATGTCGAAGGTGTAAGACATATTCTTCCTCCACATTCCAAATCTTGATTCATTTAAGATAGTTCTAAATCTGAACACTGTCCTATAAAATTATTGTTCTCTCCTAAACAAGCAATTATGAAGACTGCCATATCTCTGCTACTCCTATTGCTTCTCATCATTCATCAAGCTCATGGTATGTTATGTCACTAATTTTAATCATCTTCTCGAGTTTCGTTTCGTGTTAATATATTTGAAATTTGTTGCTGTTATATACTGTGAAGGTATGGGAGTGATCAGAAAAGGAAGTATAACTCATAGTAGTCAGCAATTCATGAGCCATGTAAGTATTTAATTCTCTTCTACTTTGAGTCACTTAATAGATTTGATTGGGTTTCATACTGATTAATAAAGAAAATCTTGCTCTCTTGTGCTACAGAAAACTCTCGAGGAAAAGACTGACAAAGATGTCGATAACAGCGTGTGGGAAAGCAAGAATTTCTCAGGTAGAAAAGAAGAAAATAAAGCTTATCTTGAGCAATAGTTATCAAGATTTCTGAGCCTTAGAATGTCTGTTATTTTGTACAGTTACCAAGATAACATTTTAGCCTTGTTACTACTATTATTAATGGGTTAATTTAACCCAATCTTGTTTGCAGGAAGAGCTAGAAAACTAATGATCACATCTCCGATTCCAACAACCGCAACCATTGCTAAGGTTGGTTAGTTTCTCAATCTTAAACACATGAAATATACTACTCAATTATCCATACATGATTTAATGGGAGAAAAATGACCTTAGATGTTTGTGTTCTCTTCCTTATCTATACATGATTTTTGTGGCTCATGCACAGAATGAGAAAAACACCAACAGAGAAAAATCAGCTACAAAAGTGAATTCATCATCCATGGCTGAGCAACGGCTGGCGACAGACGAGACATATCCGGGTATACTAGACATAGCCGGAATGGACTATTCTCAGGCAAGAAGAAAACCTCCGATTCACAACTAAGCTTCATCAATTTTATGGAATAATTAAACTATTCATATGTAAATTAGCTAGAGCAATCCTATATTGTGTACAAGTAGAAATTAAATACTATGTTAATTGCCACTTTTGTTTTGGGTTAGATAAACTAAGTCTTTGTAGTTCATAACTTTAATTTAATGCTAAATTGTATATGTAATTCATGATGTGCTTATTGTAGCCGCCACAATCTTTTTACATGAAATCTTGTATGTGTCTCATATTCATATAGTATCATATTTTAATCCCCGTTGAATCAAAATAAATTTAGCTATTGTAATGAAGAATAGGCAAATTAAATAGATAAACATCGGTTTTTTTGTATAAAGAATATGTAGAAGTTGTATAATTAATTATGCGCAGTCCACATACAATGACATAAAGCAAATTAAGGGCACAATCAGACTAAAGAGATTAATAGGACCATCCTGTCCCAGGTCCAGAGTAGAACCAAATATTATGAATTTTAAAGTCAACTAACTAGTGTTTGCATATGTACATGTCAAAATTCAATTAACTATGTATGTGTGATGAACGTCATTCAACTAGTATAAGAAAACAAAATAATGATCTTCATGTGTTAGAATACTGAATATGAAAAATACAAAAATATTGATATATCAGACTTATTGTACCGTAAAAACACTGAATATTCGGTATATCGTGTTTATTTGAGTATACCGAGCTGATTTCATTATTTGTATTTCTTATTGTAAAATAAGAAGTACTCCTACTAATTTTTTTTTTTAATTATAAGTCGTACTGACTCGTATACATTATCTATATTAATGTAAAAGAAACATGAGAAATCAATTGCTAGTTATGAAGAGTCTACATTGGTACAATACTAGTAATATTAATTGGTGAAAAAATAAAAATGAAGTGAATCTATTTCTATGATTAAGATTCTTGCATTAAATTAGGACCATATTGCGTGCACATAGGCATACACTGTAGAAGACATGAAGTGATCAAAACGATAAAAGATGTGTATGTGTCATGTGCAATAAATATAGGTGCTTTCTTCTGCACATAATGAATGCAAGGTGTATATGTGTGTAAATAATAAATATAGATAAATTAAATGATAATGTATGTATCAATTGGCCATGTGTTGTCCTTGTATTAAATGGATAAGAGTATTAAATGCATATGATGCATTGACTGTCTAGAAATTTGAAGGTTCATCATTTCTATATGAATTGGGTTGATTTGAGAAGTGAAGCTACAATTCCAACTACAGTGCGCCGTATGTATCATTTCTCACCACATTGATGCAAATGTGTTTTTCAGTCATTTTTAAATTAAATGTAGAAAAAAACAACCCCTTTTATAAACAATTGTGGGGCTAATCATCGATAAACATGTTAACACGTCAGCAAAATATACATAGTATGCATGTTTTTTAACTATATTACAATAAATAATAGTACAGCATAATATATACATAAAAAAATTCTTAGATATGTGTATTGAATCATTTACACGATAACGTTATGTTGGAAAGAAATCAAATTACAAGGGAACAAATCAAGGAAATATGAGATTGATATTGTGATTAATACTTTCCATGTAATAGGCAATTAGGAATTAGGGTAAATCTTTACCTTAATTATGTATAGAGTACATCCTATATAAAGGACTGTAAATCATGGAATTAAACAAGCTAAATAAGAAAAAAGGCCTTTCAACATGGCATCAGAGCAAAGGCTCAGAAACAAGTTCATCACAGTCTAAATATACCTCTCTCGACCTAAGGCAGAATTAAGCCATGGTCGACGACGACAAACCCAAAATCTCAAACGACAACAAGCTAAGGGTCAGCAAGAATGTAACAGTTGTCGCAAAGCTCAACGGATCAAACTATTCGATATGGGCACGGCTAATGAAGATCCAGATTGGGAGTAGAAGGGTACTCCGCCACATCAACGGCAATCCGCCACCACCCGAACCAGGGGCGGCAGACTACACGGAGTGGGAGGAGACCGATCTAATCGTCTTCTCGTGGATCCTAGACAACATCGAGACCGGCATCGTCATCGATTTTGCTCATCACCAAACGGCAGAGGCGTTGTGGAAAAGCCTAGCCGTAACGTTCGAAAGCACATCCGACCCATTCTTACTCTTCGACCTGGAGGAAAAGGCAGAGAATGTCAAGCAAGGAGAACAAACCTTGGAGACTTATTGGTGACACTTACATGGGACGTGGATAGACGTAGACCGGTGCCAAGAACAGCCGGTCACATGTTGTGACAAGGGAGTTAGCCGATTCCGGAAATATATCGAAACCCGTCGGTTATTCAAGTTCCTAACCGGACTCAACCCGAGATACGATCAGATGAAGAGGGAAGTGCTCAAGGAAAAACCATGGCCCTCAGCCGAGGTCATATACGGCTGGATAAAGAGAGAGACCGCCTGGCTTAAAATCATGCCGGCAATCTCCTCTGAATCAGCCGGCGCAACCAACGACAACACATCATCGGGCGGTATCGGACTTGGATTCGCGACTCGAAATCAGCACCGAACCCCTCGAATCGCCGACCATTTAAACCGGACAAATTCAAACTGTGGTGCTCACATTGTGGGAAGCACAAACACACCAAAGAAACATGCTTCCTTCTCGTCGGCTTCCCGGAGTGGTGGGACGAGAACCAGAAAGCCAAGGCGAAATTGGCGATTGGAGTAACAAAGAATGGGGGAGGGTTGTTCCCGGCGACCGGAGCGGGCAACCATGAGGCCGCCAACACCCACGGCCAACAAGAGAACAGGGGTGGCGCAATCGGAGAAGCGGCGGCGGCGATCGCCGATTTCAGACGATGAGAAGGCGGATTTGCTGGAGACGGCGGGTCGTATGGAGATAAAGGGTTGGGGCCTCAAAACCCTAACCCTATTTTAGTCCCTGCCACTAAATCCTTCAAAAATACTAAATCCCGTTTTTACCCTCTACTCTCATTTATTGCATAAGATACCCCATGATAGGATAATTGTGCAATTGAGTCCCCGAGGTGTTAAAAATGTGAAAAAAAACCACTCAGCTTCAGAAAAATCATTTATTGACCCAAATTATTTTGCACCTCTTGAAAACACCCATACTGCGTGCATGGCAAAAAAATTACAGGGTAATACTAGTAGTGAGTGGATATTTAATTATGGAGCTACAGATACTATGACTTATGATAAGAGAGATTTTACTACCTTTAATGATGCAACGAAAAGCCAAATTCAAACCGCTGATGGGGAGTTGACATCTGTGAATGGGAGTGGGACTATTGAAATATCCCCGAGTCTGAAACTTAAGAATTGTCTCTATGTGCCCAAACTGTCTCACAAACTAATGTCTATTAGTCACGTGACGAAGGAATTGAATTGTACTTTATTGATGCATCCAAATTTCTGTGTTTTACAGGATATCAAGACGAGGAGGATAATTGGGCGTGGCACTGAGCGTCAGGGACTCTATTATGTGGATGAGATAGCTCACCAAGGGGGCGTCGCGATGCTTGCTCACGGATCTGCCGATAGAGAAGCTTGGTTGTGGCACCGTCGAATGGGTCATCCTTCCGCGGGTTATTTCAAATTACTTTTTCCAAAATTTTCGCATCTTAAAGATATTTCTTGTGAGTCATGTGTTTTGGCTAAGAATCAAAGACAATCCTTTAAATCCAGTAATACACGTGTTAAAGATATTTTTTTCATTGTTCATGCTGATGTGTGGGGCCCTGCGCCTATTACTGGTGATCATGGTTTTAAATATTTTCTTCTATTTGTTGATGATTGCACTGGATGACGTGGGTATATTTTTTGAGGCATAAATCCGAAGTTTTCGAAAAATTTACAATTTTTTTCAAAATGATTCAGACACAGTTTCATAAAACTATCCCGGTTCTTAGGTCATATAATGGGAGGGAATTTGTTAATAAAGACATGGAAGAATTTTTCAAGAAGAATGGGTTAATTCACCAAACCACCTGCCCATATACACCAGAACAAAATGGGGTAGCCGAGAGGAAAAATAGGATCCTTCTTGAAATAACTCGAGCCTTGTTTTTTGATTCAAAAGTTCCAAAATTCCTTTGGCCTGAAGCAGTGGCTACCTCGGTGTACCTAGTTAATCGTCTTCCTTCAAAAATTCTTGATATGGCCACACCTCTTCAAGTTCTCTCGAAACTAGAAAAAGTGCCTGAACCATTTAGCCTTCCACTAAAAAATTTTGGATGTTCTGTCTATGTGCATATTCCAAAACATGAGCGTACTAAATTCTCTGCATGCGCCGTAAAATGTGTCTTCTTGGGATATGGGATTAATCAAAAGGGGTATAGATGCTATGATCCGTCCTCTAGGAAAATAATCACTACCATGTATTGTAACTTCCTTGAGTGCGAATACTTCTATCAAACCCAACTTAGCGGTCAAGGGGAGAGTAGGAATACCCTAAGGGATATGAGTGGACCTCCAAGTTGGTTGGTGCCCCAATCAAGCAACTCCGACGCGGAACTAACAGAACAAGCTAGCGCCACCGCCGAGCACGTTACATCCACTGTGGATCCCCCTCAACCAGCCATGCCTCAGACCAATCTTTCTCCAGTGATATCCGAGGTAAACTCTGAAGCTACTCCTGAAAATACAGTTGTTACTTCTGACCTTGCTGAGACAGATGAGGTCACGGCTATTGACGGGGACACTGGCCGATACATTCTTCCCCCAGAAGCACTCGAGGGGTTCCACCTAAAAGATACAGCCCAGAAAAGATTGGGGGCAAAAGCAGATACTCGATGGCAAACCTAGCCAAAGCCAATCTTGTAGAAATGGCTAAAGCATTCACAACAGCCCTGTATGAAGAAGAAGAAGAAAAAAAAGAGATCCCTCAAACAGCTGAAGAAGCAATACAAATACCTCATTGGAGAAAGACGATGATGGTGGAAATGAAGGCACTGATGAAAAGCTAAACATTGGGAAGTATGTACCAGACCAGAAGGCGTGCGAGCTGTGGGGTGCAGATGGGTCTTCACCATTAAGAGGAGACCAGATGGGACAATTGAGCGATATAAGGCCAGACTAGTAGCAAAAGGGTACACTCAAACCTATGGAGTTGATTATGCCGAGACGTTCTCTCCAGTTGCCAAGATGAACACAATCAGGGTCCTTTTCTCTATTGCGGCAAATAAGGATTGGCCCCTACACCAATTCGATGTCACTAATGATTTCCTACATGGTGAACTCTCAAAACCGATCTATATGGAGGCTCCACCAGGTTTCTCTGCGGAGTTTGAAGGTGGAAGAGTATGCAAACTTAAGAAAACGTTATATGGCTTGAAGCAGTCGCCCTGGGCCTGGTTTGGGAGGTTTACCGAGGTGATGAAGAAGTACGGGTACAAACAGAGTAACTCAGACACACTCTGTTTTTGAAGAAAAGGGAAGGGAAGATCACATGTCTTATCATCTATGTTGATGATATGATCCTCACTGGTGATGATGAAGAGGAAATCAAACGGTTGAGACAGAATCTTTTCTCGGAATTCGAGATGAAGGACCTTGAATTACTGAAATATTTTTTTTGGGATAGAAGTACTAAGGTCTCTACAGGGAATCTTCATAAATCAGAGGAAGTATGTCCTTGACTTGTTAGCAGAGACTGGAATGTTGGACTGCAAGCCGGCAGACACCCTATGGTCCAGAACCATGGTTTGCAAATAGTAGAAGGAGCAGAACCCACTCATCGTACAAGGTACCAACGCTTAGTCGGAAAGCTGATCTACCTATCCCACACTAGACCCGATATAGCATATGCAGTCGGAGTAGTGAGTCAGTTCATGCATAAGCCTCAGGCAGCCCATTGGGAGGCGGCAATACGAATCGTCCGGTACTTGAAGGGAACACCAGGACATGGAGTAATGTTCGAGAAACATGGACATATGGACATATGTGGGTACACAGATGCAGATTGGGCAGGAAACCCAAATGATCGAAAGTCAACCGCAAGGTACTTTACATTTGTTGGAGGCAACCTGGTTACTTGGCGAAGCAAGAAACAAAAGTTGGTAGCATTGTCAAGTGCAGAGGCGGAATTTCGGGGAATTAAAAGTGGATTGACGGAGATTCTGTGGCTAAAACGGTTAATGACCGAGTTGGAGTTGATGCCCTTGGGACCTTGCAAACTGTTCTGCGATAATAAGGCAGCCATCAGTATATCCGAAAACCCAGTACAACATGATCAGACGAAACATGTTGAGATAGACCGACACTTCATCAAAGACAACATAGAAGCAAAGGTCGTGGAACTACCATTTGTCAGATCCGAAGATCAACTGCCAGATATTCTGACCAAGGCAGTGGACTCGAGAAGCTTTCATGAAGTATTGGGCAAGTTAAGCATGGACGATCCCCTTACTTAACTTGAGGGGGAGTGTTGGAAAGAAATCAAATTATAAGGGAACAAATCAAAGAAATATGAGATTGATATTGTGATTAATACTTTCCATGTAATAGGCAATTAGGAATTAGGGTAAATCTTACCTTCATTATGTATAGAGTACATCCTATATAAAGGACTGTAAATCATGGAATTAAACAAGTTGAATAAGAAAAAAGGCCTTTCAACACGTTATCATTTGTTGTTGCGAAATCGGTAAATAAATGAAACTGGATCAATTAATATAAAAATCATTAATTAGATATTAGTTATATTTATGGATTTTTCTATTAATAACCTATAAAAATCATCCTATTTGAACTCCCATGTATTTATAATGGTGTTTGCCTCCTCTTAATTTGGGAGGGGATTCGGCCCGGTTTGGTTTGGCCCATCGATTTTGATTGAGAGGGCTTTATCTATCATACTAACTCTTTTTATATAATCTCTTACTATACACTTACTAAAATAAAGATTTAAGTTGGAATAAATAATACTTCCTTCATCCACTTAAATACTTTTATGGACTAACACGAGTTTTAAAAAAGAAAGGGATAAGTGAGTAAAATACGAGAGAAAGAAAAATAGAAAATATAGATAAAATAGAAGAGAAAAGGATAAAAAGTGAATAACAAATTAGAGTAACTTTCCATTTTAGAATGAAGCTAATTTTGATGGATGGACAAAAAAAATGAAAAGATAAGACTATTTTTTTGAACATAAGATAAAATAGAATATAATTTTTTGTGCACAATAAATGTTGTGCTTTTTTTTTCTTTCTTTTTTTTGAAGCAACATGTCACTATAATTTGGTAATTACTTCATTTTTTTTGTAGACATTTCAACCAATAAGCTTGACTTCTAAGAATTTGTCTTTTTTACAAGAATATTTTTGATACGCATATAACTTTTACCGCTCAAATTTTGTGTATACATCAATGTCGCCATTATTGAACCTTACATTATATATTTAATTGTGGCAAATATAAAAAGGGAATGGATTTTTACATAATGTGCTGTATGCTATAATGCTCTTAAATTCATTCCCCGTAATTATATTTTATGTTTTCTCCTAATTAAAAGCAGTATTTCATTATAGAACTAAAAAAATGTGTCATATACTGTCCTTTAAATTGCAATTGAAATAGTGTCCATTGAATTGTACTTGAATCACATGCAGTTAATTTATTGTGGTTTGGGTTGGATGAAAGTGAATCGATTTTGCCCAAACATACTGTCAATATCTCAACATCTTAAAAACATATTAAAAGGTTCGATAATTTGATTGCAAAACTTTCTTAAGAGTGTCCACAATGGGGAGCTGCGGCCCGCGGCTCGATGCGCGGCCCCCCATTGCAGAGAGCCGAGAGGCGAGGCGCAGGGCCGAGAGCCGAGGGCGAGCCGCGGCCTTCACGCGGCTGAGCCGTGTGAGCCGCGGCCCTCCACTGCAGCGGGCCGCCATTCGCGGCTGGGCCGCGGAATTTAATTTTTTTTTTAAATTTCAAAAATTATTTATAAAATAGTACACTTCCATTCCATTTTTTCAACTCCATTTTACTTCCATTTTCCTCCAATCCGTTGTTTGTGAAGACGATCCGACAACCCGTTGGGCCGAAGCAAACCTACTTCGCGAAAAAACAAGAGGGTGCTAGGAAGGATGTTGAGCGAGCTTTTGGTGTACTCCAAGCGCGATGGGCCATTATACGGTGCCCGGCTCGACAATGGCACGAAAATGATGTCGCAGACATCATGACTGCATGTATCATATTGCACAATATGATAATAGATGACGAAGGAGTTGCTGCATAGCGATGGACACCGGAAGATGGTGCTAGTTCGAGCTCGGGTATTGCCATGGAGCCCCTGCAAATGGGTGTACTACGTAGTAATGAATACTTGATCCAGCGGTACACCGATATGCGGAGCCAAATATCGCATACATCACTGCAGGCTGATATGGTTGAAGAGATCTGGAACCGTAGAAGGGGCACCGCAGAGTGATATGGGTTTTCGGGTTGTTATTTTTAAAATTTTTAAATTAGAAAACTTTCGTTGTATAATTTTCCTATTTTAATATAATACAACGAAGTTCTTGTTACATTTTGGTTTTAGGTTGTAAATTTTTTTATTTACAATCCAAATTATTTTATTTTAATTAAATTTATAAATATCATAAATTTAAAGTCTAATAAAATTTAATATAGTTAAATTAAAAATAACATTAAAAAAAATTAATTAATTTTTTTATAGAGGGCCACATTTTGTGGCCCTTGTTAATTTTGTTACTTTACCATTGCGGAGGGCCACATGAGAGCCACGAATAGTGGCCGGGCCACATTTGGTGGCCTTCGAGGGCCACCATTGTTAAAGATGCCCACCGGTTCCGGTTCCGGCGGTTAACCGCCGAACCGGAATCGGCGGTTCCGGTTCCGAACCGGAACCGTCGCAATTTTCCCGAACCGGAACCGTCGCAATTCGGGTCGCGGTCCGGTTCAGGTTCAAGATATTCCGAACCGGAACCGTCACCGAACCGGCGGTTCGGGACGGTTCGGAACCGGCGGTTAACCGGCGAAACCGCCGGTTCGGGCGCGTATATCAAGGCATCGGGGATGGGGCCGACGGCGGCAGCTTTTCAGCTGCAAAACCGGCCGGTTTCGGCGGTTTTTTGGCGGTTAACCGTGAAAACCGGCGGTTTTGCCCGGAAACCGGCGGTTCCGGCGGTTTTCCGCCAAAACCGCCGGTTTTCCGAATATTCAAATTTTTTTTTTCAAATTCGAATTCTTCCATAAGAGTTTCTCTCTTCAATCTCCCAATTCTCTCTCTTTGTCTCCAATTTCTCATTTGTGCTATCGTGCTTCCATTTAATTACGCAAGTGCTACTCTTATTATATTACATTGTTGTATGTTGTATACTTGTATACTTGTAGTTGTAGTCTTGTAGATGTATTATGTATATGTATTGTAAATTGTAATGTATCGTTGTCCGTTACAACTCAAACTCAATAAAATTGATATCATTTTCTCCTTATTCGTCGTATTTCTATTTGAATTATACATTGTCTTGTTCCAATTTGTTATATAAATCCAAATTTCAAATTCAAAAAAAAAAAAAAAAAAAACCGAACCGCGAAACCGCCGGTTCCGAACCGGACCGCCTAAACCGCCGAAAAAACCGGCGGTTCCGAACCGGAACCGGAACCGCCGGTTTTCGAACCGGAACCGGAACCGTGAAATAGCCTCACGGTTCGGTTCCGGTTCCACCTTCGACAAAACCGGAACCGGCGGTTCCGAACCGGAACCGGCGGTTTTTGAACCGTGGGCAACACTAACCATTGTGGACACTCTAAAAGCACATCCAGGACGGGAGCCGTCATTACTTCCATCTAATTTAAATGATAACGACGTTAAAAGAAATTTCATCTTCACTTATCTTTACTTGGAAGGCCTTTTAATTTACTGATCCATGGATAGCGATGTACCATTATAATAGACGTAGACTGCATACAATTATTATTGAAATTGTTATTCATTCAAAAACGAACTAAATTGTAGAGAAAAAGAAACGAAAGATAAAGAATGGAGGGACTCGTAGGAAAATAAATTCATTCTTCCTCCAAATGTAAATATTGAAATTTAAGAATGGCTTAAATGAAAACAAAAATAAGAAACAAATGAAGCGCAGATGCGCGCGCAGTCGCACAAACAGAGATACAGAGAGGCCTTCAGCATTATTGCGATTAAGCGCTCATTCATTCCTCTCGCCATTTCTTTCGATCATCGATATATGTAGATTCTTTACAATCCCCACAAACCTTTCTCTCTCACTCTGTTACGATCCGAGCTCGTAGCTTCCCTATCTTAGCTCGTCACTGCCGAACTCAGTGACTTCGAACTCAGCGACTTCTTCGCGGTCTCCTTATTTTAGTTCGCCACTGCCGAACTCAGCGACTTCTTCGCGGTCTCGTCACTGCCGAACTCAGCGACGTCTTCGCGGTCTCCTTATCTTAGATCGTCACTGCCGAACTCAGTGACTTCTTCTCGATCTTCCTCTCTTAGTTCGGCATTGCCGAACTCAGCGATAATACGCAAAACAACTCTTGAATGAACAATTGAGATCGTATTATTGAATCGACAAGAAGTTTACACGATAGAACAATCAAACGAAGAGGAGGAACTAGATCCACGATCTAAGCTCCGATTTACAATTCAACACTATACTCAACATAACCGAAAGAAATAAGCATCTCCTCTACTTATACTCTTCATCTTAGCTCACTTAACTAACTAACATCCACGTGCTCGACTCTCATTGGCTGCAACACGTCATATCTCACTTGGTGATTGCCAGCTGGCTTGAGTTAGTTACACAGCAACTAACTCCTATTTAACTCCCAACTTCCAACGATTTCCTTTATAGCTCGCTATCTTGTGTTGCATGCATTTTACGCATGAATGATCATGCATGCAACAATACCCCCGACTTAAGGTTCCTTGTCCTCAAGGAACCAAGGGAAACGCTCGGTGATCACGTCCGCGAATTCCCAAGAAGCATCGGCAGGGGATCTATCTTTCCAATGGATCAGCCATTTTGTAGCCGCTTGATTGTGTCGCTTCACCATTTTTCTATCCAGAATCGCTTGTGGTATAGCATCATTGATATGAGATGTAGATGGTAGATCTGAAATAGGCCCGAGAGGGGGTGCAGCGGGCTTCAGTAATGAAACATGAAAGACATCATGTATAGCAGCTGATGAGGGTAAGTTCAGCTTATAAGCTACCTTCCCCATTCTATCCACGACCTGATATGGTCCAAAAAACTTAGCTTCGAACTTGTGGTGTTTGCCCCGAATAGATTTCTGCCTATAGTCTTGAAGCTTCAGCCAAACCCAATCACCAATCTGAAACTCTCTGTCAAAACGATGAAGATCAGCTTGTTTCTTCATTCTTGCTGCAGCTTTCTCAATATTTTTCTTTAGTATGACAATCATCTCCTCTCTATCTCTCAAAGCAATGTCTATAGCTTCAATATCTGAGTCCCCAGGTAGGTATGGGACATGTAAAGGAGGTGGAAATCCATATAATGCTTCAAAGGGAGTCATCCGAATACTCGAGTGATAAGTAGTGTTGTACCAATATTCGGCTAATCCCAGCCATTGAACCCAAGAATGTGGTTTCTCTCCCATAGAGCATCTCAAATAACATTGTAAACATCTATTAACAACCTCAGATTGTCCATCGGTCTCAGGGTGATAGGCTGTAGAATATAGCAATTCCACACCCAATAAAGTCATAAACTCCTTCCAGAAAGCTCCCACAAACACAGCACCTCGATCACTCACAATTTTAGCAGGCATGCCATGTAATTTGAAAACAAAATCCATGAATATTTCTGCTACTTTCTTGGCTGTAAAAGGATGGGACAAAGCCATAAAATGAGCATACTTACTCAACCGGTCTACCACCACAAATATAGTGTCTTTTCCATGCGAAGTAGGTAAAGCCTCTATGAAATCCATAGTGATATCAGTAAAAATTGCAGCAGGCATAGGCAGGGGTTGAAGTAATCCAGCCGGGGAAGTAGTGCTTGGTTTATATCTTTGGTAAGTCACACACATCCTCACAAATTCTTTAACATCCTTCATCATTTTAGGCCAATAACACAAGGCAGAGATCCTCTTGTAAGTTCCCAACACACCCGAATGGCCAGCTGTTGCAGACTCATGGAATATAGTCAGAATTTTGGCCTTCAAGAATACATCATTTCCAACTACAAGTCTGCCATTTCTCCTTAACTCATCATTTTTCCAGCTAAATTTAGGGTGAGAAGTAGTATCAGTCTGTTTTGCATTCAAAATTAATTGAATTTGTTGATCTGCTTTCCAAGATTCCTTAATCTGCTCAATTAATTCCAAGGGAATTATAAGAGAAGTTAGAGCAAATATCATAGGTTCTGGCACCCTAGATAAGGCATCAGCCACGGCATTATCACATCCTTTCTTGTACCTTATCTCATAATCGAATTGCATCAGTTTTGTCATCCAAGCTTGTTGAGTTGGAGTTGTCAACTTCTGCTCAACCAAATATTTGAGGCTCTGATGATCAGTTAGGATTATAAACCGCCTACATTGCAGGTAGTAATACCATTTTTTTACTGCCATCAAGATAGCCAAGAGTTCTTTTTCATACACAGACAGGGCTTGATGTTTAGGAGTTAAGGCTTTGCTGATAAAAGCTATAGGATGTTTCTCCTGCATTAGTACAGCACCAATACCCACCCCAGATGCGTCTGTTTCAACTACAAACTCCTTGGAGAAATCGGGTAAAGCTAAAACTGGTGCAGATATCATAGCACTTTTTAATTTATCAAAAGCCTCTTGTGCTTCCTCAGGCCAACTAAATGCAGCACCTTTTGTCACTTCTATCAATGGTTTAGCAATGACTCCATAATTGTATACAAATCGCCTATAATATCCAGTTAAACCCAAGAAGCTTCTAACATGTTTAATCGTTTTTGGTCTTGGCCAATTCTTAACCGCTGCTATCTTGGCTTCATCAGTAGCAACACCATCAGCAGAAATGACATGGCCCAAGTATTCCACCCTTCTACACCCAAAACTACATTTAGACTTCTTAGCTAGAAGGCTGTGCTGCTTCATTAAGTTCATCACAGCCGTCAAGTGAAACTCATGGTCTTCCTTACTTTTGCTATAGATCAAGATGTCGTCAAAGAAAACCAGAATAAATTTCCTCAAATGCTCTCTGAAGACAGAATTCATCAAGTTTTGAAAGGTGGCCGGAGCATTTGTTAATCCAAATGGCATCACTAAAAATTCATAGTGACCGGAGTGAGTTTTGAAGGCTGTTTTATGGATGTCCTCCAGCCTCATTCGAACTTGCCAATAGCCAGACCGTAGATCAATTTTAGAAAACCAAGTAGCCCCACCCAACTCATCCAAAAGCTCCTCAATAACCGGTATAGGATATTTATCCTTAACCGTGATAGCATTTAAAGCTCTATAATCCACACACATGCGCCATGATGAGTCCTTCTTCTTGACTAAAACAATAGGGCTAGCAAAGGAACTCTCACTATGCCTTATAATTCCAGATTTCAGCATTTCATCAATCATAGTTTCAATGATATCTTTCTGTTTGGAAGCATATTTATAGGGCCTTATGTGGACAGCATTAGACCCCTCTTTCAAAATGATTTTGTGATCTTGCTCCCTCGGTGGTGGTAATGAACTTGGCTCTGCAAATATGGCTTCATTCTCATCCAATATCAGTTTAAGTTCTGGCCATATTTCCTCTGTACTGATCTCATAACAGAAGGAAATTTCCTCTTCTATTGAAGGCATCAGCTGGCTGATCTTTCTTTCATTTTCATCTTTTTCTTGCAGGTTGCAGATATGTAAACAATGTAATTGATCAGATTTTGGTGACCATAGCTCTCCTTGCAACTTCACAACCGCACCAGATAATTTGAATTGCATAGTCAGCTTGTTGAAATCCCATGTAATCTCACCCAAGGTAGACAACCAAGCACCACCCAATATCAAATCATAAGTTTCTAAATGAATAAGATAGACCTCAGCTTGAAATGTTACTCCCTGCATTTCCCACTCAAGGTTACTACATTTCTGATTGCATTGCAGTAGTTGTCCATTAGCAACCTCTACAGCCTTAGAGGTCACTGCAGTGAGTTCACACTTAATCTTTTTAGCTACTCTGGAACTCAAGAAGTTATGAGTACTCCCAGTATCAATTAAGATCTTTAAAGCCTTTTTCTGACAGATTCCCCTAATCCTCATCAGTTGAGGCCCGTTCTTACCCCAAACAGCATGTAAAGACAGCTGGAGATCCGGTTCTTCACCATCCCTTGTTTCATCTGCCCATTCTGCTTGTTCCTCACTTTCTGCTGTGTCTCCCAGCTCAATCAGTTGTATAACATAAAATTTCCTCTTAGAACATTGATGATTAGGAGTGAATTTTTCAGTGCACCAAAAACACTCCTTCCTAGCTCTTTTTTCATCCATTTCTTTGGGTGATAGATTAGTGCTAGCTCTAACACCACCCAAACGATTAGGCTCCTTATTACCTCCACTCCAATTGTTAGTATTCACCACAGGTTTACTATTAGTGGTGACTGCCAGAGGCTTACTACTCGAGTAATAACTGCTATTAGAATACACATTACTCTGTATCGCCTTAGGCTTAATTCCTAAAGCCTTCACCGTTAGTTCTTGCAATTTAGCTAATGAGTAAGCCTCAGCCAAGCTCTTAGGTTTAAACATTCTCACTGGCATTTGTAGTTCATCAATAAGTCCAGATAAGAAAAAACTAAGTGCTTGATCCTCTCTTATATTAGCTCTCGGATACAACTCATCAAAAGTATCCATGTATGATTGTAGCGTACCTTTTTGTTTGAGATTCCTCAGATCTGCAAGCGGATCCTCAAAAGCATGAGCTCCAAAGCGAGCTGCTACACATGAGATGTAATATCTCCAATCAACATACGCCTCATTTCCATGTAGAGTCAAAAATCCTCTATGCCATTGGAGAGCTTTTCCTTCCATATGAATTGCTGCTACCTTTACTTTCTCCGCCTCTGGTACCCTTGCTACTTGAAAAAAATACTCAGCTCTCATCACCCAACCTTCAAATCCTTCACCATCAAATTTAGGAAACTCATATCGAGTAGATCTTCCCCAATCTGATTTTCCTTCGCTACTTCCTTCACCATTATCCATTGCTGCGTTGTTTTTCTGATTCTGCAAATTAATCGTAGCTATTGCTTGCCTCAATTCCAAAATTTGGATTTCCTGCTCATGAATGACTTGATCACGTTCACTTAACTTCTGATCCATCAATTCCGCCATTTTCTTCTCCATTTCGGCGCCTCTCGTCACCGTTCCAGTTTCCGGAGATCGACTGCTCTGGCTACCACTTGTTACGATCCGAGCTCGTAGCTTCCCTATCTTAGCTCGTCACTGCCGAACTCAGTGACTTCGAACTCAGCGACTTCTTCGCGGTCTCCTTATTTTAGTTCGCCACTGCCGAACTCAGCGACTTCTTCGCGGTCTCGTCACTGCCGAACTCAGCGACGTCTTCGCGGTCTCCTTATCTTAGATCGTCACTGCCGAACTCAGTGACTTCTTCTCGATCTTCCTCTCTTAGTTCGGCATTGCCGAACTCAGCGATAATACGCAAAACAACTCTTGAATGAACAATTGAGATCGTATTATTGAATCGACAAGAAGTTTACACGATAGAACAATCAAACGAAGAGGAGGAACTAGATCCACGATCTAAGCTCCGATTTACAATTCAACACTATACTCAACATAACCGAAAGAAATAAGCATCTCCTCTACTTATACTCTTCATCTTAGCTCACTTAACTAACTAACATCCACGTGCTCGACTCTCATTGGCTGCAACACGTCATATCTCACTTGGTGATTGCCAGCTGGCTTGAGTTAGTTACACAGCAACTAACTCCTATTTAACTCCCAACTTCCAACGATTTCCTTTATAGCTCGCTATCTTGTGTTGCATGCATTTTACGCATGAATGATCATGCATGCAACACACTCGCCTTTTCTTTTCTTTTGTTGGAGAGGAACAGAAACGGAGAAGAATCATCATCACCAGATGGGATCGGGCATCAGCCGAACGTGCTCGGCCTCCCACTCTCGCCCCGCCCCCCGGAAATTCCCTCGCCCCACCATCAGGCGCTCTATCTCCTCACTTCTCATCTGCGGCGCATCCTCATCCTCGCCCACCGTGGTATGAAATGTGAATTCCAAAAGGACGCTGATTGAATTTAGATTTACCCCTTTTTTACTATCTGTGTTTCCTTCAATTGCCCTCACACCTGAAATGTAGTTGTATAAGGTTAAATTAAATTTACAATTGGGGGAAAGCCCTTTTTCAAGGATTCTGATTAGAAAATGTTAACATGGATCATTTAGTTTACCTTTTATCTGCGTGGTGTCTAAAGCTAGAAAACCAGAAATTGTGGATTTTAGAATATTCAAATTCGAACAAGATTGATGATCAACGAACGCTACTAAAGTTTTTATGTGTCTCCAATAAAAGCACCAATGGTTGATATAAAGGTGTTTGAACAATTAGAAATTCATTATGTCAATTAATGCACTGGAAATCCATTCATTTTAAATGATTAAACTTGTATTAGGATCATTATATTTATTATCAGGACTATGCAAGTTCTGGTAAGCAACATTTGTCCGTTTTCAACCGGATTTGGTTCTGGTATCCAAGAATGAGCTACTTGTTAGTATGATAATCTCTTCGGAGCTTCAGTTAAATGGTCATTTAACGTTTTGTTCTTTCATATTCTATTGGGGAATGCGTATAGCTTGTTTCTTCACTTAATGTTTTTTTATGCATCTATTGACAGGAGGGGGGTATATTAGGTGTTAATTATATGGCTGGCCATTTTTTTTCTGTAGATGGAAGATTATCCAGCTGAATTTGTGGTAAATTCAGCAGAACATGATCGTAGAAAGAAGTTGAAAGTGCCAAGAAGAAATTCTGATTTGTCAGAGGGAAAGGGAGACGACCTGATCAGCGTCAAAAGTGAAAGTGTGGTCTCATCTAGAAGACTTTTGGGTGCATATGATAATTCTATTCTTGAAGTTGGTTCAAGCCATGATGATACTAGTGATAGAGGGAAATGGCTCCATGAAAGTAGGGAGTTGGTTCCTTCTCATCAGTCCACAGGCACCTCAAGATGTGATGGAACTGCTTGTAGTTCATATGGAGGTCAACCATCTTCTATTTTTTTGTCTGGAAATGAAATGTCCAGTGTTGATCATATCAATGGCATATATTGCAACCTGAAAGGTGATGCATCTCAAACTGGTCAAGGGTTCGATAACACAAGCAGAGTGTATTGTGATGTTCTTAGAGAATCTTTTCAGGGTGAAGTTTCAGTTGAAAATAATGTCTCTGGGGAAATAGATTACTCTAATTCAAACTTTGACTCTTCTTTTGTTTCTGATTCACCTTTGGAATTCCATTTATCGAGAGGCAATATTCCTCAGGAAGCAGCACCTTCAGATTTGGATTTTCTGGTATCAGAAAGGGAACAAAATAGACAAGATGAGAATCCACATCATGTTGACGTGGTGAGTACATCAGATACTTTGACTGCTAATTCTGCTGAAATAAACAGCCATGAGGCTAGAAGGAATAACAGAAGATTATTTTGGGATGCGTTTTCAAGGCGCGGTTCTAGGAGGCGTACAAATTCCAGAACATATTTGTTTTCGTCTGCTGGCTCTGATCATTTGAGATTTCCTGACAGACAGCTCCTTGATTTTAGTGGTGGATTTAGTGATGATGAGTTTTTAGGAGATTTAGGTTCTCATAGAAGTAGATCTCCAGGCAGTAATGATCAACATTTGATGCCCAGACATGAGGTACACATACAACTCTTTCGTAAATTTGCATTTTTGGGGATAATTTGAAAATATACTGAGCGATGGGTGGTTTATCGATTTATTCTTCTTTTATCGTATCTTTTTGTTCATTCATTTTGTTTCCAGTTCTTAGAAAACTTCAGGATCAATGTGTCGTTCCTGTTCATGTGGGGCCTCTGAGAATATCATAATGTCTTTTGGTTCAGTATGTGAGTAGGCCAGTTATAAATTAATTTTCTGTACAGCTCTGGGATAGACTTGGTGGTCCTCTTGATTCAACTGATTATCCACCCCCAGCTTGTCCTCGACGAGTACATGCTGATGGTTCATGCTTGTGCCAGTCCAATTCATTAGCTGAGGAATCTGGTCCACGCACTGGCATTTCTCGCATAGTTATGCTGGCTGAAGCATTATTTGAGGTAATCTTCGTCATCGTTCTTATAATCTTCAAACTTGTATGCATGCTCTTATGGTGCATAAATATTTATACATGTGTAAGCAGAGGGAATTGTTGATTATGTGACATTGGATAGATGGAGTTGGAAGCCAATCAGCCATGTTAAAGGATGATAAATAGACCGTCTCATATTGCAAATTTAATGAACTACCACATTCTCTGCACCTAAGCCTCCAATTGAAATCAGGCATAGCTATATTGATCTGAAATAACTGATCCAGTTGATTAGTTTATGTTGTATGTTTCCCGAATTTTCTAGACTGTTTTTTATGCAAACATGTTAGTAAAAACTTATGTTTAAGATGTTACAAAAAGCAACAGGGCTCAATTGATGTGTATATCCTTATTTGGTTCACATCATTCTGATTTATCATAAGTATTAATTGACATCACAATGGTTACTTTGTCAAACAGGTACTTGATCAAATTCATCAACAGCCGCTGTCGCTGTCGCTTTCCTTGTCAGTGACCTCAGTTCCTGCTCCAGAATCAGTTGTTGATTCTTTTCTGGTAAAGACACATGGGAAGTCAGAAAAATTGGAATGTGCAGACGATGTATCACAGTAAGTTTTGTCCTGCCTTTTGCAATGTTCCTCTAATGTAGAAATGGAAAATTTTCTAGAACTGGGTGGCTTGTTTCTTTCTTAATAATTCCTTATCAATTTATGAATGGAAAATTATTACTATGCTCATAATATGATAGAGAGAGTTGAAAAGCTAAAAGAATGAAATACCTAGCCTTTGGTGTTTTCTTTCACAAGATGGAGAGATATTTGGTTTTCATCTATTGTATCTTTAGTTGAGAATGCTAAAACTGTAAATTAAACATCCAAGTACATTCTCATTCTCCTTTCATTTTATCGTTCAAATTTAGCCGAGACTATATGGTAACGGGAAGAATCCTAAATTTGGATATATAACCACACATATCACTCTTATTTATATTAGACTCCAATGGAATAGCTTTCCTAAAATGAATCATTGCACTCACCCCACTTGTAATACAGTTTAAAGTTGGATAGATACTACTGCAGTTATAAAGTAATAGATTTCAGAATGCAGGAACCATAACTAATGGGGTCAAAAGTCAAAACTCATGTGAAGAATTAGAGAATGGCCTTATTTGTAGAGTGTCCAGATAGTATGTTCTAGGCCGACATGACAAATGGTTATTTTCGTTGATATGAGCTTTGCTTCTGATTGTTCTTGTGTATGATGAAATTGCTATGCAGGTGTAATATATGCCTGGCTGAGTATGAGGAAGGAGACAAAATACGAGTTCTGCCATGCCATCATGAGTATCATGCGTCCTGTGTGGACAAATGGCTTAAAGAAATACACGGGTATGTGATTATTACAGAGTGTGGACATATTCACCTGTTTTTATCCTGTCGTTTCCTGTTTTCTGTGTGTCGCTGCATTTTTCAACTGTAATGCCTGATTCATCTCTGGTGCACCAGTGTGTGCCCACTCTGCAGGGGAGATGTGAGTTTGGGTTCCACAGAGGGCTAAGATTCGTTTGAGGTGGTTAGTTTTGTACATATTTGTTTGAGAAGATGGGTCTTGAAGACCATGCATCTTGATGGAACTATTTTCCATTTATACTCTGGGATCATTGCTGACCCAATAGCAAAATCTTGTGCTCTTAACAGCCTTTATATTAGGATACCTCAATTAATCGAAATATGAGTTGAGCATCCTATGTTAGTGCTTGTACTAAATTTTTTCGTTCTTACACTGGGAGTCACAGTTTCCCAGTCCTGTATATTAAATAGTAGATTGTGTGATCTTTGTACTAGGATGGTGTCGTTTAGCCAAGACGACCATTGTCTAGTTGCACCGTTTGTGGTAAGACGCGCGATCCTTGTACTGAAATCATATGAGATCTAACCATTTTGCAATTTCGCTTCATTTTCTATTCTCTATGGTTTGTTAAGTTGTTGTGTATAATAGATTTGGTGAGAGTGCATATAAATCGAAATCCAAAGAATGGAACGTAGCATCCACATTCTACAAGAAGTGACATTTCTGGGCTGATTAAGGTATTTCAGCTATGTCTACATATTGATGCTGCTACTGCTAATATTTAAGATTTGGATGTGAATTCTCCTCATCAATTTTGTTGTGTCGTTGATTTCCCATCTCTCTCATGTGCTCCTTGAATTCTTTCCTCACCACGGCTAAAACCACTTCGCCATGTTGATCACACCATGATCTGAATCATCCAGAAAAGAATTGAACTATAAAGACGCTTCTCATTAGCTGAAAAAATGAAACTAGATAGCCTTACTTGGGAAATAACTTGTTCAAGTCCGCCTTGTCGGCAGGAAGCCTCGTTGAGATGGCTTCAATTTCATCATCTCTGAGCATACTAGAATAGACAAAATGCTTGTTAAGACAACAAACAACAATGGTGTATCGATTCTGAGAGTGGGATTCTTACGTTAGATGAGCGTCTGTGTCTCTTCTGATTCGCGATAGCTGCTTCTTTATATTCTTTGCTACAACCTACAACCACATTCTCAAGCAAACAAGCTCAGCATCGCCTACATTTTCTACAGAAATGGTGTATAAATCACAGACCTTATCCACGAAGAAATCAGCTGGCGCCCCATTCGGATGCAACTTTTTCTTGATCTGCCTAGTGTCTGGTCCCTCTCCGACTGGATTCGGAACGAGTTTCCCGCCATAACCTTCTTCCTCATCCACGGATGAAAACTGAGCTATTTTGTGCTTGGGTTCATTCCTCCTCCATTTCTTCAATCCATCAAATCCCCACACCCTCTTCCCCAGTTTCACTTTCTCTTTGCCCTCAGCCTCGTGTAGGTCACAGCTATCGCTTCCCTCTTCCTCTCTCTGAAGGGCGGCCCTCAACGTCGCCTTCTTCACCTTGCCACTAACACTCCTCTTCCTCTCATCAATCACCGGCGATGGCGAGCTCTCCTCCATGAGAATAGACTTAAAACCATCTCCTCTCTCGTCCGATCTACTGCTGCAGCCTGCATTAACTGCGCCGTTCTCCTTCAACTTCCCATGTTTATCCAAAGATGCAAGACCTAAAACTGATGCAACTCCTTTCATTCTTTTCACTCTCAAGCCTCCTTTAGAAGCTGAGATAACTGGTTGATTGGCAGAGCCTTTGTCATCCTTGAGATCTATTTCGGACCATTCGTCATTTGTAGTCTCCTTGTGCAGCACCCCAACTATCACAGCCCGTGCCTCGATCTCAGCTCCTTGAACTGCAAGCCTCTGCAGCAAAGGCCTCTTTGATGCATGATACTCTTCTTCTGATATGCATTTTGCATAGAGCAACTCCTATTAGGACAAAATCCATATCAACAACATGATTTCTTCCTCATATCTTCTCTAATTTGAGACATCTATAGTAACAATGTGAAATCAAGATTTCATCTTTAAGCCCACCTCCAAATTGCATAATCTCAGCTAAGAACTCACAAATTACTAACCTAGTTAAATCATAATTGTGATTAGCAAATCCATCAGAAAGCAGGTAAATGACTGACCTGTAAGAAGATCAACTTATCCCTCAAGATCGATGGCGGCTCGTGATCAGCTGGCGAGGCAACGAGGGTGTCGAGAAGGTGTGTTCTAAAAGCAGAGACCTCATTTGCAGGAACAATGCCTTCTTTAGAAAGTCCTATCAAGTTGAGTATCTGGTGGAATGAATCCTGCTGCCACTTGAGATTATCTGACTGCTGCTTGGACAGGCGTTGCTCGGCCGCCGCGATGGCCGGATGCGGCCTCTTCTTCAAGGAGAAGGGGAGGATTGTCTTGCAAATCGAAGTGATGGAGTCTTGCAATGAGGTGTAGTAGGTGGGAGTGTATGTGTACACCATTTTTCTTGTAAATAATTTTGTGGGATTTTCGTTCTAACTCTATTGAGATCGAAGCTGCTCGGATTTATGGAATTTTCACAATCTGATTTTTACTTTCTATTTTGAGACAGGAAGAAGTGGTTTTGTTTCTGGTAATTTTTTGCTGAAAGAGTTTTTGAATGTAAAGTTGGAAACTAGCCGTTAGGGCTTTTAACTCTAGGTTTGAGCTGAACGACGGCGTTTCGGTAACTCCATTAAATGGGCCATATTCTTCATATACGTGGGCTGCTGGATTTATCGGCCCAAATGGTGTTTATCAATTTTAATGAAAACTTCAAATTTTGAAGAATAGTTTATTATGTGGAAACTGGAAACTTTATATTAATCCTAAACTTCATTTTATGTTTTGCGATTCAAGAAAATGATCGAAACGAACTTATACTAATAACTAATAAGCACCACAACATTTTATAAACAAAAAACAGAGAATGACTGAGTCGTGGGAAATCATACAAAACAAATAACAAGACAAAACGTTTGCAAGGATTCTACTCGTATAGACTAGGTATTTAACACCACAGATGATATAGAAGCCTATAATTCATATTGGTTTCAAGCAATATATAATCCATTATGGGATTCGGCCTCTCGTCCGATGCCAAAAAATACCACGATACAGCTACAGCAGTAGTTCCCCTCTCCCGTTCTTCACTGTGCATAGCTATTGATGTGGGGGTGGCTTCTGATCAACAAGACCAAGAATATATCTGTCTGTAGCTTCTTCACGAGAATCGCTCATTAGTAGGTTTAGCACCTGTGCCACTGTATGATCGAAGAATCAAGCAGCTGGATGTGTAAAAGTTTCAGACCTGGGAAAACGGGAGACTAACTTTACCTCTTTCGTTTGCTTTTTGGAGTAGATGAAGAAGAGGGGTTGCTGTGCCAATTCCTTTTCCGTTGATTGATGAACCAGTTGTTTATCTGCTTTAGTTGCAAACCAGTTTCCTGCACCAGCCTCGCCTTGTCTTCCTCCTGGCAGAGCATATTATATGATATCAAGAGTTGAGACGAATAAAGGATCAGTTCGACACAAAGAAGTTGTTTGAGGTCCAGAAGAGCTTACTGTAGGATACGGCCATTTAGAATGTGACTGCCACCATGCTTTCAATACTGACGTGGTATCACCAGGCAGTTTTCCTGCTCTTCTTTTTCGTAGTATTTCTTCTCTGATATCCACAATCTTCTCCTTATAATCCTAGAAAGTGAAAGCTCATCTTCTTAAGATTAATTCAAACTTCTCTTTTTTTAGAAAAAGATAAATTTAAACTCAAAACAGGGCAGGGCTCAAGGGAGAAGCAGTGTGTTTGAAGATTTATGTTCACCTGTTTGAGCTCGTGCTTTAACTCTTGCCTCACACGTTCCATCAAAGATCTCTCGGTTTCACTTGGTACCAGAGGACCAAATCCCATATTGTCTCCTCCATCGAGGCTTTCATCAAATAAGTTGGTCTCACTATCGGCCTGGTCCTCATCATCATCAGACATGGTTGCTCCTGAACCTTCTCCTGGTGCTACACCTGTAGCGAATATACCCAATACATTAATTCAAAAAGTTCAGGTCTGATTCATGACGGTGCAAAGGGAAATGTGAAGAATGATTTAGACAAAGTCAATAAAGTAGCATCTGCCATGTATGATGCTCTAACAGAACAGGAAAGGGTTATATAGAAATTTAACTTTAGCTTGTAATTGGGCAACAAATAGAAGAGAATCAAATAGTGGTTTCATATCAACAGCTGGAATTCAGTAACAGTCTTCAGAAAGTTTGATCTTTTCACTTCAATAGCATTCAAGTTAATCCAACTACTCCATCCGTCCAAGAATAATTGCCACAATTTCCTTTTCAATCCGTCCACAAAATATTGTCACTTTCCATTTATAGTAATAGGATCCACACAACTCACAATATCACCACGTACTTAGAGTTGGACCCTTACTTCCCTCACACTACCAACTATTTTATTAGTCATGTTATCCACAACGTGGGAAATCTTTCGTGGACGGAGGGAGTATTGAGTTGTCACTTATGTGATATAGGTCTATATAGGAGACCTGCTACTTACTTTAGTCCTTTGTCACTTCGAAAACCAATAAGGTAATTCCACGCGTATAAAGATACACATCTAACAGGAAGGTGGGTGCAAATCAAGATGAATAATGAATAACATTTATGCCAAATTCAATTATCAGCGAGCTAAGCAGGAAGATTCAGCAGAATTGGGAGGAAATGATACTTCTACAACTAAGCTGCGTATCCTCCAAAGCAGGAAACCAACCAAAAGAATGACTTTAAAAATATAAAAGATCAAGCACGGAGCAAAAAGCATAACACAATAATTCTACATGAAAAAAAAAATCAGGGAAATGGGTCTGCCCTGCACAAGAATTTTGAAAATTGAAGTGAGTGTAGTTTTAAAACCATACTCCCTTGAACTGATAATGGAGTAATTTCTAGTCATCCACAAATTTTTGGAAATGACTGAACGAAGAAAGATGGTCTGTGACTAAGATTTGGAGTTTTGGGTATGAAAACCAGATCAT
This sequence comes from Salvia splendens, assembly GCF_004379255.2. Classification (NCBI taxonomy): domain Eukaryota; kingdom Viridiplantae; phylum Streptophyta; class Magnoliopsida; order Lamiales; family Lamiaceae; genus Salvia; species Salvia splendens. The sequence continues at coordinate 10,778,285 of NC_056040.1, forward strand.
AAACTGAAAATGGTTGCAATTTTAAACTAGAATTGGAAACATGGAATCAGATGATAACCTGTCAGGCTTTGCAGAGATTGCTCAAGCTCCCAACATGCCATGACTGCTTCCATGGCATGAACTCGGACATGTTGCTGCAGTTGTTCTTTAAAGGAGGATAGCAATAGAACATAATGTGTCTGCAAAAAGTTAAATTTTAAGAAATAGGGATTCTGCAACATCATACTAATTGATAATACTATGATTTCCACTTCTCCCAAATATAATGATAACATTTTGGAACATCTCAGCTGGAGTTAGTTCGTTAAACTTTGGAGGGCTTCAAAAGCACATCTTAGGGCCACCAATATTTATCACCAAAACAATTTTGAATGCCAATGACCAAAGTATGAATGAGTATTACTCCAATTTTAGTCAAATCAATGTCAATTGTCAACACAGATGAAATTAGACAAAATGGACCCTTCCATCTCCTAAGCTGTAGTTGAAAGAGTTTTCTTCATTGAGTGGAGAAGCCATATAGAAGCATGCAGATTGCAGAGCATGTCACAAGTGGAGCTACATCAAGAATAAGATTCTCAAAAGCACTAAAATATAGAGTTCCAATAATTAGAGTAGAGATAGTAAGAGATTCCGAGTTTGATGTGACAAACAGATATACCTACACACATTACAAGAGTTGGAACTCCAGCTATATTCCTTTAGGAATCACTACTTCCACAAATATCATCAGATCGAGGTGCTGAAAATTGAATGATACTATTCCCCTAAACTATTCTCTCCAATCCTCATTTTACGACGACTTCATCGACAACGCCTATGTTATTCAAGCTAATTAAGGATTGAAACCATCCCAAAACCTAACCAACAAATTCCAATTCTTCAGAGTTGACTATAGAAGATGAATTGAATTATCTGATAATAATTGATTCTGAAAACAGACTTGAGGGAGGGCATGTGTAAATTTGAGATGGAACAAATTGATTCAATTACCATGAAATTGTCGAGGTCTTTGTCATCGAGAGGGTGATGGGAGTGGCCGAGGACGGAGTATTTGGCGACGACCTGCTGGGAAAGGGCGAGCTGGGCGTCGATTCTGGGGAGCTGGTCGACGGGAGTAGCAATCCGGAGGCAGGAGACGTGCGCCGACAGAAGCTGATCGTAGAGGGGGTGGGAGAGGATGTCTGCCTTGCACTTCTCCCTCTCCCAGTTGGTGTTGGCGTTGGAGTTGGAGTTGCTCTTGTCTCCTCCTCCTCCTCCGCTGTGATCGCTGGTGGCGGTGGGGCTGGGTTGGCTGTGGGTGGGGAGCCAGTGGTGGTGGTTGAGCCAGGTGGAGGTGGCGGAGGGGTGGTCGGAGTAGTGGAGGGGCATATCTTGGGAGAGGTGGTGGTGGTCCTGCTGCTCAAAGGCCATGCCTGTGCTGCGTCAATGAATTATGATGAGACTCTTTTGTTTCTCTCCCAGTCCCAGCTATTAATAGGAGTACTCCATTTCTAGAGAGAGAGAGAAATGGAGTTCCAAGTGTTGAATGGAGTATGGACGATGAAGTTGAGGGTGCTTTTTTTCTTTGCTTTGCTTTGCTTAAAACAAAAATCTTGACAAATTTTTCTAGCTTCGCCTAGGGGTACATTCGTCAATTCCTATAATATGATTGATGTCTTCCTCTTTCTTTCTTTTTTCTATTTCTAGTTTGGAACAATTCATTTATAATTGAACTCAAACGACACACCAAACTCTCGCACACAACCATTATATTGAATACTTTTATAATTAAAAAAATGAAAAGTTGGATGGTAATTGGTAGTATGTTCATTTATTAATTCCTTTAGATTGTTTCGTATCATGGAATTGGACTTGTAAAATTAGAAATGAAGATTGGTAGTGTAAAAATATTTAAATTTAGAATTGAATTCCAATTTCAATTCATTTCAATTCTACAATTTAAATTTCATATTAAAAGTGGATAGTTGAAATTCTAAATAATGTGTACTTTATAAAATTTGGCACTTTTACACACAACACACACTTGCACAAACAAACACTATACATGCACACTCAAACGAACTACTAGTATATAATTTATGCAAATTCAATTCTATTGAATTTTAATTTCGATTCAATTCTAATTTCGCGTAGCAAATAGATCCTTATTTTTCCTTCATTGTCTTTTTTTCCTTCATTTTTGAAAAGGTTTTTTTCTTTTCATATTTGTTAATCCTATTTGTCTTATTTTATCCCTTCGTTTTCTCATACTTGTAATTTTGTATAAGGTCAATTTATATCTCTTTCTTGTTATCGTTGTTCTACTTTCTTCGCCCTCTTACTTAGGGCTTGTTTTAAGAATTATGTGGTCGCATTCAATAATGTATATATGTATAGTCATCATAAGTATATGTATATGCAACACAATTCATATTGGCATGATTATATAATCATTCTTGTCTTTCATTTGATTGTTGATGGTTGGGCGAATTTTTGATGGTGATGAATGCTGGAAAATACAGATCACGACACAGAGATTTACGTGGTTCGATTTACTGAGGTAAATCTACGTCCACGGGAAGAAAAGAGGGCAGAGTTGTATTGCTTGATCTGTTTTCTACAGCTTACAATACAGACTTGCTATTTGATATTTGATCTCTAGAGAACTTCTTTAGAACTTAACCCTTTTCTATCTGATCTAAGTTCTATTTATACATTGAACTAAGATCGTGGCTTGCATCACCACTAATGATGGTTGTGGATGTCGTGGAGGTCATGGAGATCCTGCATGGGTCCACTATCTTGCATGAGATCCTGCATGAGTCCACTATCTCTGTACTTGGTCCACTATCCTGCATGAGTTGACTATCTTTCAGTTCGGTCGAATACTGAGACCGAACTGCTGAACTATTGCCGAGCAGCTTTAGCCGATCTGAGAGTAGAGCTTGACTGGTCGGCTTTTACCGAGCTGTAGGCTGGGGCCGAACTCTTTGGTAATGCCGAACTGATACTCTTGGCTTTGGGCCGATGGGCCGTCACTGCTGTTGGGCTTGTTTAGTCCGTACCCCATCACTACCCCCCCCGAAAGGCGAAGTGAATCACTTCGGCGAAGCGAGTCACTTCGGCATTCTGGATAAAGGTACGGGGGAGGCTGACGTCAGGGGACGTGCCTTGCGCGTGACCGCATTAAATGCGACAGTAAAATCCGGCCGTTGAATCCTGAAAAGGTGGGATTCGAAACGGTGCGATGATTTTGAAATCTTCTCCGAATCTGATAAATACGCCCTTTCTTCATCCTTTGAATACTCTTGCTATTGCTTCTTCTGCACTCTGTCTCTTTTGCGTAAAAATTTCCTTCCGCTTTCAAGAATTTCTTCAGAATTTCTTCAGATTTTGCAAAGAGTAAGAACCATGTCTTCTTCTTCTTCTTCTGAGTTAGGTAGCGGTAGGAAAGGGGGCAAGGGGTCTTCTAGCCGGAAAGAGTCCGGGGAGAAGACTGTAGAATACTTTCACAGCGTCTTGAGTAAGGACACCGTGATATCTCTACACGAAAAATATCTTCTTCCCGGGGGGAAGGCGGTGGTTCCCGACGATGATCATAGGGCTAACGACCCGCCGGAGGGTTATGCCACCGTTTACGAAGCCTGCTTAGAATGCGGGCTTCGTTTCCCTCTTCCCCCACCTTTTGTAGAGCTTCTTGATTTTTTTCAACTCCCTTTAGGTCAGGTGACTCCGAATTCTTGGAGGCACTTGTCGGCTTTTGCTGCCGAACTCCGTAGGCTAGATAAGGATCTGTCTCTGCGGGCAATCCTTAATTTTTTCCAGTTTAAAAGGAAGGGATCTTGGTTTTACTTGATCCCCTTACAGCCTTTTAGGGCCTTCTGCAAAACCAAGTGGCCGAAATGGCAAAACCGTTTCTTTTTTTATAATAGGACTTCAGCTCCGGGCTTTCCTTGGAGAGGGCCGAAGTCCGTGATTCCCCATCCTCGGTTAGAACCGTTGGCCGAGCTCGAGGGCGAGCTCAATAAGATTCCTATGATTAGGAAACAATACTCGGAAACTGAGCTCGTCAAGGGCGACCTCGTGTTCAATATCTCGTCTTCGGACGAAGAGACTGAGGGTGAGGATTTCTTTTTTATGCCTTACTGCTTTAGCGGCGAAAACTAACCTTGTTTCCTTGTTTTTCGGTAGTGAACATATTGAATAAGCTGAGCCGCAAATCTTCGGAGTCCAAGGAGCCGGAGAGGCCGAAAACCACCAGCTCGGCGTCTGATGCCGAGAGGACTCCGAAGAGGCAAAAAACCTCTTCGGATCCGAAGAAGCCGGAGTCGACTTCGGCAAAGGGGAAGGGGAAGGCCCAGAAGCCCCCGAGAGCGCCAGAGAAAGACGTGGTCTTGGCGCCTCCTTCGGAACATATCTGTGAGCCGTTTTTATGGCCCACGGACTTCGCCGAGGTGAATTCTCTTCTTGATTTTCTGGCCTTGCTTTTTTCCTGTATTTTTTGTGGCCCCTTTGTTTGACTTTTTTCTTTATCCATTTTCAGAGGAACGATATGCTCTCCAAGCTCGTCGCCGTCGAACTCTCCAAAGCGTCCAATGACTATGCTGAGATGCAGAGGAAGTTGGCGGCTGCTTGTCATCGGGCCGAACAGGCTGAGGCCAACTTTGAGAAGGCCAGAGCTGCTAGGATTTCGGCCCAGGATGAAGCTCAGTTTGCCAAAAACCAGCTCGTCATCCAGCGAGAGCAGACGAAACGGAGGGATGTTGCTGCCGTGGTTGCCCAAGGGGAGGTTCTCCGTGCTTTCGCGGAGAAACTCTTTCTGAGCAACCAATTTTCAGCCTTTGTCGGTGATCTGCTGAAACTGATGACCGATAAAGCCGAGCAGGGTCCCGAAGTCATCCTGCCGCTGTACGGCCGAGAGATAGCAGCTCGGCTTCAGAGTCTGCCGGTGCTTGAGGAGCTTGCTTCGTCCTCGGTCCTGCTTTCTGCAGACCAAGTTCGTAGTTGCCGAGCTGACCGCGATGAGAACATGGAGGCTATCTTTGCCTCCATAGGGTCAGTTTCACCCGCTCCAATTTTCCATGGAGAGGGTGAGACCGAGCAGCATGAGCGGCAGACCGGCGATGAGCAGGCCGAGCAGGAGGCGCAGCAGATCGGCTACGGTGGCGCCGAGCAGGCTGGGGAGAGCAGGGAGGCCGAGGCTGAAGCTGAAGCAGACAAGGAGAAGGAAGCTGAACCTCACCGAGAAGGCGGAGACGAAGCTAGCGGAGTATGATTTCATCTTCCTTCTCTTAGTTTAGTTTCTTCCTTCTTGTAAAACGGCCTTGAAGCCCTTGTGTAGAAAATTTTTTTTCTTATGAATGAAAAAAAATCTTCTTTCTGCTCTTGTGTCTTCGTATAGCCTTTCGTACTCTCTTACTCCTGTTGTGGTTTACTACCTGCTCGGTAAGCTGAAATGCCGAACTGACGTAGCTGCTTTGTATTCTTAACTCTCAAGGAGCTGGAGGTACTTCACTGGAAGCGGCTGTACTCTTCGGCTTTAGACGAAGCTGAGAAAAGAGCTATAGCTGACCAGATGAAGAATGACGAACTCTTGGCTCGTTCAATGAAGCTGGAGGCCGATAATAAGGACTTAGAGTCCGAAAAGAAGGATCTGGAGGCCGAGCTGAACACTGTCGTCGCTGAGAGGACTGCGTATGAGGATTTCATCTGCAGGCGTGGGGGAATGACCATCTCTGAAGTTCAGGAACGAGTTGACGAACTGTGGGAGGAATATCATGTACTCCGGAGGAACAATGCGCTGGAGAGCTCGGCTTGCCAACAAGTCGTGAAATCATTGCGGCGCTGGGCTTCTCGGTACGACATCATTCTTTCCCGGCGTCCCTCAATCGAGAGATTCCTTAGGCATTTCCCGTCAACAGATGGTCACACTCCAGCTCAAACCCCTGATTCACTTGCTCAAAACCTTACTCCAAGTCAGTAACGAACTCAGGAACAGCCGGAAACGTCAAGACAAGGACGGACTGAAGTTCGTAGAGGAGCTGTGATTATGAGTGAGCAAGATCAACAAATGCTTCGTGAAGAGACTCTTCGCCGCCGAGGTGCTAGGGCTTCCCGGGCTCAGAGAAGAGGTGGCAGGTCGATTAGAGCATCTCGTCGACCTGCTTATTCTGCAGCTGCCTGGAACGCCCGAACTCAGCTTCACGAGGATTTTGTGAATAGATGGCTCAACTTTAGCAACTCTGGACAGTAGAATAGTCCTTTGTAATAGCGTAACGCCATCTCGTAGGGTAGCGGAGTTGTGTGCCGAACAAGATTTGAAAAATGAAATTTTGTTTTCGCTTCTAACACTGTGTATTTACAGCTTAGCGAAAAAATTTCATCGTACTTGTCCTCGGTCTTATGAAGTAAACTTCTTTGACCGGACTTGGTCCTTGGTCTTATGAAATAAACTTCTTTGACCGGACTCGTCTTTGGTCTGATGAAATAAACATCTTTGACCGGACTCGTCTTTGGTCTAATGAAATAAACATCTTTGACCGGACTCGTCTTTGGTCTGATGAAATAAACATCTTTGACCGGACTCGTCTTTGGTCTGATGAAATAAACATCTTTGACCGGACTAAGCTTGTGTCCTAATTTGGCGAGTTTTATCGCTTGGATCGGACTTTCCGTTGTCCTAATTTGGGGATCGGACTTTCCCTTGTCCTAATTCGGCGAGTTTTATCGCGTGGATCGGACTTTCCCTTGTCCTAATTCAGGCAAGTTTTATCGCGTGAATCGGACTTTTGTTGCAGTTCGTTTCAGACGAAGTGCTTGATTCTTAAGCTGAATTGTGGTCTTGTATCCTCTTTAGAAGCTTGGACTTCACAATCGTTAGCTTATTGCAGTTCGTTTCAGACGAACTGCTTGTTTAAGCTGAATTGTGGTCTTGTATCCTCTTTAGAAGCTTTGACTCACAATCGTTGGCTTGTATATGTTCTAAGAAGGGGATCAGCCTTCGAAGAACAAGATACCTCAGTAACATTTGTAAGAGACGACACGCACAGAGACAGACAAAACACACAGACAAAACGCACAGAGACAAACAAAGACCAAGCAAACCAAAGAAAGCACATTGACCGAACAGGACTCAAGACTGACTGACCGGACTGTCTCTTACAAATGGAACTTCCTGAGGTTGGAAATGTGCCATGTTCGGGGTACCTGTTCTCCTGACATGTGAGCCAATTTGTAAGACCCTTTGCCGAGGACTTCTGACACCCGATACGGACCTTCCCATGTGGGTTTGAGCTTGCCCAGCTTTTCTGCTCGGCTTACTTCGTTGTTTCTCAAGACGAGATCTCCCACTTGAAATTGCAGCTTCTTCACCCTTTGGTTGTAATACCGGGCTACTTGCTCCTTGTACTTGGCTGCTTTTATGCATGCCAATTCTCTTCTTTCTTCGGCAAGATCTAGCTCGGCTCTCAGTCCGTCGTCATTCATTTCTGCTGAGAAATTTAGAGTTCGGGGACTGGGTATGCCGATCTCCACCGGAATCACGGCTTCAGTGCCGTACACAAGACTGTACGGAGTTTCACCGTTGGAGGTTGTGGGTGTAGTTCGGTAGGACCATAGGACTTGAGGGAGATTTTCTACCCATTGTCCTTTGGCTTGTTCTAACCGAGCTTTTAACCCTTTCACCAGGATACGATTTGTTACCTCCGTTTGTCCGTTTGCTTGTGGATGAGAGACCGAAGTGAACCGCTGTTGAATATTCAGCTCTTGGCACCAATTCTTGAACGTCTTGTCGGTGAACTGAGTCCCGTTATCCGAGATGAGGATGTGGGGTATGCCAAATCGGCACACTATGTTCTTCCAGACGAAATCCAATGCCTTCGAGCTCGTTATCGTAGCTAATGGTTCAGCTTCCACCCACTTCGTAAAGTAGTCCACGGCAACGATTAGGAATTTTATTTGCCGAGGAGCTTGTGGTAGTGGTCCTACTATGTCTATACCCCATTGCATAAAAGGCCAAGGGCTTTGCATAGTGGATAGATCGGTCTGCGGCATCCTTGGGATATTTGCATGGATTTGGCACTTCGGGCATGTCTTGACGAGCTGCACTGCTTCTTGTACCAAGGTTGGCCAATAATATCCCCATCTTAGAACTTTTTTAGCTAAAGCTCTAGCTCCGATGTGGCTGCCGCACGATCCTTCATGAACTTCTCTGAGGATGTAGTCCGTCTCTTCTGGCCCTATACATCGTAATAACGGCTGAAGGTAGGACTTTCTGTATAAGACTCCTTCATGAAGTTCGTACCGAAGTGCTCGGCATGTGATTTTCCGAGCTTCTCTCTTACCCTCGGGCAGTTGTCCTTGACCTAGATACTGTAAGATCGGCGTCATCCAGTTCGGCGAGCTGGTTACTGAATGTACCTCAGCTTCATCAATGCTTCGATGCATCAATTCCTCCACCTTTGAGCTTGGACATGCGGCTAACTTACTTAAAGCATCTGCTCGGCTGTTTTCTGCTCTGGGAATGCGGATTATCCGAAAATAAGAGAAACTTCGGCTAATGCTTTGCGCTTTGTCTAAATATTTCCTCATCCTCTCATCACGGGCTTCACTTGTACCCAACATGTGATTCACTATGACTTGTGAATCACAATGGATTTTGAGAGACTTGATACATAGACTTTGCGCTAGCTGGAGTCCGGCAAGGAGGGCTTCGTATTCGGCTTCGTTATTAGTGGTTGGGAATGAGAACCGAAGTGAATAGGTTACCTCGTGTCCATCGGGAGCGATAAGCAGAATACCAGCTCCACTTCCCGTTTTATTCGAAGCTCCATCTACGAATCCGCTCCAGCAGTCCGGCGGCTCTTCTTCGGATTCCAAGGGCTGTGCTAGTTCGGCATTGGCAGAATTTTTCTGTTCGGCAATGACAGGGATTGCTTGATCGAACTTGGCCTCTGCAAGAAAATCTGCCAAGGCTTGTCCCTTGATGGCTTTTCGAGGTAGGTACTCGATTGAGTGTTCTCCCAGCTCTATGGCCCATTTGGCGATTCTGCCTGATGCTTCTGGCTTGGTCAAAACTTGCCGAAGAGGCAGATCGGTTAAGACGCATACCTTGTGAGCATAGAAGTATGGCCGCAGTCTCCTTGCTGCATTTACTAACGCCAGAGCAATTTTTTCCAGAGGTTGATACCTTGTTTCTGGACCTCTTAATGCTCGGCTTGTAAAGTAGATGGGAAACTGCTTTAGGCCTTCTTCTCGTACAAGCACCGCGCTAATGGTTTGATCGGATGCCGCTAAGTATAAGAAAATCACTTCGGCATCTGTTGGAGCAGAGAGAATTGGAAGCTCGGCTAAATAACTTTTGAGCTCGTCAAAAGCCTTTTTCTGCTCGGCTCCCCACTCAAACTTTGGTGCCTTTTTTAACACTTTGAAGAACGGCAGTTGCTTTTCGGCTGCTTGGGAAAGGAATCTATTCAATGCGGCTAGACATCCAGTTAGTCTTTGCACATCGTGTATGGACTTCGGCATCGCCATGTTCTGAATAACTTGAACTTTTGAGGGATTTGCCTTGAGTCCGTCCTTTGAAACCCAACAACCCAGAAATTTTCCCGAATCTACCAAAAAGGTACATTTTTGGGGGTTGAGTTTGAGGTTGGCTTTTCGGAGCACGTCGAGAGTGGATTTGAGGTTGTCTTCGTACTCCGAAGTGCTTTTGCTTTTGACAACTATGTCGTCGACATACACTTCAACATGTTTTCCGATTAGGTGCCGAAAAAGCTTGTCTACCATCCTTTGATAAGTGGCTCCGGCATTCTTTAAACCGAATGGCATCTTTTTATAAGCGAAAATGCCGAAATCGGTAATGAAAGCTGTTTTCGGAGCGTCACTCTCATCCATCAACACTTGGTGATATCCTTTGTATAAATCAAGAAAACAGAAAATTTCGAAGCCGATCAAAGCTTCTACTTTTTTATCTATATTCGGAAGGGGATAGCAATCTTTAGGACAGTGCTTGTTTAGATCGGTAAAATCTATGCACATCCGCCATCGTCCTTCTTTTTTCTTGATCATCACAGGATTGGCCACCCAAGAAGGATATTTCACCTCGAATAGTACATCCGCTTTTAGTAATTGGCGGACTTCGTCATGGATGACTTGGCTTCTTTCTGCCGCAAAGAGTCTTTGCTTCTGTTTTACTGGCCGGATTGAAGGATCAATATTTAACCGATGAGTGATTACCTCGGGGGGCACTCCGGTCATGTCCAACGGAGACCATGCAAAGACATCTTTGTACTCCTTGAGGAGCTGAATGGTCTTTTCCCGGAGTAGAGGCGTTCCTGCGAAGCCGATCTTGACCGTTCTGGATGGATCATCTTCGTATAACTGAACGGTCATTGAGTTCGGCTCTGAAGTGACTTCGGTCATCTCGCTTGCCTCTGACTCCGGTTGCTGTGATTGCTATGCTTGATGGTGCCGAACTGATTGCTCGGCACTTTTAAGCGCAATCTGTAGACATTCTTTTGCTCTCTTTTGATCACCTCGGATGACCGCTATCCCACCTTTAGTGGGGATCTTGATGGTGAGGTGATAAGTAGAGCAAACGGCCCGAACTGTGTTGAGCCAGTCTCTCCCCAGGATGATGTTGTACGGGGACCGAGCTTTCACCACAAAGAACTCGATCATCGTATTGGAGCTTGTAGGCGCTTTTCCCACCGTGATCGGAAGGCTGATAATACCTTCAGGGCGGGTGTCCTCCTGGGCGAAACTTTTCAGAGGAAGTGGAGCCGGACTGAGCCGAGCTGGATCCACTTCCATTTTATCGAAACATTCTTTAAAAAGAATGCTGACTGACGCTCCTGTATCCACAAATACTCTGTGGATCAGTTTGTTTGCCACTCCGGCTTGAATGACAATAGCGTCTTGGTGAGGAGAGATGGCTGGGACGGGATCGGCATCTGAAAATGTAATCACTTCGTCTTTCTTCAGCCTTTTATGTGTTGGCTCCTCTTGATTGGAACCTCTGCGTTCTGCTTTTAGGGACGACTTAGTCTTCCCGGCAGGGAGAGCATCAATAGTCTGGATTACTCCATCATATTGCGGCTCGTCGTCGTCTTCGGGATCCTCATGCCTTTTCGGATCCTGAGGATTGCAGTTCGCACCTCTCTGCCTTTTGTTCTTTTTCGGCTGCTTGCTTTGGTATTTTTTTAACGTTCCTGTTTTCACAAGAACATCAATACCTGCAGCCAAATTTCGGCACTCCTCGGTATCGTGACCGTGGGCTTGATGGAAGGAGCAATATTGATCCTGAGGTCGCCGCGCGGCTGATTTCGTCATCCGCTTTGGTTTTTCGAACATATCGGAATGTAGTTCGAAAATTTCCGCTCTTGACTTGTTTAATGGTACGAACTGAGCGGGCGGCTTCTCAGGATTGAGACGTGGCCCCAATCTGCCTTGTACCGGTGCCCTTTGAATTCTTTCAAAAGGAGTTCGGCGAGGAAGCACCTGGCCGCTTTGATCGGGCTTCTTTTTCTCTTCTCGGGATGAGCTGTCTAAAGACCGTTTTCGACGGTCTGCCTCATCCGCACGGGAAAACTGGTCCGCAATGTCCCACATTTCTTGAGCTGTTTGCGGACCGCACTCCACGAGCTTTCTGTAGAGAGCTCCGGGCAGGATTCCATTTTGGAATGCCGAAATGACAAGTAGATCATTGAGATTATCTACTTGTAGGCATTCCTTATGGAATCTCGTCAGGAAGTCGCTGATCTTTTCGTCGCGACCTTGACGTATAGAAAGCAGCTGAGCCGAAGTAATTCGGGCTTCCGCTTTCTGAAAGAACCTCCTGTGGAAAGCATCCATTAGATCTCGGTAGGATCTAATGCTGCCTTGAGGAAGGCTGTCGAACCACCTTCTGGCGTTCCCGATGAGCAGCTCGGGGAACAGCTTGCACATATGGACCTCATTGAGACCCTGGTTCGCCATATTATATTGATAGCATCCCAAGAAGTCATGAGGATCCACTAGCCCGTCATAAGTCATTGACGGTGTCCGGTAGTTCCGCGGCAAAGGAGTTCGGGTGATATCGTCCGAGAACGGAGTCTTTAATGCTCCGTACATGGCGAACCCGACATCTCTTCGGTACGGAGGAGATGGAGTTCTCCTGTGGTTCCGGTACCGAGGAGGAACAGGAATATGTCGGGGTTGAGGATTCTTTCTCCTGGAAGACACGTCACTACTGCGGTAGTGACTTTCATGTCTGGATGAGGAGGGAGAATCCGCCGTTGTCTTCTCCGGCTGTTGGCTCTTCTGCAGGAAGGTTAAGAACTCCTCCTGCTTCTCGGCCAAGAACAGCTTGACAGCTTCATTTAAATCGGGCTGCTGGGAAGACTCGGTGCGATCTCTCCTGGAGTGGCTTGTTCCTTCTTCGTGAGAACCGGAGGTAGATGTCTCCCGAGGCCGTTTTTCAGACCTGCGAGCTGGACTAGCTTCCTCACGGTTATCACGAACGGTATTATGGGTGTTATGTGATCTGGTATGCATTTTTTTTTTTTTTGGGTGGAAAAAGGGTCAAAAATTCGCTTTATCACAAATTTGATTCTCTGTTTCCCACAGACGGCGCCAGTGATGGTTGGGCGAATTTTTGATGGTGATGAATGCTGGAAAATACAGATCACGACACAGAGATTTACGTGGTTCGATTTACTGAGGTAAATCTACGTCCACGGGAAGAAAAGAGGGCAGAGTTGTATTGCTTGATCTGTTTTCTACAGCTTACAATACAGACTTGCTATTTGATATTTGATCTCTAGAGAACTTCTTTAGAACTTAACCCTTTTCTATCTGATCTAAGTTCTATTTATACATTGAACTAAGATCGTGGCTTGCATCACCACTAATGATGGTTGTGGATGTCGTGGAGGTCATGGAGATCCTGCATGGGTCCACTATCTTGCATGAGATCCTGCATGAGTCCACTATCTCTGTACTTGGTCCACTATCCTGCATGAGTTGACTATCTTCCAGTTCGGTCGAATACTGAGACCGAACTGCTGAACTATTGCCGAGCAGCTTTAGCCGATCTGAGAGTAGAGCTTGACTGGTCGGCTTTTACCGAGCTGTAGGCTGGGGCCGAACTCTTTGGTAATGCCGAACTGATACTCTTGGCTTTGGGCCGATGGGCCGTCACTGCTGTTGGGCTTGTTTAGTCCGTACCCCATCAATTGTGTCATTAAATGTCATATAAGGCATATGAGCACATCGTGTTATCTTGATTGTTTTTTCTTTCATTTACTTTTGTACATGAAAAAAACTTATAATTTTTATGTTTGTAAAACATTTTCTTCGTTAGGATATCCATGAAGGCACTGTTATAAGTATGTAATAATATATTTGTAAAATTAATGTGTGGTTATATAAATATATCTGTCTGCTTGCATATTATCTTAAAACTATACTACATCACAATTCGCAGTTATCCTAAGGGAAAGTCCAAACGCTAAGCCTAGTTCTGGAGTTGCAAACCCAATCCGACTTCGACACAACGGTGAGTTGCTAACTGGAGTCATGAATTAAAACTAGTTTTGTAAACCCCAAATAGCAAAGCCTTGAAATTTAGACATGATGAAAAAACAAAATCCTAAAATTGATTAAATAATGAAATTAATGTGGGTTCAGGTTTAAGTATAATGTTGTGAAGAACTAGCTTTTTGTCCATGTCAGAAAAAACTAACTTCGGCTCCACTACCAACTCCGTCGATCTCATTCATGATCTAATTGTGAATTATATAGTAAAGTTATGGTTTAATTTACAGAATTCGGATGATTATATGATTTCGCATCCTAAAGAGTAGTAATTCGCATTGTTAAGTTGATCTTAATTGATTGACTTTCACATCTGGCAATAAATATGGTAGTGTTAATTTTGGCCCCATTGGCCTTCAAATTCAAACATGAATAACTACTTAAATCATATCCCAATTACTCTTGTGTCGAAACCTACCACATTTCTTAGCTCCGACATCCTGCGATTTTTTAGGTAGGTAATGCTGTGCTGCTATAGTCACCTACAATATACTATTTCTTTAGAGTGTTGCTTTTTGTGCTCCAAATTGAATTAATGATTCAAACAAAACAATAGATAACAACAATTAGAAGAAGACAACATACGATTAGCATGATAATCTATGACTAATTTAATTTCAAATGGCTCGTTAAGGCCCGTTGATTTTGTTAATTTTCTATAATAAAAATAAATAATTCACTAGTTATTCAGTTGTGATGCACCACATGGACTTTTATAAACATTTCGAACATGGCCTAAAAAACATTTGAAATAAAATTGTTTAAAAAGAATAGTACTCCTACTCCCCCATGTCAAGTTATAGTCAATTTCTATTACTCCTCCTTAATTTTACTGCAGTACTATACTACTTAATACAACATGTATTATTTTTATTTTTTTATTAATAGCTAAAAGTCTAGATTTACCTTTGTTTTTTATCTACAACCACTGTCACAGTACTATTTTCCCCCTATAATTCAGTCTAGAAAACTGGCATTGAATTATGTCACCGTTTATCCAAAGCACAAAAAATAAAAAATAATTGTGGAAAGTCATATACTATATTTATAAATTTGAGATGTTGCCATAGCTTGTTTGAAGATTTTGAACCCTCAAATCGTTTTGCATGAGGCTCCCCTTTCACGAGATCTATAGACATGCAAAAAATTATGCGGCCAAAATCCAAACATCGACGAAAAACTGATTCATCTAGCCAAAATATGAAGTGGAACTCTTTTAGTAAAAATAAATTATACTACTACGAATTAATATTTCATAAATGTCCCTACCCATTATTTTTTTAAGTAAAAAAAATAGGCAAGAGAGGTTAGGAATGATAAAACTTAAAGGAGTTTGACTAAAATAGCCTTTGAAAATTAAACGGCATTTTTTACCAAAAAATGTTGGAAAAATGCAAAAGGCATCACAATAGATTTATTATTGCAAATTGCGAAAATAATTTTGAAGAGTAGGAAATTTTACATGGATTTTTATGGAAAGGATTTTAATTTGCTACAGAAAACCTGTTATAACGAGAACGTAATTTAATGTTCCCTCCGTCCCGCACTACTTGCACTTATTTCCTTTCTAAACGTCCCAAGTTATTTGCACTCTTTCCATTTTTGGTAACAATTTATACCTACAGCTGTAATTATTGACTTTGTCTATCACTTATTCCTTAATCTCTGTGCCCAAAAGGAAAGGTGCGAGTAGTGCGGGACGGAGGGAGTATAAATTATGAACTTTGTGACTATCAATTTTAAAATTGTAAATGGCTTTGGGGATTTATTTTTTGGGACATGTGCAATTTTTAGTGTTGGCAGAAGCCGGCAGAGCAACGGCCACGCGTCGTGTATGTATTCAAATTTAAATTAATGAAGTATAATTACAAATGAAATTAATAGAGAATTGTTTCTGGCAAAATTCTCTGAATAGGAGCGGTGATTGTTGCCATGGATTAAACATGTCGTAGCAGCGCCGGCGGCGGACAGGGGGTTGATAAACGGTGGGGCCCAAGAGATGTGCAAGGCCAGAGTGGGTGGGGCCCAGTGTGAGTTAGGAAGTAGTTGGTTGGTCCCCTCCTGCGAATTTTCCCAGCTTTTTCCAATTTTCGCCCCAAGGAGAACGTAACAGTAGCAGACTCCCACCACTCAAAAACCAATGTCTATTTAGCGCAATTATCGACGATGATATGTTTCGGTGGGGCCCCACATCTCTCACATTCTAGTATTAATTTCATCTAGTCACAATTTCATTTTTTATAAGAGCCTCCACAATGGCGGCTAGCGAACCGGCTAGCTGTTTCCCGGCTCTGGCAGGTCCGTTCGTCGAACCATTGCAAGCGGCGAGCGGCAAATCGGCGAGCGCACGCCGATTTTCGGGAGCTGGCCGATGCGCTCGCCGATCGGCAAGCAATCGGCCAGTTCAATTTTTTTTTAATTTTTCAAAACACTATATATACGCGATCTGTATGTCTATATTTCGATCTCAACTTTGAACCAGAAATCGATCATAAGAACATGCTGAAGACGAAGAGTCGCGTCCCTTCATTTTCAAATTATTGCAAATTAGTCCTTCAACTTTCGGAAATTACGTTTTCGGATGAATTTTCTGTACATCAACTTTAATGGAAATTAAAATTTTCAACCCCACCCAGGGGCTGCCGCCCCTTGGACCCCGCTACTCGGGGGCGCTGCCCCCAAACCCACGTCTAATCATAACGAATTCAAATAAGTGTACACTCCGCACTTCCAACTTATTTGATGTCTCATTATGATCATATTGATCAATCAAGTTAATCCAATTACACTAAAATATCCAACATTTTGCACGTCATTTTCATTCGCACCACTTGTTTTAATGTACGCCTGCACAACATGATTGTCGAAGATGAAGGTGTACAATTGACTAGTTGGGCCAATGACGATGCTAATGAAGCCGGCCCAAGCCACGGTGTGGCCGCCCCTAACGTACGAAGGGGGTACCTCACGATGAAGTCGGGCGCCTCAAGGCACATGCCGACATGCGCCAAGTGAATGCTCATATTCGACTCCAAAAGGATTTAATTGAATAGTTGTGGACGCAGAGGACTGCACGTCGTTAGATTTTTTTTAAATTAATGTAATTTTTTTTAATTAATGTACTTTTTTTAATTTTTAATATTATTATTGAATTTTCCCGTATCTGTGTCGTAAATTTAATTCCGTATTTTGTGTGATTGTTAATTATTTATTTTTTATAATTTTGTTTATTGTGGCTAGGTTATGGCTGGCCTATTACTTGTCCAGTTGCTTGTCCTGATGATGTAGCAAGAGGAGTTTTTAGTGCTGATGATGTGGCAGGAGGAGTTTATGGCTAGGCTATGGCTGGGCTATTCTTATTGGAGATGCTCTAATACTCCATATCATGCTCCGTTTACACAATGAGCAAGATTATATTGTACTCGCCATTATCTATCTCATCATTCTTATTATTAATTTAAATATATAAAATCTTATTAATATACTCACGTTGTCCACCATTAAATGACTCGTTTTCTCATTTTCGGTGTTCACAATTAAATTACACATTTACTATTTTTTTTTTATTTTTTTTAGTAGGTAGACTCCTCAGTCCACTAAATCATTTTTGCCATCTTTTATTATAAATTAGTACTCCCTCCGTTCCCTCATAGTTGAGAGAAAATTTTCGGCACGGAGTTTAAGAAAGAGACGTTGAGTGTTAAATAAATAGATAAAAAAGTAAGAGAGATAAAAGTAGAGAGAATAAAGTAAGAGGAAGGAAAGTAAGAGATAGAAAAAAGTTACTATATATGGAAATGACTAAACTATGAGGGAACGGAGAAATTATGTATAAAAATGATTCACACTTCTATTATGTTTTCTCATCCACCTTTTTTTACATAGTCAAATATTTTTTTTAAAATTCTGTGGCGAGTGAAAGTGAGTTTAATTGTGGATGGAAGGAGTATTGTCTAATAAATCTAATGTTACCTACAACTTAGATTTCTTGCTTGTATGTATTTATAATACTTTAGTAATTTTTAGGATTTACATTGTTTAAACGTTAACATTTTATTGTGGATTGCTGATTAAAAAAATGAAAAATAAAGCGCGTATATTGGGTAGAATAAAAAGTTAAAAATTTCAAGGTGTGCATCAACTTGCAAATTTTAGAGGTAAATAATAGTTGCAAAGGGTGAAAATAGCCATGAGTTTGGTGGCAGTGTGTTATTTTCCATGAAACATGCTGACGAAGTTCCATTTCAATGACTATATATATTCCTTCATTTCAAAATTCAGTTCTAAATGTTTTATCTGTATGTGATTTTGGATTTTGTAATATATTTAAATGGAAATTGATGGATGTGCCATGGGAGCTAGCAATACTATCATGTTTCTTGGATAGGATATTGTTTGTGATAAACAGTAATTTTTATAGCTGAATGTACGAAAAATAAACAGAACACAGTAAATTTTGTAAATAATTAGAAATCTAATTATGTCGGAATTAGATTCGTTGATTGAATATATTAGTTAATTGATTTGAATTACACTATGAACCACGATCTTTTTTAAACAAAATAGTACTACTAAATAACAATTAATACTAATGAATAAAGTTAGACGATTTAGCATCCCAAAGGTAATATACACGAAAGAATACAAAAGGGATAATCTGATATTAATTAACCCTAATAATAATTTAAAAAAGGGTATATGATGTGTTTGGAATCAGACAACCAAGTGACAACATTGTCCCCCGTCCTATGTTTTTGGTGCCAAATCATTATTAGTGTAACTCTAAAACATATTTTTCACTAAACAAACATTACTTTAATCACAAAGATCATAAAGGTGACAATAATTCTAAGGTTCTGACAGAGAGCTGATTGTGCACTCTTATATTAAAGTAGTTTTTATTACTAATGTTGAGACATCATATGAAAGCTGGAGATATTTAGGTCTACAAATAAATTAATTGTGTTTGGAGATAAGGTTTTTTAGTCAAAAAATTGATTACATTTGTCATCTTTATCACTTGGCCAATAGGTTCAAGCCACCAACACGGATTTCTAATCACGAATATAATATTTTTACATACAATCTGTATAGTATATGAAGATCTTTACAATTCTTTAATTTTTTATGAAAAATTAATTAATGTTAGGTGTGGCCATGATTAGGATATTTTAATATGTTAATTACCTGTCATTTGACTTTAACCCCGCAAACAAACGAGAAATATTTGTCCATTAAATTCTTAATCTAGTTGTTGGCGATAGGGCAGGCAATTTTCGACACGACACGATAATCTGACACGAATCCGCACGAAATTATTGGGTTGGGGTCAAGTCTTATTGGATCCGTGTCCTTATCGGGTTGACCCATTAAGAACCCGATAATTTCGGGTTGGGTTCGGGTCGGATGCGGGTCGGATACGGGTAACCCATTAAGAAATAATATTATTATTTTTATTATTATTTAAAAAAATATATATTACCTTAATTTTTTTATTTCTTATAAATTAAGTTTAAATAGTATAAAACGAATTTTAATTGTGTAAATAAGGTTTAAAATTAAGTTTAATCGTGTAATATTAGGTTTTAATCGTGTAATATCAGGTTCGGGTTGTTATCGTGTCGTGTCAACCCATATTATATCGTGTCGATAACGGGTTCGTGTCGGGTGCGGGTCGTGTTCGGATTTGAAGGTAGCAGGTCGGGTTCGTGTTCGGATTTACAGTTTCCTTAACAGGTTGGGTTCAGGTTAGGCCTTATTGGGTTGGGTCATTATCAGGTTGACCCGATAACGACCCAATCCGCACGATTTGCCAGCCCTAGTTGGCGATATGAATCATCCATTTTGCTCATAATTTATACTCATATTTGTTGATTTTAGTATATACTCTTAAATACATGTTTTTAACAATAAGAACAAGAAGAAAAATCCTAATCAATATTTTCAATAACGTTTCTTAATCAATAATTTCAATAACAAAAACAATACAACTTTTTTGTTAACCAAATATAAGAACATTATACTAAATATATAGAATTACTACATTTGCCATTAATTTTAATTGCACCAAAAAACAACTGTACTATGAAACTTTTGCCACCTCTCGAATTCAAACTCATGATCTGCATTTATTCATCAAGGTGATATCTTCACCATAAATTTTTGTGGTCTTATGACAAAAATGAAAATTACAGTAGTATATACTGGAGTATATCATTTAAATTTTATTTGTGTGACGAATTTTGTCACTCATACAATAGTAATAGTAATAGTAATAGTAATAGTAGTAGTAGTATTAGGCAACGTTTTGACTATATTGTAATTGAGTGATATATTCTCCCTCGGCCTCCCACTATTCCTCTTGCTTTCTATTCTTATAAGAAAAAGAGGGAACATCTTTTTAGGTCCACGAACTTTGCCGAAATATTATTTTAGGTCCGTCAACTTTGAAAATATCATTTTAGGTCCGTCAACTATAAGTTCATATCATTTGAGGTATTTTGAACTTTTTTCGGATGAAAATGCCCTTAAGGCCTTCAAAGGGCAATTTGAACAATTCTTTCGCCACTCATTTTGCGTCAAACACCTAGAGTCCAACAATTTTTTTTCCTACTGTTTAATTCAATTACCATCCAAATTGAATTTAAATATAATTAAAAGTTGTCGTAAAAAATAGAACATTTTTCAATTATTAGATGACCAATTATATAGGGATAGTGAATTGGGAGTTAGATACTTTATTTTATTTTTTAATCTAAACTGCATTTTAAGAACTTACTATAGGTGATTTGTGAATTATATTTAGTTTATTTATTTTGAAATTTGATAGCTATTAATTTGGATTGTCATTCGGAGTATTATTTATATGAATTTCAGAATGAGATCAATTACCATCCAAATTAAATTTAAATATAAAAATTTGCCGTTAAAAATTGTTGGATTATAGGTCTCTGGCGCAAGATGAGTGGCGAAAGAATTGTCCAAATTGCCCTTTGAAGGCCTTAAGGGCATTTTCGTCCAGAAAAAGTTCAAAATACCTCAAATAATATTAACTTATAGTTGACGGACCTAAAATGATATTTTCAAAGTTCACGGACTTAAAATGATACTTCGGCAAAGTTCATGGACCTAAAAAGATGTTGCCTCTAAAAAAATTAGAAATGTTCATCAATAACGTCTATGGAATCACTATACCACAGTATCCAATAGTACTAAATGGTAGCACAATCATGGATTCATATATAGCTAATTAATTAATAATTAGAATTAATTTCAAAAAAACAAGTGTAGTACTAGTATTTGTTTTTGTAGTGATGCCCTATGTTCCACGTATTATGGAACCTTTGGACTAAACATTTACGTGGCTCACCTTTTAAACTGGGTATAAATTATTGTAATAGTTACAAAAAAGTACTCCTATATACAACAACATGAATAGTCCATTACCAACCATTACCAACCAACAACACATTGCAGTTGCAAATACAAGAGCAGAGTGTCCAACATTGAGCATGTTTAGAAATGTTATTTATTTATATATATATATATATATATAGATGTATTCATTTTATTTTTGTATCTTTTGTTCTATTGTTCTTTTTAATCTCACCCCCACGATTTTGTCATCCAACGGTTAAATTGATGTCACGTGTCATTTAATAATGCAGATTTTCAGTTGAATAATGCACAACGACTAATAATGCATCATTATAGTGTAATATATATATATATCCAAATTAAGAGATGTGACAATATATAGTATTGTCACATCTCTTAATTTGGAGTATAACAATTTGTGGGGTTTTATAGAATCTTAGAGCATCTGCAACGGTGGACGCACGTCCGTCCGTTCGTGCCAGCGGCACGGAAGACGTCGTCCGCCGCTGGCACGCCGCTACTCGATGCATCGAGCACGTCCGTGCCAGCGAGCAGGCGACGTGGCAGCGTATGATTGGCCAACGGCATATCCGTTGGATTTTTTTTTAATCGAAAATAATACCAAAATAATATATATTTTCCCAATCCCAAAAAAATGGCCGTTTTTTTGCCCGTTTTTCTATTTTTTTTATTTTTTCCCCAAAATCATCTGTAAATACACACATTCATCATCCATTTTTCACATCAAATCATCTCTCATTCAACTCCCATTCATATTTTTCATACAACTTATCTACACATTCATCTCTCACTCAAAACCGGAAGCTCACGCGCGAGGTCTCCCCCACGCCGAGGTGTGCATACGACGGTGGGTGAGAGGATCGAAACAAGGCACACAATACGTGATACCCGAACCCACGCTGAGCTACAAGAAGACCTAATCAAACACATGTGGGCGAAATTCGGCAACGCGTAGTGGGTTTTTTTTATTTTACATATTTAATTATGTATTTTTTAATTTTTAGGATTTTAATTATGTAATTTTTTATTTTTAGGATTTTAATTATGTCTTTTTTATTTTATTTGTAATTTATAATATTATTTCAGTTTTTTTAATGAATTTTAATATTATGGAAATGTTTTTATTTAAATTGAATTGTGTTCGTCCTTGCGGAAGAGTATAGCTGTGGGTGTTGTGCTCTTGCGCTATTGCCTAAGAGTAGGCAGAAAAAGTGGGGCCGAGCCCACAACCGTGCTCGCTGGTAAGAGCACGGTTGTGGGTGCTCTTAGGCCTAGCTCTTTAGAACAAATCATTCAACTAACTCCATTGTATAGAGACGTCAATAAAACCTAAAACCAAAAGGCCAACTTGAATAACACATATAGGTTAGAGCATTCACGATAGATCCAATCTGGATGGCTGACCTAGACATGACTCTATTGCGGGATTGAAGTGGAGACGGAGGCCAGTTCAGCCGGAAAAGAAAAGTACAAATGCAAAAACCTTTGAAAAGTAAGAGTATGTGTTAGATCAAAAATACAAAAAAAAAAAGATTTTTGTAACTTAATTTATGAAAATGTCAAATGATACTTCACATATTTGCCCTAAAATAACTAGAAAAAGCCATACGTTTATAAATTATACTACTCCCTCATTCCCATTCAAGATGACCACATTTCCTTTTTTGTTTGCCCCAATCAAGATGATTACTTTTTAATGTTGGAAGTAACCTCCTATCTCCCATCTCCACATTAAAATATTCAACTATTTTTTTCCTCTCTACTTTATTCCACCTAACAATACTTCCTAAAATCCCGTGCCACTTAAGAATATGACCATCTTGAGTGGGACGGAGGGAGTATATCTTACACATTTTATCGTTTTGGTTATGTACTACTCCCTCAGAATATGTACTCTTTCCTTTTTAGTCCGTCCAATAAGAATATACACTTTCTAATTCTGGAAACTCTTTTATCTTTTATGAGATTAGACTCATTCTCTACTAATAATACTTCAATTACTTTTTCTCTCTACCTCTCTCTTACTTTACCAATTTTGCATTTAAACTCATGCTGAACCCAAAGTGCATATTCTTTTAGGACGGAGGGAGTATTGATTTTCCACCAATAAAATAATATCGTCTCAAACCATAATTCAATAACATAGTAGTCGTCAAACGGGTTGGACATGCTCGCCTCAGTCTAGACCTGAAACTGAAGCGGGTGGGAGTGGACCCTAGTCTCTTTCTATAAATTTGGCTAGTCCAGTCTATGTCTGGGTCTAAGTTGGGTTGGGCTTATGTTTAGATCGGCCTATAGGTCTATTTGGACATGGCTTCTGATAGACTTTGGTCTAAGCTAAGCTTGGATTTTAAAATGGTCCAACTGGAGCTCGATTCAACCAATGAGTTCAATCCAAGCTTGATTTGTGTCACTGATGGAATGGACATGAGCCGTGTTGGGATATAGGTCGGGTTGGCCTAGTTAACAACTATCCAAAAATCAATATTGAGTTGACTCGATGTATATCAATATTGTAACAAGCCCTATTCGATCAATTTAAAACCGAATAAGTGGTGTCACGTATCAAACATGTCCATAAGTTGGGTGAACACATCAAAACATGATACTTATTACGTTTTTAATTAATCTGAGTAAGGGGATTTACATGTTTATTTTATTTTTGTTTTGAAATCGCTAGCCATAGTTCTGACTAAATCTAGAAATATACTCCATGTCCTTATAATTCGTTTAGTAACACTAACGCATAGATATGTTGAAAGTGAAACTGAATAAGAGGCCAAGAAAGGAATACAAGATCATGATTTATGTAAGTTCAATACCTTTATCCCCATTTAGATATACTATAATAAAAAGTTGTGTTTCGTTGCGTGTTCAAATTCTATTACTCCTTCCCTAAAATCTAAAGCATAAAAATATAAAACTTACAAAACTACACATGATAATTAAAAGAAATCTCGTCATCCCAATAAATTGAACTTCGCTTCAATTCAATTAGCAAATTATCAGCATCTGGACAGACCAAAATTCAAACTTATCAATTACTTGTAAGTAATGATTTGGCAATTTGAGTGTTCAAGATAGCAACCCTCAAAGGATAAAGAAAAATGAAAATAAAGATGATGGAATCTCTTCAAATAATACTACATGATATCAGTGGTCCTGTCTGTGACAAGAGAGCTTTTATTTAATTTTCTCTTGTTTTTGTTGGGAGTAGAGATGTGTGCAATGAAAACAAGTTTGGTAAAAATTCATGTGGGGGACCATTTTTTTGGTGCAATGGATTTATTCCTACCTATCTATCCCTTTATTAACATTTATTAGCATTTATTTTTCTCCAACTAGCTAATCCCTTTTCACCATTTCCACTACAACAAAAGAAGTATGCAACATGCATGTTAAGATGAGTTTATATTAATATGTAGTATATTTCAAATTTGTTAATATTAGCTGTGTCACTAATGAATTTTTATATCTGTCACAATTTCATGAAACATCCCTTTGGTCCGACCATGAATGGGATTGGGCCCCATTGGGATTTTTAGAAATATCCATATGTAGCATTTTTAAATACAATTTTTTATTGGTGTTAATAATTTCATTTAACAAATAATATAGTTTCCTTAACATAAAATTGCAATTCATTGTTAAATTAAATTAACTTCATTTTGTTTGAATTTTGCTGTACTGTAATTGTAGTACTAAAATTATTAGAGTGCATTTAATTTTTTAAGATGTGAATATGAACGAATATATTAGTAGTAAATTGATTACTTATGAGTAAACGAATATTAGGTACATTGATGGATAATTCAAAAAATATTTATAGCTTTCACATTTTTACTAGCTTAAGTTACACAAACCGTGTTTAGTAAGTAGGACTTGTATAGCTTACCATTTTATTAAATGTATCGCTTTAATAATAAACTTCCCCATATTGAAAAGGCTTCAACTCTATGGTACAATCTTTATTTATTTTGTGACCTGATTAAATAATTATTATGATTGTATAAACCATTAAATGTTAATAATCTTTAAATTATGTTGCAGCTCTACGTACTTATGCCTTATATAACATTAATTATTAATTGGCCCATCTTAAAACAATTCCTAGCTACAATGGTCCAACACAATTCCTAGTTAGTTAGGACGTCATATTTTCATACTAAAATAACACACTTTCAAACAGTACTTTTAAAATTATAATCTTGGGAGTTATTGCAAATTTGCCCCAAATTTTGAACTGTTGCAACTAAAACCCACTTTTGAATTTGTAGCAAATCAGGCCTATCTATTTTATAGCAATATTAGTTTAAATTTAAAGTATTCGAAATTAGGGGGTTGTGCACTGATTTGTATCAAAATTTAAAAGTTCATTATTAATATTGTTGAAATCTGAAATAAATAAAGAAAAAGATCTTAAAAATAACTTCTGTATGGAGTACATGTTATGTGAATTAATACATCTTGAGATTACGATATTTTGGAATATAAAACTTCGTAAAGCAGACAACTCCTTTAAATGGAATGTGCTGCATTATATCATATGATATGATAGTCATTTTCTTAAAACGTTCTACAATTATGACAAATGATATTATAATCAATACGTTTTCTCCAACCTAATAAACTATTTTCACCATATTCCTAGAATTAATCATTCATTAAACCATGTAGGCTAATCTGTTTTTATTAAATAAAATTTACTAGTAATAAATACTCCTATCCTATATGGATGTTGTAAAAAAATAAAATGAAATTTATTTTTATGCTGGAATTGAATGGATCAAATGTTATTGGGCTTACATCATAAATTTCTCTATATTAGAGGAAACAAGCCCAAATATGTGTGTTGTTCATATTGGAGATTTAATATGCCTTCACTTTCACCTAATCACCTTGTATCTTATTCAATATTTTTTATATTTAATACTCCATCCTTTTGAGTAATAGAAAATATTTGCATAAACATAAAGTGATTTCTCTATCTACGAAAAATTTGCCTACTTGTGAATGACATGAGTTTTAATAAATATTTTGTGGATAGATTGAAAAGGAAAAAAGAATATTTTTTTATGGACGGTGGAAGAAATAATTGGATTAAAAATAATAAAATAATTTTATTTAATATTTTTACAAATTATAGGTGGAAATATGTCTAACATTATTGTTAAAAATAATAGTAGCCGAGAATTCAATATATATGTATATATTAGTAGTTGAGAGTTAGTAACGAGCCGTTATCAATACCATGAAGAGAATAAACATAACTTAAAAAATAACGTTATTCTAGAAGGTCTAAGAAAATAAACTAATAAAATAATTCACCAAGGGAGTAAAGAAATTCAATGATAATGATAGATCACAAGGAATATCCAGTTTTAAAAAGGTTTACATGTTGATAAAAAGGTGGTAAAAGTAATTATATTTAATTTGGCGGTTAAAGAGTTGGAGAGCAGTTATAGCCAGTAAGGAATTTGGTAGTAAAAAAATTTGATAATTGTATGAAGTCAATAAATTTGACTCTTTGCAGTAGTAATTTCCAAGAATTTTCACATTAATGACTCTTCGTCATGTTGCCATTTCCAAACTAGTAATACTTCATTAATATAAGAGTCTACACAAAAAAATCTGGGGTTAGTTATATTAAATTATCTTAACTATAATTCGAATTGTAAATATAATGACCGGAAACTCATTATTAGGGATTAAAAATTGAAACTAGTAGTAGTAATTGAGTGCTGTAAAATTAAGCATGTATTGTAATATTGGATATAACAAACTAATTAATAATTATAAAACTAAATCAACATATAACACTTTGAACTTGAAAAAGAACTATAGTAGTAGTAAAAAAAAGTAGTACTAATAGTTGGGGGATATAAAAAAAGAGTAATAAGATAGAATTAACGACCATAGCCGCAAAGTAGAATGCAAAGTGAGAACACAGACCTTCCAACACAAGCACAATAGTACTAGTACTTTCTCTCGGTAATATCATAGAAATCAATAGTAATAATAATGGATAATATTAATTTTAATATAAAATTAATAAAGTAAGATATAAATTATTAACATTAAAATAGATTCTTTTTTGGATATATTCAAATAAAAAAATGAAATAATATAGTTATAATCGAAGATAGTAGTAGTAGTTTATTGTATGCAATAGGATTTAATTATTCATTAATCATTATCGTATATACTACTATATCAGAGTTTATTTTATTATGTGATCGATCAGAATCATTGTTGAATGTATTAAATCAGTTGCCAAATAAGGTGGGATAACAGACAACGGTGTTCTCTCCGTCACATAATAGGAGTTATATTTGATTTGGACATGAGTTTTAAGAAATGTGAAGAAAAATCGCTTGAATAAATTAGTGGATGTGGTCTCACTTATATATATTAGTTTTATAATAAAATATTAGTGGAATAAGTTGGTGCAATGTGATGCCTACTTATTATTTATGTAAAAATGAAATAGAATTCTTACTGTGAGACATGCAGAAATGGAAAAATAAGACTCTTATTGTGGGACGGATGAAGTATAACTTATGGTTAGCCCATCAGTTTCGGATCAATCATATTCAAATTGCCGATTAATCAAGTGGATGCTAATCAAGTTGTAATTTTTATTGCGTTAGAGATTTTCACCTCTAACCCTTTAATTTCAACGGGCTATTTGAGTCGGCCCACAAATATCGAGCTACATTGTTTAGTCCATATATGCAATAAATACATAAAACACAACTTTGGTTTACATTGTTTGGTCTTAATTAGCATATCAAATGAATCAAACAGAAATCCTCGATATGTAGGAGCTAGAAAATTTTATTATATACGAAAACAAGCATGGTTTCTAATTCCTTGCTGGGAAAAATTTTCAACCAAAACCTATGCATCAGAAACCAACAGAAACATTGAAATGTAATTTGTAAAAAATTGAAAATTCGTAAATTGAATTATTGTAGAACTAACTCTTTTCTGGCAGTGCCGATGGTTCTGACTAGTTCCTTGTTCTACGTAGCCCATCTAAAACTTTTAAGACAAGCTATAAAAATCATTTTGAAATAAAACTTGATACATTAAAGTTTTAATAATCAATTTCTGAATATAAAACTTACAGCTGGGTTGATGACGTCATGCGTGTCCCGGTTGAGTTCTAGGAAAACGATGATTGAAGCTTAATCCTCAATTTGCTATGCTTTTACAACTTCCTAAACTCAAAACCTCAACTCATTGATTTGATTTAATATTTTTAATCAATTTTTATATTCATTACAAAGTACTCCCTCCGTCCCGGGCTACTCGCTCATTTCCTTTTCGGCTCGGAGATTAAGGAATGAGTGTATAGGAAAGTCAAAAATGACGGCTGTATGTGAAATTTTTTTACTAAAAATGGAAAGAGTGCAAGTAACTTGGGACGCCCAAAAATGAAATAAGTGCGAGTAGTGCGGGACGGAGGGAGTATTATTATTTTGATATATAATAACATTTGTCAACTAATTACGATTTTGTATCATACAATTCGTCGTTTATATATACACTAACATTTTTCAGAACTGCATTCATTCCTTCACCGTCCAAACATTTTTCTGTGTAATTAGATCTTTGTCAACTAACGATTTTGTTTGGTTATGGTTCTTCCCCTTCCATCAAGACTTTAAAAGTCAATGAGAAAATGGAATTTGTTCTTTCCATCGAAGTTGTTGATTTATATATATCATCTAAATACTAATTTTATTCAGAGTTGGAATAATATATACATGAGTATTAGTTGATTAATTCTTTGTCAGATCTATTTAATTTGTTCAATTATCGGAATCCCTATATTTCCGTATCTTGAATTTGACTACCCTATTTTTAAAATTATTATACCATGGATAAATCATAACTCCGTTCTAATCCGAATACTCTGAAGGACTGAAAAGTTATAGTACTCCGTATTATTTAATTCTAAAGGAGGCGAGGAAAATTCATAATTTGAACATTAATTACTAAGAATAGTAGTACTAGTTAACATTGTAAATTACATAGTCATTTCGAGGAAATGGTATGTCAAATAAATATAACGCAGTTAATTCATTTTTTTGAAATGCAATTAATGAATTCATTGCGAATGTAATAACTTCAATGGTTTTATCCTAACAATAAAAAGTCACTATTATTAAACGCATAGCAAAATTTTGAATACCGTTGTACATGTGAATGATTCATTATTCCATCAAATTTCCGATTAATTTAATCAACGTATTTATTGACCAAGACACATTCATGAAAAATAAAAATTCCAAGTGCACATACAATTACCAAATCATTATTACGGCCAATGTAGAAATAATCTCCTCATAGAAATAAGAATTTATATAGTGCGCATCAAATATAATGATTGCTGAGTTTACATGAATTCTAGAAAAATAAAATAAGTAGTAATAGTATGAATTAGTAAATGCAATTAGCTACTTAATTACAAATTAATGTTGACCGTTATCACTTAAAATCACATCCATTCATTTATTTATATTCACCATCAACAAATCCAGGCATTTTCCGCGTTGGCGAAACGTGTATCGTCTCCCACACACCCCAGCCCTTATCTCGTCACCATCAGCATGACGTCATCGTCAGCATCACCATTTACCTCTACTTGAACTACAAAATTAATTAAAAAAACACTATTAAATTAACTTAGATAGTAATTTGAAACATTCAAGAGTTGGTTATTTAGTAATCTTAAATGCAAATAAACTTATAGCAGATTCCCTCTATATTTTGGACACATGAAAAAGTATAAACTGGTTTCGTCGATTATTAGCAATATAATTCCATTCCCACCACTCTTTCTCTCTCACCTTCCTTTCTCCCCAAGAAACTTCAACACCTCCCCTTGAAATCTTCCTCTATAAAACAAGCAGCCTCTATCCATTTCTCCTCTTTCTCATTTGCTACTCATCATTTTCGCCTCCTTCCCATTAGAACACATAGTTTGTTGTACTAGTTAACTTCTAGCTACTAATATAATATTACTTTTTTTAAAAATAGAGAGAGGCAAAAATGGAACTAGGGTTAGGTGGAGCAGGTCCATCAATGGTGAAGAGCAGTAAGGAAGAAGATGAGGAGTTAGTTGAGCTGCCTCCCGGCTTCAGATTCCACCCCACTGATGAAGAGATCATCATGCACTACCTCTTGCTCAAGGTCGTCGACCGCCGCTTCGTCGCCAAGGCCATCGGAGAAGCCGATCTTAACAAGTGTGAACCATGGGATTTACCAAGTAATTCTTTTTTCTCTCTATAATTATTTCATGCATAGATATTTAATGTTAATTAATTACCTCTTAATTATATTCTGATAAAATATATGGGTGGGTTTATAGGAGTATTAATCAGATCAAGAAATTAAGCTAAGATGTAATCGATCATCTATTTCAGTGTAATAACTGAGACACGTAGCTTGTAAGAAAGAGATGATTTTAAACATCACGGAATTTGTATTTCGTGTAATATTCTTGTATTCTATCGTGACAAGGAACATTCCGATGTTAATACTCCATTTAATAGATCCAAGACATCTAAGTCACGTTTGTTTTAATTAAAATTAATTAGTGGTTTAACGATGATTGCAGAAAAGGCTAAAATGGGAGAAAAGGAATGGTTCTTCTTCTGCCAGCGAGACCGGAAGTATCCAACCGGAATGAGAACGAACCGGGCGACTGAGTCCGGTTACTGGAAGGCGACCGGTAAAGACAAGGAGATTCACAGAGGCAGAAACTG
Source organism: Salvia splendens (assembly GCF_004379255.2). Taxonomy (NCBI): domain Eukaryota; kingdom Viridiplantae; phylum Streptophyta; class Magnoliopsida; order Lamiales; family Lamiaceae; genus Salvia; species Salvia splendens. Next base: position 10,809,016 of record NC_056040.1, read on the forward strand.
CCTGGTGGGAATGAAGAAAACTCTTGTTTTCTACAAAGGTAGAGCTCCCAGAGGAGAGAAAACTAATTGGGTGATGCACGAGTTTCGCCTCGAGGGCAACTTCTCCACCTACAACTTCTCTAGAGCCGCTAAGGTATCTATTTATCTATCTATGTAAGGGTCTGTTTGATAAGGTGGATAAGTCCAATCTCTTGGAGTTATCTAACTAAAATGACTTCAAATGGAGTACTATATACGGTTCTTATCATGTTTTGCCTTGTCATGATTTGCTTATGTGATTTGGTAGGAGGAGTTTGTGGTGTGCCGCGTGTTCCACAAGAACAGCGGGATCAGAAGGAGCCCCGGTGTGGAGCTAACGAGGGTGGACTCGTTGGTGGATCATCTACTGGCGGCGGAGAGCCCCACGGGGCTGCTTCCGCCGCTCACGGAATACAATGAGCAGGCTGATCAAAGGGCATTTTGGGAAAATCACAAGTTTCAGCAGCAATATGATCAGTTTTCAACTGCGCCGCAGTTTTACGCTCCCCAAAATGCCCTTCCAAAGCCACCATCTATGCCTGGCTATGGAAATCACCCCAAAATGGAGCATTTCGACGCTTCTGTGATGAGTCGTTCACAGGATACTGGGCTTAGCACCGAAAACGCAGCGAATCACGAGATAACGTCGAAGAATGCAGCAGCGTTTAATGAGGATGATGAACAAGGGCTGGATGCTCTTGCTTTTAGCCCAGATATATCAGATATGGAGAACTTTTGGAGATACTAGACCCGACCCGACCCAACCCAACCCAACCCGACCCTTAACGCCGGTGTTTTAGTCATGCAAGAAGGTGCTTCATCGTGTACATACTTCTTCTAGTTTTAATTATTGATTATGTTGTTATTGTAACGTTAGATTTGTTCATTTTCATTTTAGGAAATGATATCTATATATATATAGAGAGAGAGAGGTAGCTCTGCTGATTACTCCTTGCTACTATTGCTAACACAGATTGTGAGCCATGTACAATATTTATATTTGTCCTGATCATCATTCTTTCATTTTCAGTAATGAATTTTAACACTTTGTTTCGACTTAATTTTGTGTGTCTTCAGTCATACATGTGTGGTTGGGTTCTTTTCACGTTTGAATTTTGATTGCTTTTGGAAACATTATAGTCCCAAATAACTACTACTATTAGCATTTACTAGAACCTTAAAACAAATTGCCAATAAATCACGATGGTCAAATTTTAATTAGTCAATCTTACATCTTTTGAAATTTGAAAAATTAAATCACGATAGGTGAATCCGCCTCATCTATGGAAAAATAGGCAATAATAATGAAACCAGTTTTAAACATGTAGAAGTGTAATTACTATATTAACTTAGTTTTTTGGTGATACTAGTAGATAATTGTGAAATTTTCATCTTTTATAATTTCATTTTCAACTTTTTTGAAAAATGTAAACTGACCAAAATTTTACTCATATATATTCGATAAAAATGAATGAATTACATCCTAAAATCAACTGGTGATAGAAGAATAAGCTATAAGACTTATATAGTGATTTCAGTTCTCTATGGGTATCGATTTGAGATGTATAGTTTCAATTGACAACAATATTTGGTGACTTGTTTGGCAATTTGTTTGAACTAAATATACGTGTCTTAGCCCCCGTCCATGCCCTCGCCACCTCCACTCCCCTACACAGTTTTTTTAATTGTATATTGTTTCAAGCTAGTGAAGAAGGTAGTGAACCAAGTTTGAAACTTTTATTAATTAAATGGGGATCGAGTTTTGCAATATATGTATTGGTCAACAATATTGTTAATCGTAAACAGCTGCCATAGTATTCAAGGAAGTGGTTAGACATTAATTTCCAACTCTGGACTTTCTAATATTGTTACAAAATCAAATGGATTTAAGGTGGGCGACGTCACATCGATCTTCTATATAGTTATAAAGATGCCCGCAAAAGTTTTTTTCTATTTTATTTGTACTGAATTAGAAAATTGATTAATGAGATACTGAGATATGATAAAAAAAAATTATGGTTCTATAAATATATTTATACGTCGAGATATTTCGTTTCTATCCTATTAATGTCGTAAAATTAATAAGTCAATCTGATAGAGTGTAGTGGTGGGTGGGGGCAGTTCCCCATTCAAGTATATATAGATTTTTCTATGCATCCTAATTCCTAGTAGTAGTAATTTATTTCCAACATCCTCACAAGTCACAATTCCAGAGTAAAAATTTCACAACTTTTTGAATTTCTTTATAGTATTTAAAATATACCTATTCTTAGTTCTTAAGCACAACACTATTAGTTGCCTCTGTTTACTTCTTGTTAGCATAAAATGTACACAAATGGTGCTAGTATACTACACTTTGTAGAACCTAATTAAATTTTCGCAAGCGTTAAATTCCTGGCTTGACAAAACGTTTTTCCATAATTTTTAATGATATTTTTGTTGAGCGCATTATATTAGTATTTGGAACATAAAATACTTTAAAATATGAAGTGTAAAATTCAACTAATTTTTATATATGAAATTAGATTTTTAAGATAGTAACTCATTGGTTGCGACTTGAAACAAAGCATAGATGCAAATTAGAGTTCGAAATCAAGGCCATCACATTGGATGTCATGTTTAGTTATTACTCCACTTTTTTACTAAAAAAATGAATCTCTCTGTCTCTATGGTCCTCACACCCCGACTAGATAGAATAGTGAAGGGGTAAAAAAGTCATGTTTGCAAGATTGTATCCAGGATTAAATTTGTAGTGTGTTTAGTTCATAGGATTCAACCCCACAACTCAATCCTAGATGAATAATAATTGGATAATTAGTCATAGCTAACCACCTATGACTGAAATAATCTCACAACTCAATCCTAAATTGTATCTTGGGGAGTATTATTTTATCTTGGAAACCGAACACCATCATAATGGATAAAATTCCCACATTGCCATTGTTAGGATTCAAACCTAAAACTTTGTACTCAATTACCCCATCAAACCGGCGAATCCTTATGCGAATTCAAAAACATGTAATAGCATAATAGCATTAGTTCATTCAACAAACACAATCTACCAACATTAAAACAAAAACAATACCACAATTTCTCAAAGATGAGAACCAAAATCTATAAATGTCGAAAAAAAATCACATGTAAATTCATAGAAAGAATCAAGAAAATCAACAAGCGATCGAGTAATCAAGAAGTATCTCTAGTTGATTAGATAGATGCATTTGAAATGGATAATATAGGCAATCAATTAATGCTCAAACATGCCTCAAGAGATTTCAACTGATTAGATTCTTGCTTAGAGTCTAATCAAATTTATCTGTCCATCACAAATCAAGGGTGTTATTAGTGTTACACTCTCAATAATCCAGGCTATCAGTAACATGCCATAACTTTATCATCAAACATTTCACAATTATTGGTCTCTTCTAGCACACACACACACTAGACTTTCAAAATTACAACATAATCTAAGAAATTAAATTAGCCAAGCTTAAACACAAAAGTGTGAGAGGGGAAAAGTTTAGCTGTTGGAATATTCCCAGTTTCCTTTATGAATCTGCAACTTAATTAGTTATCATCTACATTGTATATTTGTATGCATGTACGCCACCACAGTTGGACCAGTGCTCTTACTAAGACTTTATTAAATTTTGTATAACCTTCTTCAAGTTAATTCAAGAGAGAGAGATTGTATATGTGTATATGAGTATATAAAAATGGTTATTAATTAATTAATTAATGTGACATAAGAGCTTGCTTGTTGAGTATTGAAAGCTTAGGTAGCCTATGGTTCATGCTTGCACGTATGGTAACTATTACTTGGAAATTGATGCTTCATTCAACCAAAAACATTATCTTTGTAAATGGCATATCCTAATCAAGATTCCCAGTTTTTTGCATGGAAATATGGAGGTTTAATGAAGTAACTCCTACTCTACCCCTTTATTTGCCTAAAATGCCCAATGCATGACGCTCTATCCTCTCTCATCACAAAAATATTTTTATGTGATAAATAAATATTTTTTGTATTAAGTTAGATTGCACAAAACACTATAGTACGTAATAGAATCACTAGTTTAAACTTTAAACCAGATGATGTAATTATAAATATTCGTCGATTTTTTTACTTCTAAAATATCCACGTTACCATTAAATCATCCCAATAAAAATATTTTTTATTACTATTGAGAAGTTTCAAGAAAGTACATTAATTTTTTTATATGGACTAGTTGATTGGCTTTAAACTCGTATGCTACAGTCCAATTTGATTTAACTTATAAATTTTAATTCTTTTCATAATTTTCCAAAATTAAAATTCCACCAAAATTGGAATCGGATTTCGGTGAACTTGCAGTTACTAATGCTAGATTGCTACCATAAAATTATACCAGTATAATCAAAATGATGCACAAAGTTCACATTTATGATGGTCTAAAGTTAGATGTTGACGGCGACTTCATGAATATTCATCGAGTATTTCACTTTTTAGTACTACTATACCTAATATTTTAGAATTCGTTTAACATTTAATTACTAGTACATGTTGGCACTGAAAATAATTAAAGTTTGAGAACCCATCTACACTCTATGGAAAACCCATAATTCCAATTACCCATTTTATATTAAAAAATAAAACCACTAAATTGAAACGTTAATCTACAAATTCAAACCAACTACTTTTCTGTAGCAGTTGACTTTCGAACTATTTATGATATTTCATCTGATTTGCGTAATTTATAAAATCATCGTTTTACTTCATTGCAGAAAGACCGAACTAAAATGATCTTAAATTGAATTATGTGTTGTCTAATAATGAACTACTATATTTTATTTCTATGGTTCGGTATTAGGAATTAGTTCTGCCTAAATCACAATCCTTCTTTTATGTTCACATTTCCTTTGTTCATTTACAATTTTACCAAATCCATTATTTCTTAATTTAGAACAAATTCTATCCAATAAAATAAACTCCTACTCCATCAAACAAGCATCAATGTAGGAGTAATATTTATGTAGAAGTAGTCTACTAATATTATCTAAGTACTAACAAGTTAAATACTCCATAATGTACAAAATTATGTTAAGTAACACATGAAATATGTTTACATGTACTATATAATTTTGTACATAAGTAAAGCTTGTGTTAATGTTGTATTGTGAAGACTGACGTCACACGAGCTGTAAGATCTAGTTGAATCATGAATGTAACAAGTTAACAGAATGAGATATGGAAAACAAACATGTGCTCCCAGAAATGCCACATTGCTCTGTTTTGAACCAGACAGAGTACATTTGACTTTGTCCTTATGCAATGCACAATGATAAGGTAGGTATGCACGATTTGGCTTCCATCAAAGACATACCAAACCATCATCTCTGCTGCTGCATTTCTTATCTTCTCATAAACTGTTTTAATAATTTTCACAACAAACAAGTGTATCCCTCTACCACTGCCAAATGGTCCTTTTGAGTTTGTTTTCTTATTACAACATATCTATGATCTCTAGTGAAGTTGATTTTGAGGTATTTCCCAATGTGCCTAACTTTGTTATAGGAATCTCCGAAATGCACTTACAATTTTTGTCATAATCTCTCTGCAACTTGACTTATATTTGCCAGAAACCAGTACTAAAATTTTTAAGTGTCTCGTAATGGCATTTGGTTTACTATCAATGTACAAATCTCCTCTTCAACTTAATTGGGGGGGGGGGGGGACTTAGTCTTTTGAGTCAAAATGGGCTCACATTGGGCTAAAAAACTTATATATATATATCTATGAAATGGATATATTTTCACACATTTAACTTTAAATTCTAAAAGGTATTGGGGGAATTTAAATTTGATGAGATCCAAGAACGAATATTTGGAGTCTTAGAAAAACATTGTATTGTGAAATTTTAAGCACAGAAAAGCATAATGATATCATAAAAAACATGTGTTCTCGAATTGTGACGAAGACAAATGATGCATAGATAATATCAATCAAAGAGTGAGAGCAGCATACTAGCATCAATAATCTACACAGCCACAGAAATTGACAAGAAAACATATCAAAAGGCGAAAATTATACGTGTATATAAGGAAAAAAGGACTGCAAAGAGAAGTATAGTGGAGTATCTAATACCAAAAAATACCAAACTTCGTGGTGTTATTTTTGTGGATCAACATTCTCTACTTCATCAGAAAACAAGAAACTATTAGATAATCTTCAAAAGTTGTTTCCTGTTCACCAACACTCATCGCACCTCAGTCCAGCTTCACAGACGAAAACAGGTAATGCACGAACCAGAACGAGGAGAGGAAGCCGACTGTGCCTGTTGCAAGCATGATTGCAAACACCATGAAGAGCGAGTAGCCCAGGTAGAGCGTTGCAGAGACAGGCCCGCTCAAACTCTTGAGGTCGAATATCAAATAGTTGATGGAGTAAAGGAAAATGTATATAGCGACGGAACCAGATGCAAAGAAAGACTTCCACCACCATTTCCAGTCCTCCACACAAAGATGCATGTAAGTAAGAACAAGCGACACCTCAGCACATACCACCACCAAAAGCATGAGCACGACAAAGAGGAATCCGAAAACATAGTACACACGACCCATCCAGAGGCTCGACATGATAAAGAAGAGCTCGATGAAGAGGGTACCAAAGGGAAGGGTCCCAGCGCCAAGAACCAACAGCCAAGATGGATACTTCTGCTGTGGGATTTCTCGGGGGATTTGGTTTGTTCGAACAGGGAATTCTATATGAGGCGCCTTCGCACCAAAGTAGCCGCCAACAAGGGTGAGGGGAACAGAGATACAGAACCACAGCAATATGAGGATGACATACAAAGAGAAAGGAATTGCTCCTGTGCTGTTACTACCCCACAATAAGAAATTCAAGAGAGTGAAAATCAGGAATGAAATACCGGGGAAGAAACAAGAAACCTTCCACGAGACACCAATCCATCCCTTGTTATCCCCACAGAAGATCATCCTCCATAAACGAACAGCTACGTACCCGGCTGCAATTCCAAGAACCATGTAGAAAAACAGCATGCCTGTAATGAGAGTCCCACGTGAGGCTGGGGACATAAATCCGAGGGCAGCGAATAAAATTGTCACCGCAGCCATTCCAAGAATCTGGACCCCATTACCGACCATCACACACAGGAGTGCCGGATTAGAAGGGGCACGGAAGACATCAGCAACAACGAGCTTCCAACCCGACAACTCCTCATTCATCTGAGCTTGAGCTTCCTTGTCATGCTCCTCGTACTGGGTAAGATCCCGCCTAACAGTTCTCAAGAAGATCACAAGCACAATACCGGCCAAGAAAGTGATCACCATGAGTGAATTCAGAATCGAAAACCAATGCACTTTAGCACCCTCCATCTTCAAATACGCATCCCACCTTGACGGCCACTTGATGTCCTTCTCCACAAAGGAGACCTCATACGAAAAAGCAAGTGGCTCATTCTCCTTAATAGGCATGGCCACCGTGTTTGGATCACAGCTAATTGAAGCTGGGTACTTGTTATACATTTTCAAGTTCTTCACCGATTCCCCCTTATGCTGGAAACTACAAGCCACCACCTCAAACCCGACAACCATGTACCCTGGTATAGCCGATCCCTGGTTTCTCTCAGGCGGGATCATCTCAGCAGCATCCCCAGTGCCCATCACACGAGCCATATTGTTCTCTTCGAACTTATGAACAAGGACTGTAAACTTCAAGTGATTGAAGATATAGTACTCGTCATCGACCTTAGCACCCACCGGGTAACCCGTCCACTTCAACATATACCCATCCTTCTTAGTGTACCTAATTGCTGGCAAGTTATCAAGAATCACATTGACCTGATACATCTCATCAATCCTCTTTTTCAAAAGCTTAAACTCGTGACCCGACAAAGGCTTTGTTTGGCAGAGGAAAATCTCGGTCTCATTAGTGTACATCTTGAACCTATAGGGCGAATTCTCAATCCTATCACCCATGAGAAGCTCACCGAGATTCTCTGCACTATCCTTAATGCCCTCTTTGGGTTGACAGAATGGCAAACTATAATAGCTAAAGGGCATTTCAGTGTCAATTGAAGTCAAAGAATTAACTTTCACATTCAAGGGATCACCGACTTCATATTTGTGAGGGTAACTACCGGGTAGATAAAACCCTTCGCTCAATTGAGAAATCACTAACACGATAAGCAAGACCGACACCTTCAAACTGTGAAAAGATCCCATCTTTGCCGTGACTGTCGCAGCCCAGATCAGGAAATCGACGATGATTTCCAAGAAAACACAGTATATTTCAAGATCTGCCGCAAGAATTCACAAATTTTAGAGGTCTAATACAGAGTGAGTATTTCAGATCAAAATGCGTTCAAAAAAATGCACAGAAGATGACCCAACTTGGAATTTTGAAACAGAACTTGACACGGAAACATTCAAGAAAACATTTGAAATGAAGACAGGGATGTAAGACAGAGATCTAAACTGACCTTGCAGTAGAATCGGGATTGAAAACAGCTACATGAATATCGGCAGAGAACGTGTAGATGCCGAAATTTAGAGAAATTAAGCTGACTGATGGAAAGCACGACTACCTATATATGTGCGTGTTTGATTTCAGCATCGGTGGCTGACGTCATGCCATTTATGAGAGAGAGAGAGAGAGAGAGAGAGAGAGAGAGAGATGACTAAAATCGCTCTTAATTGAGATTTGAGAGCACTAATAACTGTACAAACATAAATTATCAAGATTTAGGGAAGCCTAGAACTAGGCGTTTGGCCAATTCTTAATAAAAATTTGACTCCACAAAAAAGTGTAGTAGTCTTTATCAATATCTTTAGTTCGACTCACGTATTGTTGAATAGATTGAAATTAATAAATTCATACTACCATGAATTTTATAATTTTTCAAATAATTTATTTTATTAAAATTTTATGCTGCAATTATATTAGATTTCTTTTAAATATTCTACATTGAATAATGATTGGCTTACTGCCTCAAAAATTAGATTTACCAATATTTTATATAGTACTAGTATTCTTTTTTATTTCGACTAAATCAATGTGAATCAACTATATATGTATATTAATTAAATATTAAAATTGATGATAGTATTACTTATTTATATCCTATGGAGGTTCAAACATTTTTATGGTTAGCAATGTGGTACATATCTTTTTGTGGCAAATCGACATTTTCGTAAAGAATTTTCAGTTTGGGAGGAATGTCGTCATTTTCCCTCAAAAAATGTAAATGCAATCGTTTAAAGTAGAAAGTGAAGTTGGATGGATCCTGATTGATTTCATTATTAACTAATGCGGTATAACATTAAGTTGGATGAATATATTTTTATAATTTTGATCCTTTTTTTTCGTGCAAGCCTCGTCTCAGTTTTTTAGATATTTTTCTCATTTTTACGTAACGTTTCAACATTTCTCAATAAAGTCATATTGTCCTTATGGGTGAAGGTTTGTACACTAATTAAGAATATAATTACTCTGAATTTTTCCTCGTAATCAAGTTGAATTTCATATACGAGCCCATTTAGAAGAATGTATTAAATCATAACTGTTCGATAGAATGTACTTGATTTATACTATAGTACTATAATTTAAATTCCTAAAACATTCTTATATTTTAGGTTGGTTTAAGTTGATGTGATTATAGTTAATTATTTAATTCTTGCAACCAAAGAATAGTTTGCAAAATTTACTTACATTAATAAATACAATACTAGATCATTATTATCAGTACTATCTGTCCAACCAAAGAATAGTTTGCAATATCTCATCGATCAGTATAATATATAATGAGACATTATATCTTTGGAACAAATAAGAATATTTACACTCGAATAATGTAGCAACCAAATCGTGTAATGTAATAAAGGCAAAAGTTATTGTATGAAAAAAATTAATAACAAGTCATCTATATACATATGGCACAAAAGTGTGGTAAATACCAAATACATTGAAATAGAAAAATACCAACCAGTTTGTAATTAACTACAGACTACTATAAGTTGGGAGAAGAAACATTTATGTATGCTAGAAGCAAGTGAAAAAGAAAGTTGACAATTGACATGTAATAGTAGTTATATGTCAAAAATGTAGATTGTCTCTTAATCAAAACCAATTTCATCGCTTTAAAAAAGGACTAATCTGCCTACCATTCTGTACAGAAGAGAGAGGTAAACTAATATAAGTACTACCATATTTATCTTTTTTCGTGAAAAATCATTTTCCAAGGAGAGAAGTATTTGAGAAGGTATTATAACTTTTCTCATCTTGAAGATGTATCTTTACCTCCCCATCAATGGAGATGTGAAATCTTCTAACTACCATATATATTTGTCTTCTCAATTATTTTGAACGTTTTATTAACTAAATTGTATATCTAGTCTTAAATTTTCATTTGAATTCTTCGTGTTCACCCTTCTTAGTCCTCTGATACATCATCATCATTATCCTTTTCTTATTATCATTATCATTATTGTTATTATTATTATAACCTCATTTTCATAATATAGTGTGGAGCTTTTTAACTCTACCATTTACTTAATGTATAACCTCAACTTCAATTTATTTTATAATTGCTTGAACTTTGCAAAATTGTTTAACAATGGCTCTTATAAAAACTTCGGCAGAAAAAACTATCTAAAATCACCCCCGCAAAACATATTTCTCGAACTGAAATGTCAAAACATAAAGTTTAAAAAATAAGTTCGAAAAAATTCAAAAAACACACACATATTGTTGGTTTGTTGGGTTGTTAATTTTGGTGGACATCATTTGGGCTGTTAATAATCTGGGCCCAAGTGTTACTGGGCTTGTTACTTGCCCTAGCCCGCTTAACTGTTAGGCTATATGCTTTCCCCTCCTATGCGCCGTTTCATTATATCTCTTTTCACTCTCTCTCTTCACTCTCTGGCGATTTCCTTCCTCCGAGTGTTTCTTCATCTTTGTGATGATTTCTTGAGTTCTTCTCTGAGATCCTTCATGTTTTAGTGGTGTTTGATCTTTGGTGAGAAGTGTGGAGGGTAACCATTTCGGTTTCCTGAGTTCTGGAAACTCAAGGTTTCCTTGTGTGAGAGTTGTAGTGAGATCCTTTCGGATAGATTGACAGATCTGGTGTGTAGGAGAGGGTAGAGGCTGGTTTCTGATGTGTGTGAGGTGATTCACGGTTGAAACCTCCTGTGCTCCCTTGGATCTGTGTTCTTGTGAATAGATCTTCACTATTGGCGGGTGTCTGAGCCATAGTCTTCGATCTATAGTTCTTTGCAATCTATTTCTGTATTTCTTAATCGTTCTGCACTTGATCCGAGTGGATCTGTTTCCTTGTGTTTCTAACGAGGGTTTTGAGTGTGCAGGTTCTTTGAAGCTTACCTTGGAGTGATTAAGTTCGAGGACTTAGTCTGTAATAGCTGTTGTGTTCATTGACTGTAATAGCTAGGCTCTTTGTATATATCAGTCGCTTGGTTGGTGGTTTGACTGAGCCATCTTGTAACAAGACCAAAGAGATCTCGGTAAATAGTGAATCCGGAAGTCGTCTGATCCCTACACATATATATTAGTTTATGTATTAATATGGAAATAATGCTTCTTGATGTAACAGTATTTAAGATATACTGTACATATTGTGTGAAGAATTTCGAACTAATTGGTTTGCAAAGTTTGATAGTATATCCTGAGATATAATGAGATTCTAGAATAGTTAACTTTACGTAATAGTATGTGTAAATGCAATATGTGCAAAGTGAATGTGATTGTGCGGATTCGTAACTTAAAATAAACGAAATCTCTACCTAAATCTAAATGTTCCAAAATTATGGCTTCATGAGGCAGATGACCCTTTTATGAATTGGAAAGCTATAGTATTATTTTATTTACAGTTTTTAATACAAATGCAAAAATATTTATCAAAGTTATAAAATTACTTCAAAAATAGGTTGAACCATGAGGATTTTATCTCCTATGCATTCCATTCTCCCTAATTTGAGTTAAGTGATTACATAAACAGATAAACTAAGCATGGTATATCCCACTTTTAATCGCTTTCAAGTGCGCGTACAGCTATTTTTCAGAACAAATTTGTCAAGTGATGTAGGAATGTGTTTCGGACTTGCGCGCGGTGATACTGATACCGAGGCACGCATTCAAGCAAACGCTCGGGAGTACTGATGTGTGAATCTGAATCCCTTAACAAGATTCCGACGAGCGGAGAGATAAAAGGTAGTCGCTGGAGTTTTGCCCGTTGATCAAACCAAGAACAATACAGAATTGAAATAAAAGCGTGAAAATAAAATAGAAGAATAATTGATATTTATTGATTGAATAAAGAGAACAACAATAGTGTCAAATAAAATCAATATCAGCATGATTGGAGGCTATCAAGACTAAATTAGCAATCAAGAATCAATTAGAGGCATGATTGATAGGCAATTAGACAAAATCACATTAAACAATAATTGGGAGTAGATTAAGGGCATTGATTGTATTCCATAACTAGACCACAAGCTGACCCTACATAAGGGTGGTGGACTTGTTCATTGTAAACACAACAAAAACATTCACAATGTAGTCTTCAGTTTCATTGTTCTTTTATTTTCTGTTTGTATTTTATTTTCCGCATTATATTTTCCAAGATGTATCAGAGCAGCTAACGATCCGTAATTCGTTAGTTTATTTGAAAACCAATTGTTAATATACCTATCCAAAAAAAAAATTCAGAGAGTTGTGCTCGTCGTAGACAATCTTAGAGCAGGGACTTCCAAAACCTGGCTTGAGTTTCGTCTTGCTGCAGATGGACCAGGGGGAGATCCCTCTGATTTGATCAAAAACGAAAATTGATCCATCGGGCGAAGAAGTACTCTGGTGGCGAATGCGACGGACGGAGCTTGACCCGACCGCCATGAGAGAGAAGACAACCTCATCCCAGATCCATCTCGAGGGCGACTCGGATCCACAGGAGGAGATGAAACGAAAGATGGCAAAACGGAACAGAGGAAATCAAGGAGGCAGAGGAGTCTCCAGGATCGGCGACCATCGCGACCGGGCTGCCGGCACCGCAAATGCAGCGGGTAGAACCGGCGTGTCTACCGCCGAACGAGAAGAAACGGTCGAAGCTACAGCGGTCCGATCTGGAGAACGGTCTGGAGATGATACGGCAATTAATTCGTTAAGATAACCAAACCAAATCGAGCGGAAGAGGAAGGAGACAATGAGAGTGGTGCTAGAGAACAACCAGATGGTGTTAATTTGATGAGTCTGACCTTGATTTGACTATGACCTCGAGGTGTCGGTCGGTCTCCCTCAGCCCGCAGCGCACGCCGCCACCGTTGAAATGCGCCGGCGGCACCAGCGTCAGCCACGTTAGCGTCGATGTCACGATGGCGAGCTGCTCCGCCAACGTGGCCTCACCCTTCAGGTGCCTGCCTAGGCTGTAGAGGCCATACGCGCCGATCGCAATTGCCGCCGCCCGCAGCCAGAATACCCACGTCCAGCTCAAGTACATCCAGAAAAAGGGGCTGAAGAACAGATTAGCCGCCCATTTCGACGCTGCGATCGCGGCGGAGAGCGTGAAACACCATTTGCATATGTCGAGGGGCGTTAATTGGGCTGAGGGATGATTTTAGGGATTCGAAGGAGAAAGTTTTTCAGTGGTTGCAGCCAATCTGAGGTCGAATTGGGGGGAAATATGGAAGAGAGCATCTGGGTGAGGTTTTCAGAAAGAAACTCTTGCGCGTAAGCTGTTTGTTGAAAGGTCTGAGAGAAATCAAATGGGCATTTTGCGAGAAAGTGGAGCTGGTGGGCGACCGGAAGAGAGGAGTTCTCGGTCTGTCCGGCCGAGGGGGAGATGAAGTCTCCGACCGGACAAACAGAGGAGAAGCAGACCAGCGGTTTGGAGCCGGGTGAAGAGGTCTCTGCCGAAGAATGCAAGACAGCAGCGAACGGCGAACAGGAACGGTGAGGCGCGACGGACCTCGGACAATGAACGAGGGGTATGTCCGGCCGAGGGGAAGAGGAAGTATCCGACTGAATGAGACCACCCCAGATTGAGGTTGAGGGCGGCGGAAGAGAATGAGGCGGATGAAGTTGGAACAAAGCCCAAAGGTTCCGGAGACAGCTCGTTGATGGCTTCTAAAGTAGAATCCGTCACAGGGGGAGAGGCTGTCACCGGGAAGGAGGAGAGGCCGCGAAAAAGACATCACGGTGGAAGCAAAACTGACGGTGCAGGTAATAGCAAGGCCACAAAGGTTGCTGACAAAGAGTTGATCAAGTGCTCATGTCCAGCAAGTGTGCTGCAGGAGGCAAGTTCAGCTTTCAAGTTGATCAAGTGTGCTGCAGGAGGCAAGTTCAGCTTTTCAAGTTGATCAAGTGAGCAGATCAACTTGATCAAGTGCTGACAGCAGCAACATCCGACGGAAATCTGCCTACGATTGGCAGACGATTTTTTGAGAAAAGAAAGGAGAAAGAGAATCGATGGGAGATGAAGAAATCCTGTCGGACTACTGAGAGTCTCCGAGATGGAGATGTGATAAGTCGTATTCTAGGCCTCGGTTACTGGTCAGTATGACAGGTTTAAATGATTATATTTGCAAAGCAGTTGCTCAAAGTGTGCAGGATAAGTGTTCTGGCCAGTAGGGAAGTTCCGGAGTGTTCGGGTAGAAAAAGCGCCAGCATGGTCTCATACTGATCCGTATACGTGCTAAAACGGCTTGAGATGAAGAAGACGGATAGCTGGGACGGATTACCCACAATTAAGGGCAAAGAAGTCAAATTGCAGCGAGGATTTACCCTAAAATCAAGGGTAGCCTCCCTATAAAAGGTAGCCAAGTTGGAGAGAGAAGGAGCACCCGGGGGGGGGATAGACTTCAATTCACCATCATCTTTAGGTAGAGAGTTCTCTCGGTAATTTCAGTCTTTCAGCCGTGTCCACTTCTTGCCTCGCCGAGCCATGATCACCTGACGTTCAGAATGTTCCCGAGTTCCAGTCATCGTCCGTTCCAGTTAGCTAGATCGTAGTTCCAGTCAGAGATTTTATCGCCCGGAGTGGCAAACAATCTTTAAATTGCTTTCGTAGTTTAATTAGTTCTCCGTCTTTACGTTGGATTTCTGTTACATTTTGAGATTTTGTTGTTTTGAAATGCTTGCTTTGGATATCCGAACGTGTTAATGCTATGAAGTTGATTTCCGTTTCGTTCATTGTAGTGTTCTTTTCTTTCCTTGTCTAGTTAGCTTAGATCTAAGATTTCTCGGTGTTTTAAGTGCTAAATCTCTAAATTCTGTTACGTAACAAATTTCTTTAGGATAGGTAAACATGTACTATTTGATCTGGAAGTAGATCGTTGCATGCAAGGCTTCGTTTTATTTTCTGAATCGATCTTTCATGTTGACCAGCATGCAGAAGTCCAGTTTCAGCGTTTGATTTCAGATTTGATTTCTTAGTTTTAGATCTGTGTTCGCGAGTTGTTAATCTGCGTTTGCCGGGTTGGATCTGGAATTGTTATCTGAGTTCAAGTTGTGTTGTTGGAGAAGACGATGTCTACATCCAGATTGGGGACCACCTTACTTTTATTTACTTTTGCTTTCTTTTGTCCTTCACCTCTGGTTGTACCTGCAGATCTGTCAGCCTAGTCACCACTACCTCCACTACACTCTGAATATTCTGTTTAGCCAAAAATAGAAATACCGTCCTTTCCAAACAATTTCTGTTACACCATGTCCCCTCATTTCCACGTACACAGTTGCATTCCATGATCTGCTCCCCCATCCTAGTCAGTAGGACGCCACCCTTTAATTACTCGCCTAGGTAGAAACTCAACCCGAGCGTGGTAGCTAACCAACCCTCCAAAACATCACCGCAGTAGTTTAAACGCACCATCTCTGTGGGATTCGACCCTTACCTCCACTATACTGATCAGTAGAGTGGGTTGAGGAATCTTTGAAGACGAGGTCTAGGCTTAGTTAGGATCTTTATCCTGCCAGTAGGATATATCCTCACTTGAACGACACCTACGCACCTCGTAACCTCTTCAAATGGCGCCGTTGCCGGGGATGGATGGCGTTTTATATACTATTGTGTGTGATACTTTGGCGTAAATATTGTGTATAATTTTTTCTCTTTTTCTTTTGTTTCAGTTTATGAGAAGCAGTTCGGATCCTAATCCGTGGAAACCGAAGATACTTCAGCGAGGATCCATACTTGTGACCACTCGTTCTGGCCTGTCAACAACTCTGTCTGACCTAGACACGAGTAGCGACGAAGAACAGGACACCATAGAAGGACCAATTCCCGTGGAGTTACCACTGTTGGAAGGCAATCCAGGAATGACTGCCAACATGGACGAAGATCCAGAGATCGGTACGCTGAATGCGCATACCGAAGGAGAACCACCGCAAGCTATCGTGGTCACCCCGGGACAGACTGCTTGTGACGTGAAGCCTCATGTCATAGCGATTCTACCTACATACTGCGGGAAAAGCTATGAAGGGCCGTATGAGTTCCTTCACGAATTTTGTAAGATTTGTAGAGCGCAGAGAAGACCAGCAGGAGCGACTGAAGATGATTATAGGCTGAAAGCTCTGCCATTTGTGCTCAAGGGGGAAGCGAACACCTGGTTCATGCGCTTGCCCCCTGACTCTATTGAGACTTGGGCCGACTTCAAGTCAGCATTCCTGGGCGAGTTTTTTCCGTCATCTAAGACAAGCGCACTGAAGAGAGAAATAACGAATGTGAAGCAAGGATATGACGAGCCCTTGAGCGACTATTGGGCAAGATACATGGGTCTTTTGGAATCGTGTCCCAACCATCGCATGGCGGACATTGAAGTACATCATACTTTCTACGAGGGCATGAACGCGGTAACCAAAGACCTGGCCAATTCATCTTCGGGAGGAAGCTTCACGCAATTACGGGTCAGCGAAGCAAAGAGAGTCCTAAGGAAGCTACTGAATGCAAAGAAAGAGTATGACCATTCAAGGGAAGGATACAACCGAGAGCGGGCTGCTGTTGCATCGACTACTGATCAGGAGAACAAGCTGGAGCAGAAAATGGACTTGAAGATGGATGAACTGAAGAAGTCACTTTTGAGTGCCATCGAGAAGAGCACTCCACCACCTCTCCCAACTGGGAACTACAAGGGTGCAGAGCAGGGGAATCAAGGGGCCCAATACGAGCATCCGAATGACTTGATCAGTACGGAGCAAGCTAATGCTGCTGGGTATTTTAACCAGAATGGGAATTGGATCCAGGGGAGACAACGGGACGCACCATGGAGGGACCACCCGAATTTTCGATGGGGAGAAGGGAACCAAAACCAGAACCAAGGTCAAGGCCAGAACCAATATAACCCTTACCCGAACCAAAACCCTAACCGTGGACCAGCAAACCCAGACTTCCAGCCCAACTGGTCAGGAAGAAACCAACAAGCCCAAAACTATAACCCACAAAGCTCAAACTCGAACCCTGTTTACGTGCCACCCCATCAGAGAAATTTCCAAAACTACCAAAATCAACCAAACCAAGCATCCCAACACCATCAGAACCAGAATCAATTCCAAGCCCAGCACCAGAATCAATATCCTCAAGATCAGTACACTCCTCCTGCCCAATATAACCAATACCCGCCTAATCAAGGACAGCAAACCTCCCAGAACTATCAACACCAAGGGCCGGGTCATTTCCAAAACTCGAACAGGCCGAGGAGATCCGTTGAGGACATGATGAGTGAAATGCTAGCATCACAACAGAACATCAAAGGAGAATTGCAAGCCCATAATGAGGTCGTGCAGGGGATGCAAAATGCCCAGAAAGAACATAAGGCGAACATGGATATGATGAATAGGCAGTTAGCTCAACTGGCCAGTTCGATGGGTGATTTGAAGGGAAATGCAGGAAAACTCCCATCTACAGTCCAAATGCCCGAGAAGGCAAATGTGAGTAAGGTCACGTTGAGGTCAGGAACTACTTATGATGCACCTCAACCGAAACAGCCGAGTGAAGGATCGAATGGAACGAAGATAGGAGGCGAGACAATTTCAGCTGAGGAAATAGGGAATTTCATGCCTCGAATGCAGGATCCATTCTTCCTGGATGATACACCAAGTATAAGAGGTGAACCCGATGCCTTACTGACCAGGAAGGAACCTCCTCAAGAGAAAAATCCCAGAATGGAGGCTCGGACCCAAGAGCTACCAAGGAAAGTTGCTGAGGAATCCGTAGAAGAGAAAAAAGGGGAGAAACCATTCCCATTCCGATTTGTTACAAAGAGGAAGAAAGAGAACCCGGTCGACTACTTGTCGATTTTTGGAAGGTTGGACGTCACCATACCATTCCTCCAAGCCGTGAAACTACCCCCGCTCGGAAAATTCATTAAGGATTTCATAGCCGGGAAAGCTCAAAAAGATGGACAAATCATGGTGGAAGGGATCGCATCCGCAATTGTGCAAGAGAAACTGCCGCCCAAAAGGGCCGATCCAGGTATGTTCACTTTACCCATAACCATAGGGGATGTGAAGGTTGAACATGCGATGTGTGATCTTGGAGCTTCCATTAATGTCATGCCATTATCAATCTATAACCGACTGAAAGGAGTGAGGCTGTCAAACACTAGGGTGTTGATCCAGCTGGCTGATAGGTCGTGCATAAGCCCTGAAGGAGTTTTAGAGAACGTGTTGGTTAGAGTACAGGAGTTCACATACCCTGCTGATTTTTATGTGATCAAAATGAGTGAGCATGAAGCGAGAGAGTCTAGTGGAGTCTTGTTAGGGAGACCTTTTTTGAGAACGGCTAAGACAATAGTGGATATGGCCGAGGGGACTATTTGCATTGATTTTAATGGTGAGAAGTTTACTTTTGATATAAATGATGCCATGAAGAAACCCATTGATTCTGAAAATCTATGCTTTGTTGATGTGATTGACCCTCTAGTCCAAGATTTTCTTGAGACCGAACTATTACAGGAAAAACTCCAGGCTTTAGATGCTTGTGATCAGGCCGACGAAGAAGCTGCTGCGTGGTGTGAGTTGATCAGTAGCCAGGGGTTGACCGACGAAGAAATAGAAGGAGCGATCAAGGAATTCTGTCAAAAGTCGGCGTTCATTGGAGCCGCAGGGGCCAAGCTTCCAGTCAGTACGGAAGAACCTTCAGGGGAAGACTTAAAGAAAGACGGGGAGGCCCAGAAAAACCCTCTACCCGAAGACACACTTCCACCCCAAGTCGAGCTAAAAAAGTTACCATCGAACTTGAAGTATGCCTACCTCGGGGAGGAGAACTCATATCCCGTAATCATCAACAGCAGTCTCACAAAAGAACAAGAAGCGCGGCTACTGACTGTGTTGAATAGGAATAAGAAGGCAATCGGATGGAGCCTTACAGATCTAGTAGGGATAAGCCCCGACGTTTGCATGCACCACATCAGGCTAGAAGAGGGAGCGAAGGCTCATCGAGATGCTCAAAGGAAGGTAAACCCTAACATGCGAGAGGAAATTTTAAAGGAAATCTTGAAGTTGTTGTCGCTAGGGATTATCTATTCAGTGCCGGACAGTGAGTGGGTCAGCCCGATCCACATGGTTCCAAAGAAATCCGGGATCCAAGTTGTCAAGAATGAGAGGAACGAGCTGATTCCAACAAGGCTGGTCACGGGTTGGCGAATGTGCATCGACTACCGGAAGCTGAACAACGCAACAAGGAAGGACCATTTTCCTTTGCCTTTCATCGACCAGATATTAGAGAGATTAGCTGGGAAAAAATTTTTCTGCTTCCTAGATGGGTACAGCGGGTACTTCCAAATTCACGTGGATCCTGAGGACCAGGACAAAACCACTTTTACTTGCCCGTTTGGAACCTATGCATACCGTCGCATGCCTTTCGGTTTATGCAACGCTCCAGGTACGTTTCAACGATGCATGATGAGCATATTTTCCGATTTGATTGAGGAGTGCATAGAAATATTTATGGATGACTTCACGGTTTACGGAGACTCGTTCGACTCTTGCCTTCATCATTTGGACATAGTTTTGGAAAGGTGTCAAGCAAAGAGTCTGGTTTTGAACTTCGAGAAGTGCCATTTTATGGTCACCGAAGGGATAGTCCTAGGACACGTAGTCTCAGAAAGAGGTATCCAGGTGGATCGAGCCAAGGTGGATGTCATATCCAAATTACCATTCCCTACTGATCAGAAGGGAATAAGGGGTTTCCTGGGACATGCTGGATTTTATCGAAGATTTATAAAGGATTTCTCCAAAATCGCCCAACCCCTTACCAGACTGCTTCAAAATGATGTGGAGTTCGTTTTTGATGAGCAATGCAAGGCAGCTTTCGATCTTCTCAAAGAAAAATTAGTATCCGCACCTATCATACGAGCTCCTGATTGGAACCATCCTTTCGAAGTAATGTGCGACGCCAGCGACTTTGCGGTAGGGGCCGTGCTGGGTCAGAAGATCGATGGGAGGAGGCACGTAATTTTTTATGCGTCCAAGACTCTAAATCAAGCCCAGCGGAATTACGATACCACCGAAAAGGAGATGCTGGCAGTGGTGTTTTCTTTCGAGAAGTTCCGGCCATATTTGCTGGGATCTAAGGTCGTAGTATACACTGACCATGCAGCCCTTAAGTATCTAGTTACCAAGAGAGAATCAAAACCACGCTTGATCCGATGGGTACTCTTGTTGCAAGAATTTGATTGGGAGGTGGAAGATAAGAGAGGAGTCGAAAACAAGGTGGCAGACCATTTGAGCAGAATAGTGCAAGAAGGAAACAGCGAGGAGGTGCACGACCAGTTTCCAGAGGAACACTTATGTGAGGTGATTTTTGCACCCAGAAAAATTGATTGGGAAGAAGTGTACAAACTTACTGGTCAGAATGATGCAGCAAAAGGAAAAGAGAAGGTAGGGCAGGAGCCATGGTATGCGGACCTGGCCAACTACCTAGTAACTGGAGAACTTCCAGAGGTACCAAGTGTTACCAAAGCCCAACGAATGAAGATCAAGAGTGAGGCAAAATATTATTTTTGGGACGACCCTTACCTATGGAGGGTAGGATCCGATCAAGTGATAAGAAGGTGCATTCCTGACTGGGAACAGCGGGATGTGTTGACCCACTGCCATTCGTTAGCATGTGGAGGGCACTTCGGATCCAAGAAGACGGCAAGGAAGATTCTGGATAGCGGCTTTTACTGGCCAACTCTCAACAAAGATGCATACGAGTTCTGCCGGAGCTGTGAGCGTTGCCAACTGACCGGTGGAATATCTGCCCAAGATGAGATGCCGCAAGTACCGATTATTGTTTGTGAATTATTCGACATATGGGGAATGGATTTCATGGGGCCTTTTCCCTCGTCCTATGGCAATCTGTATATCCTAGTCGCGGTGGATTACGTCTCCAAATGGGTAGAAGCGACGGCCACAAGTACGTGTGAAGCAAAGGAGGTGGCCAAATTCTTAAAGAGTCACATTTTCAGCCGTTTCGGAGTCCCAAGGGCGATCATCTCTGATCAAGGTACACACTTTTGTAATCGTACAATTGAAGCTTTAATGAAAAAGTACGGTGTGCACCATAGACTTTCAAGCCCCTACCACCCGCAAGCTAACGGCCAAGCCGAGATCTCTAATCGAGAGATAAAGAAGATTTTGGAGAAAACTGTAAATCCTTCTCGGAAGGATTGGAGCGTGAGATTAGAGGATGCTCTCTGGGCATATCGAACAGCCTACAAGACCCCCATTGGTATGTCCCCTTACCGAATAGTTTTTGGAAAAATGTGCCACTTACCTGTAGGGATCGAGCACCGAGCATACTGGGCAGTACAGAAAGTGAATATGGATGCTACAGCCTGTGAGGAGGAAAGGAAGCTGCAATTACAGGAGCTTGAAGAACTTAGATTGGAATCTTTCGACTCGGCCATGTGGTACAAGGAGCGAACGAAATTATGGCATGATAGAAATCTGAGAACCAAGGAGCTCCATGTTGGCCAGAAAGTACTACTCTTCCAGTCGAGATTGAAGTTAATGCCCGGGAAACTCAAATCTAAGTGGACAGGACCGTACATCGTAACAGCCCTCCGAGCTAATGGAGCGGTGGAGATTTCAGGGAGTCTTTCTAACTCTGTGCCTTTTGTTGTGAATGGACATAGGTTGAAAATCTTTAGGGATAATAGTGAGGTGGGGGTAGTGGATGAAATTCCACTACTACCACATACTAAGGTCACATACTGATTAGTAAGATAGGAATTTGGAATTCCACGTGGCTAGTTTCATTTTGATAATATTCTGCATATACTGGCCAGGTAGGATTCCAAATTACCTAAGGAGAATGTAAATACTGTATATACGTAATTAATTTTTGCATGCTTGAAAATTTTCTAAAAATCCAAAAATATATTTTCGGGCCTTAAATTTAGGTTGGGGTACACTTTGACCAAGAGATTACCTATTTAGTGTCACTCCAATTTGTATTTAAGTGCCATTTTGAATTATTTTCCGTAATAGGTAAGTATAGAGGGAAATTGTGGATAGGACGTAAATTTGAATTAAGCGTGTGCAGCTTTTGCAGGGTGGCAGTGCTGGAATGGTGTGGAGCAGAGAGAGTACACACGCTAGCCAATCAGGAACCAACGCCTGTCGCCCAACCACTTTTCACATGAAGCGGCATGACCGGTAACCACTGATAGCCGGTTGAAACCACCTGCAACTGCCATTTCTAATCCGAACTAAACCAACCGACCCTCCCTTTCTCCCTCAAAAAACCCTCATTTCCAAAATACCTTTCAAGAAATTCTCCTCTATCCCTCTCACAGAACCATCGTTCTCAAACCAAACCCTAATTTCTACCGTCAAATCAAAAATTACAGTCATGGGTAAGAAAGCTATCGCGAGGAAAATCAAGCCCCGTCGTGCGAACACCCAAGATACGCAGCCGCTGCGAGAAGATACCCCGGAGGCCCAACCACAGTCGAACCAACCACCCGCACCGACTGCTCAACCGCCGGCCACTATTTCTTTGGATGCCGTAATGGTATTCCTTCGCCAACAAGACCCGACTAGGGACTGGACGGCGGCATTGACCAATTTCGGCCACACGGGGGGCATAGGAACCGCACCCAGTGAAATTCCTCATGCACAGGTCAGACACGCAGAACTACAGTCGGAGGAAGGATCTCCCTCAGCCACCGCGGCATCGGAACCCTCGGTACCAGATTCGGCAGACCTGGAAGCTATCGCCGCGTTTTACAGCTCCGACTCTGAGGAGCGAAAGAAAAGGTCCAGCCAAGTAAGGGAAACCCAGGGAGAGAGTGGCGGAGCAAAAATGACGCCCGAGAAGGACCCAGTATTTCAAGAAGTAAGACGGCCAGAGATAGATCTGAACGAATCAGCCAGGAAACAGGGCCTCATGACGGACGAGGAGTTTGACTCGATAATGAACAGGGTAAACCGAAGAGAGGAGACAACTGACTTGGTGGCTGAGGGTCTGGACCTCGCACCAAGATCAGTAGGAGAGAATGAACAAGCTCTTAGAGAACCCATACCGAAGGATAAGACATCCCAGTCAGAAGGAGAAGAGGAGAGGGAAAAGCAGAGTGAAGCCAAGGAAGCAGGAACAGAGACAACAGAACCAGAGGTAGAGGCATCCACCCCAGGGGCACCTCCGGTAGTTAAACCGATCCCCGTCAGAAGGAAACTGGTAGTGAAGACAGGCTCCAAAGCAGAGCCACCCAAACCGCAGAGGAAATCGCAACGTTGTTTGGGTAAGTGGGCACCCAACAGGGCGAAACCGAACACGGCGGAGGATCCCCTAGAGATCGTGAGTGACGACGAACCCTGTCCGGCGCAAGAGGATCAGGGTGTGGAAGCCGAGCGGGTGGCTGAGGGACTGGACCTCGCACCCGAGTCAGTGAGCCCCGAACAATTGGAGAAGGAAGATGCCAAGAAAGAGTGTAGCTCCACTACCCAGGAGACGCCACCAACCGAGGCGGAAGAGGAAGCTAGATACCAAGTAGAAAGGAAAAGAAAGGGCAAGACCGTTGTGGAGAAAAAATCAAAAACCAAAAGAATGCGTACCCCGAACACAGGCATAGTGATCACTGAGACTGCCCGGAGGACCCCATCAAACCGGCAGACACAGAGCGATAGTGAGTACGAGGCCAGTGAAGAATCTGAATCAGATAGCGACACAACCATGGAAGAGGAGGAATACAAGGAGCGGGAACTCCCCAACGATCATCGAGAACTGTTGCATCCACCTGCCGAACCACTCCGGTATAAGCGTTGGACGGTGG
The DNA here is from genome assembly GCF_004379255.2 of Salvia splendens. Lineage (NCBI taxonomy): Eukaryota > Viridiplantae > Streptophyta > Magnoliopsida > Lamiales > Lamiaceae > Salvia > Salvia splendens. The sequence continues at coordinate 10,833,298 of NC_056040.1, forward strand.
AACTCACGGATGACGTTGTGGAAGAGATGAAGTTGTTTGACGACAAGAAGCTCCAGTCAGTTTACCGCACAAAGAACGCAAAAGGCAAGAAGGTTAAGTGTGGAAAGGTAATTCATCTCCCATCCTTAGATGAGATGCAAATTAGTGAATCGTTTCTAGCCCTTTTGCATGAGTTGGGTTTTGAATGGTTGTTGAGGAATGAGAAGTTAAGTGTCCCGGTCGATTTGGCCAAGGAGTTTTTCGCAACTTTTCGATTCGAAGTCACAACTGATTTGGATATAGAGTGTGTTAGCTTCAGGGTATTTGGAGAAGAAATTAGGATGAATCTGATTGAGTGGACTGTGAGGTTGGGTATATGCAGTTTGGAGGAGGCAATAGGACTTGAATGGAGAAACAGGGAGCGGGGGATTCCCCGCCGGCATGTGGAATTTGAGCCCCAGTCGGCTTGGGAGGAACTTACTCACCCCGGAGCAGGGCAGTTCCAATCCACGATCTCCCGATCGATCCACCTTAGCGACCCCGTTTTACGCCTGGTTCAACTTTTTTTAGACTACAATCTTTTGGGGCAGTCTAATTCGGCAGTCCGGACATCAATGACGGAGTTGTACCTTATATGGTGTGCAAAAAAGGGCAAGAAGCTGCACTTAGGGTTCTGGACTGCATACACATGTCACCTCGTCGCAACTCACCCAGCACGGAATATTTCCCTCTGCCATATATTGGGAATCTTCATGAGGAACAACATCACCGTTTCGGAGGACGAAGACCTAACCCCACTAACGATGGTGAGCGCCCCAGGATTGTTCGACATCCCTCTGTTCGTCCGAACGAACACGGTGTACATGAGGCAGGGCGTGCCCTACTTTTATGCGATGGGAGAAGAGGCAATACCCACTGCTCGGATAACAACAGCTCAGGAAGCACCAGGACATGACCAGAGGCGAGACAGAATTGAACAATCTGTGGAAAAGATGGCTGAGGAAAATAGACAGATGAGGGAAGAGATGATTCGTTTAGCGTCAGCAATGGAACAGGTATTGAAGGAGTCTGCGGAGCAGAGAATACTGACTCAGAAGCAAGCCGCTCTAGAAAGGACAGTCACTGAAATGGCAGAGGAGAATCAGCAATTGAAGGCAGAGGTGATCAAGCTGGCAGGAGTTGTGGAAAGGATGTTGAAGGGCTCTGCAGAGCAGGATATGATGCATCAGAGGCAGGCGGCCATGGAAGCTATCGTATCAGATCTCGGGGAGGAAAACTCCAAGATGCAAAAAGCAATGAACAGAATGTTAGCCAGTATAGATAACATCTTAGAAGAAATGACCTACCTGAGGAAGGAGCAAGCTGCAGGACCGAGTGGCCATGGTGGCCGGACTGATGAACCACATATCCAAGAGACCGGAGTAGCAGATGAGCAAGAGACAGCGGACGCCGAGGTGCCGGCAAGAGCCGAGGAGCCGGCGAAGGAAAATGAAACTGGAACGGAAGAGGACAACCCGAAGGAACAACCTGCACCACCTGCCCCACGAAGGAGCAGGCGACTTCGATAGACCCCCCCCTACTGACCAAGTTAGTTTTTTTTTTAAGCTTTTTTTAACTTTTCGTATTTTTGTTATGTTGTGGTATTCGGTTAGGTAGTATAATCTGTGTTTGCGAGCAAACCCCACTTCATAACACTTAGCCTATTCCATAGTCTAAGTGTGAGAAGTTAGGGTTTGTTTCTTGGTAGCATGTTTTCTGTGTTTCTTTTGTGTATACGTGTTTCTTTGTTTAGTGGATTTTGTCCGGTGTTCAAACCTCTCCCACTTAGCCTATTCCATAGCCTAAGTGTGAGAAGTTTCTGTTTGAGTTGTTATTTTTGTTTGTTATTTTGTTGTCTGTGTGTCTACCATACTGGCCAGTACTTTTTTTTCCACTTCACAGCCTTATCTGGGGCAGACACTTGTGAAGTAGGAGGGGGGACGTAATGGCCAGTATGATGTATATATGTGTGTTCTGTGTTTGTGCTCGTTTTGTGTTTTTTAGGTCTAGTTTTTTTATGTTGTGTGCTGATTTGGGCTTAAAACTCAACCGTCCTGAGCTGGAGGTGAAGGGAATTAAGGGAGATAAGACAAGCTGGAAAACCGAAACCACTCTCCTTAGTACCTCCTGACCAGTATGGATGATGTGAGTATGAGAGAAAAGCCCACACTTAGAGCCAAACACGAAAGCCCTCTAAAATGTGAGTTATAAGCCTTAAAGTGGAACCACTTTCCACATACACTTAAAGAAAAGGGAGGCTGCCACAATTTGCCTAGGGTGAAGTGATCACGGGTAGCAAATACTGAAGGCAGTAGGAACCCCCCCCCAAAAAAAAAAAAAAAAAAAAAAAAAAAAAAAAAAGAAAACCACCACCTTTAGAACCCTTTTTTCTTAACCTTTTATACCCAGATAAACACCCCTAGCCCCTGGGACTGTGTGTAAGGCATGAAACAAATGGAGCTTACTGGCTAGGAAGAAGTGTGAAAAAAGCAGAAACCAGCTGGGCAGGAAAGTTAGAAGAAAATCGACCAGGGAGACATTTCAGGTCCAAAAAAAAGGAAGGGATAAGGGTGGCAAAGCCACGAAAAAAAAAAGAGAGGAAGAAAGAAAGAAAAGAAGAAAATGGTCAGAGATTTGACCACACAAAAAATGAAGGAATAAGGGTGGCGAAGCCACAAGAAGCCTACTAACCAGTTGGAAACTCAAGCCAGAAGCACCAGCTAAGAAAAGCAACTGATCAGAAGCCTGATGCACACAATCCCCCTTCATAAATTAAATAGAAGTTTTTGAACCTTAGAGCCTTAGGAACATCTACCCAAAACACTACAACCCAACAGCCCCGTTACAAGCCTTAAAGTCCTTCAGTAGCTGCACGTGAGATCTAAGTCCAAAGCAATTGTGGTTGAGCATGATGAGAGAATTCAGTCCTAACGTTCCTGGTGAGGTGCGAGTGACTGAGTGAACCTAGTGGTTGACCGAGAGTGTGGGCGATCTTGACAAGCAGATGTACTGACTGGGAGAGAAAGAGGGGGGCGGCAGAAGTTCAAGGCTGTCTAAGGCCGGATTGCACCTGATCCCGAGGGGAGGGATGGTTGAAAATGTAGCCCAATCTGTTAGTGTTTTATGTATTTCTGTGTTTGTGTTTGTGTTTTCTTTTTTCTTCGTCGTTGTAGTCTAGAGTCCAGTTTTAGGTAGAGTCGGGCAGGGAAGTAACCAGGCTAGAATGCGACTTATTGCTTTTTGTTTGTTCTTCACGCTTGAGGGCAAGCATGTGGTAAGTGTGAGCAGTTTGATAAGTCGTATTCTAGGCCTCGGTTACTGGTCAGTATGACAGGTTTAAATGATTATATTTGCAAAGCAGTTGCTCAAAGTGTGCAGGATAAGTGTTCTGGCCAGTAGGGAAGTTCCGGAGTGTTCGGGTAGAAAAAGCGCCAGCATGGTCTCATACTGATCCGTATACGTGCTAAAACGGCTTGAGATGAAGAAGACGGATAGCTGGGACGGATTACCCACAATTAAGGGCAAAGAAGTCAAATTGCAGCGAGGATTTACCCTAAAATCAAGGGTAGCCTCCCTATAAAAGGTAGCCAAGTTGGAGAGAGAAGGAGCAGCCGGGGGGGGGATAGACTTCAATTCACCATCATCTTTAGGTAGAGAGTTCTCTCGGTAATTTCAGTCTTTCAGCCGTGTCCACTTCTTGCCTCGCCGAGCCATGATCACCTGACGTTCAGAATGTTCCCGAGTTCCAGTCATCGTCCGTTCCAGTTAGCTAGATCGTAGTTCCAGTCAGAGATTTTATCGCCCGGAGTGGCAAACAATCTTTAAATTGCTTTCGTAGTTTAATTAGTTCTCCGTCTTTACGTTGGATTTCTGTTACATTTTGGGATTTTGTTGTTTTGAAATGCTTGCTTTGGATATCCGAACGTGTTAATGCTATGAAGTTGATTTCCGTTTCGTTCATTGTAGTGTTCTTTTCTTTCCTTGTCTAGTTAGCTTAGATCTAAGATTTCTCGGTGTTTTAAGTGCTAAATCTCTAAATTCTGTTACGTAACAAATTTCTTTAGGATAGGTAAACATGTACTATTTGATCTGGAAGTAGATCGTTGCATGCAAGGCTTCGTTTTATTTTCTGAATCGATCTTTCATGTTGACCAGCATGCAGAAGTCCAGTTTCAGCGTTTGATTTCAGATTTGATTTCTTAGTTTTAGATCTGTGTTCGCGAGTTGTTAATCTGCGTTTGCCGGGTTGGATCTGGAATTGTTATCTGAGTTCAAGTTGTGTTGTTGGAGAAGACGATGTCTACATCCAGATTGGGGACCACCTTATTTTTATTTACTTTTGCTTTCTTTTGTCCTTCACCTCTGGTTGTACCTGCAGATCTGTCAGCCTAGTCACCACTACCTCCACTACACTCTGAATATTCTGTTTAGCCAAAAATAGAAATACCGTCCTTTCCAAACAATTTCTGTTACACCATGTCCCCTCATTTCCACGTACACAGTTGCATTCCATGATCTGCTCCCCCATCCTAGTCAGTAGGACGCCACCCTTTAATTACTCGCCTAGGTAGAAACTCAACCCGAGCGTGGTAGCTAACCAACCCTCCAAAACATCACCGCAGTAGTTTAAACGCACCATCTCTGTGGGATTCGACCCTTACCTCCACTATACTGATCAGTAGAGTGGGTTGAGGAATCTTTGAAGACGAGGTCTAGGCTTAGTTAGGATCTTTATCCTGCCAGTAGGATATATCCTCACTTGAACGACACCTACGCACCTCGTAACCTCTTCAAGATGCTAAAATGAAAAGGTTTGTTGGTGGTCTCTGATGAAGCGGTGCCGCTCAGCCACTGTCGAAAGGAGGAAAGCTGAACGAAGCACCATCAATGAAGAAAAAAAAAGAAATGAAATTGGCTCATGGTTTGAGCTGGAATGGGCCGAGAATGGTCTAAAATTGGCTCCTCGACACGAGTAAAAACTGTCAAATTGGCTCCTAAGACAAGAGCAAAAACTGTCGGAATTGGCTCCTAAGACACGAGCAAAAAGAAACGAAATTGGCTCATGGTTTGAGCTCAAATTGGCTCCTAAGACAAGAGCAAAGACTGTCGGAATTGGCTCCTAAGACATGAGTTAAAACTGTCGGAATAGGCTCCTAAGACACGAGCAAAAACTGTCAACCAAAATTGAAGAACTCCTTGATATGAGTCTAAACTATCAATGATGATTTGAAGAAGCTCTATGATACGAGCCTAAACTATCAATGAAAAATTGAAGGACTCCTAAATACGAGTATAAACTATTAATCAAACTGAAGATCATGCAAGTTAAGTATCGAAAATCTCGATACTCAACTTGAGGGGGAGTGTCAAATAAATCAATATCAGCATGATTGGAGGCTATCAAGACTAAATTAGCAATCAAGAATCAGTTAGAGACATGATTGATAGGCAATTAGATAAAATCACATTAAACAATAATTGGGAGTAGATTAAGGGCATTGATTGTATTCCATAACTAGACCACAAGCTAACCCTACATAAGGGTGGTGGACTTGTTCATTGTAAACACAACAAAAACATTCACAATGTAGTCTTCAGTTTCATTGTTCTTTTATTTTCTGTTTGTATTTTATTTTCCGCATTATATTTTCCAAAAAATAGCACATAGGGATACTAACTTATCCCTAAATATCTAACTAAAATAATGCAACTAAATAATAATGCAATATATGAAAAAGATATGAAATAATAAACGTATTAGAATCCTATATTGTAAATGAGAACAAAAGACTTGACTGGTCATGTAGCATATGTTCTTTGCTTTGGAATTTTTAATGAATAAATGCGTTCATCGTCTTCTGCATTGTATGTTGATGGTTTTAGGTCTTCCCTCGACATTATTTTAATAGGTCATTAATTACTTTTAAGTTCTCGAGAATATGTAAACAATAGCTACATAAAGGTAAAGACTTCTTAATCTAAATGAAGCTCCTCGCATATCTATAGTGCATGGATACAAATCAAATCATATCCTAGCATATATAGAAAAGATATGGTTATCAGTCCTTAGAATATCTAAACAAAATAATATCATATGGAGGCTGGGAGCAACATCATTTTAGACAGCATACTTCCTGCCTTAAGAGCATCCACAATGGCGCCTGTCCCGGCAGACGTCCGGCCGGCGTGGCGGAGTTCCGCGTTGGACGTCCGCCATTGCGCAGCGGTGACGCGGATACGGACGTCCGCTGCGGACACCGGAGTTCCGCGGCATTCCCAGGATGTCCGTCGCGATGTCCTTGCGGACGTCCGTCATTACGTTGACCCCACGGACGTCCGCGCGTACGTCCCGATTATTATATATTTTTTTCAAAAATTCTATAAATACGGCTCGTTGAACTTCATTTCATTCGCACCACTTGTATTAACGAGTATCTCTCTCTACGTTTCTTTTATATATCCAGAATGGCTGGTAGTGGTAGTGGTAGTGGCTTTGGTACGGGCGGTAGCGGTGCGGGTGGTAGTGGTGGGGGGTATGATGACATAATAAGGCAAATTCATGCACGTGTGCGGGAGGCAGCGGAGAGGGAGATACAGGTGGCCTTGGCGCCGGCGGTAGCTCGACCCATCCATCGTCGATCTATAGTACCCCGGGACCACCTCGCTGCACACCGTCGGTTGTATGAGGATTAGTTCGCTCCGGAGCCACGATTTGGGAAGAACATGTTCCGACGACGTTTGAGGATACATCGTCCGCTCTTTCTGCGCATCGTGGGCGCTTTAGAGCATCGATACGGGTATTTCAGGGTGCGGGAGGATGCGGCTGGTAAACCCGGCCATACTTCGATTCAGAAGTGCACTGCCGCAATCAGGCAGCTGGCATACGGAGGCGCGACTGACATGTTCGATGAGTACCTCCACATCGGTGAGACGACTGCCCGCGATTGCCTAAAGTATTTTTGTCAGGGCGTTAGAAAGATATTCGGGGATAGGTATCTTCGGAAGGCTACCCCCGAAGATTGTCATGCTCTGCTGGATATGCACGGGACTCAGCATGGGTTTCCGGGGATGCTAGGCAACATAGATTGTATGCATTGGGAGTGGAAGAACTGCCCCGCTGCCTGTAAAGGGGTGTACACTACGGGTTTCAAGGGCAAGAATCCCACGATGATCCTTTAAGTGGTAGCTGACTACCGGCTGTGGATTTGGCATGCCTATTTTTGAGTAGTCGGGTCGAACAACGACATCAACGCCCTCCAGTCGTCGCCCTTTTCAACGACCAGTGCATGGGCGTCGGTCCAGCCATCAATTTCATCGCCAACGGCAACCAGCACAACATGGGCTATTATTTGACTGATGGGATATACCCTATGTGGCCCGTCTTTGTGAAGACGTTCAGATGCCCAACAGAAGAAAAAAGGTATATTTTGCGGGTCATCAGGAGGCAGCCCGCAAGGATGTGGAGCGGGCATTTGGTGTGCTCCAGGCTCGATGGGCGGCAGTGAAGGGTCCATCACGGCTGTGGTATGCTGACAGCATCGCCAATATGATGTACGCATGTATTATCATGCATAACATGATTGTCGAAGATGAAGATCTAGCACTGAAGGATTGGGCCAATGATGATGCTGATGCTGTGGGTCCAAGCCACGGCGTGGCCACCGGCAATGTACGTATGGGGATACCCCATGACGAGGTCGAGCGAGTCCGTGCATTTGCCGACATGCGCAAAAAACAAGTCCATATTCGACTCCAGAACGATATAATTGAAGAAGTATGACAGCGGAGGGGTCGTTGATGGAATTTGTATTTATTGAAGTGTAATTTTTTAAGGTTTTTTTTGTTGAAATGTACCTTTCTTTTGTTTTATTTAATGAAAATTTTATTCCGTAATCTTGGCGAAATTTTAAATTGTTTAATTTGGTTAATTTGTGAATTTTTATTATTGTGGGAAGTCCGTCGGGATGTCCTTGGGATGTCCGCCACTGTGCAGTGGGAAGTCCATATGATGTGGCAGTGCAGTGAAAATTCCTTATGACATGGCATGAGGTGTTTTTGGGATGTCCGCGGGGACATCCGCACCATTGTGGATGCTCTAAGCAAGGATTTTTGTTGATTTTTATCTTTATGATTTCTAAAACTAGCTTATGCCGTTATCCCCCGAGTTCTTAAGCTTACTTGTGTCTTAATTTCCTTACATTTTCACTTTGTCTTGATGGTAATTATAGCACATAGGAATGTGATCAAATGCAAACTCTAAATATTGTACAAACTCCAAACTATGATCTGGACCGTTAGAAAATATCAACAAAAAATGTCAATGGTGGATGTTGTGTTGACATTGTATTGACATTGTGTTGACATCAACATCTTGAAATTTTACACTGTGTTGACATTGTATTGATACTATATTGAAAAGTTTAGAGTTTATACAATATATGAGTTTTCATTTTATCACTACACATTGCACATAAAACTTTTGATTCATGCATGTTTATAAAATAATTATTTATAATTAAAAATTAATACTAACATTTCTGAAAGATCAACGGTTTGTTAGTTATTCGGATATCTTATTTGGATACTAGTTGTACAAGAGGGTGTCAAGACTCAAGAATGTGTGTTTAAATTTAAACAACAAATAGGTAGTAGTAATATATTGATGGTAAAGATGCATTTTAAAAAAACACCGGCGCCTGTAGCTCAGTGGATAGAGCGTCTGTTTCCTAAGCAGAAAGTCGTAGGTTCGACCCCTACCTGGCGCGTTACTACCTACTACGAGTACTAATTTTTCCTTAAATATTTACCCTTTTTTTTAAGTCAACTTTCCTCTTAAAAGCATAGTGTAGATGTCAATCTACCAGAACTTATGACTTGCGACTTTTTTGTTCAACTTTTCCATTACTTAATTTTTAAAATATTTACCTGTTTTTTAGTCAACTCTCATACTCACTCTGTTTTTTAAAAATAGCGAGGTTTGAAATGGCCGGATTTTAATGCATAATTTGGTAAGGTAAAAGAGAGGGAGTGAGAAATTGGTAAAACTTTCTCATTACTTAATTTTTAAAATATTTACCTGTTTTTTAGTCAACTCTCATACTCACTCCGTTTTTTAAAAATAGAGAGGTTTGAAATGGCCGGATTTTAATGCATAATTTGGTAAGGTAAAAGAGAGGGAGTGAGAAATTGGTAAAGTGAGAGAGAGAAAAAAGTAATGGAATTAATGTTAGTGGGTCATGGGGTCCACTTTAAGTTGTTAATTGTAGTGGTATAAGTGGTAAATAAATTGATGTATATGGGTGTAAAGATTTCCAAAAATAGAAAGTTTGAAAGTTGTTATTTTTAAAGAACGGACTAAAATGGAAAGAGTTGCTATTTTTAAAAAACGGAGGAAGTATTACTTACTCCAACAAGTGAATAATCCTTTTTCTTTTCATTGTATATCTTCCATTTTGATGTGTTATATGTAAACTTCTGCAGTGAGTCTAAACAAATTCAAATACCTCCTATCCTATCTATCCAAATGGATGTCACTATTTTGCTTTTCATAATTCTATATGTATGGATATCGAGCATAGATTAACAAATGCTCTATTCTTCTTAATTTGACTGCGATAACACCTCCACCTGCTAGAAGGTTCACAACTAGCTTCCAATTGTAGCCTATTCGCTCGCCTCTTTGAAATGTATTTCCCAATCATCCTCAATGCATTTTCTGTCAATACATACCTAACTTGATATATTAATCCACAAGTCTCATTTGATCTGTCACTATAAATGTCTTATGATCACACACTGGAATCTTGGATCATACACACGCAGGGACGGAGCCAAGATTATAAATGAAAAGGGGAAAATTATATGTGAGGAAAATTGAGAATTAGAAAAGGGGCAAATACAAGAAAATATAAAATTTTTGCAAAATCGGACAATAAAATAGTATATATAAACATATTTGAGGAGGGATATTTGCCCCACGCCCCACCCCTGTACACACGTCTTCTACGTATTTCTTGCAGCCTTGCACGTTTATCCTCTTCGATTGTGGAATCAGAGACGATAGATATCCTCATCAGATTCATCTTAGTCTGAATGACCACATTCGGTTTTAATAGTACTTCACTACTTTTTCCAAGAACACCAACACTACGCTTAAATAGATCATCACTTATAACTCTAACATTTGATTGTCCTAATCTATCCCTAGCTTGGGTGCACTAATTCATATAACTTCCTGCCCCGAGGCTCACCATTCTTACGCCCTCACCAACCCTCTCACAGCATCACTCTCTCCATCACCCTCACCCTAACACGCAAGATTCAAAATCCCATAAAGAATGATCGGGTTTTATATACTGTTGACGAATCGTGAGAAATTATCATCGATTTTTAATTTTGCAAGACTTGGTAACTCTATTAAATTTGATGGGAAATACTAAAATTATATTGATGCAAAGTTTATAATTTTAGGGGCGAATATTATTTTATGTATTTATTGTAATCTTTGATCATATGCCGCCCCCAATTTTATGAAGTACTAGCATTATAATTGCAGCGGGTAAACCAAAACTGAATAATGCAAATAAGAGCATCCATATCCGTGCTCATTGGCAAGAGCACGGATTTGGGCCCGGACCCATTTTTTCTGCCTGCTATTAGGCAAGAGCACAACACCCACATCCGTGTTCTTCCGCAAGGACGAGCACAAGGGTCCCACCATTCCATTATTCAATTTAAATAAAAATATTTCCACAAAATTAAAATACATTAAAAATACCTGGAATAATATTACAAAATACATTAAAAATTAAAAATTACATAATTAAAATCATAAAAAATAAAAATTACATAATTAAACTCCTAATCAATAAAAAAATATAATTCAACTCCTAAAATAAAAAAAAAACACTACTCGTGGACGAATTTCGCCCAAATGTGTTTGATTAGGTCTTCTTGTAGCTCAATGTGGGTTCGGGTATCGCGAATTGTGTGCCTTGTTTCGATCCTCTCACCCCCACCGTTTGCCCAGTAGCGAGTTGTCGGATGACACACGTACACTTCTGCAACACCGAGAGACTTTGCCGACCGGCTGCATCTGAACCTGTTTGGAAGTATTCAACACTGGCGGACAATGTGTTGACAATACGCATAAACAAGCGCTTTGACATGTGAAAACGACGCCTAAAGTAATCTTCCGGAAACCGCGGCTGGTCGGAAAAATAGTTGGGAACGAGCCTTTCGTGGGCTCCCTCTCGGTCACGATGAATGTAGCGGCGAGTTGATCTAGTTGGTTGAGGAGGAGGGACGGGGGTATTCGCTGCGACATATGCTTCATAAGCGGCACGATGTTGTTCGTAGTATTCTTGTTCTTCGCGCTCCGCTTCCGCAATGAGATGGGTGAAATTCATTTGAGGTTTTGAGTGAGAGATGAAGGTGTAGATAAGTTGTATGAAAAATATGAATGAGAGATGATTTGATGTGAAAAAATGATGATGAATGTGTGTATTTATAGATGATTTGGGGGGGGGAAATAAAAAAAATTAAAAAAATACAGAAAACGGGAAAAAACGGCCATTTTTTTGAGATTGTGAAAATATTTTTTTGTATTATTTTTATTTTAAAAAAATAAAAAATGATTTTCCAACTGATATGTCGTTGGCCAATCAGAACGCGCCACATCACCTGCTCGCTGGCACGAACGTGCTCGATGCATCGAGCAGCGGCGCGAGCGCAGCGGCGGACAGCGTCTCCGTGCCGCTGGCACGGACGAACGCGTCCCTGCTCGCCGATGTGGATGCTCTAATTAACATTAATCTAATCTGTCTAAATCAAATAAATTTATAAGCAACATTGTTTAATTCTGTCGAAATCAAATAAAGTTAGAAGTAACATTAATCTAATTCTGCCAAATTATTGTAAATAATCTTGATCATATTTCACCAACCCAATTTTCTGAATTATTATAATTGCAGAAGGGACACCAAAACTGAACAATGCAAATTATTAACACCGATCTAGTTCTGTTGAAATCAAATAAATTTTAAAGTAAATTGATTAAATTTTCTGTCGAAATCAAATAAATTTTAAAGTAAATTGATTAAATTTTCTGTCGAAACCAAATAAATTTAGAATTGTAATAGAAGTACAAACTTAGAATGAGTGATAACAGTCTATGGACCTAAATTCAATAATATGTCCAAGTGCAAAGCATATATCGTGACAGTGAAATTTCAAAGGTTACAACTAATGGAATATTGCAATGGAAGATTACAAACACCATATATTCTAAAAATTATACCACAACTTTATTCGTGTAAAGTCTAATAAGTACTCCCTATATGTCGGTAGAAGCCACAACTTCATTATAGTATTATATTTATTGTGGGGTATTTTATTATTGATGTGAATAAAGAGTTTATAAATGCTACATTAATTTAAATCATTATAGGGGGTAATATATTATCTCTCACTCCATGTATAATCGAAATTGTGGTGAATTGTGGTGAAATCGTGAAGGCTCTGCCCAAAGCGGACAATATCATACTAATGTGGAGTTCGGGTGTGCACCACCAGAACCCAATAGTGGTATCAAAGCCCTGGTTCAGGGGCTGGGCCTGTGTGGCTCGAGGTTCGGTGGGTTGCGCTTGCAAGTTCTCCGATGTCTCTGCGTGAGCTCGACCAAGACCTGTGGTGACCTGTAACATGGGGCACAAACATGTGGTCTTGGTCTGGTGGTCTTGGTTTGAGGGGAGGATTGTGGTGAATTGTGGTGAAGCAAATCATATCCCACATCGGAGAATGGACAAGAGTTGCAAGCATATAAATGGGCTACCCCAACTCCATTAGTATGAGGCCTTTTGGAGAGTACCCCAAGAGCAAAACCGTGAGGGCTCTACCCAAAGCGGACAATATCATACTAATGTGGAGTTCGGGTGTGCACCACCAGGACCCAACAGAAATGATTTGAAAAAATTATGTTTATATGATTCATGAAATTTTAAAGCCCTACCATTTATTTCCATAAAATTTTTTATAGTATTAATTCAAGAAATTGTATTATTTGGCGTAAAATATTGATTACTGGAGAGCGTGAATTTGAATCTGAACATTGTGGTTATTTTACAATTGAAATCAAACAAAACTTTGGTTACTCCGGTCCAGTCCACACAATAAACTAGGACGAATAACCGAATTTATCTCAATCTCTAAATATTTTACCATCAAATTTCATGACAAGCCTTTGAAATCTATCATGTATCACGACCTTTGTTTATCATTTTATTATATATTCTATTTTTATTTAATTTAGTAATCAATTTTAATTAATTCTAAAAATTTTAGACCATCCACAATGCCGCCCAGCCGACCGCCCAACCGAGCGCCGGCGTTGGGCGGTCTATTGCAGTCGCCCAGCGGGCGAATGCAGAGAGAAACCGCGCAGCACTGGGCGGTCCGCTCGGCGCTATTGCAGCGCCCGGATCGCCCAGCGCACCGCCTAGCGCGAAATTTAAATTTTTTTTCCCGAAACACTATATATACGCGCTTTGCTCGTCATTTTCATTCGCACCACTTGTTTTAACGAGTACTCTCTATATCTTAATTTCTGTACAAGATCAACAAGGGAAATGGATCTCAACAACGAGCCTAGTTCCGGGAGTAGCGGGTCACAAACTCCGTCGATCCCCGTGGGAGGTGGATGGGGTCAGATGCCCGGGTACTACAACATGTACCCGTGGCAGCAGATGTATTCCGGGATGCCAACGGGGGGGAGTCCGCCGGGGGGTTTTCGGCGGTACCCGGATGGGCACCACCGGGATGGGCACCCGGGATGCAGATGATGCCCGGGGGGGTACCGCCGACACAGGGGACTCCGGGGGTAGTACCGGCTACACAGTGGACTTATGGGGGGTCCCCGGCGACGGCGGGGGATGTCTATCGCCCTAGTTTAGATTTTTCGACTGGTTCATCGCACACATCGACCCAAACGCCCTTGGGGTTTGATAGTTTCTACTTAGATGACTTGGTGTTTGATACTCCCGGAGCTCCGGAAACTCTCGTTGAAGGGGGAGGGGCAGAGCGGGTGCGTGGCGCCCCCGCGAAGAAGGGCAAGAAGAAGGTCGGCGAGTCATCGCAGCCGGGTGAGGAGGAGGTACGGAGGAGGTGGACGGACGAGGAGAACGTCGCGCTCTGCAAGGCGTGGGTGAGTGTTTGCGACGATCCTCTCGTTTCGAACGAGCAGAGGATCGTCAACATGTGGGGCAAGATAGCAGCAACCTACATGAGATTTTGCCCGGAGGGGAGGCCACGCAACGGGGAGGATTGCCGGGAGGCCTGGAACCGAATCAGGAGTGCGGTCTCCCGATTTTCGGGTTTGTACACCAACGCACTCCGCATGATGAGCAGTGGCCAAACGGAGGAGGACTGCAGGAGAATAGCTGAGAAAGCCTTCCCACTGAAGGGGGTATACAAGGACTTCACCTACTGGAACTGCTATCTTGTGCTGAACGAGTCCGAGAAGTTCCGAGTAGGTGTCGACTCTGGCTGGCCGAAGAAGCAACGACTGAACTACACCGGCAATTTCAGCGGCAGCAGCGGTGGTTCCCACGACCTCCCCGAGACGACGCAGGAGTTCCCCACGCCGCGTTCGGTCGGTGGCCGACCTCGCCCGATGGGGCGCAAGCCCGCTCAGCGGGAGGCGAGGGGGAACGCCGGGGCTTCCCAGGAGGTCTAGTCGGCATCCCCCCTTGGCCAATCCACCGAGGATCTCAAATTCTTCGCTCGCGCCCAAACGCGCGCTCAGTTGATCAAGACGATGGCCGAATGGCGGGTGGCGACGGATCCCGTGGAGAAGAGCGTGCTTCAAACCTTAATCATGAGCCTGCAGGACGAGTTGGAGGCGGCACGGAGGGAGACCGGCGGCGGCGGCGGCGGTGGTGGCGGCGGCGATGGTGGCGACAACGACGGAGGCGGCAACGACGGAGACGAGGAGTGAATTGACACTCCTTTTTATTATTGTATTTTTTTTAAATTAATGTATTTTTTTAAATTATTGTACTTTTTAAAATTTTAATATTATTATTAAACTTTTCCCTATTTGTCTCGTAAATTAAATTTCGTATATTGTGTGATTGTTAATTATTTCATTTTGTATATATTTGTTAATAGTGATATGGATATTATGTGGCTAGGCTATGATTGGGCTATTGCTGGGCTATTTGCTTCTTTTGACGATGTGATAGGAGGATTTTTAATACTGATGATGTGGCAGTGGCTAGGCTATGACTGGGCTAAAAGTACATATTATTAGTATCGTCGTATGCAACTTACTTTTCTAATAATTGACGTTCGGCCACATGGCAAACATAAAATCATAGTAGTATTGAAAATCTTTTTAATTATATCTAATTGCACCTGCTTCGCTAACTGTCAAATTTCCAGGTCACGGTGCAATTAAATCTAACACATCACCACTGTATATCCATATAATAAGATAGTATACGTGGCAGAATTCAGACGATTAATTTTAACATATCTTCATTTTTTTTATTTACTTTTATCATATGATAGTGTGTGTACATCAATAAATTTCTAGCCCAACACACATTGACTGAGAATATTCTTAGTTTACTTGTGACATTTATTTAAAAAGCGGTAAAATACTATAGTAAAATTCATAGTTAAAGAAGGAATTACTCATTTAGTTTATAAGCCTTAACAAATCAAAATATAAATACCCTTAATTAAAAAAACATACATGCCTCGAATAACATTTATCAAATAAATTTAATTAATCATCTCTGATTATTTGTCAATACCAATACACATAAAAAGTCAGTCATCAACATCATCACCATGAAATAATAAGACACTTTTCTAAGTTGATATTAACGTCCAAATAATATCTCTTATCCTTTATTCTTGGCAGAGTCATAGTAGACTAGTAGTAGTAGTTTTACTTAATTCTTTTGTTCAAAATCTATAAATGAAGGTATAAAATAGGTATACTAGCATTTATAGCTGTCAAGTTGAGGACGCCACGTCGACATATTCATAACGACAGCAATATATAATTATTATTAGTTATATATTTGTCTGCAAAAAAAATAAATTTGTACGCGTTAAGGACGTGTTTGAGGTATGGAAGAGAAGAAAGTTGGCCTATTCCCATGTTTGATCATACTACAGCTTATTTCACAAATAAATTTGAATTTATGAATGAATAATTTAATAGAAAAAATTAAAACATTCTTGTACAATAAGTTGAATTATATGGTTGGATTACCAACCATAGCTAAATCATATTTCTCTTATTTATTAGATGAATTACCCAGGCAGGTTATGAAGATCTAAATGAGTGACACGGTATAGTATACAATCAATTTTGATTTCTCTCAATTTCAATTTTATTTAGTTTGATTATTTGGATGTAGAAGAATTGAGATACACATTAATCTTTTTTTGAAAAACGCATTAATTTTATCACTTAGAGCATCTCCAATGGCGGACGTCCGGTCGGACATCCGCGACGGGCGACCGGGACGTCCGCCATTGTGGCGTTTCAACTCGGATACGGACGTTCCGTAAGGACGTCGGATGTCCTCGGACGTGCGGGCGACGGGCGGGCGGACGTCCGCCATTGTGGCGTGGGTCGGACGTCCGGTATATTAATTTTTTTTTGAACTCTATATATACGGCTCGTTGAACTTCATTTCATTCGCACCACTTGTGTTAACAAGTTTCTCTATCTACATCTCTATTTTCAAGTATATCTACAATGACTAGTGACAGTGATAGCGAGGATGAATTGGAGGTCGCTGTGGAAGGTGCGATAGATAGGCTGCTACACCAGAGGGAGCAGCGGCGGCAGCAGGCGGTACATCGGCCGATTCGTCGTCGAACTATAATACCCCATGACCACATTGCTGCACATATTCGGTTGTATCAGGACTACTTCGCTCCGCAACCGCGTTTTGGAGATGCCTTATTCCAGCGACGTTTTAGGATGCATCGTCCGCTGTTTATGCATATCGTGGGTGCTTTAGAGAGAAGATACCTGTATTTTAGGATCAGGGAGGATGCAGCTGGCAAACCTGGACTCACGCCCTTACAGAAGTGCACTGTCGCAATCAGACAACTGGCGTACGGAGGCGCGGCCGACATGTTCGACGAGTACCTCCACATTGGCGAGTCGACAGCCGTCGAGTGTCTGCAGAATTTTTGCGCGGGCGTGAGAGCGATATTCGGTGAGCGGTATCTTCGGAGTCCGAGCCCCGAAGACTGCCAGAGTCTGATAGATATGCATGGGTCGGTGCACGGTGTCCCTGGGATGTTGGGCAGCATAGATTGTATGCATTGGGAGTGAAAGAACTGCCCCGCCGCCTGGAAGGGGATGTACACTACTGGCTTCAAAGCCAAGCATCCCACGATGATCCTTGAAGCTGTAGCTGACTACCGGCTGTGGATATGGCATGCTTATTTTGGAGTCGCCGGGTCGAACAACGACATCAACGTTCTCTAGTCGTCGCCCCTGTTCAATGCTCAGTGCAATGGCGTTGGTCCCACCATCAGTTTCGTCGCCAACGGCAACCAGCACAATATTGGATACTATTTGGCGGATGGGATATACCCAAACTGGCCCGTCTTTGTTAAAGACAATCAAGCATCCGCTCGGACAAAAGAAGTCATACTTTGCGAGCCGTCAGGAAGCAGCGCGCAAGGATGTGGAGCGTGCATTTGGTGTGCTCCAGAGTCGATGGGCGGTAGTCAAGGGTCCTGCACGGCAGTGGTATATTCCCAACATCGGCGATGTCATGTACGCATGTATCATAATGCACAACATGATTGTCGAAAATGAAGCTGCGGAACTGACTCAGTGGACCAATGAAGATGATACGAGTGCAGGTCCAAGTCACGGCGTGGCCACCGCGAATGTGAATATGGGGGTACCTCATGGAGAGGTCGAGCGGATGCGTGCATTTGCCGACATGCGGCAAACAGATGCCCATGTTCGACTTCAGAACGATATTATCGAAGAGGTTTGGACGCGGAAGGGTTGACGTTGATGTTAGTACTTTTTTTTGTTTTATTACTATGATTTTTTTTTCAAATTATGTATTTTTAAATGAAGTTGTTAATTTTTCCCGTTCGTATTCGTGTTGAAATTTTATTTCCGTAAACGTAAATTGCTTTATTTGTGAATTTGTGATTTTTTTTTTATTGCGGGAAGTCCTAGTGGGAAGGGCGATGGGAAGGGCGGATTGTGAAGGGGATGTCCTAGTGACGTGGCAGTGGGATGAGAAGTCCTAGTGACGTGGCAGAAGGTGTTTTTGGAAAGTCCTAGTGGATGTCCGAGTGGGACATCCGCCCACTGGAGATGCTCTTAATTTTGAGACATTAGTTAATATTTCATTTATTGACAATTGCGCGTGATTCAGTATCGACAAATCCACAGGATTAACTAAATTTGCGTGAAAATATATCTTGGACTCCAAATCTTTACTTAAAATTACATATGCCATATTTTCCTTGACTTTATTAATCGTTAAACCACGTCGGCAATTTCAATTCAGCAGGCAGCTCCTCTCTCTCTCTCTCTCTCTCTCTCTCCAGTCTTCACAGCTACGACTCCTGCGGATCTCGATTCTCGGCAATGGCCTCAAGCCCCGCACTCAACAAGGTCGGAGGCGACGCTAGTGTGGCGGCGGAGTCCGGCTCCGAGGAGAAATCTCCACCGGCAAAAAATTCCGTGAAGCATAACGTTTACGACACCACTATCAGAAGCCACAGCTCCGGCAGCGGCGACAGGTTTGAGTATTCCGGCTGGGTTTTTCATCTCGGTGTGAATAAAATTGGGCGCGAGTATTGCCACTTCCGCTTTCTCACAATACGCGGCAAGTATTTGGAGATGTACAAACGCGATCCTCATGAGAATCCCGGCACTGTATGTTCCTCTCTCTCTCTCTCTCTCTCCGCGTTTCAGTTTCCGTGTGGTTTTTGAGGCGTTTTGTTGAAATTTATGTTTTATTCTGAGCTGTGAATATGATATAGTATGGATGATCACTGAGTTCTAGAGTGACGTTTTCTTAATTCAGTTTCACATACTTAGATTGGACTATGGGGTAGGCTTCCTTCTTCTCATCTTTGTTGTGTTTTCAATACTGATCTTGGAGTCATGCATCAATGGGTTTCTGTTTTTTACACGTTTTGATCAATATTATTTTCTGTTCGGTTATGCTTTTCGGTTTCTAGTTTTTTCGATTGAATTTCTAAATTGTCTAAAGAAAAAGAGAGGCGTGGAGTATGAAGTTGCCCTCTTAAATTGTACTAGTACTAACTTATAGTTAGCCACTCTTTGATTAAGTGTGCTAAAATTGGCACTCGTAAATCATTCATGCACTTCTTAGCATTGAGCATGTTTTGTAATAGTTAGCTGGGGGAGGGGGGAATGAAGATGCTCGTTGTTCCCAAAAGATGAAATCACAAAACAGAACTAACTTAACCCAACTCGAGTGAGTCCACTCTCATGTTTGGATTGGTGCCACATATTTTCTTATCCCACATTGATCTAGGTGGACCTTCTCCAAAACTGACTCTACAAAGGATGAACTCCTTCTATATTCTTGTGTTGATAATTCATTAAATGGAGTACTACTTATTACTATGTATGCATCATGTCTCTGATGATTCACCTAAAACTTATCTGGAATAGATGAAATTATTTCTGGAAGCAAAGTCATTTGATATCCAATAACTATGCTCATTCATTTGTGGCAGAAACCTATTCGAAGGGGTGTCATAGGACACACACTTATGGTAGAGGAATTGGGTCGACGGAAGGTGAACAATGTTGTAAGGCCTCTGCATTTTTCCTTCAATCTTCTTACATTTAAATTATAATTCTCAGAATTTTATATTTTGACTGTTTTGTGTCCTCGTATTTTATTATCCTTGTATTAGCGTATTGTTCAAGTTACTCGTAACTTATATTGCTTAACAATGATAGAAGTTTGGTTTCTCTCTGCATTTTTTTTGCTCCTTTTGTAGGATATGTATGCGCTAAGGTTCTACAATCGTTTGGATGAAGCTAAAAAGGGTGAAGTAAGTGATAAAATCATTATATGTGATCTTCTGATAAACTGAGTGGTTAAGCCTTGTATGTAGTTTCACTTGCGTTCGCTTTTGATGTTATCATGTAATGCTATCTTGATTTCTAATCGTATATTCAAGTCAGGGTAACTAACCTATCTATTACTCTCAGTTAACAATGCACTTAACAACTGTGTGAAATTATAGTTTCTGTATCTATTTTAAATTCATCTCTGAATATAATAAATGCATTTTTATAAAAACCTGAACAATGTCTCCTTATATAGCCAAAAGTTGTTCTGGCTTTTCCTCTGTTTGATATGACATTTCGTTATGATTGAAGTTACCCAAGTTGATTCTTTTTTTGTTGCAGATTGCTTGTACTACAGCTGGTGATGCCCGAAAATGGATGGAAGCATTTGATCACGCTAAACAAGTGGTATAAGAGAAAGTGACAAAATATGGCATTTATTATTTGTTGTTTTCCAAATAAAATATGTTTAGAATTTTCTTTTCTTCATTTGCCATTGATAACCAGATTGGCTTAGTACTTTATGGTTACATTTGTTCACATGGGCGGACCCAAAGTGTAAGGGGGAGGGGGAGGGGCTTAAGCACTCAATGAAATATTTTTTTAACTTTTTTCTATTAATTTTTTTAAAAATTTAGTCAAGTTTAGTGTAAGTTATAGTGTAAAAGCCCCTACAAATTATCTAAATTACTCAAAAATATACATCAAAATAAAATTTAGAAATCTCAGCCCCTATGGATGATTATTTTTGCGTCCGCCCCTGTTTGTTCAGA
Organism: Salvia splendens; assembly: GCF_004379255.2. NCBI lineage: Eukaryota > Viridiplantae > Streptophyta > Magnoliopsida > Lamiales > Lamiaceae > Salvia > Salvia splendens. Next base: position 10,854,205 of record NC_056040.1, read on the forward strand.
TAAGAACCTTATGTTCTTTGTATTTGGCTGGAAGTGTGTATAATGTTCTGTTGTTTAATTTTTTCCTTTGGTTTATTCGCATTCATTCAGCCATCTACTCCTCTGAGTAATTTATGCTTCTTTCCCTTTCATTAAGTAACAGACATATTTTGAATTGTAGGTAGAATATGAGTTATCAAGAGGTGCTAGTGTGAGAAACAAGCTGAGTATGGAGGATGAGTATGTGTATATCTCCGTATTTATATAATTTTACTTTAGTAATAAAATGTTCCAAATTTACCTTTTTCTTGTGTAAATGTTGCATGTCATTTGTATAATGAGTTACGAGTATCATATTCTGTAACATATCATATTAGCTTCTTCCCAAGGTGGAGGCACAGAAATAGAAATTCGTACATTTGCTCACCATTACTCTGTTCTTTCAGTAATTCCACAATTTCTCACAGAATATGCTATTTTACATGTGATTTTGCCATTTTGCTTTGTTAATTTAGAATGGTTACTTGATCTCTATCATAGTTGGGGCCATTTTGCTCTGTGAATTTGAATGTGTAGTAAATTCTATTTACATTTAGAGTTGGCAGTGCTCCTACAAACTCTGAAATTATTTTCTTTAATTTTTTGTAAGGATTGACCTGGAGGGTCATCGGCCTAGAGTGCGGCATTATGCTCATGGTCTGAAAAAGCTAATAAGGATTGGACAAGGTGAGGTTGCTCTCTGTTATGCACAGTAACTGCTAAGATTTTTTTTATTTGCTTATATTATTGTTGGAGATCTGTGTTTTGTGTGTATCTATATAAATATGTATTTTATTATTTAATTTGCTTATTGTTACAAAAATTTCTTCAATCTCTTTTTCACAGGGCCAGAGATGCTTGTGCGCAAAGCCTCAAGCTTATCTGGGAATAATGTGGAGACATATTATGATGCAGATGGTGGCGATGCTGTTGAAGCACATGAATGGAGGTGTGTCCGCACAGTCAATGGTACATTTACAACTTGGTTGGAGTTCTTTTTTTGTACCCCTGTAGGTGATATAATTTTGAACTTGAATTCTGGAAACCATCCAACTCATGAACAAAGATGACCATCTTAGTTAATAACAGCAGGCCTCAGGCTCTGATAGTATTCTAATTTTTCATGTATTTTATATTTTAATACTATAGTTTAGCCACTATTGTAACACTACTTTTGGTTTCAGGTGTGAGAATATTTGAAGATGTCGCCAGCTCCACGGTAATTCAGTAATTGAAAAAACTTTTACCTGCCTTCACTTAGTTATACTACACAGGCGTGTAACTATTGGGAAAAAAATATCATAAAAATGTGTTTTCTCTCAATTATAAATAAATTTTTTTGCTTGAAAGCCAAAAGGAGAATAATGTTGATGTCGAAAATGATTCAGGATATTGTGTGGTCTTTATTTGCCACTTCTCTCTGTCCTGTGATGTACGTTGTTTGAATCCAACAATAAAATGTTTGGTTGAAGTTTGATGGAGAAGTTGTGATTATGTATTATAATTTCTCAATGCATTGTTTTATAGAATGTTAAAGGGGTACTGGTCAAAGCGGTTGGTGTTGTAGATGCGAGTGCAGATACCGTGTTTGAAATTGTGTTAAATACTGATCGACAAAGGAGATACGAGTAAGTGTGTCAGATTTTGTTTTGTGCCTGCTTTTCCAATTAAATTCAATTGGATGGTTCTTTCACAGGTGGGATGCTTTGACTGGTGACTTGGAGTTGATTGATTCTATAAATGGACACTATGATGTTGTATATGGGACATTTGATCCACGCTATCTAACTTGGTGAGTGATTCTTGTTAATAAGATTCATGTTTTATCATTTTCTCTTCTGGTGCTAACTGCTAAATGATTTGAAGATGAACAATGGCACAATTTAAGTTTTAGTCTTTCAATTTTAAGTTAGTGTAAAGTTAGGCATCAAAGATTTCTATTTTTTGCAGCTCCCAAGTCCCATGTATTGTTCAATTATTATTTGGGACATAGTAGATTGGGTTGGGAGTTGGGATAGAGGGCTACTTTTACTCATTAAAATTAAAATGTACCTATCTTTCGTAATTAAAATGATCTCTTTGTAATCTGTAACGCGACTCTCTTCGTTTTATAATTGGCACCAACCTGCACCTGTGTCAGTAATCAGACCATAGGCTTGACATTATCTTTGAGGTTCTGGTTTTTGTAAGTTGATCTCATAGTTGCATTTTGTGCATGTGACAGCCTTGGGCTCATTATTCAATAGTTACATTCTTTTTCTTTTCTATTGATGTTCGATTCTGCAAAGAAAAAAGAATGTGTCTCTTTGTTCCTTTCTTATGGTTATATTTTTTTCCTGCCAATTGAAAGATGTTACTATGTGCAGGTGGCAGTCAAAGAGGGACTTTGTCTTTTCAAGGCAATGGTTTCGCGGACAAGATGGAAAATACAGTAAGTATCTGTATTCTGCTTCCCTTTGCCAATATTTAGAAGTTTAAATCATTCTGTTTCTCATGTGTCTGTACATTAATAATCCATGATGTTTTGAGGATTTTAGAATGTTGTATATGTTCCTGCCTGTGATAAAGAGTTAATAACTTAATATTTTGTCAAAATTACTAAATTATAATGTAGTAGTATATCAAATTGATTATTGTGATATTCTTGATTTGGCATTTGAGTGGTGTGATTGTTCATCCTTAAATTATTTGATCACATGCAATTCACCAGTATTTGTATAGGGCTCACTGTTACATCGTTTTAACAGAAAATATAATACTTGTGGCCCAGCCCTTTGAGCTTTTCGTCTGTCCATTTATGCTAGATAGCTGAAACAGACTATATATGTGTTTTCTTCTGCTTTACTGTTTGTGAAGTTTAAGATTTAATAGTTCTGTGAAAATATTGTGGATTAGTAATTTTCTGATTGTGATGCCTATAAAATGAATTGTTTCCTGATGCAAATAGTAAGGTAAACAATCAGATCAAGTTTCTAGAATGAGGTCTAAAACTGACAGTTTTGTGATTGACAATATGATGTACATCTATTGGTGCAGCAATCCTGCAGTTTCCTTCTATACACAAGAATCAGCCTCCAAGATCTGGCTACGAGCGCACAAAAATTAACCGTAAGAAAATTTTCTGCTGAACAGAAGCATTTTGTTTGAATATGCATTTCCCACGTTGACTTGAAGTACAATGTTAAGAAGTTCGTTCGTAAAGCGTCGAGAGTTTTTTTGGGTCTGATAAATTACAGTACATTTTTCAAAAAAAAAATTGCTATTAATATTTTTATTAAAGTTGCTCTTAAGGAGATACTCTATACTTTTAAATCCAATTTACTCTCGCCATCTTATAATCTGCCTTTACAAGCACATTCATGGGCCTAAATCCTTTCTTGGCTCATCCTCATGGGTTTTAGCATACATGAATTACATATTCTATTATTAGTTTATGTATTTTGTACATTCTCATTGTTCTTCTTGCCATAATGCTTGTCAAGTATTTTGTTGCTCACCGGTATTTTATATTTTAAGTTTATAAAACATAAATAATTCTTGACTCTTTTCTCTTACCTTTTTCCATGTAGCTTCCACATGGGAGATGAGTGATTTAAGCACATCTTCCTCAGCAAATGGTGCGAGATGTCTCATCACACAAACACTAGAAATAAACCCCAAAGGTTGGTTCAAGTGGAGGAATAAGCACTGTCCGAAGTTTGAAAAGACTGTTCCTTATGCGTTACTAAGTCAAGTATCAGGTTTGTAATACTTTGAAGTCTAATCTACAAATCTGGGAAGTATCTATTTTCTAAATGTGCAAGAAACAATGTGCTTAAACATTAATGAAGCATTCCTTTTATTCAGAGTAGTACATAAACAAAAAATCATGATTTCTAACTATCAAAGTTTAAATTTATTAATCAATTGATGTAGTTTAGTGTCTATTTTTTATTCTTTATATACTTATTTTGGGAAAAACTATTTCTTTCCTTAATTATGCAAACTCCGATCAGTTGTATTTTTTCTTCTAGCTCTATGATGTTATCCTAAATAAGTAAACATCTCACATGCCATTATATCGAGAAGTTTCCTTCAATGGAATTTGAGTAGATTTTAAGAAATTGGCCTGTCTAAATTTTTCATGAGAAATAGCATTATCATTATAATAGAACCTTTTCACTTGAACTTTAATGTATTTACTCTTTTTAAGAATTCTTAGTTGTTAGCTTTTTTTAGGCTTCAGAATTGTTTTTTTATAGCATTGTTTCTGCTAGGTATTATTACTCTTATTTTTGTTTTATCTACTTTAGAAGTTATGTTTCTTTGCTTCTGTGCTTCATGTTACATCACTTAGGGTATGACATGACTGATAGTGACAGATGCAACACTGCTCAGCAGCTATTCACTTGATTTTTATAGATTGTAATGCAATTCTAATCTAGTAAACTTCCATTATATAACAGTTAACAGTTTACCTTTTTTGTCGTCATAAAATGTACCAATGGTCTCCAAACTGCTGAACAGAGCCTTGTACTTAACTATGGCAGGCTATTTGTTTTCTAAGCACATAATATGCGTATTCATGTTTCTTTTTGCTTTTCCTCCTCAAGTGATTTGGGTGTCAAGTAATTCCTTTTTCTGTGATGTTATCATGATATGTTTAGGTCTAAAGGAATATATTGGTGCAAACCCAGCACTTGCATCAGTGTTCTCCACCACAATAGTTCATTCCAAATCATCTGATCTTTCTGGATCCAACAGTGAATTTGAGGATGCAGAAGGAGCGGATGAGTTCTATGATGCAACTGATGATTCATCCTCTGATGACGATGACAATGAGAACGACAACAAAGAAGAAGTCAATAAGGTTTAGTTTGTTCAATGGCAGTAAAAACTCGATGTCGCTCTCACAAACTTCACAAATTCTTTGTTTTTTTGTTTTATGTCAGGACATGAAGACTAAACTGAGGAACATATCCTGGGCCATAGCAGGTCTATCAGCAAAAAGGGCTTCAGGTGTTTTTCTACACAAAATCTCATTGACAATCTACTACTTTTTATTTAATATGTTACCACCATTAATAGGTTATTATGCACTAGTCATTCACATTATTCTGCAAAGTATTAATTTGATCATCTGGAACAGAGCAAGAATCAAGTGTGTTGAATACACTTGTATCTCCGATTAATCTCGATTCAGATGAGTTTCATGGGACCATGAGGAGAGCGAAGGATGAACTTGACAAGAATTGCTGGTCATCTCCTGATGGTTCTGGATTCATGATCAGAGGGAAGACATACTTGAAAGATGGCATGAAGGTAGACAGCTTATTACAATGACAGCTTCTACTAGTGTTTTCCTTTTCCATAGTTTAAACCTAATATCTATTTCATGGTTATTTTATTTGATCCATACTTGTTCAATAATGATGGCTGTTTCATTTTTCAAATGTTTTTGTTGCCCTGACGCCCTTTAGGTGAAGGGGGGAGAACCTCTTCTCAAGCTAGTAGCAGTTGACTGGTTCAAGGTGGAAAATTGTGCCTCAAAAGTTGCATTGCATCCTAAAAGCCTGGCCCAGGTAATGCTTAGCGTATGAGGTCACAAAACTCCAACTGATTAAAACTCACTGCCGAATACTTCTACTTATGGATATCTCAGTTCATAATCCGTGCTTAGAAATTAGAATTATAAACTTGGGAGCTTTAGTTGTCACTACTTCAGATAAAAAATGTAAAACCTTAAAATGTGTCGATTCATAGTTAAATGCAACACTTCCAAGTAAATCTTGTCGTCTGTATGAATATTGTGTCAAGTCAGCTATTTCCCAATTGAAGAAGCTGTTAGTCCTAAAGATGAGTGCTGTGTATTGAAACTATGGGGTTTGCGTAACATGATCTGATAAACACAATCCTCTGAATCAACCCTGGTGAGAATCTTAAGAGAGAGAGAGAGAGAGAGACAGATGAAGGGTATAATCATCTGTTCCAAAAAAGTGAACATTCTACGGGAAATAGATTTTCTGATTCTTCAACTGTTCAAAAAAAGTTTTACTATTCTATTAATAATAATGAGAGCACTTCTTCACCTGTCACACAGATAGCATGCCACAGTTAAATTCTCAAAGCACGTAGGATCTTAATAGTTACTATAAGTTATAACACATGAATTTAAAAATGCAAGAGATATTTTCTGTCCCCCCTCCTCCGAGACGTCTAAAAGTGGACCATTTCTCCATAAATTTGAATAATTTTCCCTAAATCCCCCTGTTAAAACCTACTCCCTCCATTCCATAGTAGTGGAGTCATTTTGCCATTTTGGTACGTTCCATAGCAGTGGAGTCATTTCCCTTTTTAGTAGTCAACACATTTCTTCTCACCTACTTTACTCTCTTACTTTATTCTCTCTACCTTTTTCATTTCCTATATTTTTTTTTACTTAACTCACGTAACACAATTTTTCTTAATCTCCGTGCCGGAAAGAAATGCATCTACTACTATGGAACGGAGGGAGTATAAAGTTTTTGTGTAATAATGCCACTGTCAGACGTATTTAAAGGTTATAGCATGAAAGTAAACATAACTTTCTCAAAAGTAAGTGTGTTCGGACAAACTAGAATAAGAGGGTTCAGGTCCACCGTGCCGCGGCCTTTAAAAAATTTGATGTTTATTTGCCCATAAAAAAAGAGGGTTTAGGAATAATGCATCTTCATGATGTCCATTATTATGGTTTTCTTTTTGTTGTATCTGTACTCTCTTACCATATCACAGTGCCAAAATATTGGAGTCTTTGCCAGGAAGTTACTGGTTTAATGAAGTGTTATGTTTCTCTCTGTTTGGCTCTGATGTCATGAAGTCTTATCGTTTCTTTCAGTTTGCTCTTCCAGTGATCATAATATTGCTCTATGTCCCTTAATATAACATTGTTCTTTTTTTTTACAAAAAAAAACAAAATTTTCTGATGTCATTTCTAATTGCAGAGTGCGGCAGGGAAAAAGCTTCCATTCATCTTCATTATCAATCTTGAGGTGTGTCTATGTGGCTACTGTAGCCTCCCCTTTTAGAGTGTTATAAGTTTTTTAGATATATTCTATATATCCATCTGGGAGGTTATACTTAATGTTCTCAAGAAGTCTTTCTGTTTTGTTTTTACTCTCTTTTGGTTTTAACGTCTAGAAACAAGAATTCATATGCTTAAAAAGGGCTAACTTACCAAGAGAGCGACTATTTTTTGCATAAAGTTTAAATGTGAAGTGATTAACTTGATGGAAATCAAGCAAAGTTATATTTGACTACCTGATTAAATAATCAGCTCTGAAACAACGTGTGTTTCAGAGTTGAAGAAAGCGTAAATATCTTCTTTGTTCTTGGAATATTTGAGTCCAGAGCATTTAAGACCAGGAAACTTTATAATGGTCTAACTTACTATATTTTATTCTATCTTCCTTTTTCTAGGAATATTTGAATTCAGAGCATTTCAAATGAGAAATTTATAAACTGTTTTAACTGTATCAGGTGCCAGCTAGACCGAACTATAGTCTTGTTCTCTATTATGCTGCAGACAGGCCTGTAATCAAGAGCTCACTATTGGGAAAATTTATTGATGGCACTGACATGTATCGTGATTCAAGATTCAAACTTATTCCAAGCATTACTGAGGTAGCAATCTTTTTGTCTCTCAACTATAGGTAACTTCTATAGCTCTACGCTAACAATTCTTATTGCTGTTAACCACAGGGGTACTGGATGGTAAAACGTGCTGTTGGAACAAAAGCTTGCATTCTTGGAAAAGCAGTCACGTGCAATTACCTTAGACAAGACAACTTTCTCGAGGTTAAATCCTAGTTTTAATTATTCCGCAAACAGTTTGGCGTGTGGATCTCTGTCTAGATTTCTCTGCTTATGTTTGCTGTGTGGGTTCTCAATGAGTACCTCATTGAGAATGAATGCTTAAAATAATGTAAAACACATGGCATGCCTGTTGGAAAATAGACGTTGCCACTTTGATTTGTCTGATGTCAGTCTAGCATATGGTTGCATGCACATTTATTCTTTTTTAACTTCCCTTAGTATATAGCTGGTGGAGATCTTTGGCTCTCTCATGGATTGGAGTATGAATTTATACTTTTTTGCTGCAGATTGATGTGGATATTGGTTCATCGTCTGTAGCCAGGGGTGTAATCGGTCTCGTTCTTGGATATGTTACAAGCATTGTCGTTGATCTTGCCATAGTTATTGAGGTGTGTATACTTTTTCTTCACCTTATCCTGATGCTTTACCATTTCTATTAAATTAATATGCAATTCAGTCAATAACAATGTTAGATGGTGTCCCTTCTGAGAAATGCAATCTAACTTCTAAACTCTAATCACCCTGGTTTTTACTTTCTTCTTCTTTACATTGAAGAGCTTTTGTCTGATAAATTTAGACATTAGGATTTTATTTATAACTGGCATATTATCTCCAGTTATTGCTTTTCTATTGAACATGCATATTAATTGTGACGTTTTCTCTATCATTCCAGGCAAAAGAAGAGTCAGAACTGCCCGAATTCATTCTTGAAACTGTTAGGCTAAACCGTGTACAGCTTGATACTGCTGTCGACTTAGATCAGTGATCGATTAATGAAACCAATCTGTGTTGCCAACATGGTTCATTTGTTACAGCAGGCCTGCTTATGAATGTATAGAGACAACCTCCAAAGTTTACAGTATTTTTTTTTCATGAGACAGCACCATCTCTATCTACTTGATTTCAAACATTTGGTGCATAGTGCACATTTTATTCATTAATAGTATGCCAAGCAAGTCAGCTTGCGCGCACACACAGAGCAGGTCGACTTCACAATGGTGTGGTCCATAAAGAAATTTTCTTTGATGGGCCAATGATTTGTAAAGAAAAGTGATTAGGTATTGTTTGATACTAATATGGAATTACAATGAGGTGGCTTTTGAATTTGAATGGTATTGGAGTGTGGTTAGATTTGCATGATTTTTTTTTATTTTTATTTAGGCGGGGGAAGATTGGATCGAGATTCAAATACTTGCCATTCACTCTTACAAACACACCAGTAATATTCAAATAATCTTAACAATATTATATTGGAATGATCATGTAAACTATAAATACAAGTCTGTTAAGCCGTCATTGTCATTGTCATTTTCATTTTCAACTATTAATTCGGGATTTATGGATAATTTTTTCTGCCAGATAAACAGGATAACTTCAGTAGAATCCATTAATATTTGTTTCATTAATAAATATTATCATACCAATCAAAATGAATTGGCTACATCGCAAACGATCTTCTTTTTCTGTTCTTTTTGACCAATTTGATTGATCTATAGACTATTTGTTCAATTATGGAGTATATGTTTATTAGTTTTAATATATCTTAGTGGAGCAAGTAAAAAGTACATTTTCAGGTAATAATTGCATTAAAGAATTTAAATATTGCACTTAATTTGTCTACTATTTTGCTCCTTTTCCCTCGTCATTATTTCCACTAGCAACACTTTGGGTACTATTATTACCATTATCATACTATTGTTATTAAGGAAGATTATCAATTAATCTATGATTGACTGTTGATTTTCTTGCTTCATGATTGAGTATATGTTTCATTTGTTTCTGTGCCACTACAAAATTTCCTATATTAGCGGCACCTGTAAAGACCAATTTGCCCCCCTATGTCTCCAATTTGGTGAAAATATTTTAGTTAAACTACTCTTATCTTCAACGGCACTCTACACTGTTGTCTGTTTTTTTTAAAATGTTACTTCATTTACTATTTATTTTGTATTTTTTTTAGTTTTTTTAATTTTTTTTTTTACTATTTTAGATTTATTAAATAATGAATTGATTGATTCAGTTCCATGCACGAACAGGATAATAATGGCACGACTACTATTGCTAAAATAAGATGAAACATAGAAATTCAGTTTCTCTGTTCCTTTCTCTATCGACATGACATGAACGTACATAGCAGTGTTGGGTTGTTTCTAACGTTATGAAGAAATGGAACACAATGATCATAGCTATTTAAACTATATGATGATTAATCAAAACGAATATGTTTATGGTATTACCCTTTTGAGTTTTGAGAGTCAATAAAAACGACTCTTACCTCTTGCTTTTGGTTCGTTAAAAGTCGTGTCATCAGTCCTTATTTAAGAGTGGATTTCGTTTTCAATTTTACAAATCCCGAATGCATGCACTTTAAACTTTAATCTAAGTTTTCTACTACAGTTACGCTACAACTGATTTTTTAAAAATAATAGATTCATATGGTCTAACGAACATTTTGGGGAGGTGTATTCAGGATAGTTTTAATTAATTAGAGTAAAGAAGTCAAATTTTGATATACTTGAGCTAAAATTATACCAACACATGCTAATTTTTAAAATTTCAAATTAAAACTTGGTCTCATAGAGCTTAAATGAATGGTTTGAATTGGGATAGGACTTTCGCGATTAGAGCATCACTGACCCATACTAAATGGAACCGGACCTATGGTTCGGTTTGATCCCAATGCATTGGCGGAGGTGAGGTGGACTTGAGGGCGAGGCGTGGTCTTAGACTCTTTGGAGGTGGGAGACTGGATGCAAGTTGCGGTCCGAACTTGGGCATAGAATCACCCAATTTTTCAAAATTTTATTTATTTAACAATTTTACTTTTATTTATTTTTCATCTATAAATACATTTTTAAACAATCACACTTTGTTATGGTGAGCCGTTCAATTTGGAGAAGTTCTAAATTGACACGCTTATGTTCGTGAATAACAATTTCATGGCCATCTCCTCTACAACATCTCATCAAAGAAATTTAGTCATAGCTCATCCAAAGTATTTTAATTTGAAGTTAATATTACCTCTATTAATGTTATTTTAAACATTTAAACTATACGATTTTCAAGATTTAATTAATATAAATTCAATTATTTATTTTTATCTAACAGACATATGCAATTGAAAAAACATTTAAAGAGAAGAAATAAAAATAAGTACTGAGTTATAAGTTGAAGAAATAAAAATAAGTACTGAGTTATAAGTTGTTGTGATATGTTTGGTGATTTAATATTGAAACCGAATTGATTTGCTAACTAACAACTAGTTTTCCTCGTGATTACTATATTGAGATATTTAGTAACCAGCTTTAGAAAAGCTGCATTTAGTTGAAATGCTATAGAAATTTGTGCGGAAAAAGTTGGTGTGCTGATTTGGGATTAGATTAATGCAACAACTCCGACATCTTTTACAAAGAAAACTTTGTCATTACTAGCTCCATTATTTTCTAGATGTTGTGAGGTTGAGATTTTTATGTTATGTCCGTCCCTTAACTAAGGGACGGGAATCTGCAACCATCCACCTCTTATCCGTCTCATAACCGTCTTTTAAATTACTATTCATTCAATTTCATTTTTTATTTTTATTTTCAACTAAAATCAATTAATAAAACCACACTTCATTAAATAAAATAAAATTACAACATAAAATAAAAATACAACTTAAAATTAAAAAAAATAAAAAAACATAATTAAAATCCTAAAAAAATAAAAATTACATAATTTAAAATACAATTTTATAGAAAATAAAAAAAACTACTCCGCCGGCAAATCATCCCCGAAGGCGGTGGAGGTGCACTCAAGCCACCTAGAGGCGGAATACCAAGTTGTCTTGCCATAAACTCAATTCCGGCAAGATAGGCTTAGTATTGGGGAGACGTCATGCGGGAAGTGTCCGCCATTGTGGCGGTCATGTACATGGACGTTAGGGAGTTCGAGGGTGTCCCCGAGCCCGAGCCCGCCTGACTTGATTCAGCTCGGCCCCTCCTCCCTCCAGCCTCCTTCGCCGCATTTCTCCCTTGCGGCTGACGGGCCCACGGGAGGACCCCCCGGCATTGTCTGCCGTGCCCTCAACCTCCTGCGAGGCAAACTCTTGTGCGGCGCTGCCTGAACCGCCCTCACTAGACGAGTATTGGCCACCCGTCGTGTACTTCGTGCGCTTCGAGGTCGAGCCCGAGCCCGAGCAAGACCGGCGCACCTTTCCTCGTCTTTGTCGACCTCCTAAACATCGACATGTTTGAATTGTTTGCCGGTGTCATCGAAGTAGACTCGCAAAGCCGACCTCCGAATGTCGGCTCCCGTGGCTCCACTTTGGTAATGAACCGCTTCACTCTTGTAGATGGCGCATAATTTTTTGACCTCTCTGTCGACTCGGTCAAAGTGAGCGCGGAGCATCTTAAATGTGCGGCGGCGGAACCCCTTCGGCTTAATCTCGTGGTAGGCCTCGGTGACCTTTTCCCAGAAGCACTTCCGGGATTGTTGATTCCCGACGATGGGATCGTACGAGACGCTGATTCAGGCGTTGTACACCGCCGGCGTTTTCTTTGGGCTGTACAGATGCCGACCTAGATCCTCCTCCTCCGCCTCCGCCTTGGAGCTTCCACCGCCTCGGCCTTCTTCCGGAGTGGGTTCAACGGAATAATCCTCCCGAATCTGGGATAATCCCTGCGAATATCTCAGGGTGGAGGGACGAGTGTATGCATCCACATCAAAATGGGGTGGTTGGTACCCCCGACGTCGACGAACCCTGGGTGCCCGATGTCCACGAATCGGAACCACCACCCAGGACATTGTACATGCCCCCAGTCGCCGAACGCGTTGATGTCGAACCCGCCGGAGCCGCCACCGCCACCGCCAGAGTTTCCGTCGCCGAACATTTTGTGATGAGAGGTTAGATGAAAATTGGAGAGGAAATGAAGATGATTTGGGAAGAATAGATGTGTATTTGTGTGTGAAATGAGGATGAATTATGAGTATTTATATAGTAAAAAAATAAAAAAAGGAAAACCGGTAATATTACCGTTTTTCGTTATTTTTTTTTAATTCGATTTTTTTTAAATGATTTATTGCGTCAGCGTGACGATGCCCACTCGCGGGCCGGCGAGTGGGCGTCACGCATGACGCCGGAGTGCGGCACGTCGCGCTAGCGCGTGGCGAGACGTCTCGCGATCCGTCTCGGTGGGACGGAACGCTCAGCGGGCTGGGGACGAGACGGGGCTTTGCAACATGTCACGCTGCCGTCTCGTCCCGGCGTGACGGATTATGGGCCACCCGCGTGACGCGTTGCGGATGGCCTCGTGGAGTTTTCCCAGAATTAATGTGGGATTTTGGCAGCTTCTCTAAATTGTCCTTTTTTATAATCATAAAAAACGTTAGAAGACGCAAGTTCCATATAGTCTACTCCTAAAAATGAAAATTTAGTTGGGAGTTGGGACTAAATTAATATCAAGGCTTCTGGCTAAGTGGCCATCAATTTTTTCATTGCAAAAATTAGAAGTATGGAAATTTTATGAATTACTATTACGAAAATCCTAAAACAAAATAATATTAGCAAAAATTATCTAAAAAATAAAGATGGGGACAATGAAACAAATAATTTACTGGGTGCAAGTTCACGGGGGTACCACTGGGAAACCTTGTGACCAAATTTATTGTCTAATAAATATTTGCAGAAGCTTTCTTAAATTGCTTCTGAAATCTGAACAAACTTGTCTTGATGTATTCCATGCCAAACCCTCACCTATTTATTATGTCGTGCACATTCAACAACAAAATAGGGAAAAAAAAACAGACGAAAAATTGCTTGAATTTTTTTAATGTTATGCCAAATTGCATAGGATTTTGATTATACTATAAGCTTTTTAAATAATACTGTGCATATATACCATTAATAATTTATGAACGATAGTATTTTTTTTCTAGGACGACACACTATAACGGAAAGAAAAGCGAGTGTCCATAAATATTGATTGTGACAATGCACTTGAATTAAAGAAGCAAATGTCAACACAATTAAAATAAAACTAAACTTAAAATTAGTTACTAGACATTTTGAAATAACTTCGTACTTTGCCCATTTGACTAAATACAGTTAAACGACATTGATCTTAAAAAGATAAACTATACCAAAATCGATGTTTAAATTACATCATACTCATTGAGTTTTGGAAAATTAAATTACGTTATTGACTTTAAAGTTTCTGAAAATTAAAACCCAGTCCCTGAATTTGTAACTATTTCTCGCTAATATCCGTAATAATGAGATACTGTTGTTTTTTTTTTCCATCGGTGTCATAGTATAAAAATGGAAAAGAATCAATATATAAAAGTTATAGATATAAAAGTAAGAAACTTGAAATGACAAAAGAGGAGTGAAAAATAAAGTGGGACGGGGGCATGGGGCTATAGATAATACTATGGAATTGTGTGAAATTAATAGTTTAGTTTGGTGAAGATCATTGCATGTATGTATGGTAGCCATTATTGAAGACTCAAACTTTTGTATTTTCTCAAGGCTTCAAAGGCACAAAAGCTATAAAGCAACTAGAAAGATTACTTCTTTTATCATTATATTCTTCTTTTTTACCCATCCACTGCTGCTTTCTTTCAATTTGATCACCAGTTTCCCTAATCCCACCGTTTTCTACTAATTATATGGCTTTTTCATTGGCCCTTGATGCTATAATCAAGAAAATTGAGGGGTTGATTGTCAAAAAAATCACCACTTTTGACCATTCTACAATTTCTGAAATCACAAGAATCTGATTGGATTTTTTGCCCATTGTTAAAAATAAATAAAAAATGACAAGAAAAGAAAAGAAAAGAAAAGAAAAGAAAAGAAAAGAAAAGGAGATGCCTCTGAGATAAGAAGAATGCACATTCATTCTTTGATAATGCCAAACAGAGATCTGATTAATTAACAACACCCTCTGGCCCCTCTTGCTCCAAAAAGCAATCCAATTATCTTTTCATTTCAACTAATCAATCTTACTGTGCTTGTTTCTCTCTCTCACTCCATCTCCATCAATCCTTCTTTCTTGTTTCTCCAGTCCCCATGCACTTGCATTCTCACACACACTCTCATGATATAAGGTGACACACCCCACAGCCTCTCTCTCTCCCTCTCCCTCTCCCTCTTCCTCTCTCTCACACACACACACACACACACTTTACCATCTTTCTTCTGCAAATGAGAGATGCAAGTTCCAATGGAGATTCTCCACCTAATTCTGCTTACTCCATTGATGTTGTTGATGCAGCCACTTCTTGCAGAAGATGATCCCCTCTCCTACGCCCTCTTAAACTTAAAATACGAAATTCTTGATCACTCCAACACCTTGAGTGACTGGTCTCTACCCTCTCAACCCCACCCCTCCCCCCAAATCCACGCCTGCTCATGGACTGGGATCAAATGCAACCACAACTCCACCAAAATCACAGCTTTAGACCTCTCGATGAAGAATCTAGGCGGCTCTCTCTCCGGAAAGCAGTTCAATCTCTTCGTCGATCTCGTCGATCTCAACCTCAGCCACAACTCCTTCTCAGGCAAACTCCCACCTGGGATCTTCTACCTCAAAGGCCTCACATCATTAGACATAAGCAGGAACAATTTCTCTGGGGTTTTCCCACCTGGGATTTCTAATCTTACCAATCTTCTTGTTCTTGATGCCTTCAGCAACAGCTTCTCTGGGGCCCTCCCCCGAGATGTTGCAAGCCTTGATTCCCTCGAAATCTTGAATTTTGCAGGGAGTTATTTCAGTGGGCCGATACCATCAGAGTATGGATCCTTCAAATCGATCCAATTCATTCATTTAGCTGGGAATTTTCTCAATGGAAACATACCTCCTGAGCTGGGGAAGCTCAAGACACTTTCTCATATGGAGATTGGTTACAATTTATATGAAGGTGGGATTCCATGGCAGTTTGGGAATATGAGTGAGCTCACCTATCTTGACATTGCAGATTGCAAACTCTCAGGCCCCATCCCATCCCAACTCAGCAACCTCACCAAGCTTGAATCCCTTTTCCTCTTTAGGAATATGCTGAGTGGTAAGATTGCATGGGAGCTCAGCAGAATCTGGAACCTCAAAAGCTTGGATCTTTCAGACAATCTGCTTTCTGGGCCGATCCCAGACAGTTTTTCTGAGCTGAAAAACCTCAAATTGCTGAGCTTGATGTATAATGAGCTGTCTGGCTCTGTCCCTGATGGCATTGCTAAGCTTCCACAGCTTGATACTCTGCTAATATGGAGCAATTACTTCACTGGCTCATTGCCTGAGGATTTAGGCAGGTTTTCAAAGCTGCAACATGTCGATGTTTCGACTAATTTGTTTGTGGGAAATATTCCTGCTGGTATCTGTGCTGGAGGGGAGCTGGCGAAGCTGATTCTGTTTACGAATAATTTCACCGGAGGGCTGTCTCCTTCTCTCACAAATTGTTCGTCTCTAGTTCGCCTTCGACTTGAAGACAACCGGTTTTCAGGTGAAATCTCTCTGCACTTTGGGAATTTTCCTGATGTTTCATATGTGGACTTGTCAAGGAATATGTTTGTAGGAGGTCTTCCATCTGATATTGATCAAGCTTTAAAGCTTGAGTATTTCAATGTGTCTGGTAATCCACATCTAGGAGGCGTAGTTCCGATGAATTTATGGTCCTTGCCTAATTTGCAGAACTTTTCCATGGTTTCCTGTGGTGTGTCTGGGAATATCCCTCCGTTTGAAAGGTGTAAATCTGTTGTTGTCATTGAATTGGGAATGAATAATTTATCTGGAAATGTCCAAGAAAGTGTGTCTAGTTGTGAGCAGCTCGTGGTTATGGATTTAGCTAGCAATAATTTGAGTGGCTCAATACCTGTGGAGCTTGCTACTCTCCCTGCTCTCACCATTTTAGACCTATCACACAATGCTTTAACTGGCTCCATCCCGGCTAAATTTGGGGTCTCTTCGAGTTTGAGGCTTCTTAACGTGTCCTATAATGATATCTCGGGTGCAATCCCTTCTAACAACACGTTCAAGATGATGGACGAGAGCGCGTTTGTTGGCAATTCGAAGCTCTGTGGGGCACCCCTGAGACCATGCTCTAGTGGGAATGGGATCTCAAACGGGCTCCAGCTTGGGAGCAGGAGAGCTCAGAAGCTGGCTTGGGTTCTCATATTATGTGCAGTGACTGCTTTGTTCATCATGGCTGCAGTTTTCGGGATAGTTTACTTGAGAAGAGGGAGTAAAGGGCAGTGGAAAGTGGTTGCTTTTGATGGGCTTCCTCAGTTCACAGCAAATGATGTTTTGAGGAGCTTTAACTGTGTTGAAGCCACGGCTTTGCCAGACTCAATCTGCAAAGTGGTTCTGCCCACGGGGATCACTGTCTCAGCTAAGAAGATCGAGTGGGAGGCGAAGGAGATGAAAGAGATGTTGCAGTTTTTGACTAGGATTGGTGATACAAGGCATGCAAATTTAACAAGATTGCTTGGGATTTGCTACAACAATCAGCTTGCTTATTTGTTGTATGACTATATGCCTAATGGAAACCTAGCCGAGAAGATTGGGATGAGCAGAGATTGGGAGGCCAAGTGCGGGATTATTCATGGAGTTGCAAAGGCTTTATGCTTCCTTCATCATGACTGCTTTCCTGCTATCCCGCATGGGAATCTCAAGGCGAGGAACGTGCTTCTTGATGAAAACATGGAGCCCCGTTTGTCCGAGTTTGGACTCAGTTCAATAGTTGAATCAGTAGAAAATCCTCTACCAGCAAAGATTAGAAAGGAGACAGGTATATATATGGCTTTTTTTGCAATAAAATGCTGCATTTCTAATGCACTTTAGCTGCTTATATGGTTTTAAAATACATTTGCTGGTCAATTATTTATTTCATATCTGTTTCAATGTTCATTGACATTGAACAAAGCATATCTGCTTATTTTAGGATTGTTAAACATGTTTGTAATGCAGGTGGTTTCATAACATCGATAAGGGACGAACTGGACATGGATGTGTACAACTTCGGGGAGCTGATTCTCGAGGTCTTAACAAATGGGAAAGTGGGGAATGCATCACAGAGCCTTCCAAGGGAGGATCTGACGAGGCGAGTTGGAGATGACAACGGCATTGTTCCCTCCTCATCGTTGCACAAGGCAATGGAGTCGGTCGTTGAGGTTGCGCTTCTCTGCACGAGGAGTATCCCATCGCATAGGCCTACTATGCAAGATGCAATCAAGCTCTTGCCAGGGCCAAAAACCAGAGGGCGTCACTAGGTTTCGCCATTTTCAGTTTTCGACTTGTAAATAGAGTTGATTTCTGCCCTTTTTGGCTGTGTTGATAAGTGCTACTTCTGCTTGTGTCAAAGAACATATTGCTGTTGTAATGTAGGGAATCTAAGGGTTTTCTTTTCAGTTTGTAAAATTTTTGGCTGTTTTTTTAGTGTTCGATTTTTAATGGATTGTCTTATGTGAGGTGAGGAATGATGATTTCCTGCAGTGTCTTGATGCCGCATAATTTGGTCTAACTAAATGTGTGATATGTGATATATATGACATGCAAATGCAGCTCTAAGTTCATATAGTGAAATTATTCACCATTGATATTAAAAATATTTTTCACTTCTGTTCATTTTTTCGCTCGGTTTCTTGATCAGTGTCATGTAGTGTGAAAATACATTCGAGTTTCTTCATTGTGACAAATAATTTTATTTGATATTTATCACATGTTTCACTCAATATTGTTTAACGACAATTGTTTTCTTTTGCAAACCAATAAATAAAAAAAATCAAATACATGATCCTAGAGCTTATGGTTTTGAATATGAGATGGTTGTGCATGTCACGCGAAAAAAATTATTTTTTGGATAGAAAAAACGTACTACGATCACAAGTATCCCAAAATAAAAACGAAAAAAACAAAAAAATGTGACATATTTGTGCAGATGCCACGAGTTAAAATAAAAAAAAAATGTGAGTGATTGGAGAAGAAAAGAAATAAAGTGTGAAAACTGAAAATGGATAGACAGAAGAAATAGTACCGCAAAGTGACAGTGGTATTATAGTGTACGTGAGAATCAATTTGAGTATATTGTTTGTTGCAGCATGTGACCCAACCATATAATAATTTATTCAAATTACAGAATTTACAAATTTTATTTTATTTACTTTTGAATATAAGGATTACAATGTACTAATACTAGTACTAGTATTTCATAAAAAAGGGTATCTCAGAATTTTTTCCAAGAAAATAAAAGGAAAATAATACTATATTAATAACAGTGCTTAATATCGAAATTAACTTCCAGTGAAAGGAAAGTACTTATTGGGCAGGAAAGTGAGAAGACGACACAGGTCATCAAAGCGCCAACGCTTGCTTTTCTGTAAATTTTCACTCTCCACTCTCGCCAGTCAATCGCAGGTCAATTCACTCTCTAGCACCGTCATGGACGGCGGCGATTCCTTCTCCACCGAGGTGAACGGGATATCGGAGCTGCTTATGTCTCTACCGATCGACGGCGACGAGGAACAACAGATTCCAGTGAAGCCGGAGAAAGACCCGAGAAAGATCGCTAGGAAGTGCGCCTTCTCATTTTACTTTTCAGCTTCTGTTTTGCTGATCGGTTCTGTTTTTTAATCATGCAACTGCATTTTGTTTTGTTTCGTTTTTTTTGTTTTTCTGTAATTTCACTTCACTGCTTGTTTAGGTGATGTTTTGCTATTTTGTGGTGAGTTATATGTTTTATTGTTTCGATTGTGAAACTTGTTTGAGTTGCATTGCGAATATGAATTTGTATCATATGCGAGAGTTCAAAGCTCTTCAGGAATGAATTTCTTCACTGAAGGCAATTACGACTCTAATGACTTCTTCATATCTACTTTCCTGCATCAGTTCATTTTCTTATAACCTCATTATTTCAACCAACACATGTTTAGTTAAGAAACTGTATAAGAAAACCCTGCCTAAAGAGAGCTTGCTTATATCTTACATTATGCTGTTCTGTAATTTTACTGGTTGTATAGGTGATAATTTTTGTTATTTTCTGGTGAATGAAATTTGTTAGCTGTTTCGATTGGGGAGCTTGTTTAAGTTACATTGGGATGGAGATGCGCACAACCCCTGGATACCGCTTTAAAACCTGGTTGATATGAAATAGGCCCGCTTAACTATAGCATATGCTAGCTCTCCGAGAATGAATAACTTCCTAGAACTCAACTATGACTTTTTTGAATTCTTCATATCTACATTCCTGCATCATTTCATGTTCTCATAACCTTCATGATTTTAACCAACTTTTATTTTGTTAAGAATATAGTAATGTAATGCTACCTGTATGGAGCTTGCTACTGTATCTTGCATTATGTTTTTTTATGTCCGATCTGTTTTATCACTGATCTCCTGATAGTTTATATTCTGATGAATTTGTGACCTTAAATATTTAGCATATCACTGACTTCACTATTTTCTCTCAGGTACCAGTTAGACCTCTGTAAAAAGGCATTGGAGGAGAATGTAGTAATATATCTGGAAACAGGCTGTGGGAAAACTCATATTGCGGTTCTACTCATATATGAGATGGGACACCTTATTAAGAAACCTCAGAAGAACATATGCATTTTTCTTGCTCCTACAGTTGCTTTGGTTCAGCAGGTTCCTTCTCTTTCCTACGTTTTCTTTTTCTTTGCCTTGTTTTCTACTTTTTGACCGTATTTTGAAAGCACAAGAACTGCGACAAAACTACTGGTATCAACTAATGTGCCCAGTGATACACCTTTAATCTAATGTAGAGCCTGCCCGTTCAACATCTGTAAATAACTCTTTTTTACCTAAGCTTTTCAGGAAAATGTCGTCCTTCTCCCAGTGTAAGCTTGAGACACCTTAGAATGCAATAAACTTCTTTCATGTTTTCCTAGTATGGTTGTCTGTGAACTGACTTGACACATTTACTAAAAACAATGTTAAATCTTGTATTGGAGAAGGTAGCATGGTTTTCTTACTTGTCTTTGATAACAAATTTCGTCTACAAGCCTACTGATCCTTTTTGTACCGTGCTTCACTGCTAATTCCACTGGAGTTTCAACACATTTATATCGTAGTATTCCAGTTGATTTGAGAGATCCACCGCTTATTTTCTTCGAGAGACAATGATGCCTTTGCTTTTCAGGGATTACCAGTAAATATATAGGATTGCGTATTTTTTTTTTTGCTGCAAAATCCTTAGCTTTGAGTTGCATCAACTATTAATCTCCACAGTGAGTTACCTATTATAAGAATGTTGCCTGCTTGCACATGTTTTACAAAAGGGATACTTATTGAAAGAGAGTCCTATTTGCCTGAAATTGATTATATTTGTAGGAGTATTTCTTTATAATTCAGGAAGCTAAACCAAATATTTCAATCCATATAAGGACTGTAGTTTGCTGACCTTTTTAGTCTTTATTGGGGATTCAATTTTGGGGTGAATAACCATGTTGGTATAACCCATAAGATCTCTATTGAAAGATGCTTTTATGACATATAACTGGTAAAGAGACGAATCCAGGTTAGGTGTTAACCAGAGAAGGACACGAACAATGTCGAGCTTTACTGCTAATGCAAATGTTTCTTTGTAATAAATCCCATACACTTCAGTAAACCCCTTAGTCATGCGAAAAGCTTTATCCCTTTCCTCTCTTCGGCTACGAGGATCCATTTACAAACAGCAACTTGTTTTCCACACGACTATGAGCTCCCTTGTCTTACTCTTGTCTAGCGAACTAATTTCTTCCAGAATGACTACCTTGCATTTTAGGTATTATCATAGCTTCTTGAGAAGGAACCTGATTCTGGTCAAGATTATTGATCAAAGCCTTATTTGGTGAGAGACCTCCATAGGGAACACCGTTACACATTTTTTCAATCAACAAACATATTCAGATTATTAATACTATTAAAAATGTCGAGGCTTAAATATCCCTCTTTTATATTGAATATATTGTAATAACCTCCTATAACAGTTAAGTACTGGACCTGCATTCATGTTTGCATTTAGCATGGCAGAATAAACTCATTACTGTACAATTTCTCTCCTTTATTAAATATTACTATTATTATTATTATTAAATAGTACTATTATTATTATTATTATTATCATGCTAGTTAGAATTACATTTGGTTTCTCCTGTGGATCTAACAGCAAGCAAAGGTCATAGCAAATTCTATTGACTTCAAAGTTGGGATCTATTGTGGAAGCTCAGCGCATGTAAAGAGTCCCCATTACTGGAAGAAGGAAGTTGAGGAGAATGAGGTTGGTGTAAATTTTTATTATGAAGTTATAAGAACAGAGAGCATTATTTCTCAGATTGGTGCACATCAGTCTCCTGTTTGAACTATATCCGTGTTTACATTAGTATTAAAGAAATTTGTTTCTCATAAAAGGTGAAGATATTTCTTAGTTAACATTTACTAAGGTTCAATTTTCTTTTGATTCCCCTTAATAGTACGTTCTCGTGATTTGCCAACTGTATAATTAGATAGTATTTATTAATCCATCTGAAATTTCAAACCCTAGATATCTCATCTCTCCAGTAGGTGGTGAATGTACAGTGATGTTGTTTAACGGGAGTGGATTGCTTGTGTAATATTTTAGGAATGATCCGAAATGTAGTTAATGTCTCACTATGGGCATCCAAGACCAATGAATTAAAGGATTTCTTTTTCAGTAGCATCATAGAGCCGGAGTCCTATCCACTGCATTTGTTTTTCCATGTGAAAGCTTGTCCTTTTGATGTAGTTATGCTGATTTACTACTAATATATCCACCGGCTGTTTAGTGCTGTTGAGTCGGGTTGCTAGCTGTAGGGAACTCCAATGATATCTTAGGTTGTACCGATTTTTCTACCATGCAGGTCCTTGTTATGACCCCACAGATACTTCTGCACAATTTGTCTCACTGCTTTATCAATATTGAGGTGATTGCTCTTCTAATATTTGATGAGTGCCATTATGCCCAACTTGATAGCAATCATCCTTATTCTGAAATTATGAAGGTACTATATTGAATTCACATATCATTCTGGACTTCAGTACACATAGTGTCGAAATTTATTGCCTGATTCTTGAATTGAGGGTTTTCATGAAAATGCTGTAGATCTTCTACAAACCAGATATCGTGAAACTTCCTCGTATTTGTGGCATGACTGCATCTCCAAAATCAGGAAAAGGTAACTGAATGGTGTCATTAGTACATCTTCATTGCACACAAGTAATACAAGATTATTATTTTCCACATGTTCTGCGGATTACATGCAATCCAGGTGATTCACATTTTTATCATTATCTTCTTGAGACAATTTTATAACGGGGATGCAACTCAATTATAGAACGAAGGTTCTCTAACAAACCGAAATCAACAGTATCATTCCATTTGTTCTCAAACCGTCCAGATTCCACAATCAACAATGAACTTTTTCAAACCATCCTTGAAGAAAACTGACCTGGTTAATATATTTGTTTCTCAACTGATTCTTCTTTGTTTTGTTCCTTTTGTTCTGTTGTCACTTCGTCCTTCTGAATCTGGTTTGATGAACAACTCATAGCAGCCATTTATATTTTCTATCATGACCTACTGGGTTTGAATCTCCGTGTAATACCATTGTGTCCATATGAAGTATTTTTTCATGACAAACTGCTGACATTTTTATGGTTTTTTTCACCTGGAGGAGTTTGTTTATATTCTTAATTGACTCATTAATGTTTTGTCATGAATTCATGCTTTTTTAGGTGGCTCTATAGACGGTCTTGAGACATTGCTGCGAGCAAAGGTGTGTTTCTAGGATAAAAATGATCATATTCAATCACTTTTTAGTTTAATTTACTGGAACGTTTGTTACAAATAGTACAATTACACAAGGCAAATAATTAGAGGAGACTTCAAACTACCCTTTAAAATTAGTATAATTTTTTCCTTTTGAGTATGGCCTTACCCCACTTTTGATGTGGTAAATTCATACGGATTAAAAGCAGTGTTGTCAAAATGTCGTTCGGGTCGCCCGGGTCGCCTGGGTCGAGACCATCACCGCCCCAACATGGGTGGGTTGATTGAGATACAGGGTCGCCGTTGGGTCGCCTGGGTCGAGTGGGTCGCCTGGGTCGCCCTAAACACATGCTATCTCTGATTTTCTCAAATCTCTCACATGTTTTCTGATTATCTCAATCATGATTCTCTATATATATGCATGCACCACATCAAACTTTTCAATCCTACTGTCTACACTTTAGAATTCGGCCTCTTCACTCCTAAACAAATAAACAATTCTAAGATCTTTTGCTGCCACCCTTCATATATTCCTTTGTTTTGATATTTTCAGACAATGGTTTCAATTATTTATTGTGTTATGACTTATGAACTGTTTTGATATTTTGATCATTTCTATTTTCCACTTTATCTGTATTCTCATGAATTGCGTCTACATTTATATTATTTGATATATTATAAACATTAGAGCAATATATTTATTTTATTTAATATTAAAAGGCAAAAAAATTAGCCTAGATTTGTGGGTCTCTCGACCCCGTCGACTCGTCGACCCGCGACCCAAATTTTCACCTCATCGACCCGGTGCGCCCCGCGACCCTAACAACACTGGTTAAAAGTTGGTTATCTCACAATTATGTTAAACTTTATCTGGTTCCAGTATCTAATTTTGTCCATCCGTAATCCATTTCTGTTAGAGTCAAGGAACCGTAATAGAATGACAATAAAGTAATGGCTCAGGGGGTTCTGTCGGAAGCAGTCAATTAGGGACTAAGGTTCCTAGGGGTGAGCATTCGGGTTTCGGTTCAGTTTTTTGCCAAAACCGAACCAAACCCGAAAAACCGAATTTAGTTCAAAACCTAAACCGAACCGAACCGAACCTGAAAAACTGAAACCGAAAAACCAAAAACCGAACTTCAAAAACCGAACAAAACCGAAAAAACCGAAATTTTCAAAAAAAACCAAAAATCAAATTATTTTTGGAGTATATATTAATATTAATATATATATATATATATAATATTTTAATTTATATATACTAATAGAATATAAATATATATAATATAAAATTAATATATAATACATATTATATAAAATATATTAAAAGAATATATATTATATGATATAATATACTCCCTCAGTCCCATAGTAGATGTCACACTTTCCTTTTTAGTTTGTCCCACAAAAGATGTCACATTTCCTTTTTTTGGAAAAAGTTCATTCTCACATCAATTATAAAATTATATTTTCTCTCATCACTTAACACACAAAATAACATCTCTTAAAATCATGTGCCATCTCCCAAGTGTGACATCTACCTTGGGACGGAAGGAGTATTAAATTAATAGAATAAATATATATAATATTATATTTAACAATGTTATGGATGGCGTATGGCGGCTTACGGCGGTGAGCCCAAAAACCGCCTCAGGGATATGGCGTATCAGTATGGCGGGATATGGCGGTCGATAAATAAATTAATAAAATATTAGTAATATATGTATATATAAATTCAAAAAATTAGAAAATAATAAAAAATTGTAATATATCAAGTTATCAACTATTAAAAATAGAAGCATGCTTTTTAATTACTATATCTACTGTAATTACTAAATTTATAAAAATAGAAGTATGATAAAAATCTGCACAGCTACACCTTAATTAAAAATGTGATCCTAATTAAAAATCTGCACAGCTACACCTTAATTAAAAATGTGACCCTAATTAAAAAAATCTGATCCTAATTAAAAATCTGACCCTAATTCCTAATTAAAATGGCATGCAAATTAGAAAATCTGGTACAATTTCGGTTACCTTAAAATCTGGGTAGTGGGTTGCTCTAGACGGACTGGCGGCGACGTGACTAGGGCAGTGGGACTGGGGGCGCAGCAGGTTGGGTTTGTTTGAGAGGGAAAGAGATACTATGAAAAAAACCCTAGATTTGGACTTAATTGGCATTTTATTTCATTATTTGGGCCGGGTTTGGGCCGGGTTAAGGGTTAAAAATCATTTGAGCCGTGTTATTTGGTAATTGGGCTGAGGTTGGGGCAGCCCAACCAAAAGTGACGCCATAACTGCCATGGCACCGCCATGGCGCCTCACTCATGGCGGCAAATGGCGGTCGCCATAAAAAAGTTTTGTGGCAGCTCGTGGCGATGGCGTTTTTTCCGAAACCCGCCACGCAATGGCGCCACGGCGGCGCCATGGCCGCTTTTTAATAACATTGATATTTAAAATATAATTCGGTTTTTCGGTTTTTTTTTTCCGCCCGAACTGAGCGAATAAACCCAACCGAATTTCAAAATTTCAGTTTGGTTCGGTTCGGATATTCGATTTTCGATTTTTTTGCTCACCCCTAAAGGTTCTACATAAAGTAACCTAATACCATGATTTTAAGTGTTTATGGATTTAGGCTTTCGGGGATTCAAGAAAGGGTATAAAACTATAAATTTGAAAATTTTGTAGTTTGAAAGCACCAAATACAATTCCAGTGTCCGCACTCAAACCAACAAAAAATCGGAAGAACATCCTCTCTCAAATATTGATCACCTATCCTTTTCTATGTTTCTTAGGTTTATACTGTTGAAGACAAGGATGAGCTGGAAAAATTTGTCACATCCCCCAAAGTGAATGTGTATTATTATAGTTCGGAGGATGGCTCGTCTTTGCCTCACATTATTTACACTAGGAAACTTGAGGATATAAAGAATCAGGTATTGCAAGGTAACAGTTTAGTTTGTAAAAATTTAATCCATAAGACTATTAAACTAATATTATTTGTCATAACAGTCTATGTCAGCACTTCGAATAAATTCACTTGATCCGAGTACTCTGATGAGCACCAAAAAACAGCTTCAAAAGCTGCATTGCAATTTGATCTTTTGTCTAGAAAACCTTGGACTATGGGGAGCATTACAGGTAAAGATCACAAATTTTAATCACCCGGTACCTTTTAAACAGTCATATATGGTGCTTGAATTTGATTTATTAAATAGTACTCCCTCCGCTCCACCCTAAGCGAGACGTTTTTTTTTCCACGTGGTTTGAAAAAATGATAATAAATAGTTAAAGTGGAGAGAAAGTACCCTCTTACTTTACTTTCTCTTCACTTTAACTATTTATTAGCATTTTTCCAAAACACATGTGAAAACGAAACGTCTCGCTTAGGCTGGGACGGAGGGAGTAGTGCTTAATAGTATGAACCAGATACTGATGGACGTAATCTACATGCATTTTAACTTTTAAACATGGGTTAGACGTATAATTTTATTTGGCCTGCAAACTACTACTTCTTTCAAACTAGCTTAAGAATGCTGATATGGCCATTTAGGTAACTGCTGAATGATGATATGGTTTTCCTAATTACTCCCTCCGTCCGCAAAATGTTGTCCATGTTTGACTTGACACGGGTTTTAAGAAATGTGAAAAAAATGAGTGGAAAAAGTTAGTGGAATGTAGGCCCCACATTTATACATTAGTTTTATAATAGAATGTGAGTATAATGAGTTGGTGGAAAGTAGGGTCCATTTACCAAAAATGGAAAAAAAAGCAAAGTGGACAACATTTCACAAATGACAAAACTGGACAACATTTCACGGACGTAGGGATTAATACATTTGAGTTACATTCATACTATACTTTGAAGTTTGAACAGTCTGCTGTCCCCTCCATCAAATTCTCATAGAGAGAGTGACCATCATGGAGAGAAATCACACATTAACACATGTTTTCACTATTTCAGTTAGTCTGGCTTTGGTGACATGAAGATTGTCAGTTAGGTTTTGGTGCACATGTATTTTTATTTTCTTTTTCTTTCTTTTTGCGTACCTGTAAAATTTATCAATACACTGGGATTCACGTTTGGGTAGTCATGGTTTAATCCTTAGCTCTCATGTGAGGACTCATTATTTGATGACAAGACATATTTGTCTTACGCCACTGCTTTCTAGACTGCACCTCATATTTGGCTGCACGAATTAAATTTCACACTGACTTTGGGCAGAAGTCTACTTTCTGACCTCCGAAGGATTACTTTGCAAATTATCTAAAAAATACTCATGTTTTTATCTAACGAATGAACCCCAGTAAAGGAAGTGGTTTGTAGTTGGTCTATACATCTCAAATAATGTCTGCATCTGTTCCTTTTTTTTTTGTAGTTCTAATATGTTATTTGAGGGCTTGGGTTGTTGTAAATCCTAACATATCTTAGGACTTAAGTTCTAGAACAATGGATACTGCAATCCACCTTGTTTTTCTTACTTCTTCAGCCTAAGACCCCTACTTCAAGGGTGTTACTTAGAGTTTCCATTGAAAGGTTACTCGTCTCTAATTTACTCCTGCTTTTGTCAAAGGCCAGCCATATTTTCCTGAAGGGTGATCATTTTGAGAATACTGACGTTGTGGAAGAAGAGAGTTCAAGTGAAAGTAACTTGTGCAACAAATATTTGCATCAGGTTGTATCAGTTCTTGCTTCTGATTGCACTGGAGGTATATCAAAATTCCAAAATATTACAATTGATTCCATTTATTATGTTGCATGTCTGCTCTTCTAAGTTGACAGATGTTTATGCAGTTGCTCCCTTTTCCCTATGACTTATCAGTATAAATTGTTTACCTTATATTATATGGTTTGCATTATCTGGTTATGTATTTGCTTCACTAGGAAGGCAGATTAATATACTCCCTTTTATTACTAGTATAATTTAGTTCCCTTTTGGCATTTGTTTACTTTGAATGCCAGAAATAATATCCTATTATGCATGCAGATGGTAAGGAAGCTGATCTGTCCACTGTTGAAGTTTTGAAAGAGCCTTACTTCTCAAAAAAGCTCTTACGGCTTATTGGAATATTATCCAGCTTTAGGTTGGTTTTTGCTCGCTCTTTATGTTTTTAGACAATCATTTTCAACCATAATCTTTTCTTTGAAATGCATTTGACTTATTTAAATGGTAGATATCTCGTTGTTATTATCGTGGAACTTGATAATGTCTATCAGGAGGCCAACCCTTTAAGACACAGTTGGCACTTTCGTGAAGTAATTGCTTCGAATCTCTTTTCATGGTTTCTCTGTAATTTAGTATGCAAAGCACAAAGGATTTGTGTCATCTCCTAGTAAAATAGGCTCCATGTGTAATAATTACCCCAATAATCTTTATAATTGCATATTTCCATGAAAGTCGCACTATAATGTCATATCACCAATTTCCGTTAAAATGCTTCTCCTAGAATGTCTACGATTCTCCATGTAATTTGAGCCTTAAACTTGTGTTTGTTTCCTAATATAAAAACAGCCAGACCAATTAATTGCTTATGTTCTTTTTGGAAGCTTCATTTTTGGTCTCATCTTCTATCAATATTGAGGTTTAGGGCTTTAAATAATGGAGTAATCCTTTTTGTTTCAAGAGTTACTAGGCCAGCTTTGATGTTTATGTATGTCTTCATAGTACACCTATGTTTACTGTCACAATAAACTGTTATTAAAGAAATTATGCAGACACCTATATCACAAACTTTGTACTCATGAAATGTTTTGAGATAATATGTTCTTAAGTTTTG
This sequence comes from Salvia splendens, assembly GCF_004379255.2. Lineage (NCBI taxonomy): Eukaryota > Viridiplantae > Streptophyta > Magnoliopsida > Lamiales > Lamiaceae > Salvia > Salvia splendens. The sequence continues at coordinate 10,883,587 of NC_056040.1, forward strand.
TGACGTGCTTTGGGTATTATTACACAATTTTCATAGTACATGATATTGCACTATGTGTAATTTGATAATTTGACCTGCCTAATGAGTTAAATATGGATGAAAACATATTATCTAGGACCATAAGCTAACACACTTAATGTGTAGGACCAAATAAGTTTTTTATGCACATGTATGGGACCAATTTTGACTTTAAAATGTGGTTGATTGTTATTTTTTGACGGAATTGTTAAATATGGACCAAAACATATTGTTTATGACTAGAAGCTAACACACTTAATGTGTAGGACCAAAGAGTTTTTTGAGCAAATGTATGGGACCAATTTTGGACTTCAGTCTATTTCTTAATGAGTTCAACTGCAGTATCAATCTTTCTGACTTTTCTCTGTCTTCTTGATTCCTAGTTCCTGCCATCTTTTTTCTCTGGAGTTTAAAGTAGCACAATACTCTGTTTTTTTATGTTGGTAATTGCAACATTGAATTCAAGGACCACACCATGGTGGACTTGAACGTGAGGCCATAGACATTAACCACTCTACCACTAGGCAAACACACACAAAACACTTATGTGTTTGATGTTACTGTTTTTGATGGACTGAAACAATCTTAAACTTTTTTATGAGTTTGATTGATTCTTTATTTCACACAATTGGACTATTATTAAATTTTATTATCAGGAATCTATTACATCAAAATTAATTTATATTGAATGCTTTGGTTTATGCATGTATGACAAAGACTGTTTTTTCTTAACAGGTTACAGCCCAATATGAAATGCATTATATTTGTTAATAGAATTGTTACTGCAAGATCCCTCTCACATATTCTTCGAAACTTGAAGTTCTTATCAGCTTGGAAGTGTGGTTTCCTTGTGGGAGTGCACGTTGGACTTGTATCACGTAAAAACACAAATATCATTCTTGATAAGTTCCGATCTGGAGAGGTACTTATGATTATAATGACATGCCCCTCTCTTTTGCTTTTTGTATCTTCTGTGTGTAATGGGATCATGGGGTTATACAGTTTGAAATAACTGTTTGCTTGTCTTCAGCTTGTAATTTCCCTCTTCAGTATATTGTGATCTAGTTTTTATAACTCTTTATTCCTTGCTCTTATAGCCAAACTTTGGTGAAGCAGTAATAATATAATAGTTCTTGTTATCAAATTATATTGGCAGCTAAATCTATTAGTTGCAACAAAAGTGGGCGAAGAGGGACTTGATATACAGACATGTTGCCTTGTAATACGTTTTGATCTTCCAGAAACAGTTGCAAGTTTTATCCAATCTAGAGGTCGTGCACGTATGCCCCAGTCTGAATATGCATTTTTGGTGGACAGGTGCTTCTTTTAGAGCTTGATTAAGACACATTTTAATTTTATTCTGTGAGTAAAATCAAATGTCTAAAACTCTCAACTATGCAGGGGCAACCTGAAGGAACTCGGGTTGATCGAACACTTTAAAAAGGATGAAGCACTGATGAATGAAGAAATTTCATTGAGAAAATCTAGTAATCAGATAACTAGTTTTGAAGAGAGAACCTATAAAGTGGATACTACTGGGGCAACAATTAGTTCTATAATGAGCATCTCATTGCTGCATCACTATTGTTCAAAACTGCCTCACGATGAGTATGATCTTACTCTCTTATTATTTTGTCTACCATCTGAACAGAAGTCAGCTATTATCCCTTATTGCCAAAGTTTTTGCTTATGATATCTGTATTAGGTACTTTCAACCAAAGCCCGAGTTTTTCTACTTTGATGATATAGATGGAATGGTTTGCACCATAATTCTCCCAGCCAATGCTCCAATTCATCAAATTGTTAGTTCACCTCAATCTTCCATGGATGCAGCTAAGAAAGATGCCTGCTTGAGAGCATGCAAGGCTCTACATGAAATTGGAGCACTGACTGATTACCTCTTACCGGAGCAAGATGATAAACATGAGGAATTGACTGAAGACTTATCTGATTCTGATGGCAGCAGTGGTTGGTGTATTATATAGAAATAAGTTTTAGATTTCTTATAACAACTATAAGGTTCATATTTAGTTTTTTCATTCACTGCAGAAGAGGATTCACGAGCAGAATTACATGAGATGCTTGTTCCAGCTGCCCTTAGGAAACCATGGACAGAAGCTCAGAGCTCAACTTGCTTTAGTTGTTACGACATTGATATTCATCCTACTCCAGCAGATAGAGAATACAGAAGGTTTGGTCTTTTCATGAAGGATCCCCTCCCAGAAGGGGCTGGACAAATGAAGGTTGAACTTTGTTTGGCTCGTGGTAGAATGGTGAGGTCACAGCTTATTCCATGCGGAGTTACTAGATTTCATAAAGATGAGGTAGTCTTCTTTCTTTATATACAAATAAGTGATGATATTGAGTAGTTCATGCCAGGCTAAATTATTTGTATTATACAGATTGCCGCAGCTGAAATGGTGCAGAAAATGTTCCTCCAAATTATTCTTGACAGGCATAAATTTGTATCTGAATATGTGTCACTAAAAAATGATGATGTCTATAACTCAAGCTCGGCAACATTCTACCTATTGCTTCCTCTAGAACCGATAGAACATGGCAGCATCTCTGTGGACTGGGCACTAATTAAGAGATGTTTGTCATCTCCAATTTTCAAACTTCCACGTCTTGATGTGGGTGATCAAACTTCTCAAAGTAGCAAGTACTTGCATCTTGCCAATGGTCACTTTAGCTCAGACGATGTTGTGAACAGTTTGGTGTATGTCCCATGGAATCATAAATTTTTCTTTATTTCTGAAGTTTACTGGGAGAAGAATGGATATAGCTTACATGGTGTATCGAAGGACCATGTGCAACACTATAAGGAGAAGTAAGTTATTCCCTGTCTTGTTTCCGATTAATTACAGTACTTTCTCCTAGTTTGTTTATGAAGTCTGGATGTCAGGTAAATGCTAGTATCTTGTTTGATTAAAATTCCATGTTGCCACCCAAATTGTAGCTTATGTATCAGACTGAGAAAAATAATGATATTCCAAACTCAATTTTGTTCTACATAGTTCACCATATCAACAGTAGGAATGTGACCTCTTTAGATCCTTCTAGAGGTGATTGTGCTGTAACTTATTCAATTACATTTCAGTGTATCCAACTTCAAACATCATCTATTTTTTTTCTTCGTAAATGGTTAGGAAATTGTACAACAAATCACATCGCAAGTGTATTTTAGTAACTTAGTGGCCGGCAGCTATAGTCATCTGTAAATAATTTCCATTTACTATGTCAACTTTCGTCACAACTAGGTGATCAAATATAGAGGCTTGAGATTGATGAATTACTATGAAACCATCTTCTACCAATTAGGACTCTGTTGAGGGTTTGCCTGCACACATTTCTCATGCTATCCGTAGATAAATTTCCACATGCTTGAAGATAACTGAGCATACCTAGATGATTTTTTTTTCGGTCATCTCAATGTTTTTGCTTGTTCTGATTCTAGATCTCTGTTAAGTACAAACCCATCTCTATATGGGACGTAACATGGTTGAACTATTGCATGATCTATGTGCTCTGAGGGTTGTTCTTTTATTTTCTGATTATGTAACTGGTCAACTTTAACTTTATAGGTTTGATATTCATCTTGCATACCCTGATCAACCTGTTTTGAAAGCCAAACAACTTTTTGTCTTGGAGAATTTATTGAGAAAGAAAAAACTTACAGGTATATTTCATTTATATATATCTAATTCATTGTTATGTACCCTGAATTGAGTTAAGCCCCATTAAGAAATAATATTTGCATTTTAGTCGTGTTGGCATGTTTTCCGAGTTTGATTATGTTATTTGACTTATGACTGTTGATGGGTGGGAGTACATCAAATTTTTTGTTCTTTCATTGTATTATATTTTTCTTCTCTAGGGTCAATATGTTTATGGTATTGTGGGGAGTTCTAAAGTGTATATAGTATACTGACAAAAGCAGAAGAATCTTAGAAGCCAAAAGGTTGGAATGTTAACTTGCATTCCTGCTTGTCTGAGTAGGCTTCTACAGCATGTGACTTCTCATGCTTGTTCTGACTATAATTCAATCTCATATCATATACTTAAGGATCGGTGAATTGCGTAACTGTGTGGTTTGATTTCTGTACTGAAGGACATTTATGATAGCTTGACCTAGAGCTTTGTTTGATTTCTTTAATAGAAGTAGAACTAGGCTGTGCTGGTAGCTTTGTTATATGTGTAAAAATATCTATACAAATAAGAATTATCACTATCATATGTTAAGATGATACATCCTTAAGACACGATCAATCTGTAAAAGCTTTGGTAAAAAGTACACGACAGTCATGTGTGCACCACATTCATATGTTTCCATTAATTCTTGATGTTTTTTCATTCACATTTCTGTATTGACTTCTTTGTTTTTTGCCTCTTTACCTTTGTCTACTTATATATTGAACATGTTGAATCATTTGCTCACTTAATTGCAGAAGAATGGCGAGAAAAGGAGGAACACTCTTTTGCATTGCCTCCTGAGATTTGTCAGTTGAAAGTTATTGGTTTCTCTAAAGATATCGGGAGTTCATTGTCTCTGTTACCATCAATCATGCATCGGCTTGAAAGCTTACTTGTGGCCATTGAGTTGAAGGAAAAATTAGCTGTCTCTTTCCCAGAGGGAGCTGAAGTTACCACTGCTCGTGTAAGGATTTACAGGATTAATTAGTTGTATCATTGAACCATGTTGACCGTGTAGTTACATTCTTACACTTCTACGATTAAATTTATTTTCATGCATCACATCCAGTTTCCCTGAAACACATACTTATATTTCAGATGTGCTAATAATTCTTTAAAACTGGTTCAGGTTCTTGAAGCACTCACAACAGAGAAATGCTCTGAAAGCTTTTCTCTTGAAAGACTTGAAGTGCTTGGAGATGCATTTCTTAAGTTTGCGGTGGGCAGATGTCTATTCCTTAAGCATGATGCTTTAGATGAAGGGCAACTAACAAGAAAACGTTCCAACATCGTGAAGAATTCTAATCTACTCAAGCTTGCAACGAGGAAGAAGTTACAGGTAACTGATGTAGAAGAGTATCCATTTTAAGCTCGCACAATAATTGGCCAGTCAAATAAATCAATATTACTGAATCTGCAAGTTAACGAAAAATAACCAGTCAAAGCCATCATAGTAGAACTAGTGAGAACTGGCGAAAACCAGGATTTGGCAGAACCGCTTTGATTATTTAGAAAATCGGAAGACGCTTGCATGAATCTGTAAAACTCCTGTACTTGAAGAGCCACCAATGAAATATTATAGAAGAGGTAGTGGGATACAATCTACTTTTTTATGCTTTTGTGTTCCAGAGCAATTCAAATTAAAAGATGTTGCTGGAGTTGATGTGCTGTATGGTGGGGGCAGACTGAGGGGGTGAGGTTGGAGAAGGGGAGGAAAGGAGGTGTTTCTGTATGGTGAACTTAAAAGAGCTTTCATGGTGAAAATTACTAATATGTACTCCCTCCGTCCCACTCAAGATGACCACATTCTTGAGTGGCATGGAGTTTTAGGTGGAATAGTTGTTTGTAATAAAGTAGAGTGGAAAAAGTGATTGAATATTTTAATGAGAAGAGAGGAGAGAGAGAGAGATTTAATTCCAAATATAGAAAGTGGACATCTTGAATGGGACAAACTAAAAAGGAAAGGTGGACATCTTGAATGGGACAGAGGGAGTAGGTAATATGAAAAATAGCATCCAACATACGTAAAATGCTGAAATTTGCGTTGGGTTTGGGATTTTTTTTAGATGAAATACAAAATTATGAAATGAGAGGAAGAGATGATGCTATGTGTTTCAAGACATGGGAGATGCGAGTTACAAACTCTTCTTTCCTAAAGTGCACGCACGGTCCATGCGCTTCATGGCAAGGGTCATGCGTCGCGTATGAATTTTTGGCAGCAAAGCTTAGCTAGATACGCGAGTCCAATTTGCGTCTTACCCTAAGACGCGACTGAGGCTCACGTCGTCACTCAAGAAGAGATGCGAGTTACAAACTTGTCTACCCAGATTTAAAAAAGAAGTCCCATTTTGGGTACCTTTTTTCTATTTCTACCCATATTGAGAAGGAAAAAAAACTGTTGTTACTGTGTGTACCCGCTTGCCGAGAAATTCTAAATCATATAAGATGAATCTGGAAGTAGACAGTTGAATGACCAACTCATTCAAAGTGTTAATACTTTGACTGTTGAAAGGGGTTAATTGTTTTAAATAGCCATCACAATTTCATTAATGTGTCCTGATCATGTTCAGATTATAATTTCAATAAATTTTCAAGAATTTTCTTTATGCTGAATACATTTTTGCATTTGAAAATACAACTCCAGGTCTACATTCGAGATCAATCATTTGAGCCTGACACATTCTATGCATTTGGTCGTCCGTGCCCTTTAAATTGCACAAAGGAAACTCAGGTGGACATTCACTCAGATTATAGCAAGAACAATGACAAAAATTCTGGAGTTAGATGCAACAAATGTCATCACTGGTTATACAACAAGACAATTGCTGATGCTCTTGAGGCACTTACAGGAGCTTTTATAGTAGATAGTGGGTTTAAATCAGCAACTGCATTTCTTAACTGGGTTGGCGTAGAAGTAGATTTTACTCTCCCCAAAATTAATAATATCTGCTCTGCCAGTGAGTCATTTCTTCCTCTTTCGAGTGAGATTGATGTTAACGCCCTTGAAAATCTGGTAGGTTACAAATTTTCCCATAAGGGTTTGCTCATTCAGGCATTTGTTCATCCATCTTTCAACAATCTTTTTGGAGGTTGCTACCAGGTACTACCGATGTCCACTCCACTGTCAATGCCAGTAAAGTGTTAATTTTTCATTTGTGTTTTCAATCTTTGGTGCTAATACATATTGCATTTACTTCAACCAGAGACTTGAGTTCCTTGGAGATGCTGTCTTGGATTATTTGATCACTTCCTATCTGTACTCTGTCTATCCAAGCTTAAAACCTGGCCATTTAACAGATTTGAGATCAGCATGCGTGAACAACACTTCATTTGCTGATGTAGCTGGAAAATGGTCCTTTCACAAATATATGATTTGTGATTCTAGTGTTCTCCGTGAAGCAATAGCCAAATACGTTAACATTGGTAAATCAGGAACAGAGAAAGAGCATATGGAAGAGAAAGCATGTCCGAAGGTTGTCACTCTTTCTGTTTGTGGTTTTTTTATCCTTATGCATGTAGAATAAGAAACTATTATAGCTTTATGCATGCTTTCCACTATTCAGTAATCCTCTTGTTCCTTAGCTGTGTCTGAATAGCTGTTGTACATTGTTAATAGATCTGTAGTTCCTTGGAGAAAAGCTGTAATCATAAATATCTGTAAGATAAGGTGAAAGATGATGGGCTAAAGTATGCGGATATACATATTTTTATACTAATATGGAGCTGGGTGTATAATGCGTACTGCAATGTTCAATCACCGATCTATTTCTCTCTAATCAGGGGAGCTTAGTTAGCAAATAAGGCAGTATTGGCATTGACTAGTGAGCTGTGTAGGTCTTTCTGGATTGAAAGAAATAGAAGAATCATCAAGCATAGGTAGGAATGTTTATAATTTGTCTGGGGTACGGTTAATTTGGGGTTAGCATTGTGGGTTTTCAAAACAGAGTCTAACTTGACTTTGAGGGTTTTGCTTCTATCTGTTGTTCCTTAGCAGTGCCTCATATGCTGAGAGCCACTTGTTCAAATATTTTAATCAGTTACTTTACTTTTTACCATTCAAAAAGGGGCCGTATCTTCTACGAGTTTGTGTTGAAAAGCCCCATGATATCATCTGGATGGTAATTCTCAAACTGTTATTTTCTCAAATTTGTAGCATGCATATCCGAAAGAAATTTCTCAAGTATAAGTCTGACAATGTGTGATGTATGTGAAATGGTATGATATCCTCTTACATTACTTTGTGAACTGAGCCAATAAGTAGCATGGTGAGAAATTGAGAATCTCCAAACTTTATATTGTGGAATCATTCACAACGTATGGAAAACTGCTGAAATAGCTGCTAATTAAACGAAGAAGAATAAAAAATTGTTATACTATTATCTTTCTATACCATAATCTTCAATATTTTTTGATGGATTCAATTGGTATAGTGGTTGTTTTCTTATGAAACTATACATATCCTTGTATTTATTGAAGAAACAGGAACTGATTTAGTTGTGCCTTAATTGGTAATTCTTCAGGCCCTTGGCGACTTAGTGGAGTCTTTTACAGGTGCCCTATTTCTTGACACAGGGTTCAATTTGGAACTCGTCTGGAAGACGATGCTCTTCTTGCTGGACCCTATTGTTAGTATTTCGAAGCTGCAATGCAATCCACTGAGAGAAATTTATGAACTTTGCCAATCCTATAACTGGGACCTGCAGTTTTCTTCATCAAAGAAAGACAACAAATTTACAGTTGAAGCTAAAGTGGATGATAAAAATGTTTCTGCCTCAGCTTTGGCCTACATCAGTGGAAAAGCTGCTAAAAGAGTGGCTGCAAGACAGTTATTTGAATCTTTGAAGGTAATCAATCTTTTAGAAAAACATTTTTTTAAAACAAATCTAGTTGCTTTTTCTTCTGTTTTCCCTTAATACGTGATTTGTTTCTGTAATACTATGTTATATGGAGCCAAGGACTAAGGATGGATTTATAGGCCTCACTTTTAGCAGATCTAAAATGAGAAATTAGCTGCACAAATTCGGACTGGCTGAAATCTCTGATTATATGGTAATGTATTTTAGACCAGCACAGAGCTGTGACCGTCAGATGATATCAGATAAAGGGCAGTATGATAGGTTTATAGTTATGCATCTTAGATGACAGGATGATAGTTCAATAGTTATGCATCTTAGGAGATTCAGATCTTCTATCACTTCAACTTGTGTACCTCGTATAAAAGTAGATTTCAAAATTCATTCTACACAAGGTGTAATAATATAACTTTCTGATTATTACCCCTTTATTCTCTTCTGTTTTTATCTTGCAGGCTCAAGGTTACAAGACAAAGTCACCATCACTGAAGGAAGTTCTTACGAAGAGTGAGGTGAGGGCAGCCAAATTGATTGGATATGATGAGACACCCTCTACTGGAACTGCTAAATCTGGTGGCGTAGAAGATTCTGGTAGTGATGATGTTGCACAAGATTATGAAGTTAGGAATACATCAACCTTGAAGCCCAAGCCCATTTTCAGACCTACAGAGCTTCTTTCGCATCGCAAGTCTCCAGAAGTCTGTGTTACACAACCTCTAAGCAGTAGTTTCCGGAGTGTTCTCCCTGCCGCCAAACTAAGTAATGGCTCAAACTCGAATGGAAAAGGTACCAACATGTGAGACTTATGAAGTTCTATTTCTTCTCGTCACATCTTACTCAAAATTAATTCTGTTAGGTACCCCCACCAATGTATCAGCAAAATCACGTCTATATGAATTATGTACTGCTAACTGCTGGAGACCACCTGTCTTTGAGTGCTGCCAAGAGATCGGACCAAGCCACTTAAAGGAGTAAGTTGCTACAATGTTCTGTCTCTGTAACTATTTAACTTCCCTTTTGTGTGAAAGATGCTATCCCATAAAAGATTATTTGTTCGATTGTGTTATTAGAAAGGTTGGTGTGAATCACCAATATACAACTTTTAGCCTTTTCTACTGCTTCTCTCTGTTGTGTTTGAGGCATCCTTCAACTGCAACTATCGTTTGTTTCAAATGAACTCCATTGCTTCACGTTTGTAGTGTGTTCAACCTCACCTCCTGTCTGTTGCTTCGAAGAGTATCTCAGCATATTCTCAATTTTTGCAGATTCTGTTTCAAGGTCATGTTGGAAATAGAAGAGTTGCCAAATGAGTCATTCGAGTTCTATGGGGAACTACAGGCCAGGAAAAAGGATGCAGCCGAGAGTGCAGCAGATGCTGCACTGTGGTACTTGGAAAATGAAGGGTATACATGGGGTAGAAATCGTGACAAGTGAAACGGGAAATATGAATAATGTAATATCTAAACTATCTTGAGGTTGCATCCATAAGTAAATTTCTGGAGTCGACTTCTACTATAATGTTGTGAAATACTGAATGCCTGTATACATAGCATTTGACAGCAAAAGACTGTAGAAAATTGCAAAATTGGAATGGCCTAGGATTCAGATGTGATTCCTACATTAAATATTGATTGTAATTTATATAATTAAATATCCATTTACGAATAGAGTTAGATCTGTTAGTAATGATGAGTACTGCAGATAAAAAAAATTTCACTAAACAAAATCAAAATTTAGCAGCATGATAAAAGCAGGCAAACGTATGACAGCATATTCATGAATTAACCAAACTCGTCTTTAATGTTGGGCACTATACGAAATGGCAGAAAATAAGAACTAATATCATAGGCATTGCTGTGAATTGGAAAGGAAAAATAGACAAAGAAAACAGAGATAATCCATAATTTCAAACTTGTTATCTTAATAAAAAAACACTTTTGTCTCGGGAGATAGGTTTCAGTCAAAAAAACTAAAACCCATTAACACAAAGCATCCAAAAAAATTCCTAAGCAGCATCTCAAAACCCAAGCTTGGTACGGCGCCAATGCCTGCGCTTCGCGTTGTACCTACAAAAAACAAGATCACTCTGAATTTCCCCAAAAAATAATTTATTCTAAAAGTAACTGAAAACTAGCAAAAGCAAAATACCTGATGGTGTTGTCCGTGCGCATACGGATCCAGTAAGGAATTGGCCTATTTTGCCTCTGCTTCTTTGCCAGCTTCTTCTTAATCATGAACGTCTTGTGCGACGGCTGCTCAGAATTTCGTTCGGTTATTTACCCATGATGGAAAAAAGATCAATAAAATATTGCACAAAACAACCAGAAAAAAATATAAACACACAAAAATCATGGACGAGAAACAGAGAGAGGTTACCATTTTCGTGAGCTGTGGAAAAAACTCAGCCTCTGGCCCTTGGATGTTTAAAAACCCTAGAAAGAAATGAGGGATTTTGATTAAATACTGTAGTTGTGGGCTGTATAATTATAGCCCATTTATCTAAGAGCTATTGAGTTGAGGAGCTGTGGGCTTCTTTTGTGGCCCATTTAACTGTAACTGAGCTATGTAGTTGAAGTCCACTCTTTACTGTAGCACAATTTATTTTACTGCTTTGCTCCGCACGTTGTCGTCACGTGTTCCATTCTTTCCCGCCATTTCATTCCCGCCCAAAATTACCCATCTTCCCACCCTCAAACCCTCGCCTTCTGCTCACAACCGCCCATTCTCCCCTTTCGTAGAGAGAGAAAGTGAAAGCCAGAGAGAGAGAGAGAGGGAGCAAGAGAGATGTCTGGTTGGGACGAGGGTGGAGTATACTACAGCGATCAAGCGCAATTTCCCCATGGCGGCGGCGACCAGGCGGACACCGCCAACCGCCACCAAGCGCTTCAGAAATTCAAGGAATTCATAAGAAATTTCCAGCACAAGAGCCAGCCCAACGTCTTCCCATACAGAGAGGCCCTCTTGTCCAACCCCAGGTTCCTGCTTGTCGATCTCGCCGACCTCATCTCCTACGATCCCGACCAAATCCTTCCTCAATTGCTTCGACAGAATCCCGCCGACTATCTCCCTCTGGTAAGCACATTTACGCTATTCGTCCTCTTCATCTTCCACCTAATCCTTGGATTCTGAAATCCCTTTTAATTTCAACTAATGCACATATGAATAGCATAAGGCAGTACTTCAAGGATACGTTTATGCATACAAGGCATTTCCCATTTTAATCTGCTTAAGTGACACTGAGCAGTCATAAAGGAGCAGTAGCAGTTAACTTACAGAATTGGATAACAATTTGCATCAATCAAAGAGAAATGTAGCAATGTGAAACTTTGATTCCTCTTATTGCATGATAGCATCAACTTTGAAATTCGGACAATGCATCTGCATATAAACTTTAGATATGTGGACTGACTTATTCAACTCTCTATTGCTATTTGGAAAACAAACCAGTTTGAAAATGCAGCAGCAGAGGTTCTGGCAGGTCTCAGAGCTAGGGTTCAAGGAGATACTGGAGAAATGGAGGAGCCGGTGCCGGGGGAAGTTCAAGTGCTCTTGAAGTCAGAACAGGATCCTGTATCAATGCGATCGTTGGGGGTTAGTTAATTGCCTCATGCCACCTTTTATGTGTCATGTTGCAATCACATTCATGCTACCTTGTTAGAGTTTGCATTGTACTGATTCTTTTATCCTGGCGAAAATGTGTGCAGGCACAGTATATTTCAAAACTAGTAAAGATTTCTGGGATTGTTATAGCTGCCTCAAGGACCAAGGCAAAAGCTACATATGTGACACTGTTATGTAAGAATTGCAAGAATGTGAAGCTTGTTCCATGTCGTCCAGGGCTTGGTGGAGCAATTGTCCCCCGGTCTTGTGATCATGCCCCTCAGGTATTTCTCAAACACTTTCTGGGTGTTAGTCTTTGGATTAGTAACATTGTAATTGCATTGTAATGTGTTCCACTATTTTTAGGCTGGAGAAGAGCCATGCCCAATTGATCCTTGGCTCGTGGTTCCTGATAAAAGCAAGTATGTAGATCAACAGACTCTAAAGTTGCAGGAGAATCCTGAGGTGAATAATTACTTCAGGGACTAATAAGATGATTCCAAAAGGTTTATTCTTGTTTAACTCATGTCTTCTACTCTTGAAATTTAAGGATGTCCCCACTGGAGAGTTACCAAGGAACATGCTTCTATCTGTAGATCGTCATCTTGTGCAAACAATTGTTCCTGGAACAAGATTAACGATCATGGGGATATACAGTGTCTTTCAAGCTGCCAACTCATCAGCTTCGTAAGAATTCACTAATATGATTTGAGTATTTAAGTAACCTGGTCGATTGTTAATCAATGTATTTTGAATTGTTTGAGCAGTCATAAAGGAGCAGTAGCAGTTAGGCAGCCCTATATTCGTGTTGTTGGATTAGAGGAAACTTCTGAGGCTAATTCTCGAGGGCCTACCAACTTCAGCAGAGATGAGGTAATTGCCTGGGGTTGTCATGGCTCTATAAAATAAATTTCAACCTTGAATGTAAACTTGTTTCAACATTGACAATGGTATGGTGTCATACTAACTCTGTCTACCTATCTCAGATTGAAGAATTTAAAAAGTTTGCATCAGAAACTAATGCATATAAAGAAATATGCTCCAAGATTGCCCCGTCAATATTTGGCCATGCAGACGTGAAAAAGGCAGTTGCCTGCCTTTTGTTTGGAGGTTCAAGAAAGGTATATAAGCTTGTTTTTATTATTAGTTTTAGTTTATTTGTTTAATTACTAGTATTAAAGACTACCTTTGAAATGCAGACTTTGCCTGATGGTGTAAGATTAAGAGGTGATATCAATGTGCTGCTCTTGGGAGATCCATCCACAGCCAAGTCACAGGTTGGTCTAGATTCCTTATATTGAGAAATGTACTATGGTACAATTGCATATTGTGCTTGATCATTAGCCCTGTGCGAACTAACCTATTTCTGTTTTGAATAATGTTGAGATGTAAAGATAAGAAAAGGTATCTTCATTGCTTCAAATAAGGCGGTATAAAATGTTTCTGAGTTTTGTCCTACCCCATTGTAGTTTCTCAAGTTTGTTGAGAAGACTGCTCCAATAGCTGTTTATACTTCTGGAAAAGGTTCATCTGCTGCTGGTCTGACTGCTTCTGTAATTCGAGATAATAGCACAGTAAGTTTTGAGATCCTAATCTTTGTGCAGGGCATAGATAAATTTCCTCTATACTGCATTTTTAAAAATTATTATGCAATTTGAAGCATTTTGTCATGGTTCTGCCTCTTTAATACAGAGGGAGTTTTATCTAGAAGGAGGTGCCATGGTCCTAGCAGATGGAGGAGTTGTTTGCATAGATGAATTTGATAAAATGAGATCAGAAGACAGGTGATTGCACTGTGATTTGGTTGACCTTAGAATCAGATACTTGTTCCGTGGTTCCACTTACCAGTAGAGAGCTCAAACTATTGATATCTGTTTAGGGTTGCTATTCATGAAGCTATGGAACAGCAAACTATATCCATTGCTAAAGCAGGAATAACAACAGTACTCAACTCAAGGACCTCTGTGCTTGCTGCGGCCAATCCTCCGTCTGGGCGTTACGATGACCTTAAAGTTAGTTTGTGTGGATTGTTCGGTTATTCTTTCATCATTTCCATTAGTGCTTGTGATATAATTGGTGAAACTAACAGATCTCCTTATTTTTCAGACTGCTCAAGACAACATTGATTTACAGACAACAATTCTATCAAGATTTGATTTAATTTTTATTGTAAAAGATATCAGAATGTATGCACAGGACAAGGTACGAAATTACTGATTGACTTAGTCAGCATATTCTCAAATCCTGTTCAACTTGAAAAAATTCATCATGCATAAATATATATGCTCATACATGTGATTTCTGAAATATATAAAGTTAAAACGCATGGAACTTTAAAATATATTTACTGAATATCAAGGCGGATTGTTACTAAGAATGTTAAACTAGAGGTCAGCCTGAGAAAGGCAAATGAAATAATGCTATGCTTTAACAGATGTTAAACCTATGCAGAATATTGCCAGCCACATCATCAAAATTCATGCATCAGCTGATGGAACCACTAGCGACACAAGGACTATCAAAGAAGACAACTGGCTGAAAAGGTTTTAATCAAGATCCTTTATATCTAGCTTGACGGTTTCTTTTGTGATATTCATCATCTGAAGTTTCTAAGTTTCTTATGCAGGTATATAAACTATTGTCGGACTGAATGCCGTCCTCGCCTTTCAGAGTCTGCAGCATCCAGATTGCAGGAGAGCTACGTAAAAATCAGACAGGTAGGTGACATACTGGTCTTAAATCTTAATGATGCAAAGATATTCTATTATTAGCCATTGAAATAATATTATTTAGAAAATAAGAAGAGTATGAAAACGATAGATTGGATATTAAGTTTTGATACCATGCTGATCCCAACTTACTCATACAAGTTTGAGATGTGGCCTTAGTTGATTTAAGTCTATGATGGTGGGAAATCATTAACTTCTTGGTGTTTGTTGCAAAACCATAAACATGTCTAGGGCTAATTCTGTTTCTTATTAAATCACTGATAAAACTTGTCAAGTGTGTTCATTGGTTTTTCCTAAACACCTTTTTTGGTCTGACAATCAGCTTATGTGTTCCTTTTAAATTTGGTGATATTTAACTGCTATTCAAAAATGGCTCAACTCATTTTTCCTATAGTGCAGCTGTTCCATTAGGTGTCACTGTTTCTGCAAATCTATTTATGACTCATAATTGGTTTTCTGTACATTGAAACAATGTTATATAAATTTCTCTTGCTGTACGTTTCCGTTGCAGGATATGAGAAAGCAAGCAAATGAAACTGGTGAGGCTACTGTGATACCAATAACAGTAAGGCAGTTGGAGGCTATAGTAAGGTTAAGTGAAGCACTTGCAAAAATGACTCTGTAAGTTGACGCTCTACTTCATGCTTCACGTTGGTCTGCATAATCATAATTCATAGTTGCAATTGGTAATTAATACTAGTAGTATATTGCTACAACATTCAGCATATACCAAGTGGTATACAAAGATGATAAATCAATGTTTGCTATAGATGTATGTGGTGTTATTGCAACTGTAACAGAGTATTATATGCATGTATACAATTGATATTTAGAGTAGAATTAAAAACTGTTGCTGAATCTTCTCTCTGACGCCAGGTCTCATGTTGCGAATGATAACCACGTCCTAGAAGCCATCAGGCTATTCAACAACTCTACAATGGATGCTGCACGTTCTGGGTTAAATCAGCATATAAACCTTACTCCTGAGATGGCAAATGAGATAAAGGTAAGATACAATTTGCCTTGCCCTAATCTACATCTTCAACAACACCTTGCTAACCCTTTTGAAATGGCAGCAAGCGGAAACCCAAATCAAGAGACGGATGGGGATTGGAAGCCATATTTCAGAGAGGCGGCTCATCGACGAGCTTTCTAGAATGGGATTGAATGAATCCATTGTAGGGTCAAAAGCCATTATACTACTTACAATAAGTTTAGTAATGGCATATGATATATCTGACATCTTCTTGAACATGGTGTGCGCTTGTTACAGGTTAGAAGAGCGTTACTGATTATGCATCAAAGAGAAGAAGTGGAATACAAACGAGAAAGACGAGTGATCGTCCGTAAAGCTTGAAGTCATAGCAAGGCAAAACTGAGCTCCTGCAGCTCAATCTTCCATTGTAGAAGAATGTTTGTTGGAAGATGCAGAGATGAGATTTATCTTCTCAATTTATTATTTGAGCTCTGCATCTCTTCAACGAAGGATATAAATCGATATGGTTTACTACTTGCGCAAAGGACATAAACTTAGCGAGTTCAATATCTTAATGTTATGAATATATCAGACTCTATTAATGATACAAGTTTATGAGCATTTTCCAATGTTTTAAAAATGAAATAATTCTTTTGAATTGAAATTGTTTTGTACTGTACATAGTTAAGGTTAAATAAGGAAAGCCTGTTTAACTCATAATCTGCCCTTCGGATTCGAACCAAGTTTTTCTTATTTTAAAAAATGGAATTAGACGCATAGTTCCGGTCTGGTCCGGTCCCGCCACGGTGAGTGCAAATTAATGTATCCACGATCAAATTCAACAATACCACATGAAAAGAGAGAAGTAATCATATCTAACTTGTACTATTAAACTTACCATTTATATTACCTTCAATACTAAAAATTGATATATTTAGTCATGGTAGTTGTACTAATTAACTTAACAATACCTCTAATAATCTTTCTAAAGAAAACATACGAGAAGTCGAGATTACAGCTAATGTTGGGGTTGTGACCCGACCCATTAAGGAAGGGCGGATCCGGATCATCTTCGTTTAGTAGAGTTGTGAGTATTGATAGCCTAAGGAGCGAAGATGGGAGCGATATTGGCGCAAAACCAAGGAATTTTGTCCTTCAATTGGAAATGGCGGAAAACAACAGTAATTTCAACACCCATCGCTTCATTGTATGTGCGTTGCTCTCCGTTTTCTTCGACTGTACCCCCACGACCCCTCAGGTGCACCCCTTCCCCCACTTTCTCTCTATATATTACTGTAGTAAAAAATAGGTCCTTTGTTTGTTCATTATGTGGTAAGTTTGCTGAGTGAGATCTCTTTTCCTGTTTTGGTGTTGTGTTTGGTTAATCTGCAGATATGCAGTTCTTGGCGCGGGCTTTGCTGGCTTATCCGTGGCTTGGAATTTGCTTCGAGTACTCTCTCTCTCTGGAATTTTTGTATACTTTATCTGGTGGTGTTGCTTCCTCTTCTGACGTATTTGTCATTCAAATGAATTTTTTTTCCTCAAAGTTCAAATTTTGAAATTTGTATTGGAACTTGGAAGTCTTCATGACTAAGTGCTAGAAGAAAAGGAGGGATCTTGGAAGAGTAAATTAAAGAGAATAAAGAATGGAATGTTTAACTCATGATTTCAACAACCATTTTTTTTCCTATGAAATGCTATATGGGGCAAATTTAGCTTGAAGATATCACTAGGACTAGGATTATAGGAGATAAAATGGAGCACTAGAATTAGAACTAGAAGAAAAGAGAACCATTTCCTCTGTGTTATCTTAGATTTCAAACGCTTGTTATTTGCTGCAATGCTTTGCATATGTGGTAATCAAGATTTTTAAATTCATTGTTAGTGCATTAATTGCTGGAAGTGTGTCTTTGCAGCATGGTTCCAAGGACTCCCATCTTTCTGTTGATATTTATGATGAAGCTGGCATTGGCGGGGGTGCTTCTGGAATTGCTGGTGGGCTTTTGCATCCATACTCGCCTAAAGGTCCATATTTTCTTTGAGTCAGTCTTCGGTTCTTTACTGTTTTGGCACCTAAATGGTTAAATGCTTTGAATGTTATTTTGCTGAGTAGTTCACTATTTTGCAGTCAAGCTTCTTTGGCACGGTGCAGATTGCTGGGAAGAAAGTTTGAGTCTCTTAAATATTGCTGAACAAGCACTTCTTAATCTAGTAAATCAGGGAAAAGGTGAAATTGTGGAAGATGGCGACTCTGTTATAGTTAGGAGAAGGTTTGTTCCTTTTCATGTGTTTTCTTTCATGTTTAAGTAATTAATTTGGAGCATGTTGGTGATCATTTGTGTTAGATACCATTCAATGTTTATAACTGTTACAGTGCGTACCTAAGTTGGAAGGTATATTCCTACATGTTAACCATTTTCAGCAATCCTCTCGTAGGTGAGGTTTTTGGTGTTTTATCATGGATTTCTTCTTCTGGAAATTTTGTTTTGTAAATTTTTGTTCTTTCTTTTCATTATTTCTTCTTCCTCTTCTTATACCTTGTAGTTGCATGTCCTAGATCTATTGTGGTGCATGTGGTTGTTCTACTTTAAGACTTTTCACTACATCGTACACTATTACCATTTAGTTTACATTAAGAATTTCTTTGCTCTTGAACTGACACTCACTTGTATGGGGTAGGGGAATCTTGAGGCCAGCTGTCAATATAAAGAGCATGAATATAATGTCAGAGGTAAGACTCTTGCCAATCGAATGAGTGTCTAGCTAAGCTTATTTAAAACTATCTTGTAAACTCCTATATTATTGAAGAAGCTAATGTAGTTTATACTATAGTATGATGTTTGAACCTATCATTGCCTTTACATAAATTAGGGTACTGAGATTAGTACATCAGTAAAGACAATTTTGGAATATTATATCACCTTTAACGTGTTTTCAAACTTATAAGCTCAGCTAAACACCTTCTAACTGTAAACGTTTAGTTTGATTTCTGTCTGATGCATCTTTATTTTGTTTTCATGAGTAGAATGCTCAGAACTATCTTGCCAATTGCAGACTAGAACTCATCCATGAGGATGCTGCTCAAAAGCTTGTCCCAAATTTATCGCTACCATTGGACGTGGCGTTTTACATGCCTGAAGCTCTGAATGTTGATGCTCAACGTTACCTCAAGGTTAGAAAAAAAGAGCAAAAGTGAAGTGTTTGGATTATGTTCAACATGGTTTTTGAGACTATTGTATTTTTTCATCTCTAGGGTCTTTACGTAGCATGTGAAAATCTAGCTAATGGCGTGTCAACCTTGGGCGATATGAACAAAGAATTAAATTTTTACCAGAAATCCATCCCATCTCTGCTGGAACTTTCTGGTATATATTTCTATAATTTCTCTCATAACTTCATGAATTATTATCTGACAACTTTGCATTCATTATTTTCTTGCTAATGAATGTAAGGAATAATCTCATAATTACATACACTAAGATTATAAGCTTTTGAGTGGCTGAGTTAATGGTGTTTTTTGAAGTTTTTTTCACTTGTATTGATCCAGTTGACCCTCAATAGTAATAATATCTGATTGCATATTATTCAGGGGACTACGATGCAGTGATTATCTGCTTTGGAGCCCGGGCAGCATTTCTTCCAGAGCTATCTGGAAAACTGCCTCTGAGAGCTTGTAGAGGCATCATTGCTAAGCTGAAACTTCCTGATAATATGAGGTACGTTTAATGCTACCCATTAGTAGGCTTATTACAAGAATACAATTGGATGAAAGCTTCGGGCATTAATAATATTTTAAACTTCATAAATCCGTATTAAAATTAATGGCCTGATCATTGCAGGGAAGAGTATCCACAGCATAGTCCCTCCATTCTGTCAGATGCCTGGCTTGCTGTCCATGGTGCTCGACACATGGATTTGGGATCGACATGGGACTGGGAATCAAGGAATTACTCGATGGGCGTCACAGCTGATGAAGCTTCCGAGGCAGTTAAAGTGCTTCTCCCAAAAGCATGTTCGGTTTATCCAGCCATAGAAAAGTGGGACGTAACTGGAACTGTTGGAGGGCTGAGGGGGATGCCGCCTGTCACCGCCAATGGATCACTTCCTCTTCTGGGTTGCATAGATAAGTACATTGATGGAAGCCGTTCCTGCAAATACTGGTTGTTTACTGGTCTCGGAGCGAGGGGTCTGCTCTACCATGCTTGGCTTGGAAAACTGCTGGTTCGAGCCGTGCTTTCCTGCAATGAGGATTTGCTTCCTTTGGAGCTAACCTCATGGAAGCATAAAATGCACCAATAACAATGTATGAAGAAGGATCGATGAAAATACTGAGAGGGTGTTCCCAACAATTCAAGAACCGGACCACGTAGACTAGCCAGTGTTATGGAGATGTCTTTCCATTAACTTGTAATATTATTTTTTGTGCATTCCATTGTTTATTTCTTGTTGTAATAATATATTTTGAGTTATAATAGTAATTCATTTGATTTCATATTATGTTTTTGTGTTGACGTCTACTCTGCTGGTGTCGTTTAGAGATGTTTATGAAGATGTTTTTTCCAGTAGTGTTTGTAGAAGATTGAATTAATTTTACTTTTTGGTTCACTCTGGTGTTTATTTTTGTTGTAACAATCTATTCTCGTGACAAAAACTTGTCTCAAAGCTCGTACACAAACATGTGAAAGATGGAGAAAATTTATATACAAATAGATTCCAAAATTTAAATGTTCATAAACTGAATTTATAGCAATTATTATCTACTCTTTGAGAATCACATTTTCCTTCTAAACTACAACCATTGATTGGCATGACATTATCCAAAACTTAAACCTTTTGTTATTGAAAAAATATGGTTTTCTTACCATAGTACGTGCTTTGAATATCCAAATGAACAGCCCATTCCATCGCATCATCGCCAACTTTGTAGTTCAAAATTACGTTTCATCTCCCAATACATTGGTTGCTTCTCTCTCTTGGACAAAATTTTAGTGTTGCTGGAATTTTGAATATTGGCGACTGTCCAACCCCTCAAACTGCAACACCAACTTTAATGTAAGAAATTTAAGCTTGAGTAGACAAGATGTTTTATGTTTAGGACATGATATGATACCTTGCAATTGTTTGTCATTTTATGTTTGCAGTATCATCAGAAGTCGGAAGCCGAGAGGCGGTCGGTAAGGGAGCTTCTCGCTTTCTTGTCGGCATCATCGCCATTGTTGTTCTTGGTTGTGTACATTAAGAGAGTTCAGGTAGAGTGAGTTGAAGGTAAATTAAATTTAAGTTAGGACAAGAAAATAAGTTGTTTGGTTTGGGTTGATACCTTGTGATCGAATACAGAGCGAACGATGAATTTGAGTATGTCAAGAGGGAAATAGGTGACGATGCTGTACACCCAAATAGCTCCGCCCCATCCCCATCCGATCCCTTTCATCCTTGCAAACTCCCAATTCGCATATACCGCCACCAATGTAGCCAACTGCTCACAATCACATATTTCATTTAATCTCAAAATCCTTCACAATCCACAAACAAATATGTGAGTACTCACCAGTTGAGCTATGACGAACGCAGTCATGAGCAGGATGCCTGGTCGTTCCACGAACGACCAGCTTCGTGATCTGGTCACAAAGATGAGAGCCTGACTTACAATGCTCACTTGCAAGTAGAGCGCAGCCGTCAGCTCATCCGTTGTCCCTCTGATCGACCTAACACCGAAAATATCCTACAAAACACCACCACTCATTCAAACCCCTACAATGCACCTACTGTTGGTTGCAAACTCATCCCACATTAGAGAATGAGATAATTTGGAAGTTGACCCAAAAATAAATCCGTGCACACAATATCATCCTATCACATACCGGGAAGAAGTTAGTGTGAGCTGCAAGGTAGAAGAAGAGGACGGACATGGCAGCCATATACGTCCCAAGGACGACGCCCGTCGCGAAGATCTCATTCAACTTCCACGAGTCCGGCACGGGCGAAGGCTTCACTCTGTCTTTGGAGATGGTCATGATGGTGCCGTCGTTTAAGAGGGCGATGATGAGGACCATGAACGGGGAGAAGTCGAATTTCCAGATGAGAGCAATGAGCATGAATCCAAGGACGATGCGGATTGTGATCGACACCGCGTAAATGGTGTAGTTTTTCATCCTCTGGAAAATAGCGCGGCTTGTCAGCACGGCGCTCACGATCACGCTCAGCCCCGGCTCCGTCAGCACGATGTCGGATGCGCCCTGGGCAGCGTCCGTCGCGTCCGCTACGGCGATGCCTATATCCGCCTTCTTCAGCGCCGGCGCGTCGTTCACGCCGTCTCCGGTCATGCCGCAGATGTGGTTTCTCTCTTGCAGCCTCTTCACGATCTCGTACTTGTGCTCTACATATACAAATATGGATTTTAGAGATTAACATTATAGTTAGTCCAAAAAAAAGTGTTGATTAGTGAAGTTGATGAATTGAATTACCAGGAAAGACTCCGGCAAAACCGTCTGCTTTTTCAATGAGCTCATCAACGGACATTGAGGAGTTGTGTTGGGTTTGACCAAGTAGGGAAGAAGAAGGATACATGTTGGTGCCCATGCCAAGGCGACGGCCTGTCTCCTTGCCGATGGCTAGCTGATCGCCGGTTATCATCTTCACACTGACGCCAAGTTGAATAGCTCTTTTGATTGTCTCTGCGCTGTCGTGCCTCGGAGGGTCGAATAATGGTAGCAACCCTACAAACTCCCAAGCTCCACCTTTTCCCTCTTTGGTCTTCTCCGGCACACTCTGACATCACTCAATTATTACATATGCTGTGATTCAAACCACGTCCCATATCGGAAAATAAGTAAAATTGCAAGCAATACATACTCAAAGTCCTTTTGGAAAATATCATATTAATATGAGTTCGGATATGCATTGTTGAACCCTCACAACATATACCCATATCAATAACTCACCTGCCGTGCAACACCAAGAGACCGAAGACCACGGTTTGCGAAATTTTCGATGATCGTTTGAGCCTTGTTCAACTCTTCTCCTTTGAGTCCACATAGTTCAATAATCTAGTAATAATTTCAAAACAAGCAAAAATTGAGTTAGAAATACATATATGTATATGTGATGGAAGTTGAGGATTAGATGGTGTTTACTTGCTCAGGAGCACCTTTACTAGAGCGTTGCCAGTTCCCATTGGAGTCATAATAGGTGATGGCTGTCCGTTTCTCCACAGGGTTGAAGGGCAAGAAATGCACCTCCGTGATCCCCGCCCTCGCCTCTTTGGGATCTTTGAGCATGTTAACAATGGAAGCATCAATGGCGTCCTGATTCTCAACCCTAGAGGCTCGAGCAGCGAGCAAGAGGAGGCCATCGGCGTCCAAGTCGCCTGGAAAGACGTCGATCAGATTTTTATCGACGGTGAGCTTGTTGAGAGTGAGAGTTCCCGTTTTGTCGCTGCAGAGCACGTCCATTCCGGCCATCTCCTCGATCGCGGTCATCCTCTTCGTGATGGCCCCCTGCTCGGAGAGCCGGTGGGACCCGATTGCCATAGTCACCGATAAAACGGTTGGCATGGCGATCGGAATCCCACCGATCAAGAGCACCAACAAATTGTCGATTCCTTGCCTGTACGCTCTCTTTTGAATAGGGTACATCACTATGATCTCGATCAGCATTCCCACAGCAATCGAGCAAATGCAGAAGTTTCCAATCGAAGTCAACACCTAATCAACAATATAAAAACAACTCAAAATATTGTAGAGTTATTTATGTACATCAATTATCATCAGGAGAAAATGCATATACCTGTTGGAAATGTCCCACATTGTTGGTGTTATCAACAAGATGTGCTGCCTTTCCGAAGAAGGAGTTGATGCCGGTGGCGATAACGACGGCCTCGATTTCACCTTGCTTGCAGGTGGAGCCGGAGTAGACCTGATCCCCGGGGTTTTTGGTGACGGGCAAGGATTCACCGGTGAGAGCTGACTGATCAATCTTCAGAGGGTCGCCATCCAAGAGACGGGCGTCAGCTGGGATGATATCGCCGAGCTTGACACTGATCAAGTCTCCCGGAACTAGAATGGATGCCTCCTCCTCACTCCATTTTCCATCTCTTAAAACCTTTTTAATCAACAATGCATATTGTTATAGAATAGGAAAAAAAATCACTTTATTAGTCCTAAAAAAATAACAACTGGAGTATTTTCATTTAGCTTCGTCAGTTAAAATTACACTTTTTCTGTTTTAGGAAACTTTTTTTCTCCTATGAGATTCATTTTCCACTAACAATACTTCACTTTTTGATTCCTATCTCTTGTATTTTTTTACCAATTATGCATTAAAATCTGTGTCGTTTCAAATGTTAAGCGATACAACAAAAAAACATATGCCTTGGTTTTGGGAGCAAGGCCAGCCATGAGGGCGGCTGCAGCGTTTCCGGCGTTATTTTCTTCGATGAAACTAATGGTGGAATTGATAATTAGCAGCACCATGATGCCGACGAAATCTTGCCAGTCCGGAGGTTTGCCCTAGATGGATTATTCATCCAGTTTCAAATAAATTAGAGGGCAATATTGTAGTAGCATTACAAAAGCTCATGAATAACTAAAGCATGTGTTGAATATGGGTAACAATAATAAATAAAAAAGAAAAGAGTAATTTGTTTGGATTAATTACCCCTCCATGTGCCAACATAATGGCCATAATAGCAGCACACTCCATAACCCATGAAAGAGGATTCCACATAAATCCCAAAAACTTGAGAAGTTTGCTTTCATTCTTCTCCTCAAGTTTATTGGCGCCAAAAGCTTCAAGCCTCTTTGCAGCTTCTGCCGACGTTAAACCCTCCCTCGAACATTTTAAACACGCGAAAACTTCTTCAACGGGGATTTTCTCCTGTTTTCGATGTCACGGGTTGGAATGTTATTTGAAATTAGATAATTATACATATGGAGATGACTTACAAGGTCCACATCTTTAATATTAATGGGGTCCATGGATATTAATTTTGTAGATTATTCTTGAAGGAAACGAGGGGTTGGGGAAGAAAGATCAAGAGCATTCAAACTCTTCTCTCTTGTCCTCCCAGCAAAGGTGTGATCACACGAAGGGATTAATGATGTATGTGTATGTCCCTGCCTCCCATGCAAAATATAACCTCAAGGGAGAGGAACAAATTATAGATGAGAGGGAGACTCTAGCGCTACTTCCCTCTTTGCTTCTCACATCTTCTCTTTATATATGCCTTCTATGATGCCGCTCCTTCCAATCTTTCTCTTTCTTTTTTTGGTTAAACTTGTGTCAACGCACCAACCAAAGACATCCCACCATTTTCATCTCTATTTTTTTACACTACTTTTGCTATTTACTAAAGTGTCCTTTTCAATTCTTAACATAAAATAATTAGCTTTGAATAATAGGTATTCGGATCCATTTCCATATTTATAATTTGGACAACATATATAGCTCATGGATATTGTTACTTCGGATTTTTTAGGTGATTAATGAAAAAAATTTGTTTCAAAAAAATGTGAACAATTTTAGATGCAAGTATCCAATAGTATATTACTCCCTATAGTGTTATACAACAAATATAGTTTCAGTCATTTTAATATCCATTTTGTAACTAAGTGGGCTAGAAGTACTCAGCCCATAGCAATAGTGTGCTTTTACATATTTAGATGAAAACCCCTATTTCAAATCTAGGGTTTTATTCCATCTCAACCAGTCCATTGCTGAACATCGTCAGGCGAAAATGGTGATCACTCTCTCTCTCTCTCTCTCTCTCGTTCGTCCATATGTGTTTTGTATAGAGCAGATAGTTTGTTGATCTATTTTCTGTGAAGTGTAAATAACCGAACGAAATTGTGAGCAGCCGTCGCACAAGACGTTCATGATTAAGAAGAAGCTGGCGAAGAAGCAGAGGCAAAATAGGCCAATTCCTTACTGGATCCGTATGCGCACGGACAACACCATCAGGTATTTTGCTTTTGCTAGTTTTCAGTTACTTTTAGAATAAATTATTTTTTGGGGAAATTCAGAGTGATCTTGTTTTTTGTAGGTACAACGCGAAGCGCAGGCATTGGCGCCGTACCAAGCTTGGGTTTTGAGATGCTGCTTAGGAATTTTTTTGGATGCTTTGTGTTAATGGGTTTTAGTTTTTTTGACTGAAACCTATCTCCCGAGACAAAAGTGTTTTTTTTATTAAGATAACAAGTTTGAAATTATGGATTATCTCTGTTTTCTTTGTCTATTTTTGCTTTCCAATTCACAGCAATGCCTATGATATTAGTTCTTATTTTCTGCCATTTCGTATAGTGCCCAACATTAAAGACGAGTTTGGTTAATTCATGAATTTGCTGCCATACGTTTGCCTGCTTTTATCATGCTGCTAAATTTTGATTTTGGGTTTAGTGAATTTTTTTATCTGCAGTACTCATCTTTACTAACAGATCTAACTCTATTCGTATATGGATATTTAATTATATAAATTACAATCAATATTTAATGTAGGAATCACATCTGAATCCTAGGCCATTCCAATTTTGCAATTTTATACAGTCTTTTGCTGTCAAATGCTATGTAAACTGGCATTCAGTATTTCACAACATTATAGTAGAAGTCGACTCCAGAAATTTACTTTTCAGGGATCAGTAAAAAAATTGTAGGTTTAATCAAGTGCAGCAACAAAGCTGAACTGTTAACCAAAGCAATGAATTATGTAATGCATATATAGCATGTTCA
This sequence comes from Salvia splendens, assembly GCF_004379255.2. NCBI lineage: Eukaryota > Viridiplantae > Streptophyta > Magnoliopsida > Lamiales > Lamiaceae > Salvia > Salvia splendens. The sequence goes on from NC_056040.1 coordinate 10,910,178, forward strand.
TTGCTTGGGTATGCACATATTTATACATTTATATATGGATGCAACCTCAAGATAGTTTGGATACTACATTATTCATGTTTCCCGTTTCACTTGTCACGATTTCTACCCCATGTATACCCTTCATTTTCCAAGTACCACAGTGCAGCATCTGATGTTGTCTGATGTTGTCGATTTTTGTTAATTGGGAATTTGTTCATTTTTTAAATAAAAGATTTAATGTTTTGATGATAAATCTACATTACAAACTGCGACTGTGTTTCATATTAAATCAAGTGTTCTTGTTGTTTGTGGTTGTCAATCGTGTACATTATTCACACAAATTGGTACATTAATTCTGTAATGTACGATTATGGTTATTTAATGTACATCTTTGAATTTAATGTATGATTATGATTGTTTAATGTATATGTCATATTCATATTAATATAGATTATAATGGGTTTAATGTGTTGCGGAAGTTAAATCCATCGCCTAGAGGGTTTAGCAATCCATGGGGCTAGGGTATAGTACCGACTTACTAACAAAACCTCGTTGTTCATTATTTTGATATAGACTGTTACATTATACAATCGCGGATGTATATTATTTACTCTGAACTTGTACATTATTATGTGGATAGTTTTCAGAAGTACATTGATGGAAAACATTAGATTAGTCATTGATATCTGCTACATTAATATGTGTTATGGTAGTTTGAGTTACATTGGTGAACATGTTCTGTACATTACGTACAGTTGATTATCTACATTATTATTTAATGTACTTTTGTTTGATGTTTCTTAAAGTGTAATCTCCTCGTACTTTGGTTTGATATTGCTTGTAGTCTAATATCCTCAATGTCAATATTTTTGAATAGGTACAAAGCGCCCAAAAAATCTTGGTGATGAGGACTTTGAGGAGGACATGCAACCTTTCCCAACTGATGATACATTATACGTGCATAATTGTACATGACTTCAAAATATCAATCAATGCGACATGATGTAGCTATATATGTACGTACATTATTCAGTAATTTAATTACATTAATGTCTGAGATTCATACATTAGCATCGACATTAAACTCATTCTTTCGTACATTAAACTAAGTCTTTTGTACATTACAATACCATATTCGTACATCAAGTTATGTATGAAACAAAATTAAAGGATAAAAACAGAAATTATAGGAAAGTGTCGGTAATACGAAATTATAGGAAAGTGTTGGTAATATGCCCTAGCCAAATGGATTGTTAAACCTTAAGGGAAAAGAGTTATCTCCCTGCTCTTGGTGAAGTTTTCGTTAGTCAGCCGGTACTACAACCTAGCCCGATGGATTGCTAAACCCAAAGGGTACGGATGCAACGTGCTGCAAGACATTAAACTAAACATTTTGTACATTAAACTAAGTCGTGCGTACATTACGAAGCCATATTCGTACATCATGATCCGTGTGAAATCAAAAACCCAAAGGATACAAACAGAAATTATAGAAAATTATTGGTAATATGGCCTAGCCAAATGAATTGCTAAACCTAGAGGAAAGGAATTATCTCCCTGCCTTGGTGAAGCTTTCATTAATCGGTCGGTACTACAACCTAGCCCGATGGAATGCTAAACCCAAAGGATATGGATTCAACGTGATGCAAGATATCAAACTAATCCAAATCCAAATGATACAAACAGAAATTATATAAGATAATGTACGAAAACGGTATAATAATGTACATCGTCACTTTTAAACATAGTCATCATAAGGACTTGATGTATTAGTTGATATAAAGATGCTTCAAAAATAATTAAGTTAATCAACTATTATATTTAAGATTAAGAAAGGAAAATAAATCAATGAAATATAACCACCAAATCATGGGAGACGTGAATCATGGGCTAAGCATAACTGACATTTTTTGGCTCTACCATCAATACTCTTTTCAAATTTTTAATTATTTTAATTAATTCCAAGTACATCTTACATTAACCATTAGATCACACGTAATCAAGGGATGTAATTAGTTTCCATTTTTAACCGTTTTATACACATTAATCTGAATAGATCCCTATTTTATATGTTATTATTTAATTATAATCAAAATTAAGCCCTGAATTGAAAGTTGAAACATCAAGTTTGTGAATCAATTTCAGATCCGCCGCTCTCCTCTCTCTCTCTAACCCTAAATCCCTCCACCAATCCACCACCAACTTCAAGCCGTCGTCCGTCGCCTGTCACCCCTCCATCGGCTAGCTCCGGCCTGACCCCCCTCCAAGCCGTCGCCTGTCGCCCCTCCAGCTCCGACCCAACTCAGAAGGTTTGTCTCACGCACCACGCTGACGCCTCTCCACAGCTTCAATTGAAGACATTTTGGTTGATTTTTTTAATTGTGGAATGTGGATTGCATATTTGTATTTGTTGGTTGATGCCTTGATGGATTATGGATTATGGATATTATCAATGTTATGGTTTGTAATTGTTGAAACTTTCTCTTCTGTTTTTTTCCCAGATTTTCGGTTTAGAATATTCGGTTTTTCGGTTTTTTATATAATTTCGGTTTTTCGGTTTAATTCGGTTTTTTAAGATCGGTTTTTCGGGTTTCAATTTTTTCAGTTTTCGGTTTCGGTTTGGTTTTGATTTTAGCCTAAATTCGGTTTTTCGAGTTCGGTTCGGTTTGGGCGAAAAACTGAACCGAAACCTGAATGCACACCCCTACATGTTTATATTATTTCTATTTTACTAAAAACTATAAAACAATTAATCGATGCATATACTAAACAGTTCTTGAATTTTTGTAAAAAACATCTTATCAATATTCTCATGATTAGTACTTTTGTCATTTGGTATATAGTAGCGATTATTTGGCAAAATTATATTGTCCGTGTATTTTATTAGTATACACGAATTTAGTAGCTTGAAATAATTACCTGTACTATTTTGCTTAGTTCAAGAATTTCCCTCTTTCATCAAGCAGGCGTCATATAACATTAATTTTGTATAATCAAATTGTTTGTAACATGAGTGTGTTACTTGAAATGTCTCATTTTCCTTCTATTTGTGTGCCATATGCTCTTTCTGACTCTACACATTCGATAGAATGTGTAATTAATTAACTTTGTCCCAAGTAACCATGTCAAAAAGGCATTTAAAATAGAAAGAGAGATGTAAAAATATTTTAGGGTTAACAATAGAAAATACTCAGAGATTGCTGAAATTAATTTCTAACTCAAAAGATAGTGTAATGTGTAAGTTTTATGCTCACATGTATAACATACTATGATAAGTAGAATTCTAAATAGGATTGGATTTTTAATCTAATACATAGCTTTGTAACACAATTTTCCCTATTTAATTAGCTATCAATTGAATATATTAATTTGAATAAGACATTTCCTAATTAGTCATTAATTGTTGACCAATATATATGTTTCCTATTAGTGTATTAGGAAAATTGGAATATTTATTTATATATAATGTCTTTATTAGCATTAATTTAGTCAAGAATATATATGGCTATGATTGTCATGAATTTGATCAATTATTTAATTTGATTTTTGATATATTACTTGGTATAAAGGAAACGTCCTAATTAATTAAATAGTCACTTTGATAGAAAGGGAAGGTCATATTCTGTTAATGGTTAATTACGTGAAATAAACGTTCAAAGATTTTGCACTATTTATATTCAAATTCTGTACTATTACGTTGAATATATGAATATACATAATTTCCCATGCTCTTATGTCATCTTCGCTCTTATGTCGTGTATGTTTCTAAAATCATACTAATGTACTTGAGTTCATTAAAGCGAATTTACCATTTAGTTCATCAAATCTAAACGAATATAAGATTAAATATCTGAACTTCAAATAACACCAAACTCCTTAGAAATCGAAATTATATCACAAATGAAAGAGATAGAGGGAGTCGTGCGTCTCAAGTTTATTAAAGTTTAGTCCGTTGCTCAAAATAGAAGAAGCTTTATATCCAAAGTAGACGAGAAAAAAAAAAGGAACACTAAGAAATGGTCGACTCTATATTGCAGACTGGAATATCATCTCCGCCAACTCCTGCAACCACCATTCCCACACATATTTTTTAGAAACTTCAACAAAATGCATTCCACAAATGGAATCAATATACAATTGCAGTTACCTGCTTAGCAGAACCAACTTTGGGCTCTCCCCATTCTATAGTCTTCTTCTCAAGTAAATCAAAATCAGCCTTTCCAGCCTGTTTGCATTATTTAATCATCAACCATAGGATGGAACAATACGAAAAATAGACGAAAAAGGAGGTCCGGACGGTGAAACTTGCCTCGATCTGGGCTCCCAATTCTGTGTCGAAACTTTCATACCTCTTGCGAACTAGTTCCTCTAACAAACCACCCTGCATGAGTACACGGACAGCGCAATTTTTGACATAAGATGGAAGGCTAGGAGAAAGAAGCTATGCAGAATGAAGAAATCACTACCTCAATTAGCTTGGCAGCATTTCGAAGCCCACGTGCAATGGTATCCATACCCGCGATATGAGCTATGAAGATATCCTCAACATCTGTGCTCTCTCTCCGCCTATAAATACATCAACATAAAACAGATCAATATAGTTTTCTTTTTTTAAAAATATACTATTCGGTTTTCAATATGCAACCAAATGTAAGCAAAGAAAAGCAAACTTACAATTTTGCATCAAAATTAAACCCACCAGGTGCCAACCCTCCCTGTGATGCAAAATTGTTTATTAGATTTATATACTTCTAATACTTGTTTCATTGTGCATGAAAAACTACTTAATACACATACATTTTTAATAACGGAGAGCATAACTAGTGTTGCTTCTCCAACATCCATCATAAACTGGTCGGTATCCCAACCTGCACAACACGGCCTCACTCACTCATATTATTAACTGCTGAAATAAAACACAATGCATTAACATCGGTGTGGTAGACTGAGCAGAAAAGTCTAATAAACATACCGACTTGGGGGTCACCGGAGTTTGCATCAATATTACCCAATATGCCATTGATTCGAGCAGTCTCAATCTCATGATGGCAGCTGCAGTGTACAAGTGGGTGTCAGGAATACTAACTTCACTCATGTCTGACTGGTGGGAAAACAATTTATGTCATCAAAATACGAGTTCTGAAACAGAACACAGCATACCTGTGACCTGAGAGAGTTGCATGGTTGCACTCAATGTTCAGCTTAAATTCACCTGCATAGAATTGAAGGAAAGTAATAAATGCAAATGACATGTTTTGCTGAATCAGAACAATGCCACAATCAATTCATCAAACTCCACTCGACTAACAACTTTGCTTTCTAATGTCAATCTTGTTAAATAAACCCGTTATTATTTCCGTAAAACTGTGAAGATAGAACTATGCATAAAGGACACAACTTTTACCTATCAATCCATATTTTCGGAGGAAATTAGCTGATGTTGCAGCATCCCAATCATACCTGGCAAGTTTTGAGATATGTCATGTTAGCTGAATATTTTTAAGCATAGTATGTACCCGTTGACAGAAACATACTGGTGTTTTGTAGGCTCCTGGGGTTTAGGCTCAATGAGCAGCGTTCCTGAAAACGATTGTCAACGACAGCAATCAGATTAGTGTTGCAGTTAATGGTTCGATTTTTCTGGTAAAGCACGAATTAAGAATGAGATCGAGTTGGAGCTACCATCAACCATTCATATTAGTGTTGCAACTCAGAAATAAATGTCAGTCTCTACACAAAGTAACATATATAAAAATACCATTGAATCCAATTTTCTTCTTGTAGGCAACAGCTGCTTCAAAAAAACGTGCCTGCAATAAAATGACAATCGTGTGATTCATAACCTTAGCAAAAAAATTACTAGAAGCAAACATACAAGGCACACAAATAGAAATCTACGTGAAATGATTCAGATATAGGCATGAAAAGATAACATAGCATAATAATCGCACCATGTGATTGAGCTCTCTTTCCATATCTGTGTTCAAAAGAGATTGATAGCCTTCACGACCACCCCAGAAGACGTAATTTTCTCCACCTAGATAATGTGTAACCTATAGGTACAAAATGGAATGTCAAACATAATGCAAAATAAGGGATGTGCATAACTCTATATTTTGTATTAATGGGTTGTGACCAGGTGATTCAACCACCAACCTCGATTGCCTTTTTAACCTGTGCTGCCGAGTATGCATATACTCCTAGTTCAGGACTGCATAACAAAAAGGTCAGAATATTATGCAGGCGGTGAACATTCAGTAATGAGTCATCAAATAGAACAAACATATATAGTCGTGTACCTAGTTGCAGCTCCATGCATGTATCTTGGATGGAAGAACAACTGAGCTGTACCCCACAAAGGACGAATCCTTGTTCCCTAGTGTTTACAGAGAGCAATGTTGGAAGAAAGTATCTATGAGCACACTTAACAAAGTTTGTGATCAATAAAAAAGCTTCAAATTGTTTAGAGAGAAAATTGTGATGATCTCAATTTCACATGCATGACTATAAAAAAATGAGATTGCCACGCTATTGCTTTGTTATTATCTTTTAAAGGGCAGTAACGTGCTACCTGAAGTTCTTTGGCAAGAGCAACCACTTCATCCAAGTTAGCATTAGATTCCTACAAAATCACAAACAAATATAAGCAAACTCAACAATTTGAAATAGCTATGATTTTCTACTCTATTTTATTGTCTTCAAAGGGAGAAGGATATCAGTCTATCAGATTAACTGAATTTATGTACCAACAACTAACCTCAATCGTTTTACCCTCTGGGGCGATATCCCTGTCATGGAAGCACCATCTATCAAGTCCAAGCTTATCAAGGAACTCAAAGTTCGCCCTCACTGAATAATCAAATTCCAAAAACATCAGATAAAATAAATACATTTTAAATCAAAATAAGAACTAAATATTTGCAGCTTAAACCATACTTCTTCTCTTTGCCATTGCCAAAGAATTAGTTCCATCTTCCCAAGGCCACATCTTTGTGGGTGCACCAAATGGATCACCACCTGTCCCACGAAATGTATGCCAAAATGCAATGCTGAACCTCAACCAATCCTAGGTCAAATTAAAATTTTAGGTTCCAAAACAAATCCTCTACAAACAAGATTGCTGAAAAGCATTTAGCATAACCACAATGTAACTCTCACCTTCATCTTTTTGCCAAGAATTTCCTCTTCGGCATTATACCATTTGTAGGCGAGAGGATTCTTACTAGTAGGACCCTACATTAGCAAAGGATAACCATGATCACCATATTCATCACATGACCACTTAACAAATTCCAGTAACTATTATTGGGAAAAGAAAAAACTTATCACAAATTTCACCTCATACTTAATTTTTGTGATGCCTGGGAAGAAGTCCCCTTCCCATTCACCAGAACCACAATCACTTGAAACATCAGCAGGGCAAGTCGGCGGCGGCGCAGCCGTCTGCACTCACGTTCATTCATTTCGTAACTAATCGTATTGGAAAATTGTTACAAACTGAAAAAAGACAGAAACTTTACCGCTGTATAAGAGACCACCACAATTAGGGACAATAGCAACAGCAAGAACTTGGTGCTCTTCATTTTCATTTCTCATAAAACAGAATAATACTGCACCAGAATTAGAAATTAGTAAGCTATTCAACAAAATCGGAATTAGAAAAAATTGAAAACAATAAAACATGCAATTAATTTATTGACCGATCATCACAACAAAAAGATTAGTTCTTGATTGTTAAGATGAAATTGTAAAAGCCCCCAAATCTTTCGAAATCCCTTTGACTCAACTCAACACTCTTTTCAGCTTCTAATCAAAACCTACAGCTTACTCAAAACTTTTGCAGATCCCAAAACACACACATGCACGGAGACAGAAAGAGAAGACACTCGAGCTCTTTGACCTGGATTACCGATAACACAGAAATTTGAGGAAATACTTACGGATAATCTGGGTTGTTGAGCTTGGGTAGGAGAGCGATTTTATACTAGGATGAGTGGATTCAATGGGTTAGCTTTGCCCCTAACTTAAGACTGATTTTGTTGCATTTGGAGAATGATTCCAGGGGTGTATTAGTAATTGACAGGCTTTATTCAAGTGTTTCCTTGTACATGCGTGCATATTCAGATTGATTTGAATCATGACTAATTATCTAATCATTGCCTTATCCGCTTGATTTTCGTTAGGATAATCTGCATATATTATTATTGATTTGATTTGATTTGATTTGGTTTATTAGAATATCGTTCTATATACTACATACTAAAAATATATGTATATTTTATTAAAATTTAAAATGAAAAATTAGTAGTACTATATTTTATTATTCTCTTCTTTACTGTTTCTCACAAGAGTGAAAAACCAATCTATTATCTACTCTTTCTCCAAAGTATTTCTTGGAATTAATACATATCAGAGTCTTTTGCTGACATATGACAGTCTCATGATATTTGCTCCGAATTAAAATTAATGTTGGACTGCAAATCGGCCATTATTTGAGTATTATTGACTGATCTTCAATATTCAACCACAATACTGAAGAGATTTTGACCCTTTGTTTAGCTGAATATTGTTGTCAAACAACAAATTAAACCACCAAATCAAAACACCAGATTAACATTGCCTCAAACAAGAATCTATTCATTGTAAGACGCACACAACAAACACACAGCTTTGTGTTCTTGTGAATGTCCTCATAGGCATCAAAAAACCTTAAACATACATCATGCTAAGATTCAACGTTCCGTTTACACTGCTAAATCTATCTACCTGTCTATATATACAAGGATAGTTACTTCCTGCAACAACACAAACTAAAATATGGGTTATCATAAAATTCTCTCACTTTTCATCATCACTCTCTATGCATCTTCTCTTCATATTGCAGCTTCACCCTCTCCACCACCTCACCGTGGCGGTGTAAAAGCCGCATACTGGCCGTCGTGGCAGGCAGAGTCTCTCCCGCCCTCGTCCATACCTACCGAATACTTCACACACCTATTCTACGCCTTCGTCCTAATCGACCCAAACACATTCCAAATTTTACTCAATCCCAACGACGATCAATCGATGGACGCCTTCACCTCCACCTTCCACGCCTCCACTCCTAAATCCATGGCCATACTCTCCATAGGCGGAGCAGGGGCCGACCCCGCCACCTTCTCCGCCATGGCCAGCTCCTCCGCCTCCCGCTCCGCCTTCATCCAATCCTCCATCACCACCGCACGCCACCACGGCTTCGACGGCCTCGACCTAGACTGGGAATTCCCCATCAACGCCCGAGACATGTCGAACCTCGCACTCCTCCTCAAAGAATGGCGATCCGTTCTAAACCAAGAGTCCCTTGCCACGGCCCAGCCGAGGCTGCTGCTCTCAGCGGCCGTTTACTACTCCCCTGTCCTGTCGTACCCTGGGCCACGCACGTATCCCGGGGACACCATCAGGAGGTATGACACACAGATTTTTTTCATTTCATTTAATTTTCTCCACAAATCTAGAATATTACTCCGCGAGTGCCCCATTAGAAGTCTCATTTCATTTTTATTATTTTTGGCAATGAATCTTACGTTCCAGTAACTTTTTTCTAACACTTTCATTTACAAAAAGTCGAAAAATTTCTTAAAACTCACGCCGGTTAACAGGAGAAACCGATATCTCTAATTCTCTCCTCTCTCAAAATCACCAGCTTTCTGTATTCTACTAATTTCTTTAATAAGTATATATTAATCCCAAATTAATACGTATATAAGGTATGTGGACATTTTAAGTCCAATGTGCTTCGACTACCACGGCGGATGGGAGCCGAATGCGACGGCGGCGCACGCGCTGCTGTATGATAGTAAAAGCAACGTGAGCACTAGCTACGGCGTGGCGGCGTGGAAGAGGAGCGGGGTGGGATCGAAGCAGATAGTGATGGGGATGCCGGCATATGGGCGGACGTGGATGCTCAAGGATCCGAATCAGCACGGGATCGGGGCGCCGGCCGTCGGAGCGGGCCAGGGCGGCGGGGTGCTGGTTTATTCGGCTGTTGTGGAGTTCAACGCTGGGAATAATGCGACGGTGGTTTTCGATAACGCAACTGTGTCTACGTATTCGTATGCTGGAACGAATTGGGTTGGATACGATGATGCTACTTCGATAGCGGCTAAGGTCAAGTTTGCTAAGGCTCAGGGGCTTGGAGGCTATTTCTTTTGGGCACTTGGTGATGACAGCAACTGGACTCTTGCTAAGACAGGTAAAATATTCAACCTTTTAAGTTTTCTATATGGTTTATCAGATTTTAAATTAAAATCATGTTTGGAATAATATCATAAACTGTCTTCTGTATTGCAGCCTCCATGACATGGGACAGTGGAAATTGAAGGGTTTTTTTGTTTTACATGTGTGTATCGGTATTTTCGAGTTGTACACTTTCATTATTTCTTCTTCATGTAATATAGAGTTATGAATTGTAGTATGAAAAATTGATGGTCCTTTTTTATCGCGATTACATAAATACAATAAATAAACCAATTCACTTAGTTGAGAGACACAGAGGAGGCAGGAAAGAGAGACAAACCAATTCTTTACTCTGCTGGCACACGCTGTGTAATTTTTGTTTCTGTCTGTGATATCTTCCTGTCGTCTCAGTCAATGCTTCACAGGATATTAACAGAAGCTCTTTTTCATAAGGGATTTTGGCGGGAGTTTTAAAGCAACTAACTTTTTGTGTTGAAGATTTGATTTTCAGACTCTGATTTGAAATTGCTGAGTTGTGCAAAAATGACTGTTATTGATGAGAATTTCCCGGCGGGGATGCGTGTTCTTGCTGTTGATGATGACCCAACTTGCTTGAAGTTATTGGAAACTTTACTCAGAAAATGCGGCTATAATGGTTTGTTTTTCTTGAAAAGTTTGAACTTTGAGTTGTTACTTGATTGCCTATAGATATTTGGTTTAAGCTGTTTGCGTTGGTTAGGAACTGTTGTCGAATTCACGTTTTCAGTTATGAAAGCATGTTGAAAAATCACATTTGATGAATTCTTTGTTCTTAGGCAAATAAGATTTGTCTAAGATAAAATTAGTCATAGGTAGTGATAAGATGGTTAATCACGAGATACAATTAAATTTTGACGAGTTGAGAGTAAACATAGCAACCAAACGGCCCCTTAATGAATCCGGGATTTTGATTCTTTTGGTTTAAAGTACTAACTGCTGAATCCACTGTTTTCATGAATGATATATTATTGTTTTCCACAGTCACTACAGCGAGCCAGGCAAGGGTTGCGTGGGAGATGATCAGTGAAAACAATGACAGATTCGACTTGGTGATTAGTGATGTCTACATGCCCGACATGGATGGCTTTAAGTTTTTGGAACTTGTTGGTCTTAAATTGGATATACCGGTTATCAGTAAGTGCACCTCAACCTAAATTTGTGTTTATTTGCTATTTCAAGCATATTCTGTGTACATGGTCGTTTGTTCAGCTTGTAACTTGTTCTGATGCTATGTCGTTGCAGTGTTGTCTGCAGATGGTGATCCCGAGCTCGTACTTAAAGGGGTTAACAATGGTGCTTGTGACTATTTGGTGAAACCTATTCGGATTGAAGAGCTGAGTAACATTTGGCAGCATGTAGTAAGGAGAATGAAGTGCAAGCCTAAGAGCCAGAATAATCAAGCCAATGCTCATCAGGCAATTGGAGAAGGTCATGGGTCTTCATCGGCAGGAAATACTGACCAAAATGAAAAATGTAATAGAAAGAAAAAGGATGATGAAGATGAGTACGATGGTAATGATGATGAAGATGAAGACAACATGCCACGCAAGAAACGCCGGGTTACCTGGACTAAGGAGCTTCACATGAAGTTTCTCCAATCAATTAGTCAGTTGGGAATTGAAAGTGAGTTCTTCTACACAAATTTCTCCTTGTCTAATTTCCTTTGATTATGTTTCTCATTTCAGGGGCCGTTCCCAAAAGAATATTGAACTTGATGAACGTTGAAGGCATTACCCGGGAAAATGTGGCGAGCCATCTCCAGGTAATAATCTTCTTTCTCGACATATGTTTTCCTTTGCCTATGAAAGTATTTGTATTCTTGAAAATTACATTTAACCATTTAGTGAAAATTATCTTCTCTTTTGTTACTTATTGTCCTGCAGAAGTATAGGGGTTACCTGAAAAAAATTAATCCTGCAACCGAACAAGCAAGCATGGATAATGATCCCGGTGTCATGAGTATGGGTTCATTGGATGGTTTTGTTGGAGATTTTAGTGGAGCAAGACCAACAAATGTTGCATTATCACCTTGCACGGGTGGCATGCTTGGTCGAGTAAACAGTCCTGCTAATGTGAATATTCATAACTTTACTCATTCCACTCTAGTCCATCCAAGTCAAGTTCAAAACGTGAGCAACTCCATCGATTCAGTTGGGGAAATGCGTCACGTCCTTCCAACTTCCAATCGAAATACAAGTTTATTTCATGGAGTTCAGCTGTCTCTGGAATTGGATCAGTTGCAGCATAACAAGGGAAATGCAAATTTCGATAGCATCAACAACTCGAGAATGTCAGTTGCAACGCAACAAGGGCAATGGAGTTCAACTGTAATGGCTCCCATGAATAATCCGCAGATGCTGCATGGAAATGCGAGTAGTGGAGGGTTTATTAATCAGTCGGTTTCCTTTACCTTGGAATCCTTCAATAATGGTGTTTCTTACTGCGCCTTTTCACAGTCAGTTGCCTCTAAATGTTTTCAATGATAATAACTCTTCAGGGACTTACAGAACAACCCTATTGTTCTTTCTTCTGGCTTTGAAGTTTCTAGAGAAAGGCAGTGCCAGGTAGGGTCGACAGGCGATGTGCAGAATATGGCCCAATGTTGGGCAGAACAAGGTCAGGGTAGCGGGAAGATGGATATGTATACTGGTGGCGGATCAAGCGTTGGTGCTTCAGCTCTTGTGCAGCAGAATGGAAATCTGGCAACAGAATCCACATCATGTTCTAACGAGGACTTGCTCTTCTCCGAGCATCCAAAGTTACTGCCAGGATATACTCCTCAAGGTTATGATCCGCTGGATGAACTGGTGAATGTTATGCTCAAGCCGGTAGACAATCATTCAACTATATCTTAATTTTTTATATCACACTTCCTCTGCACTATCATAGATTATCATTAGTTTGAGCTATACTAACATAGAAAACTTTGATGCCTCCATTCAACTTTTATGTTGCATTTTTTTGTTTCTTTCTTTTCTGCTCAGGAGCAGGATTATGGATATATACATATATGTTACTAATATATATCATGTTTCTTGATTTGTAGCAATAAGATGAAGCTGTGCCAGATGATGAGCTTGCGTTTGCTAATCAATCGTTTGGGGCAGGCACGCAGTAGGAGCTCTCTTCAAGGCTTTATCTATATTCAAAATTATCATTTTTCTGATAGATCCCTTTTAGCAAAGCTTTATCCTATTACTGTTAGATTTTTTTCTTTCTTGCAACTCCCAAGTTACAATGAGCATGGAGAAACTTGGATTTTGTTTAGTTTAGAATTTTTGAATGAGAGTTTCAAAATTTTGTTAGTTAGACACTTGAAATCTTAGCTGCAGCAAAATTTTGAGATTTCTGCAAACTTTAAAACATTGTACAGTACCTAAACAATTCATTACAGAGCATCATTGCTACAGTTATTCCCAACCAAGAAGTTTAGCTCTTCGTTCCCACAAGGCTGTTATCTTCTTCTCTCGAGTAAGTAGCAGGGCAGCTCGCTCGCGGGCTCCCTCACAGGTTTCTGTGGCGACATCACATTTCTCAGCTTCCTTGCGATATTCAGAAGCTGACTTCCTTGCTTCCCTCAAAGTGATGTTCATGTGTTGCGATTGTTGTTTGCCTACAGCATCATGCAATCTTAGCTCCTCGGATAATAAGTCCACATATTGCTTCTCCATCTCTTCCTTGAGATCAGGATCATCTTTTCCACAATCTGCCAGACCACCATTATTTCTTCATGCTAACTAAATTCACAAAAAATGTTCACTACGAGAATATTCTTACCTTTAACAATGAGGTGAGCCAAGCCTGCAAACATCACAGAAAAACGCACAAGTTATAAAATTTCAAAAATGGTTAGTAAAATTGAGTTTCCAAGCTACAAATTGTTGTGACTCTCCATTTTAAGAGTCAAGCAAACATAATCTAAAATAATGAAAATGAAGAGAAATCTAAAGTACCCAAAAGTTTCTACAGAGAACAAATAACTTCTACTACTAGTTAATAACGGATGAAATAGCATGTTGGTAAAGAAGGCCTAACTCAACGGTTCACTTCCATCTTCCTTCACTAACGTATGTCATTCTCATGTTGCTCTTCTCTCTTTCCTCTTGTTGATATGACAAGGGAAAGGGAAGACAGGCTCAAGGGAAGTCAGGCAATAAGAAATACTCCCTCCGTCCCAATATATTAGACTCGTATACCACTTTAGGATGTCCCAACATACTTGAGTCACTTCTATTTATGGTAAAGATCTACTTTATTACCAACTCCACTTGCGCCACTAAACAACACCTCCTAAATTCTTGTGCCAAAAGAAATGAGTCTAATATCTTGGGACGGAGGGAGTACACAATTAGAACTAAACAAATGCCACTAAAAATTGGTGTACACTTGGACAGGAGAAGGTGATACCAATATTGCAGACAAACCAGAAGAGTTCAAACAACTTTTTCTAATTCCAACTGTTTCTCTGTGACAAAACCTGCTCAAGACCTTAATCAGACGAATAGCACCTGGGATTTTCCTCTTAAAATTATCACTAAAACACAACGAATTATCATTACGAAAGAATATAACACAGAGAAAATAAGTTCTAAATACAGTGCTTCAAAATTTTCCATTGGCATTATATGCTTATATTTTCCCCAATAGTATCAGTTGTCGCAATCAAATTAACCTTTATTCAATTTCATAAAAAAAACACCTTTGAGTAAACAGAGCTGAAGATGAAATAGGGCAAGAAACCAAAGAGGCAAAATAATGCTGAAACACGCAGAGCTGAATTCATAGGGAGTAAAAGACAGTAGAAACATTATCAAGATTTCAATTTTATCAAAATAGAAGCAATAAAGCAGAAATGGAGAGGCTTAAAACAAAAGAAAGCAGAAGGAAAGAATGGCGAACCAGGAGAAATGTGTGAGAGCGATTGAGGTGGGGAGCAATGGCAAATGCATTCAGCGCAAGAAGCTGAAATCCCCTTGGAGTTGAAACCCTTCTTCACTTTAAAATAGAGAGCTGACCCACAAACGCAGAGCGATAACACCACAGCAAGAATCACCAAAGTCCATTTCACTGTTCTCCCTCCACTCATCTCTCTCTCTCTCTCTCTCTCTCTCTCAGACACAAACACTCATCCAGCAGCACTACCAGTGGTGAGTCACTGCTCTTTACTCTGTCTTTAATATTGCGAACTTGCGATGCAGTCGGGTAGTTGATTATAGTTGCTACCGTCTGATGCGGAGTTAATCGATGAATCAATCTCCTTTTATTTTGTCATTTTTTTTGTAGTGAAAATGTGAAATGATGCCAGCCCAACAATGTATGTCTGAATGTCAGCGACTGTCCTCTTTTCAATGTTGCTTTTTTCCTTTTAAAATACTCCCTCCGTCCCGGACTACTCGCACATTTCCTTTTCGGCACGGAGATTAAGGAATGGGTGTATAGCAAAGTCAACAATTGCGGCTGTATGTGATAATTTTTACTAAAAATGGAAAGAGTGCAAATAACTTGGGACGCTCAGAAAGGAAATAAGTGCAAGTAGTCCGGGACGGAGGAATGAACTACAAAAAGGTCGTGGATTATGGGTTTATCCATGGACTTTAAAAATGTCGTCAAATATCTCTTGATTAAGGGTTTATCTCTAAAACGGTCATTTTTCACTATTTTCGATCGAAAATACCCTTTTGAGGGGTTTGGGCAATTTAGTCTTTTTACACTTTTAACATTTTAAATCTGATATTATTTCAGTTATGTACTAAATCTGATATTATTTCAAAATTATCATTTTTTCCCGTTTTGTCATCCTTCACTTTGTTTCTTTATTTCAATATTAGATTTAATTTTATAAAATTAAATATTAAATTTTGATTTTTAAATATCAATAAATTTTTTTATTAAAACTATTAATTCATGGACACTATAAATATTGATTAAAACTATTAATTTTTGTGATTTAATATAATATTCAACTGAATTGAAGAAGTACAGAAAAATAATAATCATGATGGAAAAATAAGAGTTATTCTATTTAGTCTTCGTTCTGCTGTTATAATTGCTTGTGATTGAATATTATGAAGTTGCATAAAAAATTGATCCTACTAAAAATTTTATATAAGAGTATTTTTGTTGAAATTTTGTAGTAAATTTTGATTGTTTTCAAATTAATAAACGAAAATTATATTAGTCTTACATTAGATGCATATTTATTTCATAATAAATCGTGTTATATGATCTATTTATGATTAAAACTATTAAATATTGATTAAAACTAAGGCCTTGTCATGCCTTATTGATTAAATATTAGACACTATCAAGTATTGATTATGACTATTAATTTTTATTATTTAATAATTTTTATAATTAAAAAATGTATTGATATTTAAAAATTAAAAATTAATTTTGTAAAATTAAATCTAATATTGAAATAAAGAAACAAAGTGAAGGATGACAAAAGGGAAGAAGAATGATAATTTTGAAATAATATCAGATTCAGTACATAACTGGAATAATATCAGATTTAAAATGTTAAAAGTGTAAAAAGACCAAATTACTCAAACCCCCAAAAGGGTATTTTTGATTGAAAACAGTGAAAAAGAACCATTTTCGAGATAAACCCTTAGTCCAAGGATGTCTGACGATATTTTTAAAGTCCAGAGACTATGGACGAGAAAACTCATAGTCCAGGACCATTTTTGTAGTTTACTCTTTAAAATTTCATGTTTTTTAATTCCACTCGATCCCAATTATTTTACGCTTCACGTGCTCTACTTACCCCTTCCCTCTTCACTTGTATTGAATCATATTTTTCCATAATTAATGGGTCAGATTGTCTGAATTATAAAATATTATTGTAAAATTATGCATTTTCCATTTTAGAATAGGAGTCTTGACTCATAGATTTTAAAAATAATAAAAAAATTAATAAAATATGAGTCCTATATTTTATAGTAATACGACTATTAAATTTTTTTTGCTAATTTTGATAATTAAATTTATAGTTTTTAATATTAAAAAAATTTAAATTGCACTGTAACAATATAAAATATGTGTAACATAAATTTACTTCTTTTATTTTTAATATTTTTAGAATATTTTACTTTTTGAAATGGTAAAACACATTAAATTTAATCATCAAAATGAATTAAAAAGTTAGCAAAAATTTACTTCAAAATAAAATATGTATATCACTGAAACTTAGTGAGAAAGTCAATACTACAAAATAATTAAGAAATACTACTATGAAACATAAACAAAAAATTGAATTAAATTAAAAGGAATAACTTCAATCGTAGTATAACAAGAAATAAAATAATGTAACGCAAAAATTCAATATGTAGTAGTAGTATAGCTATTATTGCCCGCACGGGCTTAACTCAGTTGGTTCCTGGGTGGTAGATTGTCCCTAAGCAGACAGGATCGAATGCTGGCAGCCGCAGTGTGGGAGTGTGGTGGCTCCTTGTGTGCTGGTTACCAGTGTAAGTTCCTCCCACCTAATGGGCCGCTGAGTGGGAGTCCACTGTGGTGGCTCCTTGTGTGCTGGTTACCAGTGTAAGTTCCTCCCACCTAATGGGCCGCTGAGTGGGAGTTTCACCACTGTGGTGGGTTACCAGTGTAAGTTCCTTCCACCTAATGGGCCGTTGAGGTACCGTGTTTGAACCCCTCCATAGCGATGTCGGGCCGGGTTATGGGGGCGCCTGGGGTGAGCGAATCACCTTTTTGTCCCTAAGTAGTATAGCTATTACAAATTAGAAATGTAAAGTGAAGAGCATCAGATCCCCCATAAACTCTTTTTTAATTCTGCGATAAGAGAATAAAGAATTTTAATTTTTTAATACCAAATTTGGGTTTCTCGCCTTCCTCAACGAGTAACGTAGTTTGTCGCAGAGAGAGAATGGTGAAGATCACGGCGCTGATGGTACTGAAATGCACCACGGAGGGTGCGGATCCGATAATATTGGTGAACGCCACGGATCTAAGCAGTTTCGGATTTTTCCAACGCCACAGCATTAAGGAGTTCATTGTATTTGTGGGTCGGACCGTAGCTAAACGGACGCCGCCCGGACAACGCCAATCAGTGCAGCATGAAGGTCGGTCTCATGCGATTCTTGAGGTTTTATCAATTTGTTGATTGATTAGTTTTTGGTTCGATTTGTCTAGGGATTGCGTGGATTTTGGTGATTTGAGGGGCTTTGCGCTTTGTTTAGATTATAGAGTATCTTTTACTTTGGTGTGTATTATTTCAGCTGGTTTTATTGGTTATTATCCTCTGAAGTTTGTTTTTCGAATTGCTGGTTTATGTTTTTGTCTCTCTCTGTTGTTGATTACTGATAACTTAATTTGATGTGTGATGGGGTGCGTACTAAACAAGCCCAAGGAAGAGTATGAGTTCGGCCCAAAGCCCAAGGAAGAGTATGAGTTCGGCGTTACCAAAGAGTTCGGCCTCAGCCTACAGCTCGGTAAAAGCCAACCAATCAAGCTCTGCTCTCAGGACGGCATCAAGCTCTACTCTCAGACCGGCAACCAAAGCAGTTCGGTCTCAGTATTCGACCGAACATCAAGCTCTGCTCTCAGGTCGGCATCAAGCTCTACTCTCAGATCGGCAACCAAAGCAGTTCGGTCTCAGTATTCGACCGAACAAGGAGTTAGTGGACCCATACAGGATTTCCACAACTTCCAACACACCCACTACCACGTGGTGTCGGCTCAGGCCACGATCGTAGGCCATGACCTACGCTACATGCAGGACCTCCATGACCTCCACGACATCCACAACCATCATTAGTGGTGATGCAAGCCACGATCTTAGTTCAATGTATAAATAGAACTTAGATCTGGTAGAAAAAGGGTTAAGCTCTCTAGAGATAAAACACCATATAGCAAGTTTGTATTTGTAAGCTGTAGAAAACAGATCAAGCAATACAACTCTGCCCTCTTTTCTTCCCGTGGACGTAGATTTACTTCAGTAAATCGAACCACGTAAATTCTTTGTGTCGTGATCTGTATTTTCCTGCATTCACTAACATCAATAATTCGCGGATTCATCACTGGCGCCGTCTGTGGGAAACAGAGAACCAAATTTGTGATAAAGCGAGTTTTTGATCCTCTTCTACCAAAAAAATGCATACCAGATCACATAACACCCGTGCCTCCATCCGTGATAACCATGAGGAAGCTAATCCAGCAGCCCATAGGCCTGGAAAGCAGCCTCGTGAAAAATCTACTTCCAGTTCTCACGGAGAAGGAACAAGCCGCTCAAAAGGTCCACACACCGAGTCTTCCCAGCAGCCTGATTTGAATGAGGCTGTCAAGCAGTTCTTGGCTGAGAAGCAGGATGAGTTCTTAGCCTTCCTGCAAAAGAGCCAAGAGCCGAAGACGAAAACGGTGGATTCTCCTTCCTCATCCAGACATGAAAGTCACTACCGCAGTAGTGCCGTGTCTTCCAGGAAGAAGAATCCTCAACCCCGACACATTCCTGTTCCTCCTCGGTACCGGAATCACAGGAGATCTCCATCTCCTCCATACCGAAGAGATGTCGGGTTCGCCATGTACGGAGCATTGAAGACTCCGTTCTCGGACGATATCACCCGAACTCCCCTTCCACAGAACTACCGAACTCCGTCGATAACCTATGACGGACTCGTGGATCCTCATGACTTCCTGGGACGCTATCAGTATAATATGGCGAACCAAGGTCTCAATGAGGTCCATATGTGCAAGCTGTTCCCCGAGCTGCTCATCGGGAACGCCAGAAGGTGGTTCGACAGCCTTCCTCAAGGCAGCATTAGATCCTACCGAGATCTGATGGATGCTTTCCACAGGAGGTTCTTTCAGAAAGCGGAAGCCCGGAATACTTCGGCTCAGCTGCTTTCTATACGTCAAGGTCGCGACGAAAAGATCAGCGACTTCCTGACGAGATTCCATAAGGAATGCCTACAAGTAGATAATCTCAATGATCTACTTGTCATTTCGGCATTCCAAAATGGAATCCTGCCCGGAGCTCTCTACAGAAAGCTCGTGGAATGCAGTCCGCAAACAGCTCAAGAGATGTGGGACATTGCGGACCAGTTCTCCCGAGCCGATGAGGCAGACCGTCGAAAACGGTCTTTAGACAGCTCATCTAGAGGAGACGAAAAGAAGCCCGATCATAGCGATCAGAGGCTTCCTCGCCGAACACCTTCCCCACCAAAGGAGGGATAGCGGTCATCCGAGGTGATCGAAAAAGAGCAAGTGTGTCCGCAGATTGCGCTTAAAAGTGCCGAGCAATCAGTTCGGCACCATCAAGCATAGCAATCACAGCAGCCGGAGTCAGAGGCAGGCGAAATGACCGAAGTCACACCGGAGCCGAACTCAATGGTGTTCGGCACTGAAGCCGTGATTCCGGTTTAGATCGGCATACCCAGTCCCCGAACTCAATTTCTCCTCAGAAATGAATGGTGACGGACTGAGAGCCGAACTAGATCTTGCCGAAGAAAGAAGAGAATTGGCCTGCATAAAAGCAGCCAAGTACAAGGAGCAAGTAGCCCGGTATTACAACCAAAGGGTGAAGAAGCTGCAATTTCAAGTGGGAGATCTCGTCTTGAGAAACAACGAAGTAAGCCGAGCAGAAAAGCTGGGCGAACTCGAACCCACTTGGGAAGGTCCATATCGGGTGTCAGAAGTCCTCGGCAAAGGGTCTTACAAATTGACTCACGTGTCAGGAGCACAAGTACCCCGAACATGGTACGTTTCCAACCTCAAAAAGTTTCATTTGTAAGAGACAGTCCGGTCAGTCAGTCTTGAGTTCTGTTCGGTCAATGTGCTTTCTTTGGTTTGCTTGGTCTTTGTTTGTCTCTGTGCGTTTTGTCTGTCTATGTGCGTGTCGTCTCTTGCAAATGTTACTGAGGTATCTTGTTCTTCGAAGGCTGATCCCCTTCTTAGAACATATACAAGCTAAACGATTGTGAGTCAAAGCTTCTAAAGAGGATACAAGACCACAATTCAGCTTAAACAAGCAGTTCGTCTGAAACGAGCTGCAACAAGCCAACGATTGTGAGTCAAAGCTTCTAAAGAGGATACAAGACCACAATTCAGCTTAAACAAGCACTTCGTCTGAAACGAACTGCAATAAGCCAACGGTTGTGAAGTCCAAGCTTCCAAGGAAGATACAAGACCACAATTCGGCTTAAGAAATAAGCACTTCGTCTGAAACGAACTGCAATAAGGGAAAGTCCGATCCACGCGATAAACCTCGCCGAATTAGGACGACCAAGTTCGGTCAAAGAAGTTTACCTCATAAGACCGATGACGACCATGTCTAGTCAAAGAGGTTTACTGCATAAGACCACTTCGGTTAACTGGGAAAGTCCGATCCACGCGATAAAACTCGCCGAATTAGGACAAGGGAAAGTTCGATCCCGGCGACAAAAATCGCCAAATTAGAACACAAAGACGAGTCCGGTCAAAGATGTTTATTTCATCAGACCAAAGACGAGTCCGGTCAAAGATGTTTATTTCATCAGACCAAAGACGAGTCCGGTCAAAGATGTTTATTTCATCAGACCAAAGACGAGTCCGGTCAAAGATGTTTATTTCATCAGACCAAAGACGAGTCCGGTCAAAGATGTTTATTTCATCAGACCAAAGACGAGTCCGGTCAAAGATGTTTATTTCATCAGACCCAAGACGAGTCCGGTCAAAGATGTTTATTTCATCAGACCAAAGACGAGTCCGGTCAAAGATGTTTATTTCATCAGGCCAAAGACGAGTCCGGTCAAAGATGTTTATTTCATCAGACCAAAGACGAGTCCGGTCAAAGATGTTTATTTCATCAGACCAAGGACCAAGTCCGGTCAAAAAAGTTTACTTCATAAGACCGAGGACAAGTACGATGAAATTTTTTCGCTAAGCTGTAAATACAGTGTTAGAAGCGAAAACAAAATTTCATTTTTCAAATCTTGTTCGGCATACAACTCCGCTACCCTACAAAATGGCGTTACGCTATTACAAAGGACTATTCTACTGTCCAGGGTTGCTAAAGTTGAGCCATCTATTCACAAAATCCTCGTGAAGCTGAGTTCGGGCGTTCCAGGCAGCCGCAGAATAAGCAGGTCGACGAGATGCTCTAATCGACCTGCCACCTCTTCTCTGAGCCCGGGAAGCCCTAGCACCTCGGCGGCGAAGAGTCTCTTCACGAAGCATTTGCCGAT
Organism: Salvia splendens; assembly: GCF_004379255.2. Lineage (NCBI taxonomy): Eukaryota > Viridiplantae > Streptophyta > Magnoliopsida > Lamiales > Lamiaceae > Salvia > Salvia splendens. The sequence continues at coordinate 10,932,590 of NC_056040.1, forward strand.
CTTGCTCACTCATAACCACAGCTCCTCTGCGAACTTCAGTCCGTCCTCGACTTGACGTCTCCGGTTGTCCCTGAGTTCGTTGCTGACTTGGAGTAGGGTTTTGAGCAAGTGAATCAGAGGTTTGAGCTGGAGTACTAGCATCTGTTGGCGGGAAATGCCTGAGGAATCTCTCAATTGCGGGACGCCGGGCAAGAACTATGTCGTACCGAGAGGCCCAGCGCCGCAATGATGTCACGACTTGTTGGCAAGCCGAGCTCTCCAGCGCATTGTTCCTCCGGAGTACATTATATTCCTCCCACAGTTCGTCAACTCGACTCTGAACATCTGATATGGTCATTCCCCCGCGCACACGGATGTAATCCTCGTACGCAGTCCTCTCAGCAATGGTCGTATTCAGCTCGGCCTCCAGATCATTCTTATCGGACTCTAAGTCCTTATTATCGGCATCCAGCTTCACTAAACGAGCCAGAAGCTCGTCATTCTTCGTCTGATCGGCTATAGCTCTTTTCTCAGCTTCGTCTAAAGCCGAAGAGTACAGCCGTTTCCAGTGAAGTATCTCCATCTCCTTGAGTACAAAGCAGCTATATTAGTTCGGCAGCTGTACCGAGCAGATAGTAAAATACAACAGGAATAAAGCCGAGTACGAAAAGCTCTACGAAGACAAGTGTAGAGAATTTTTCATTCACAAGGAAAATTTTTTACACTAGGAGGGCTTCAAGGCCACCGTACAAGGAAGAAACTAGACTAAGAGAAGGGAGACGAAATCATACTCCGCCAGCTTCGTCTCCGGCTCCTTGGTCTGGTTCAGCTTCTTTCTCCTGAGCTACCTCAGCCTCGGCCTCGCATCCTGCCGGCCTCGCCTCCGCCTCCTGATCGGCTTCCTTCTCCGGATGCCCGGCCCGCTCGACTTCGGCCTCCCGCTGCAGTCACGTGCAAGGCACGTCCCCTGACATCAGCCTCCCCCTTGCCTTTATCCAGAATGCCGAAGTGACTCACTTCGCCGAAGTGATTCACTTCGTCCTTCGGGGGGGTAGTGATGGGGTGCGTACTAAACAAGCCCAAGGAAGAGTATGAGTTCGGCGTTACCAAAGAGTTCGGCCTCAGCCTACAGCTCGGTAAAAGCCAACCAATCAAGCTCTGCTCTCAGGACGGCATCAAGCTCTACTCTCAGACCGGCAACCAAAGCAGTTCGGTCTCAGTATTCGACCGAACATCAAGCTCTGCTCTCAGGTCGGCATCAAGCTCTACTCTCAGATCGGCAACCAAAGCAGTTCGGTCTCAGTATTCGACCGAACAAGGAGTTAGTGGACCCATACAGGATTTCCACAACTTCCAACACACCCACTACCACGTGGTGTCGGCTCAGGCCACGATCGTAGGCCATGACCTACGCTACATGCAGGACCTCCATGACCTCCACGACATCCACAACCATCATTAGTGGTGATGCAAGCCACGATCTTAGTTCAATGTATAAATAGAACTTAGATCTGGTAGAAAAAAGGTTAAGCTCTCTAGAGATAAAACACCATATAGCAAGTTTGTATTTGTAAGCTGTAGAAAACAGATCAAGCAATACAACTCTGCCCTCTTTTCTTCCCGTGGACGTAGATTTACTTCAGTAAATCGAACCACGTAAATTCTTTGTGTCGTGATCTGTATTTTCCTGCATTCACTAACATCAATAATTCGCGGATTCATCAATGTGTATGCTGTGCGCAGAACATTTAGTTGCTTGTTTATTCAATTTGTTATGCAAGGTAGTCTATTAATAGCTAAAATCAATTAACATCTTCTTTGACTGTTATTTATCAGAATACAAGGTTCATTCTTATAATCGAAATGGCTTATGTGTTTTGGGGTTTATGGATGACCACTATCCTGTCCGAAGTGCATTTTCACTACTCAACCAGGTATCCAATCTTCTTGGCTCATTCTACGGTGAAAATGTTTTGAATTTGCAAGGAAAAAGACCTTCTGCGTAGTATGAAGTTGAATGAACTTTTGATTGTTTGGCAGGTCTTCGATGAATATCTAAAGAACTTCGGTGATTCATGGCAAACTGTTCAAGCTGATAACAGTCAAGAATGGCCTTATCTAAGCGAGGCACTTACCAAATTTCAGGTATGCTAGTCTTTGATGGAAATCAACAGTTGCAATTTTTCTCAGTAAAAATTGTTTTCTTTTTCTCCCCATGTATTGCAGTTTACTAATTTAGTCCCCTGTAACTGTTCAGGACCCCGCTGAGGCGGACAAGCTGTTAAGAATCCAGCGGGAGTTGGATGAAACTAAAATTATTCTTGTAAGTAATCTCTTATAACTTTTTTTGAGTTACAACTTACAACTCACACAGACCACATTCACAATGCACTGGTTAGAGGGGAAGCATCTTTCCAACTGAGCTGCTATTTGTCATCAATCTCTTTTGACTCTGCTAACTTCTCTAAGTTCTAACTATGTAGGTGTATTTTTTCTTTCACTTGTTTTTTCCACTATGCTCCTCATCATTGATATTTTAAATTCACATTTCTCATTTATTTTGAAGATTATAAGATAGTACTACTACTATGTAGTTACTGGAAGCCTGTGCAGGGACTACACTGCACGGGCTACTCTAGCATGTGTCTAAAAGAATTGCAGCAGTAATGTACTAAGAATTTTCGTAATGCTAGACACTGTTGGTTTAATTAAGCTTTCAAGTTAATACATTAAGATCTTTGTAATATTTTCACCTGATCCTTTATCTTAACCTTTTTATAATGATATAATTGTATTTGGCTTTTGTCTCAGCACAAAACAATTGATAGTGTGCTAGAACGAGGTGAGAAGCTTGATAGCTTGGTAGAGAAGAGTTCAGACCTCAGTGCAGCGTCTCAGGTTTGTTTCTTGTTGGATCATTTGGTGCCTCTAAAATAAATCTCCAAGAGCAAATGGTCTCTTATTTCCCTTACATACTCTAATCATGAACCATAAATCTATTGTATGTGTTCTACAGTGCATCTGAGAACACCCTTTCATCCTTATTTGATTTCTTAGGAAATGTTTTAACAAATTGAAAAAAGAAAAAACATTTATCTTTCTTCCTGAAGAAAATCGATATCGTTAAAATGTACTTGTATCTGATTAACGAGTCTAGTTGCGTGTTTTATTATTGTTATATTGTATCCTTTGCTTTACGGATGGCAATGTGGAGGTCTGGGATAGGATTGAATTTTCCCAGGATCCACTCAGCCAGGGAACATGTGGGCCAGCTCAGCTCCCGTCTGGCCCTGCCCTGCCATGAAGCCCAGCGTGTCTAGTCTGCTACACCCCCAGTTTACTGTGTCCTTTATTTTTCAACTATTTAAAATAGGGTTCTTCTTTACATTCAAAATTCAAGTTGGAATACAGAACTTGCAGATCTGCAAGAATGAAGTAAACAAATCAATAATAGAAATCAAGAAAATAGAATTTCTTGCATAGATGGTGGTCGAAGAAAATTGAGAAAATAGAACATTAATATGTCAATATATTTAGTGACTTTAAAGTGGGAAGAAGAGGAATATGCAAGGGGAACAAAACCACTGGCAGGGATGAGGAGGGCTCATGGTGCTGTTACTAGCATCTGGAGTGGTGGGTGTGTCCATGGGTGAAAGTGCAGAATTTGGGCAGACATAGCTGCTGAGACTCTCAGAAAATGTAATGGCACAAGAGTCACAGGGAAATGTAGCATGTATAGACATTAGAGAAGTGGTGACATGATGGAGGGAAGGAAGTGGTTGGATCGTGTCTAGAATGAATATATGTATTAAAAAGATTAAAATGTGTGGAATAAGTCTGCTAAAATTCACTAACCCCAGATCCGTTTTGTACCTTTTTGACTGGAATCATACCCTTCTAGGGACCTGTCTGACCGAGTTGAGACTCTAGACCCACCTCGACCTGGACCTTTTTTCTGGTTTTTATTTTTAATCCGTCCCATTGCCATCCTCACCTGATTTAGCAGTGGTTGAATTTTTTCCTAAGATGTTGTCATCATGGTTACTGGTGATTAGCATAAGCATGAATACTCTTAGTGGGCGTTTACTTTTCATGATTATTAAAGATAGATTGGGTATTTTTATCCTCATTAGTAGGATTTCTCCAATTCTACATTTTAAATGAGATATGAATCAAACAAAATAAACTCAAATGATAGAAATTATCAAGGTCCCTTTGGATATCCCGAAAACTCCAATCCTTCAAAGTTCAAAGTAAGCTAGGGATTAGTTTATCCAATTTTATGGAGTATATCTAAGGTAATCTTCAAAAGTACATGACCCCTTAAAAGCCCAAATGAAGTTAAACTCGTTTTGCTCCTCCGGAACTTTCTGGGAGTTTTAAATTTTTGACTTAATCAGTTAAGTTTTTATTCTTTGGTATAGATGTGGTAGACGATTGTGGTTTTCCTTAATGAGATGCTTAATGTAGTTAGAAGTTCTTTTCTTCGACTTGTTATGTGTTTATGAATTGATAAATGTGAAGTTCTTTTTTTGCTGATCATTCTGATGCAAGTTATTTTGAAACAGATGTTTTATAAGCAGGCGAAGAAGACTAATCAATGTTGTACTGTATTGTAAATGCTTCAGAAAGAAGGGGATTATCTCATACGTGGCTAAGTTGTGTTGATGAATTGATAAAATGTGAAGTTTGGCAGTGTTTATATTGCTTGTATACTGTTTTGAGGCTCAAATCTTTGGTTGCTCCTCCTCTCTGTTATCAAATTGTTTAAAGGTTATAATCACGTTGGCAGTGTTCGTAATATCACAATGCGACACTGGTGTTCTTTTTTATAGCTATAACCAGCTTACATTTGTTTATTGATATTACAGTCGATATATATAAAAGTTAATTGCGAGGGTACTTACGTTACCAGTAATCAATTGTATATATTAATTGTTTTCTAAAAGCGCATTAGATTAATGTGTGAAAATAGAAAACAAACTTGATGTCCTTGTTTAAATTCTCACGTTCTAGGCAGGGCACATGATACTGCTCCCGAAATTCCCCATTTTACCCTTGATGGCAGCTGAGCCATCTCTGCATGATGCCCAAAACAATATCGATTAATAAGCAATTGGAAGAGTTAACCTTGTAATGTTTGTATATAATGGTTTAAGATGTGAAGATTCGCAATGGAATTGATTCCGTTGAGTGTATATTGACCTACCTAGCACGAAGTAGTTAATGTACGATGCTAAGGACATGTTCACTCTCACCTAATTGTTAATGGCAAGAAATAAATATGTGACAAAATTAGGTGGTGGGCTCCACCATTACAGAATTTAGTATGTATGTTTAAGTAAACATGAACTGGAGAGTTGTTTAAAAAACATGTGCCTCTTCAAATATGTGATATGACCAAATAGCCCTTACATACTCCCTCCGTCCCGTGCTACTCGCACGTTTGCTTTTCGGCTCGTCACAAAGTCCTTACACTATTTATAATTTAAGTTAGAATTAATGCATTTAATTAATATGTTAGTTTAAGTTAAGAGCTCTTTTATTAAGTGATGTCTCATTACACCTAAAATTCTTTTTTAATTACACAAAAAAATCAATCCCAAATTTACGGCCTAAAATGAAAAGTGCGAGTAGCATGGGACGGAGGGAGTATTTGTTAGAATCAGGGAAATCAAATTTGGTGGGGTTAAAGTAGTCAATAAACAACCTATTCTGGAGTAGTCAGAAATAAATACCACCCTTTTTGGATGATTTAAATCTGGGTCAATTACTGTGAATAGTGCGGGCCATGTTGCATATCGAGGGCCCGCCAGTGTAAAAACATGTACACTGAACATCAAGAAATACTCAGATTTGGGCTCTTATCAGACACTATCGGCTGTACTGAACGAGTCCTAACTGTCTTAAGTTGTGCATTCTAATATACAGCGGCGGATCTAGTATTTTGGTTAAAATTTTTGCTTGTGCATATGTATTGAGTTTGTTAAGAATTTTACTTTCAGTTGTATTTTCAACTGTGAAAATGTAAGCTAACTAATTCGAATATCATAATACAACTAGAATTGTATTTATATTAGGTAGTCGGTGGTGATAATCGTGCCTAACACGTTTACCAATCACATTTTGTCAATCGCAAAATACTTTTTAAATGCAACTCCTCTTAATTTATGTACAAATCTGGCAACGATTGCTGCTCTTCTCCTAGTACAAATACTGGCTTATCAGATTTCACATGTTCAACCAAACCATTTCCTTCCTTCATTCATTCATTCATTCATTCATTCAATTCTTGTCTAAGTTTAATCAAAATCCAGAATGCACACACACGTGCTAGTATTCCCATTCCCTGCGCAGGGCCACATGATACCGCTCCTCGACCTCACCGCTCAACTCGCCAGCTCCGGCGTCACCGTCACCGTCGTCGTCACCCCCAAAAACCTTCACTTCCTGGACCGCCTCCTCGCCGCCCACCCCACCTCCATCTCCGCCCTCTCCCTCCCCTTCCCCACGTACCCCGCCATCCCCGCCGGCGTCGAGAATCTCTTCCAACTCCCCCCCGACGCCTTCCGCTTCATGCTCCACGCACTCGGCGAGCTCCACGCTCCTCTCCTCCGCTGGTTCGGCAGCCAATCCTCAACGCCCTCCGCCATCATCTCCGACCTCTTTCTTGGGTGGACCCACCACCTCGCCTCCCAGCTAAGCATCCCCCGCTACGTCTTCTCCCCCTGCGGCGCTCTCGCCATTTCCATCGTCAATTCACTTTGGTGTGAGATTCCGACGAGGAGAAACCACGACGACGACCGTGAAATCATTCAGTTTCCGAAGATTCCAAACTCCCCGTTTTACCCCTGGTGGCAGCTGAGCCCTCTTTATCAGAGCTACGTGGAGGGAGACCTAGTTTTGGAATTCATTAAAGATTCCTTCCGCGCTAATACGGTTAGTGATGGGCTGATTTTGAATACGTTTAAGGAGTTGGAGGGTGTTTATTTGGACCATTTGGCTAGAGAATTGGGCCACAGTCGGATATGGCCCATTGGGCCAATTTTACCTCCAGCTGAGATTGGGGCAGTTGGCCGGGGCGGGTCGAGTTCAGTACCCATTTCTGGAATATCCGCATGGCTTGACACGTGTCAAGATCGAACAGTGGTGTTCGTATGTTTTGGAAGCCAGACATTATTGAGTAACAAGCAATTGGAAGAGTTATGCTTGGGATTAGAGAAAAGTGGCGTCAAGTTCATTCTAGTGGTGAAGGATAAAATAGAGAGTGATTATGGAGTGCTTCCTATAGGATTTGAGGACCGAGTTGTGGGGAGAGGGGTTGTGATCAGGGGATGGGCTCCCCAGGTTGTGATATTGAGACACACAGCCGTGGGTGCCTACTTCACACACTGTGGATGGAACTCGACACTAGAAAGTATTGCAGCTGGAGTTCCAATGATGGCATGGCCTATGGGCGCCGACCAATTTGTCAACGCGACATTAATAGAGAGCGAACTCGATATTGGGGTTCAGGTATGTGAAGGCGACAAAGCTGTGCTTGGTTCCGATGAGCTAGCACAACACCTACTCAAAGCTACATCGCACGAGTGGACGGAGAGAAGGGCACGTGCGATGGCATTGAGCAAAGCTGCACAAGATGCCACCACTAGTGGTGGAAGTTCATTCAACAATTTGGAACATTTCGTAAGCCACTTATCAAAATAACATAGTAAGTAGTAGTATAGTAATATGTTATACTTTTAAAACTCTTAGCATGTTATATTATGCACAAGGGGTAAATAACACGAAATATTAATATGAATACATATTCTTCTTGTTCAACTTACTATCTTATGCTATATCCTATTTTCCAAAGATGGATTTAAGCCACCAGATGCCTTTAGTGTCGTTGGTCGCATTCTCATTTTCCGGCGGGTTATCAGATTGAGGCGTTTTGCGGAGCTTGCTCATATCGTATCCTTCCCCTTTAGCCTTCTCCACCAGCATATTGTATGTCTCCTCATCAATATGAGCCTTCCTGCTCAGAATCTGCAACACAACCATCATTCATTATTCGCTAATCTTTTTACTCCTCCCACACTACTAATTTTTAGTAATATTGGTCCTAAAACCGCGAATTCTGCAACTTTTCTGATCATAAAAATCACAAACTTTTAAATGTCCGATCCCAATATAATTTTTTTGGAAAATTTTGAGCTTAAACGACTAGCTGTGGAATCTCTGTGGCTTGGCTTAGTCTGAGATACATATGTGGAACAACATGGTTTGAAGGTCCTTGATGAATCCGCGAATTTCTGATGTTTGTAAATGCTGGTAGAAGATAAAGACTACGACACAAAGAATTTACGTGGTTCGATTTACTGAAGTAAATCTACATCCACGGGAAGAAGGGAGAGCAAGATTGTATTGCTTGATCTGGGATTACAGCTTACAACACAGACTTGCTATATGATCTTTTATCTCTAGAGTTAGTTAATCCTGGTCTATCAGATCTAAGTTCTATTTATATATTGAACTGAGATCGTGGCTTGCATCACCACCCTAAGTCGTGGAGGTCATGGAGGTCATGAGATCCTGCATGGCCACTAACTAGGCAGTGGCTTACATCATCAGTAATTATGTCGTGGATGTCGTGGAGGTCATGAGAGCCTGCATGGGCCCACCACTAGATAGATCGTGTAGTGGAGGTCGTGGCTCCCAGTTCGGTATTGCCGAGCAGCTTTTGCCGATGCTGAGACCGAACTGCTGAACTATTGCCGAGCAGCTTTGTAGAGCTTGATTGGTCGGCTTTTACCGAGCTATAGGCTGGGGCCGAACTCTTTGGTAACGCCGAACTGATACTCTTTCTTGGGCTTTAGGCTGATGGGCTTTACTGCTGTTGGGCTTGTTTAGTACGTACTCCATCACTACCCCCCCCGAAAAGCGAAGTGAATTACTTCGGCATTCTGGATAAAGGTACGGGGTAAGTTGATGTTTGTCGTCGGTCTTATGAAGTGAACTCTTCTTTGACCGGACTCGTCTTTGGTCTGATGAAATAAACATCTTTGACCGGACTCGTCTTTGGTCTGATGAAATAAACATCTTTGACCGGACTCGTCTTTGGTCTGATGAAATAAACATCTTTGACCGGACTCGTCTTTGGTCTGATGAAATAAACATCTTTGACCGGACTCGTCTTTGGTCTGATGAAATAAACATCTTTGACCGGACTCGTCTTGTGTCCTAATTTGGCGAGTTTTATCGCTCGGATCGGACTTTCCGTTGTCCTAATTTGGGGATCGGACTTTCCCTTGTCCTAATTCGGCGAGTTTTTATCGCGTGGATCGGACTTTCCCTTGTCCTAATTCAGGCAAGTTTTATCGCGAGAATCGGACTTTCGTTGCAGTTCGTTTCAGACGAAGTGCTTGATTCTTAAGCTGAATTGCGGTCTTGTATCCTCTTTAGAAGCTTGGACTTCACAATCGTTGGCTTATTGCAGTTCGTTTCAGACGAAGTGCTTGTTTAAGCTGAATTGTGGTCTTGTATCCTCTTTAGAAGCTTTGACTCACAATCGTTGGCTTATATATGTTCTAAAAAGGGGATCAGCCTTCGAAGAACAAGATACCTCAGCAACATTTGTAAGAGACGACACGCACATAGACAGACAAAACGCACATAGACAAAACGCACATAGACAAAAAGACCAAGCAAACCAAAGAAAGCACATTGACCGAACAGGACTCAAGACTGACTGACCGGACTGTCTCTTACAAATGGAACTTCTTGAGGTTGGAAATGTGCCATGTTCGGGGTACCTGTTCTCCTGACATGTAAGCCAATTTGTAAGACCCTTTGCCGAGGACTTCTGACACCCGATACGGACCTTCCCATGTGGGTTCGAGCTTGCCCAGCTTTTCTGCTCGGCTTACTTCGTTGTTTCTCAAGACGAGATCTCCCACTTGAAATTGCAGCTTCTTCACCCTTTGGTTATAATACCGGGCTACTTGCTCCTTGTACTTGGCTGCTTTTATGCATGCCAATTCTCTTCTTTCTTCGGCAAGATCTAGCTCGGCTCTCAGTCCGTCGTCATTCATTTCTGCTGAGAAATTTAGAGTTCGGGGACTGGGTATGCCGATCTCCACCGGAATCACGGCTTCAGTGCCGTACACCAGACTGTACGGAGTTTCACCGTTGGAGGTTGTGGGTGTAGTTCGGTAGGACCATAGGACTTGAGGGAGATTTTCTACCCATTGTCCTTTGGCTTGTTCTAACCGAGCTTTTAACCCTTTCACCAGGATACGATTTGTTACCTCCGTTTGTCCGTTTGCTTGTGGATGAGAGACCGAAGTGAACCGCTGTTGAATATTCAGCTCTTGGCACCAATTCTTGAACGTCTTGTCGGTGAATTGAGTCCCGTTATCCGAGATGAGGATGTGGGGTATGCCAAATCGGCACACTATGTTCTTCCAGACGAAATCCAATGCCTTCGAGCTCGTTATCGTAGCTAATGGTTCAGCTTCCACCCACTTCGTAAAGTAGTCCACGGCAACGATTAGGAATTTTATTTGCCGAGGAGCTTGTGGTAGTGGTCCTACTATGTCTATACCCCATTGCATAAAAGGCCAAGGGCTTTGCATAGTGGATAAATCGGTCTGCGGCATCCTTGGGATATTTGCATGGACTTGGCACTTCGGGCATGTCTTGACGAGCTGCACTGCTTCTTGTACCAAGGTTGGCCAATAATATCCCCATCTTAGAACTTTTTTAGCTAAAGCTCTAGCTCCGATGTGGCTGCCGCACGATCCTTCATGAACTTCTCTGAGGATGTAGTCCGTCTCTTCTGGCCCTATACATCGTAATAACGGCTGAAGGTAGGACTTTCTGTATAAGACTCCTTCATGAAGTTCGTACCGAAGTGCTCGGCATGTGATTTTCCGAGCTTCTCTCTTATCCTCGGGCAGTTGTCCTTGATCTAGATACTGTAAGATCGGCGTCATCCAGTTCGGCGAGCTGGTTACTGAATGTACCTCAGCTTCATCAATGCTTCGATGCATCAATTCCTCCATCTTTGAGCTTGGACATGCGGCTAACTTACTTAAAGTATCTGCTCGGCTGTTTTCTGCTCTGGGAATGCGGATTATCCGAAAATAAGAGAAACTTCGGCTAATGCTTTGCGCTTTGTCTAAATATTTTCTCATCCTCTCATCACGGGCTTCACTTGTACCCAACATGTGATTCACTATGACTTGTGAATCACAATGGATTTTGAGAGACTTGATACATAGACTTTGCGCTAGCTGGAGTCCGGCAAGGAGGGCTTCGTATTCGGCTTCGTTATTAGTGGTTGGGAATGAGAACCGAAGTGAATAGGTTACCTCGTGTCCATCGGGAGCGATAAGCAGAATACCAGCTCCACTTCCCGTTTTATTCGAAGCTCCATCTACGAATCCGCTCCAGCAGTCCGGCGGCTCCTCTTCGGATTCCAAGGGCTGTGCTAGTTCGGCATTGGCAGAATTTTTCTGTTCGGCAATGACAGGGATTGCTTGATCGAACTTGGCCTCTGCAAGAAAATCTGCCAAGGCTTGTCCCTTGATGGCTTTCCGAGGTAGGTACTCGATTGAGTGTTCTCCCAGCTCTATGGCCCATTTGGCGATTCTGCCTGATGCTTCTGGCTTGGTCAAAACTTGCCGAAGAGGCAGATCGGTTAAGACGCATACCTTGTGAGCATAGAAGTATGGCCGCAGTCTCCTTGCTGCATTTACTAACGCCAGAGCAATTTTTTCCAGAGGTTGATACCTTGTTTCTGGACCTCTTAATGCTCGGCTTGTAAAGTAGATGGGAAACTGCTTTAGGCCTTCTTCTCGTACAAGCACCGCGCTAATGGTTTGATCGGATGCCGCTAAGTATAAGAAAATCACTTCGGCATCTGTTGGAGCAGAGAGAATTGGAAGCTCGGCTAAATAACTTTTGAGCTCGTCAAAAGCCTTTTTCTGCTCGGCTCCCCACTCAAACTTTGGTGCCTTTTTTAACACTTTGAAGAACGGCAGTTGCTTTTCGGCTGCTTGGGAAAGGAATCTATTCAATGCGGCTAGACATCCAGTTAGTCTTTGCACATCGTGTATGGACTTCGGCATCGCCATGTTCTGAATAACCTGAACTTTTGAGGGATTTGCCTTGAGTCCGTCCTTTGAAACCCAACAACCCAGAAATTTTCCCGAATCTACCAAAAAGGTACATTTTTGGGGGTTGAGTTTGAGGTTGGCTTTTCGGAGCACGTCGAGAGTGGATTTGAGGTTGTCTTCGTACTCCGAAGTGCTTTTGCTTTTGACAACTATGTCGTCGACATACACTTCAACCTGTTTTCCGATTAGGTGCCGAAAAAGCTTGTCTACCATCCTTTGATAAGTGGCTCCGGCATTCTTTAAACCGAATGGCATCTTTTTATAAGCGAAAATGCCGAAATCGGTAATGAAAGCTGTTTTCGGAGCGTCACTCTCATCCATCAACACTTGGTGATATCCTTTGTATAAATCAAGAAAACAGAAAATTTCGAAGCCGATCAAAGCTTCTACTTTTTTATCTATATTCGGAAGGGGATAGCAATCTTTAGGACAGTGCTTGTTTAGATCGGTAAAATCTATGCACATCCGCCATCCTCCTCCTTTTTTCTTGATCATCACAGGATTGGCCACCCAAGAAGGATATTTCACCTCGAATAGTACATCCGCTTTTAGTAATTGGCGGACTTCGTTATGGATGACTTGGCTTCTTTCTGCCGCAAAGAGTCTTTGCTTCTGTTTTACCGGCCGGATTGAAGGATCAATATTTAACCGATGAGTGATTACCTCGGGGGGCACTCCGGTCATGTCCAACGAAGACCATGCAAAGACATCTTTGTACTCCTTGAGGAGCTGAATGGTCTTTTCCCGGAGTAGAGGCGTTCCTGTGAAGCCGATCTTGACCGTTCTGGATGGATCATCTTCGTATAACTGAACGGTCATTGAGTTCGGCTCTGAAGTGACTTCGGTCATCTCGCTTGCCTCTGACTCCGGTTGCTGTGATTGCTATGCTTGATGGTGCCGAACTGATTGCTCGGCACTTTTAAGCGCAATCTGCAGACATTCTTTTGCTCTCTTTTGATCACCTCGGATGACCGCTATCCCACCTTTAGTGGGGATCTTGATGGTGAGGTGATAAGTAGAGCAAACGGCCCGAACTGTGTTGAGCCAGTCTCTCCCCAGGATGATGTTGTACGGGGACCGAGCTTTCACCACAAAGAACTCGATCATCGTATTGGAGCTTGTAGGCGCTTTTCCCACCGTGATCGGAAGGCTGATAATACCTTCAGGGCGGGTGTCCTCCTGGGCGAAACTTTTCAGAGGAAGTGGAGCCGGACTGAGCCGAGCTGGATCCACTTCCATTTTATCGAAACATTCTTTAAAAAGAACGCTGACTGACGCTCCGGTATCCACAAATACTCTGTGGATCAGTTTGTTTGCCACTCCGGCTTGAATGACAATAGCGTCTTGGTGAGGAGAGATGGCTGGGACGGGATCGGCATCTGAAAATGTAATCACTTCGTCTTTCTTCAGCCTTTTATGTGTCGGCTCCTCTTGATTGGAACCTCTGCGTTCTGCTTTTAGGGACGACTTAGTCTTCCCGGCAAGGAGAGCATCAATAGTCTGGATCACTCCATCATATTGCGGCTCGTCGTCGTCTTCGGGATCTTCATGCCTTTTCGGATCCTGAGGATTGCAGTTCGCACCTCTCTGCTTTTTGTTCTTTTTCGGCTGCTTGCTTTGGTATTTTTTTAACGTTCCTGTTTTCACAAGAACATCAATACCTGCAGCCAAATTTCGGCACTCCTCGGTATCGTGACCGTGGGCTTGATGGAAGGAGCAATATTGATCCTGAGGTCGCCGCGCGGCTGATTTCGTCATCCGCTTTGGTTTTTCGAACATATCGGAATGTAGTTCGAAAATTTCCGTTCTTGACTTGTTTAATGGTACGAACTGAGCGGGCGGCTTCTCATGATTGAGACGTGGCCCCAATCTGCCTTGTACCGGTGCCCTTTGAATTCTTTCAAAAGGAGTTCGGCGAGGAAGCACCTGGCCGCTTTGATCGGGCTTCTTTTTCTCTTCTCGGGATGAGCTGTCTAAAGACCGTTTTCGACGGTCTGCCTCATCCGCACGGGAAAACTGGTCCGCAATGTCCCACATTTCTTGAGCTGTTTGCGGACCGCACTCCACGAGCTTTCTGTAGAGAGCTCCGGGCAGGATTCCACTTTGGAATGCCGAAATGACAAGTAGATCATTGAGATTATCTACTTGTAGGCATTCCTTATGGAATCTCGTCAGGAAGTCGCTGATCTTTTCGTCGCGACCTTGACGTATAGAAAGCAGCTGAGCCGAAGTAATTCGGGCTTCCGCTTTCTGAAAGAACCTCCTATGGAAAGCATCCATTAGATCTCGGTAGGATCTAATGCTGCCTTGAGGAAGGCTGTCGAACCACCTTCTGGCGTTCCCGATGAGCAGCTCGGGGAACAGCTTGCACATATGGACCTCATTGAGACCCTGGTTCGCCATATTATATTGATAGCATCCCAAGAAGTCATGAGGATCCACTAGCCCGTCATAAGTCATTGACGGTGTCCGGTAGTTCCGCGGCAAAGGAGTTCGGGTGATATCGTCCGAGAACGGAGTCTTTAATGCTCCGTACATGGCGAACCCGACATCTCTTCGGTACGGAGGAGATGGAGTTCTCCTGTGGTTCCGGTACCGAGGAGGAACAGGAACATGTCGGGGTTGAGGATTCTTTCTCCTGGAAGACACGTCACTACTGCGGTAGTGACTTTCATGTCTGGATGAGGAGGGAGAATCCGCCGTTGTCTTCTCCGGCTGTTGGCTCTTCTGCAGGAAGGTTAAGAACTCCTCCTGCTTCTCGGCCAAGAACAGCTTGACAGCTTCATTTAAATCGGGCTGCTGGGAAGACTCGGTGCGATCTCTCCTGGAGTGGCTTGTTCCTTCTTCGTGAGAACTGGAGACAGATTTCTCACGAGGCTGCTTTCCAGGCCTATGGGCTGCTGGATTAGCTTCCTCATGGTTATCACGGACGGAGGCACGGGTGTTATGTGATCTGGTATGCATTTTTTTTTTTTTTTTAGTGGTGGAAAAAGGATCAAAAATTCGCTTTATCACAGATTTGGTTCTCTGGTTTCCCACAGACGGCGCCAGTGATGAATCCGCGAATTTCTGATGTTTGTAAATGCTGGTAGAAGATAAAGACTACGACACAAAGAATTTACGTGGTTCGATTTACTGAAGTAAATCTACATCCACGGGAAGAAGGGAGAGCAAGATTGTATTGCTTGATCTGGGATTACAGCTTACAACACAGACTTGCTATATGATCTTTTATCTCTAGAGTTAGTTAATCCTGGTCTATCAGATCTAAGTTCTATTTATATATTGAACTGAGATCGTGGCTTGCATCACCACCCTAAGTCGTGGAGGTCATGGAGGTCATGAGATCCTGCATGGCCACTAACTAGGCAGTGGCTTACATCATCAGTAATTATGTCGTGGATGTCGTGGAGGTCATGAGAGCCTGCATGGGCCCACCACTAGATAGATCGTGTAGTGGAGGTCGTGGCTCCCAGTTCGGTATTGCCGAGCAGCTTTTGCCGATGCTGAGACCGAACTGCTGAACTATTGCCGAGCAGCTTTGTAGAGCTTGATTGGTCGGCTTTTACCGAGCTATAGGCTGGGGCCGAACTCTTTGGTAACGCCGAACTGATACTCTTTCTTGGGCTTTAGGCTGATGGGCTTTACTGCTGTTGGGCTTGTTTAGTACGTACTCCATCAGTCCTAAATCTTGAATTCGGCGTTGAGTATGTACTCTATCGGGTTTGAAAAATACCCTACAGGATATTAACACTAATCTTAAAATTGTGAAAGTGGGTGAGATATACAGAAATTCACCACCCTAAGTTTATGCTTTTTTTAAAACTTAACATTCTTATATTATACCTCAGCTTCTCTTCTTCTCCCACACTCCATTTGGGCATCTCTCCACAAATAAATATGATCTCAATCGAGTACAAAATTATAAATTGAACAAGTTATCTAAAAGAAGGAACACACTGGTGGTCCAATCGCAAATCTTGTTACTAACAGTCATATTTCCAAGGGGCCTTAATTCCAGATCCAATTATAATATTAGTAGTATTAGGTGGTGTTCGGTTGCCATGACTAATATCATGAGACTAACCATCTAAGATTAAGTTGTGAGATTATTTTAGTTGGAGGGGGAGGCTATGACTAATTATCATGAGACTATCCATATTAAGTTGAAGGGTTCAATCTTATAAACCAAACATGATACATATTTAATCATGAGATTTAATCTTGTCAACCGAACATCTCCTCTGTATTATTTTACTCCTATACAACCTAAGAGCACACGGATGTCCCATTCGGACATCCACTAGGACTTTCCAAAAATACCTCATGCCACGTCACTAGGACTTCCCATCCCACTGCCACGTCACTAGGACATCCCCTTCACAATCCGCCCTTCCCACTAGGACTTCCCGCAATAAAAAAAATCACAAATTCACAAATAAAGCAATTTACGTTTACGGAAATAAAATTTCAACACGAATACGAACGGGAAAAATTACCAACTCCATTAAAAAAACATACATGATTTGAAAAAAAAATTACATAGTAATAAAATAAAAAAAGTAATAACATCAACGTCAACCCCTCCGCGTCCAAACCTCTTCGATAATATCGTGCTGAAGTCGAACATGGGCATCTATTTGCCGCATGTCGACAAATGCACGCATCCGCTCGACCTCTCCATGAGGTACCCCCATATTCACATTCGCGGTGGCCACGCCGTGACTTGGACCTGCACCCGTATCATCTTCATTGGTCCACTGAGTCAGTTCCGCAGCTTCATTTTCGACAATCATGTTGTGCATTATGATACATGCGTACATGACATCGTCAATGTTGGGAATATACCACTGCCGTGCAGGACCCTTTACTACCGCCCATCGACTCTGGAGCACACCAAATGCCCGCTCCACATCCTTGCGCGCTGCTTCCTGACGGCTCGCAAAGTATGACTTCTTTTGTCCGAGCGGATGCTTGATTGTCTTCACAAAGACGGGCCAGTTTGGGTATATCTCATCCGCTAAATAGTATCCCATATTGTGCTGGTTGCTGTTGGCGACGAAACTGATGGCGGGACCAACGCCATTGCACTGAGCGTTGAACATGGGCGACGACTGGAGAATGTTGATGTCGTTGTTCGACCCGACGACTCCAAAATAAGCATGTCATATCCACAGCCGGTAGTCAGCTACAGCTTCAAGGATCATCGTGGGATGCTTGGCTTTGAAGCCGGTAGTGTACATCCCCTTCCAGGCGGCAGGGCAGTTCTTCCACTTCCAATGCATACAATCTATGTTGCCCAACATCCCAGGGAACCCATGCACCGACCCATGCATATCTATCAGCCTCTGGCAGTCTTCGGGGCTCGAACTCCGAAGATACCGCTCTCACGCCCGCACAAAAATTCTGCAGACACTCGACGGCTGTCGACTCGCAATGTGGAGGTACTCGTCGAACATGTCGGCCGCGCTTCCGTACGCCAGTTGTCTGATTGCGACAGTGCACTTCTGTAAGGGCGTGAGTCCGGGTTTGCCAACTGCATCCTCACTGATCCTAAAATACAGGTATCTTCTCTCTAAAGCACTCACGATATGCATAAACAACGGACGATGCATCCTAAAACGTCGCCGGAATAAGGCATCCCCAAAACGCGGCTGCGGAGCGAAGTAGTCCTGATACAACCGAATATGTGCAGCAATGTGGTCACGAGGTATTGTAGTTCGATGACGGATCGGCCGATGTACCGCCGCCTGCTGCCGCCCTCCTTCTGGTGTAGCAACCTATCTATCGCACCTTCCACAACGACCTCCAATTCATCCTCGCTATCACTGTCACTAGTCATTCTAGATATACTTGAAAATAGAGATGTAGAGAGAGAAAATTGTTAACACAAGTGGTGCGAATGAAATGAAGTTCAACGAGCCGTATATATAGAGTTTAAAAAAAAAATTAAATACCGGACGTCCGACCCACGCCACAATGGCGGAAGTCCGCCCGCCCGTTGCCCCCACGTCCGAGGACGTCCGTATCCAAGTTGAAACGCCACAATGGCGGACGTCCCGGTCGCCCGTCGCGGATGTCCGACCGGACGTCCGCCATTGGAGATGCTCTAATCCTTTACCTAGAAATATTCCTAATTTATTAATTAAAAAATTAGCATTTGTTTTGGGTACAGTTCACCCAAGCGAATCAGCAGAAAAAAGAAAGAACATATGATACCCATAAATAATTTAATTCCGGGAGGGCTGGCCAACGACAGCATACTGATAATCAGCATCGACGTAGAGAACCCAATAATCACCAGTGATGGGAATTATAGGCAGAAAGGGCGGAACGTAGAATTTGACTTTGAGCTTAGCCTCATCGCTGTTGGAATCAGCTTTGTAGGCGGTGCCTTCGATGTAGCCCCTCTTCCCATCCGTCCACGTCTCGTTGAGCACGTGAACCGTGCCGTCTGGGTTGAGAGTGTAGGTGGCGCGTGTGTCGACGCCGCTTTTCGGCTGGAATCTCGACGGGAACGATGCGATCTCGTACCATCTCCCCATGTATTTCTCGATGTCCAGTCCCTTCACTACTTGCATCTCTTTCGTCGCCATTGTTTCTGAGTTTGGAGTGAGTGTGTATTTTGCTTCTGCGTCTAATAATGTCTATGGGTTTTGAGATTTGGGGAAGGAGGAGTATATATTTTGTTGATAGGGTTTTTTGGATGAGGAGGTGGAGGAGCGTTGAGACCCTTATTATGATTATACTCTATGAAGATTCTTGAATAATTGAGAACCTACTCGAATATTTTCCTGAATAATGTGAATTAAATTTCTTTGATTTGAAAGTAATTTGAATTAAAGGAGGAGGAATGTCTTGTGTGGACAAAGCATTGCATTATCATTTCAGAACAAGAATATAGTCCATAAAGTGCTCACCAATTCCGAAAGGGTGTCAACAATTTTTTTTGTCAAAAAAATACTCCTAGTAAAAATTTTCAAATTACACACACGAAAGTTCACATAGTAATCAAAATGACATTACTTTAATACTTTTGACTTGCTATTTCAACAGTAATTTTGTAATCCATTTAAATTACACTCCTTCCCTTCCACTCTAAGACCTAAGTGGACCATTTTCCATTATACTTTTTTTAACTTCATAAGAGTCTTGAGAGAGGATCGGACGCTGTTTGATGTGGGTTTTAACTAAATAGAAATTTATGTATTATACAAAACGCAGAGAAATCACTGGGTTAAACACACAGAATAAACCAGCATTGGAAATAAATCCAAATTTCTACTCTAAACCCTCATCCTTCTCTTCTGACCCTTGAATCAAGAACTGTTTGACATCCCACCATATCGCCGCCGGCCACGGTAGTTGAACTTAGGATCACAAAATCAAGCTAAACAAAGATGAATCACGTAGCAGTGAATCCATTAACTTTCAACATGCACAAGTATTTAGGTGGCACCAATGCACCAGCTTTACTGCACAGATCCACAACAGCAGGGGCATGACCATAATACTTGCGACCCTGATCAACGAGCACACGTGCATCCTGTCAGTGTCTGGACCAAACCACATTAGACGGGACTAAGTCCTCCACAAACGCCCTCTTCCACCAATGAGAACTCCCACATCTGTGCCCCGATGGCCCAACCTGCACTTCCTTACAGAACTTGCACACTCTCACCGGATGACCACGCAGTAACTTGTGGACTCCTGACCGAAGCACCTCCCATGCATTCACGGTTTGACGGGCTATCAGTTCAGGCCATAATCTGGAAATGGTGGAGTAATCAGACTAGATGAAGTAGTACTTGGGTCGCTGACATCCACTCCAACCTGCAGGCAGAGCTCCACAACTGCAGGAATGCATTGATGATCAAATCTTTCATTGACATCCGGGAATATCTTCTGTGGATGGAGAACCTCTACAGGGACTATAACATCGTTTATGCTTGCGTTTACCCATTCGTGAACCTTATTATTTGAACAATGCCGGTAGCCATGACATGTTCGGATCAAATGACCACTTTCGCCTATATAAACTTCCGGGCAATATCTGCCACAAGAAAATATAAGAACGAACAACGAATTATACTGCATTGGAGAAGTAAATTGGTTTTAACACGAAACAATTTCTTCCACCGCTAGTCAATCAATTTCTATGTTCAATACTAAAACAAGCTGAAAAATGTATTCTTGTTCAACAAATAGAAGTTGAGAGCTAAAGCTTCACATGTCAAATTATGCAACCAATCTCCAACAAGTAGAAACACAAACAAACTGAAATCATTGATTCAGAATACAGCTACACGATTGGTTAGAATCCATTGGTTTTAAAATAGGGAGCAACGTGAAATGCTATAAATGCAATTCATCCACAACGTTTCAATACAAGTAACAGAGACAGCAAAATATGGCAGCGGATGCAAGTAAGAGATTTTAGAGCACAACTAAACCGGAAAATACCAACAAGTTCATTTTCAATCAGTTTATCTTAACTGGACAAACAACAATTTAGTCATACTTTACTGTCATCCAACATAATCAATCTAATCTTAATTGTCAATAGAAATATTGAGAGAGATAGCTTACATTTAGCATATTTTATCTATCCAAAACAACCAATTTGATTCATCACTATTAAACCAAAAAATAAGGAGAAAAGAGGCGCAGAAATGTTCCTAATAAAAGAAGAAGATGGTTAATATTAGTATAAGTACTTGCAAGCCCAGACCGGAATGTGGCGAATGAGGATTGATACGCCGTCGTAAAGAGCGTTTCGTGCTCGGAGGACTTCACGCGCCACCGGAAGCGTGGGTTTGAGGGGATCATTCTTGGGTTGCGCGATTCGATTCATTATCAAAGGCCCCAGCTTCTCCAGATTCACGCCCAGACGCGATTTTGAGCTGTAATTTCTAAGCCCTTTTACAAGAATTAGGGCTTTATGTCGCCATACTTTAAGATTGCCGTAGCTCATCTCAATCCCAGAATCACGAATTGGACATACGCTCTCAAACTCGATTCAATTCTTACTAATACAGTAATTCATAGAAAACCACATAGAATACCAGAAGATTTGGGTGTCAAATAGCCCGGCTGATAAGCATATAGTCGTGCTCAAGCCGGGCCAGCCCACCCGAAATAGGTGTGAAACAATGGCCCAAAACGGAGTGCGGTCCATGTTCATACAATGAATATTCTAAAAGACTATATAGTGGAGTATAAAATTTTTGTAATTATTTATTACGTTTGGTTCACGAGATTGAACCACATAATTTAATTCTAGATAAATAATTACTTTCTCCATACCAAAAAATATACACTTTGGATTTGGTACGTATTTTAATATAAAATTAATAAAGTAAGAAAGTGATAGAGTGAAAAAGTAATTAAAGTATTGTTAGTGGAGAGTGAGTCTCACCTCATTAAAGAGAAAAGACTTTCCAAAATTAAAAAGTGCATATTCTCGTGAGACGGATTAAAAAAGAAAGAGTGCATATTCTTATAGGACGGAGGGAGTATATTAAATGGGTTATCCCGTAATAATTAGTCATGAAAACCAAACATAATATTATTATTATAATTTGTGGTTGAGTGATGGGCGAAAAGGAGAAAAATGTTCACATTTTTGGGGATGAATGGTAAAAGAAAATTGTTCATTCTCAGTAAGTAACGAAATAATTGGGTGTGTTTATTCTATTGAAATTGATATCGATGAAATATCACCTAACTATGAGATATTTGATGATGTAATTTTTCATTTAGTATTTTCTTAATAATTATCTTAATGCTGTAATGACCGAATTAGAGCTACACGCATAAAGACTTACAAAAATAACAAGTCTTATAGTCACCCAGCTTAACTATCGAATGTTAGTATTAGGGGTGTGGATTCGGGTTTCGGTTCGGTTTTTCACCCAAATCGAACCGAAACCGAAAAATCGAATTTAGGCTAAAATCAAAACCGAACCGAAACCGAAAACAGACAAAACCTAAAATCGAACTTAAAAAACCGAAAACCCGAAATTTTGTGCAATTTTAAAAAGCCTAAAAACCTAAAATCGAAAATAACACAAAAAATCATAGTAACATAAATAACATCCACCAAAACATAATAAAAAATAAAGTTTCATGATATGTAATTAATTTACAACATATTATAACAAATTAACAATGTAAATCCATTTCCAAGTCTTCAATCTTCTTCGTTCCACGGGATGAGCTTTGGCCATATCTTTTGGCCAAAATTTTTATCATAAGCTTTGAAGCTTTGAATCAACTTTGTAAAATTTGAAATACAAAATAATGCCATAAGTTATGTACAATGAAGCATAGAATATATGAATGTATAAGGAAACTGGAAATGCTACTAACAGTAGATAGGTTGAGAAAATAAGAATAAAAAAAATTGAATCTGGGTCAGCAGATCTGGATGATTAAGGGAGCATCCAATTTTTAAAAATCATAACACTTAATTTGATCTGGCGCGACTTGTGCTTCAGAAGATCTGCACAGCATAACTTATTGAAATCCGTTAAGAGCAAGTAAGTCTCTTCATCTATATGCACAACTTTGAACATAACGCATAGTAGTTCATTATTTGTTTATTTTTAGTACTACAAACAATTACCTATGTGTTATAGTTCTGCGTTCTCCATTAATAACTAATTTTGCATATAATACAATGTGTTACCTATGTATTATAGTTATGCGTTATGCATTTAAAACTAATTTTGCAGTGCTTATGTTGTATATAAGCCTTATTTTTTTTCTCATCAGTGATAACTTAATAAGCGAGAGAGGCTACCGTCTTAAAGCGCTCCAACACTCGTCGACGTCCTACTATTGCCAACACGTACGGTCTTTCCATGGACGCGGTTTAATCTCGACGTTCTATGTTCATGACATGAGATCACTCCGAGTGTTGAGTTTCTACTATTGTTATAGGCCAATATAGTTGATGGGAGTGCAGTATCTAGTGAACTTGAGATACCTGGTTATCACTTACTTGCCGCCATCTATAGGCAGGCTTACCAATCTGGAGACACAGGAGGAGGTGCACCTTCCTCCCGCAGTGATGAAGATGCTCAAGTTGAGATGCATCCACGTCAACACCGAAGCAATATACGACAAACACTGCAGTAGCTCCGAGAGGAACAATATAGAATCCCTGTCGTGTGTACGGATCAGCAGGTTCGAGCACCAAGAGATGCTCAAGAGTTCACCCCATCTCCGCAGACTCAAATGCTGGTACGCATTTCGATCTCCGCTTCCTCGCACACCTCGACTCGCTCACGGTGAGATTCTGGCCTAATATGAAGGAATTTGAGTTCCCCTCCAACATCAGGAAGCTGAGCCTACACGGTTCCAAGTTTTCAAGTGAGAAGATGCCGATAGTTGGAAACTTAAACAGCTAGAAGTTCTCAAATTGCGATCTTGGGCAATGGTGGGCCCAAGCATGGGAGACGAGAGATGGTGAATTCCAGCAACTTAGATTCTTGAAATTGGATAGAATAAGCATCTCTGAATGGAAGGTGAAATCGAGCGAACATTTCCCTAAGCTTCAAAATTTAGTGTTGAGCTATTGCCCCAATCTGGAAGAGATTCCGAGCGAAATCGGAGAAATCGGGCCGCTGGTGACGATTGAGGTGAGAGGGCAGTGCCTGGTCTCACTCGTTGAATCGGCAAGGATAATTCATCAAGAACAACTGGAAATCGGAAATGACGATCTCTGTCTCGTCGTTTCCACTTACTAATTTCCACTTATTTGTTACAAAACAAATAAGTATGCACTTTTATTTCTCCATGTACTGACAGAAAAGAATGTTCATATGAATAAAAGAACTCTTAACTGAAAACATATTTTAGAATGAAATTCAGACAATTAATAATATATGCTTGAATATATGAGTATGAAAATCGCACATGTAAAGGTTATAGACAAATATCATATCACTGCATCTTCACATGCATAAAAATTAAGCCCTTGCACTTGCACCAAAATTAATGCTACGAATCAATAAAAATGCTACAGCCAAATTCTCATACAACTGACAATTCGCGTACTTGTTTCAAGGTTGAGGCGTCCTAATCGTGGAAGAATAGTAATGGTGCTCGAGCTCCTTCAGGCTAGCAGCTGTCTCTTCTCCAATTCTAGTCAATATGCTATTTGTATCTTCCGTCAGCTTATTGAACTCATCAGTTCTTTGGTCTACGTGATCGTTAAGAGACGCAAACCCGGAGAAAACTGCTGTCTGTTTCAGCTCGGACACCAGCTTCAGCAGAGAATCAGCAGCTTGAACCTGACATTTGTGTCCCCAATTAGTCAAGCATAGAGCAAGCGGAAGAGAGAAAAAAGGGTGAGAAATTGATATAACTATTCAATATGGCACTGTATACTTAATGACGTGTTATGGAAGAACTAAAAAATGACCGAATAAATATACTGTAAAGAATATCAGTGCCTGGAAAATCTTGTTCATTTGGGTTTTGGCATGTTGCTACTGCGTATCACAGCACTACAGTTGCAGCATTTCTTAAAAATTTCAGTTCACAAAGAGTCATGGTGCTCGTACCAGTTGGCATGCTCTAGCATTTTAAGTAGAAGAACAATGGAAAGAAGAAATCTACATCACTGAGGTTATAAGGGAAGTGGTTCTAACAATATCTCTTACCATTCTGGCAGCGCGCATCTCCATCATGAAAGATTCTTGGGAGTTTCGCACTGGTGGATCATTGACCTGAAGTGTATGATTTCCATCACATGTGCATTCATCGCAAAAGCTAATTTGTAGCTAAATCAAATTCTCAAATTTCAAATGTATTTGAGCAAGAGGCATGGCAAAATTCTAAAAAGACTTATAAAAGGGGTAAGGTAAAGTAAAGTGTGAAAGAACAAAGTCATGGAGTTAGTGGACCACATAACCTCTTATTAAAGTGTATGTAAGGATCTTAATAATAGTTGCAAAACCATATATCCATTTTCTTTAAACAGAATAAAAGGTTCCTACATCTTTGTATATTTTCTTTCCAGGGCAGGAGTTTAACTTCTCCCAATTTTTTTGTCTATTTACTGGTTCATTACTCATCAACACATTAAACTTGATTTTTTTATTGAAATGGTAAAAAGAAAAATGAATGATTCCCCATAAACTAGATATGTGTTACAGAAGATCTACCAACTGTACCAATCCATTTATTGAAGACATTCCATAGCAAATTGGTTACCTACATTGATAGGAAGAAAACACTAATAGGTGTAAGAACCTGAGCCCTCAAGTAGACCAGCTAAATTGGCAGTGATACACCAGTAAATGATCATACTGTTTATCCAAATATCAAGGCGGTGCATCAAGTTTACCAGACACGATATCTTCAACGTCAATAACAATAATAACAACAATCAACTCTGCAGCGATACACCAGTCAATTATCATTACTGTCCATCTGGTTCATAAAATACTTTAGGGATCATCAGCATTTCGGATGGAAAGCAAATTAATCTAAGTCTAGCATCTAGAATCAAATTTCTGCTCACTGTTTCACTACTTAAATGATCCTGACTCTCTACAAAGGGATATATTGGATACATGAAGCTGCAAAAAGCTTAGAAGGATAAACATACAAAATGAATCTGAATTCGGAGTTGAAATATGTTATTTTCCTATGGCAAAGAAAAAAGCTTACAAACACAGACATATCCATGAGTTATTAGACTAAGCATACCCGAGCTACATTAACCAGGAATCCAAAATTATCGATGAGACCTCCAACATCTGTATCTACCCTTTGCAAAAGGGTTTTCTGCTTCTGCGCCGCTGCAGCTGCGGCAGCAGCAGTCGGCCCAGCAACGCCGCCAGCTCCACCTACCATCCCCCCTCCTCCTTTGTTCATTTTCAACAACTAAAACATGCAATTAATCTGTACAAGCAAACCAGAATCACATCATTGGATGCATAAACGATTCAATAGACAAGTACTAGCCCAACACCCATCAAATTTTTATAGAAGCACAAAAATACAAAACCTGAATATAACACCCTTGCCTGATTAATTTAATAATCGAATAAGTGATATCACACTTTGGTACAAATCTCAAATTAACAGAAAATCCTAGGTTCTTTATCTTTTTAAAAATAAAAATATTTAATTTTCCTTTACTTGGAAAACGGAAAATCTGCTACATAATGTCTATATTTAGACCATAAACCTGTTTCCAAAAGTCTATATATAATTATACAACAAGAACTATTTACAAAATATACATGTTTAGCAAGAGTGTATGAAATAACTGAAACATCCCAATTAATTACAATTCCTATACATGCCACAACTAGCATATTAAAAAAGTACCCAAAACACAAAAGGTTGGCTTGTGACCCAACTTGAGCAGCTGTACAACAAAAAGAGCTAGTCTGATAATAACTCATTTCACAGAACATCGTATCAAATAACAGGAATAAATTCCAACTCTTTTAGTACCATCACATATCCAAAATTCACATAGTTCATGTCATAAGCAGCATATTCAAATCACATATTATATCTCTGATTAGCACACAATATTCTATATGCAATCACGTAGACTTATTCAGGAATTCAAACCTAATGTAGAATATACTACCTCAAGGTCAACTGGTCAAAAAGGCTGACACTGAAATCCCTTTATTCCTGCCCTTCTCCTTGCTCGTGTTACCCCTCACGGCAAGATTACCTTTTCACATATATAAATTCCATGCATCAACACCAACATAAAAGTACTTAAACATAAATCATATTCCCTTTTTGGTTTCTTTTAGCTACTAACATACATAGTTTATTGCAAAATCTTATCCTTGTTCAAAATTCCAAACCAAATTATAACTAAAATGTTATGAACTTGTGGTCTAAACTAACTACCATAATCTAGCATAAAGACTCAATTTCATCCATCAACCTTAGTCCAAACATTTATAATATAATCCCAAATATGCATATCTAACTTATTGTGAACGTCTTTAATAAAAAATATGTAAAAATCCTCAAAATTCTATGTTGTGTATAGGCTGTCCCAAACTTTCCCATGCCAAGAACACACATTTCCGCTTTATTAAGGTGTAAATTATGCTTAAAATAAAATTTTAAAGCCAATCCAAGAAGCATAACAAATTCCCAAACTAAAAAGAAGAATTCTAGGCTTTCCCTACATTCACACATCAAGATAAAATTTCCTTCTAATTCACTTCTCCAACTATATTTAAGAAATGAATTAGCTATTAACAACTTAGTATTCCACTTAATTAGCTTAAATTCTAATTTGGGGAAAAATTACATTAAGAACCCTAGCTTTAACTTGAAGAAGAAATTGGACAAATTAGAGGTGCAAGGGACTTGCTTACACAAAGAGGAGACAAGTCTAGAGTGTGGCCTGGAGTTTCCAGAAGCCGGCGAAGGTGGCGTCGGAATCGGCTGGACAGCCGCTGCACATAGAGACGAAAACGTGCGTGGGTGTGTAGAGAGAATGATGTGTCTAAGACAGAGAGGGAGATGAGGAGGGGCACCACGTTTGACGGAGGGCAGTAGTCGCCGGAGGCTCGGCGACACCGGCGGAGGGATATCTGTGTGCTTGTGTGTGTGTGTGCGCGCTTGTGTGTGTGAGTTAATAGGATTTGCGGATTGGGGGTGGATCCCCTGCTGTGCACACACAAAAAAAAATTTTAATAATAAAAAAAAAAAAAATTTTATTCCCCTGTCTGTGCACAGCACTGCAGGGGATCCAAATCCGGATTTGTGTGAATGCGTAATGCTGTGTCGCTCAAATTCACCTTCTCTTCTCTTTTCTTCATCTTTATTTCATTTTCTATTTTATTTCATTTTCTATTTTAAAAATCCTACACCTACAACTTAGATATTGCATTCAATAAAATTAATATAAACAAATTTTTAAAATTTTTACTTACCCGACACACAAATTTTTAAGCATAAGACTTCTAATTTAATCCTTTAGTGCTATTGCATTTTAATTAATTTAATTTTATAAAAGTTCGGGCCGTTGCACCAAATCTTTACGATGGCATTGGATTTAAGCATTTAATGAATATAATTCTTTTTCTATTGTCGCTTGCTCACGTAACACAGAATTTTACATGTTCGAAGAAACACAAAGTTGAAACCCCGGATACCATTAGGATTCTAAAATATCAGAAGGGATCACCTCATACATTATATAATACATTTTCTAATACACTATAAAAAAATTGACAAGTGGATCTCATTCTATAGAAAAAAAAAGTTATTTTCAATATATTTAATTCACTAATCTTCTTTCCTTTTAAAATTTATCTCCTCGAATTGCTCTATATCAATTTAAAAGTATAAATATTTTTTGTATTGTATCTTGAAAAACACCACAGACATCTCATTTTCTAAAATTCATGAACTAAACGCAAGGTTTTTTTTCTTTATTTACATCTTATTAAATCCATATTCTTTTAAATTCTAAAATACATTATTAAAGAAATTTGTGTAATTGGACTTTTTATATACCCTATCTCCAATAATCGTTTTCTTATTAATATGATTAATGGTTTCAGACGACCTAGCTAGATTTAGTGTTATAATTTAATTATAATTATTTTTACTTAATTCTTTTCTTTTAGGAAGAATGGCCATAATTGGAGATAATCGTTTTCTTATTAATATGATTAATGGTTTCAGACGACCTAGCTAGATTTAGTGTTATAATTTAATTATAATTATTTTTACTTAATTCTTTTCTTTTAGGAAGAATGGCCATAATTAATTATTATAGGTAATTTCACTTATATATAGAATTTTTATATTTATAATTGGATTTTATACTAATACTAGTACTACTATAAGTATCTAAAAGGATATAAAGGTGTGCAAAATACTCAACAATAATATATAATTCAATTATGAAAATAGGAACTCCATTTATAAGTCAAGGATTACGTAAAATAATGAAAAGTAAATTTTCACACTAATTCCTAAATGGTTGAAAACATCAATTAAAAAATATTAATAAGAAAATAATTACTAAAGTTGAATTATAGTACGTACTATATAAAATACTTTAATATGCAAATATATATTTTACAATTGTATAGAATGAAAAGTGTTTAAAAAACGTGAATAAATAAATAAGCAAGTTAATCATAAGTCTTGCATTTAGATCATGAATATTTGCATTTTGGGGTGATTTTTTAAAACTTTCCCCATTCTTTTTTTTTATTAAAATTGAACATAATTAACTGAAATAGTATTAGGATAAAAATACAAAATCCAAGATAGTAAATTTGGCATTATTTATTTTATTCTATTAAATTTGAGCATAATTATCTGAAATTGATTTAACTAAGCGCTTTTTATATTTGGTATAAACTTTTAATTTCTTTACTTGGGTTGGGGAGATTTTGGAAATAACTTTTCGAGATCTAATTGTCAACTTTTTTATAGTGTATTAAGAAATGTATTGTATAATGAATGAGGGGATCCCTTCCGATAAAATATGGGGAAAATGCTAAACTTGTTGTAACTGTTGTGATTGTTTTTTACAGATTTTAATCTTAGGGCAAAAAAATAAATCTGAAAATAATTATAAAAAAAATTCAAACCATTTTTCAATTTATGTGTGTCATTCTTGTGAAGAGGTCGCTAATTTTCTAACATTCCAATTTGATCAAATGTCCCAAAATAGACGATGCTTCTTGCTGCTTTTCCAAATATAAACCTCTGTGGAAACTTATGAGAATTCGATGTGGGAAAAATGGAAGTTATGCCACTCGTGTATTAGGCTCTGAGTTAACTCTTGGCCCATCAAACTTAATTCTAATCCGAAATTTGTATCATGTCCGCATAATTATTGCTCGATTTCAGCCCAACTTATACACGTAAATTCTTTTAAATTCAATATTTTTAAGTATGCATTATACACTAATCTGAGAGCCACCTAATGTTGTGATTGATTCATCTAGTGTATGTGTTTGTAATATACGGTATCTAATTATACATTCAATAAAAAGATATATTATTATCATTATTCATGATAGCGTTTTAGACAACACATTAACATGAAATTAATATCCTCGTTAGTATATAGCATTAATTCTTATAATATCTTAATAAGATCTAGATAATAACTGGTCATATTGTACCTGGTTATTGATGATGAACGAATTTAAATACAGTGGAGTACATGTTTTATCACTTCATGACATTAAATAAATCTTGGTATAGTACTAAGAAGATAATTGATTGTTTGATTATTGTTGAGTTATGAAAAAGCCCACACCTCACAGACAATGCGGCAGCCTCTCGCCTGCGTGGTCGTGCACATACTAAGGAATGGGTGGACACACATAGGAAGGACTAGGGGCTTAAGCCTCTAATAAATATGATTTTTTTTAATATTTTTTTTAATTTATATCAATTTTTTGTAAATACTTATACAAAAGCCCTTATCCATGAGCTAAATTATACATACATGAATATAGTTTAAACAATTCTTTTTATAATCGTCCTTACAAGTGATGATTTATGTGCCCCTGTACTAAAGAAGAAAATTGGTTGTTTGATTATTTTTTGTGGAGATATAATAAATTTTGATAAATGAATATATAAAATTGTTTTATATTGAATATCGTTTTCCTAAACGTTCACAATTAATTGGCCAACAAGTAAACGGGCCGTGAATATACTCTATAAATTTGTTAGGCCCAGTTTGATTTCAAATCGGGCCACCCAACACCAGTTGGTATGAGCTCATTTTAGCACAAAAACAAAACATTCCCGAATTCCCAAACCCCAAACTTGATACTCTGCTCACTCTCTCCTCTCTCACCAACTACAATCCCCACTGAGATTCCGCCGATTGACTTCCTACACCGGCCATGAACAACCTAAACTCACTCTTGAACCAGCAACAAATGTCATCTCTCCACGATGACTCCCAATTCGATCCGCCCCCGTCGCATGACGACTTCCTCCAGCAAGTGCTATCCATGAATTCCCCCGCCCCCGCCTTCCCCTGGGCCGACGACCAGCATCACCAGATCAGCAGCGCTGCCGCTAGAGCGATGATGCTCCAGCAGCAGTTACTCCTCTCCCGCAGCCTCGCCGACGCCAACGATCTCCGCTCCCCCGCGGAAGCTGGCAACGGCTTCTTCCCCCTTCCCCGAGGCGATCGCGACGACGTCGTTGACGGCCCCTCCTTCAAGCCTGATATCGCGGTCGGCTTTCTGTTTTTTTTAATTATCTATGAAATATACACGTCGTTGACAAAACTGATGCTGATTAATTTATTAATTGATGCAGGAAAATGAAGCCTCCATTCAAGCTCTCTTCAATGGCTATACTGGCTCCCTAGGTCAAACAACAAATCAGGATCAGCATTTCACTTACTCTCAGGTTTGGCCTACAATTTCCTTTTGCAGTCTCCTCTTCTCAATAATTATGCAAAATTGGCAACTGATCTAATCCAATCCAATTTTATCATTTTCTCAGATCCTATTTTCCCCCCTCTACTAATATAAATTACTAACGTGGAGTTATTACAGGCTGATAGTTTTGGTGCCTCGGCGTCGGCGGCGGCGCCAAGCCAACCGTCGGCGATTGGGCAGCCTCGGCAGCGGGTGAGGGCCAGGCGAGGGCAGGCCACCGACCCTCACAGTATAGCCGAAAGGGTGAGTGTTTGTTGTAGGTACTTTAAAAAAAAAATCATTTTCCTTTGGATTATTATTATTGTCGTTATTATAATAAAAAATTTATAATTGATGGTGATTATTAGTGAATTAAATTATTAAATGTGTTCTGGTATTTGTTGAGCGAATATTTGGTTTTGATTTTTCCTGCTTTCCGGTGAAACCAAATATGGGCAGTTGAGGAGGGAGCGAATTGCGGAGAGAATGAAGGCTTTACAGGAGCTTGTACCCAATGCTAACCGGGTAATACTTTCAACACGCAATCATTTTTCTTTTTTATTTTGAAACCAAATATTTTCTCGATTTTATTTTTCTTGCACGACTCAGTTTTCGAATTCCATTCATTATAGGGACTTTGATCGAGTAACTAAGATAAATAAATGTAAAAGTAAATAAATATTTTACTCCATATTACTGTATGTGGAAGAAACTTCGTGTGGCGAGCGATAAGCTGACAGCTTTTAACAAGAACCCTTTTTTTAAATTTTCAAAATTCTTTTTCCTCTCGAGAAGACGCTAATCTGGTTAAATCAATCCAGCGGCACGTGCTGTTTTGTGAATGATTAGCATAGAAGTCACATGTGGCACGTGTCGATTGGAGAAAGTGTTTGGCAGAGGAAATCATTATCAGCTGATGCTGACTCAGGGAGAGTTGTTAATAATTAATCACTTTAATAATGATGGGGCTTATGATTTAATAAGCCTCGGGATGTGGGAGGAAGGAATTATTAATTGGATAAAAAATTCTTTGGAGTATTGGGTAGGAAGATTTTTGAATAATTTATGAGATGATAATCTTTGGTACACTGAAAGATTAGCTTTATTAATTTTACATTATTGGTTGACAGACGGACAAAGCCTCCATGTTGGATGAGATCATCGACTATGTCAAATTTCTACGCCTCCAAGTCAAAGTACCTCTTCTCTCTCTCTCAATCTACAAATTACTTTTTTTATTAAGAGTATTTTATTATAATTAATATAGATGTATTTAACCAAATGTTATTACGTGTAGGTACTGAGTACGAGCAGATTAGGCGGGGTTGGAGCTGTCGCCCCATTAATTGGTGATGCATCCTCTCAGGTAATGTAAAATACTTGCATTTATTTTGCCTATACAAATTAGAGATAAACATGAATTAATTGAAATGAAAAAGTGATTAGGCAATGAATGGTCTTATTCTGGAGAATATGGGGAAAGGGCTATTTAATAAAAGTAGGAGTATATACTTATTTAAATAGATATGTCGTCATATAGGCTAAAAGTTTTATCATGAGTTGGACGAATTAAATGAAATTGCGTTATTGTAATTAATAACTATGACAAGAAAAGAAGTTGCGTGTCTTAGGCTACAAGTTGTAATCTTTTGAAAAATGGAAAAGAGCATTATAAAAAGCAAAAAAAAGCAGATGTAGCCATAGAAAATCTGAAAATCCTCATCTTCCAAAATTATGAAGTGAAAACCCCACGTGTTAAGAAAAAATTCCGCACACAATCTCATTAATAAAATGATTAGTACTTTTATGTTTAAATTGTAGTATTTGTCCGCTGTATTCTTACACTTGATTAGTTGAACAAAAGGAGAACTTTTGATGAAGTTTTTCACTCCTTTTGTTGTAAATTATGACAAGCTTAGTATAAAATCATTACATTTCCTAAAAGCTAGTACTAGGTTTTATAATTCACAGAAATTACTTTTATTACTTTCTACCTATATTTTAGTTTAGATGTAACAGACATTTATAAGGTCAATTAAGACTAGTGAGTGTTACTTTGGAGGTGTTTCCATACTTTCTCTTGCATATTCATCTTATTTACTAATTTACCTTTCAAAAAATATGTATTGATAAAGAAACCCAACCCCACGAGTGGTTGTTGTCCGTACGTATTAAAATTAATTTCAATTATCTCCATTTCCATCTTGAACCAGAAAACAACAAAACCAAAAGGTATCACGCGTGCCACTTTTCAGATACCACCTCATATTCTCACCCCTCCTTTAAACTCCTTTTTTATTCATACCAAAACCCCTTTCTCCCCACTTTGGAGTGACAAATCTGACCCCATTTTATCTTCAAATATTACTCCCTATTTTTGCTCACTCAAGTATTTAAATCCTGAATTTGCACGAAACCTCATATGAATTCCACCAAATATTAGAGCATCCACGTTCGTGCTCTTGCCAACGAGCACGGATATGGGCTCGGGCCCAATTTTTCTGCCTGCTCTTAGGCAAGAGCATAACACCCACATCCGTGCTCTTCCGCAAGGACGAGCACAAGAGTCCCACCATTCCATTATTCAATTTAAATAAAAACATTTCCACAAAATTAATATACATTAAAATACCTTGAATAATATTATAAAATACATTAAAAATTAAAAATTACATAATTAAAATCATAAAAATTAAAAATTACATAATTAAACTCCTAATCAATAAAAAATACATAATTCAACTTCTAAAATAAAAAAAATCACTACTCGTGGCCGAATTTCGCCCAAATGTGTTTGATTAGGTCTTCTTGTAGCTCAACGTGGGTTCGGGTATCGCGCATTGTGTGCCTTATTTCGTTCATCTCACCCACCGTCGTATGCACACCTCGGCGTGGGGGAGACCTCGCGCTTGAGCTTCCTGCTTCATCCTCGTCGTAAAAGCTAGCCGCCCTCGGTCCTTCGTCGGTTATAATCATGTTGTGTAGTAAAATACACGTGTACATGATGTCGGTGATATTTTTCACGTACCACAGCCGAGACGGAGCCTTCATAATGTTGAATCGGGCTTGAAGGACCCCAAAGGCTCTTTCGACGTCTTTCCGCGCGGACTCTTGACGCTGCGCAAAAAGAACCCGTCTCGGGTCTTGCGGGTTGCTGAACGTCTTCACGAAAGTCGACCACCTTGGGTAGATAACATCGGCGAGATAGTAACCCATGTGGTATACATTTCCGTTGACGGTGAAGTCGATCGCCGGTGCTACACCATTCAACACATCATTGAAGAGGGGTGAAGAATAGAGCACGTTCAAGTCGTTGCTGGATCCGGCAACACCGAAATATGCATGCCAAATCCATAGGCGGTAGTCGGCGACCGCTTCAAGGATAAGTGTTGGGCCGCCGCCTTTGTGGCCGTTTAAGTGTTACCCCCTCCAAGCAGTCGGACAATTCTTCCACCTCCAATGCATGCAGTCAATGCTGCCAAGCATACCCGGAAAGCCATGGACTGTTTCGTGAAGACGAAGCAACCGTTGGCAATCATCGGTGGTGGGTGCCCGAAGGAATTCATCATCGAAAGTTGAACGAACGCCCTCGCAAAAATTTTTAAGACAAATGATTCCAGTGGACTCACCGACATGTAAATACTCGTCGAAGAGGTCGGCCATTTGCCCAGTAACGAGTTGTCGGATGGCACACGTACACTTCTGCAACGCCGAAAGACTTTGCCGACCGGCTGCATTTGGACCTATTTGGAAGTATTCAACACGGGCGGGCAATGAGTTGACAATACGCATAAACAAGCGCTTTGACATGCAAAAACGACGCCTAAAGTAATCTTCCGTAAACCGCGGCTGGTCGGAAAAATGGTCGGCAACGAGCCTTTCAAGGGCTCCCTCTCGGTCACGATGAATGTAGCGGCGAGTTGATCTAGTTGGTTGAGGAGGAGGAGCGGGGTATTCGCTGCGACACATGCTTCATAAGCGGCACGATGTTGTTCGTAGTATTCTTGTTCTTCGAGCTCCGCTTCTGCAATGAGATGGGTGAAATCCATTTGAGGTTTTGAGTGAGAGATGAAGGTGTAGATAAGTTGTATGAAAAATATGAATGAGAGATGATTTGATGTGAAAAATGGATGATGAATGTATGTATTTATAGATATTTTGGGAAAAAAAGTAAAAAAATACAGAAAAACGGGCAAAAAACCGCCATTTTTTTGGGATTGTGATTTTTTTTTTTTGGTATTATTTTCGATTTAAAAAAAAATTCCAACGGATAAGCCGTTGGCCAATCAGAACGCGCCACATCGCCTGCTAGTTGGCACGGACGGACGGGTCCGTGCTCGCCTCCGTCCGTGATCGCCGATGTGGATGCTCTTAGGTCCACTTGTTAAACATCCTAATTTTATTTTCTTTAATTTTTACAATGAATCTAACACTCAGAATCATTACCCCATCAACAGGCTTGTGTATCATACTATTTAACCTACATATCTCAATAAGCATAGGAGTAATAGATATTAAAGTAGTTGCCTAGAAATATGGACACGCTAAAAGTTGGGTGGTGATGAGTGCAGGGAAAGAAGGATAACGGAGGCGACATGGCAGAAAAGGAAGGAATGGCGACGGCAGAGCAGAAGGTGGCGAAGCTTCTAGAGGAGGACATGGGTTCTGCCATGCAGTATCTTCAAGGAAAGGGTCTTTGCCTCATGCCCATTTCTCTTGCCACCTCCATTTCCTCCTCTACTTAACACGGTGAGGCAAGGCCACAGACTCTAAACCATTCCGCCCTCATTTCTGGACGAGAACTTGCCTCAAATATGCTACTTTCCTTCACTTTCCTGCACTTTTGTTTCGCCACTGCTATCGTATTTTTATTTCTTCTATTACTTCCCTTTGAAGCCTAACTTCATTAAAGATTAGTTAGTATATGTTTTGGGTTGGACTAAATTTCAAAATATGCTAACGAACCGTGACATTTTAACTCAAATATAATTTCTTTAATATATGTAATTGTTTGAAGTTAATATATATATCCTTCTTTGAATTAGCTAAATCGAGTGTAATTCACACTACAGAGTGTGATGGGCCATTTTCATAGACGGAACATGGTGGCAGCCCACATTATATAAAAATCTATCGATGTCGTACTCATCCAAATATATGCCTTTTTAAATCTTTTTTGGAGTATTATTTATGTCTTTCAATCTCATTGACTTTTCTAATTCCTAGTAACAATTTTTGGTTTATTTTTTGGCTAATAATTCCATCTTGTGTAACTCACATGATCACGTCGACTATAAAAAATTATCAGACCGCACTAGAACGAAATTAAATCCCACTTTTTCTGTGTTTTATCTATGCTTCACCATCTTGTATTTTGTTTAAAAATATTTCTAACTTCAAATACATCTAGTTTTCAGCATTTTATATAAAAATGTTTGGATACACAATTCAATGACTGAAATCTGATTTATGAGTATGAGGTGAACTTTTAATTAGTAAAAAGTGACTAATAGTGCTACATGTCTCCATTTTTAGCGTAATCCAGAAAACGCCCCTAATTTTAGCACTCTCGTAAAAAATAACCAACTTTTATGTATTTAATTTAATAGAGTATACTGTAAAAATCACCAACTTTCAAACTTCCTCATAAAACGTCTCTCTATAAAAATTCTGGTGATACATGGTGGATTCCGTCGTGCGGCCCAGTTGGCCCGAGAGTCGAGACCACATTTGCCTCGTTACATTCCAATCGATTTTAAGTAGGTGTCGCATTGTTTAAAATCATATTAGTATAGTATAGTATAGTATTCCATACAATGCATGGCTTAAATAACTTTTCAGAAAATTAATTGAAAATTTGAAACATGAGTATATAATAAGATACACTATTCTTTCTAATTCATATTCATTTTTAGGACATCTTAAGGTGGATGGTCCATTTCCTTTTTTGGCATTCTTTCTCTTACTTATTTTCTCTATAATTTATTATTTCTCAAAGTTTATTCTCTTCACTCCAATAATAAAATCTCATACCAAAAAAAGAAATGTATCACTTAGTCAAAGACAGAAAAATACAAAGAAAAACAATCACACTTTAACATACTATAATGTTTAAAAAATATAACGTAATAATAGTAAAACAATAGATTGTAAAATTTAGATAAATTATTATATAGTACAACATTAGTAAGTAGTAGAATCTCCAATGCTATTATTACTTCTTCATTATAACTAAAACTTCCAATCACTCACGGCCAGATGCTCTTGATAACAAAATGGAGTACAATCGTCCATAAAAAAACTCACTCCACCCATCAAATGGTGTCTACATTTGCCATTTCAGGCCATCCATAAAATATTATACATTCTGTTTATTTCCATTACGGACTTAACTCGAACTTGATTCATTTGGGCCCAACTCGAACATGGGTCATCCAAGACCTGCCCAATTCACTTCAGCTTTGATACCATTTGTTAGATTGTTTTTGGATCTCTCCAAAAGACCTCACACTAATTAAAATTGAGCAATACTTATGTATAGCTTTCCACTTTCTTCAATCATCATATGTAGGATGAGTGACATTATTGTTAATTTCATAAAAATTGTCATAAATCAATTACTCTAAGCATATACTCCCTCCATCCATGAAATATTGTCTAAGTTTGACTTGGTACAGGCTTTAAGAAATATGAAGAAAAGTGAGTTGAAAAAGTTAGTGCAATGAGGATCTCACATTTATATATTAGTTTTGTAATAGAATGTGAGTGTAAAGAGTTGGTGGAAAGTGGAGTCCATTTACCAAAAATAGAAAAAAATAAAGTGGACAACTTTTCACGGACGGACCAAAATGGCAAAACTGGACAACATTTCATGGACGGGGGTATCTCAGACTTCACCAATAAAATATAGGCAATTTTGTATATATCCATTACAATGCACTTATTAGAGTTCAACAATTTCCAAACAAGTATATTACTATCTCCCTAAAAATTTGTTACTTATTTCTATTTTTGTTTGTTACTAAAAATTTGTCACCTTTTACTTTTACTATTTTTTATAGTGGACCATACATTCCACTAGCTCATTCTCACTCAAATTTTATTACTCCCAGGGGCGGACGCAGAAATGAACATTAATAAGGGCTATATTTTCAAAATATAGTTTAAAAATATTTTTTAGGTAATTTATATGATTAATAAGGGCTTTAATATAAATATAGGTATACAATAGGAACAAATTATAAAAATTTATAAAAGAAAAATGTTAAAAAAAATTCATTAAGGGCTAAAGCCCCACCCTTTCTCCTTGTGGGTCCGCCCATGATTACTCCCCCCATCCCTGAAAGTTTCCAATTTTTCTATTTCCGTCCTTCCACAAAATTTGTCTCATTTCACTTTTTACCATTTTGGCAGTGGACCTCATATTCGACTAACTCATTCCTACTCACATTTTATTATAAAACAAATACTATAAAAGTAAGACCATGTTCCACCAACTTTTCCAACCCACTTTTCATTACATTTCTTAAAACCCGTGCCGGGTCAAAGTGAGACAATATTTGGGGGACTGAAGGAGTATAAAAGTAGGGCCGATATTCCACTAACTTTTACTCCATATACTAGTGGACCCTACATTCCCCTAATATACGCCCTTCGTCCAAAAAAATAGTCTCAGACGTCACGAGTTTTAATAAGAAATTGATAAAGTAAGTGAGATGAGGAGAAAAAAATGATTAAGTAAGAGAGATAGGGAGAAAAAGTAGGTAAAGTATAAGAGAGGAGAAAACGTGAGAAAAGTATGAGAACTTTTCATTTTAAGAAATGAGACTATTTTTGTGGAAATCTCAAAATGAAAAAATAAGACTATTTTTTGTGGACGGGAAGAATATAAACGTAGGACTCACATTTCATTAACTTTTTCAACTCATTTTCTATTAAGAAATCCATGCAGGATCAAATGACGACAAATTATTAGAGGCCGATAATAATAATCGAAATTTAGCTAAGACGGAGCTCAACATACATGTAGTAGCAGTAGTTGAAATAGCAATCCCGAGAGAAAATGTATATTTTCTGATTAGAGTGTGTCAGAATTGTCCTTAAGACCAAGTTTATCGGTAATATGAGACCGACCGCCAGGTCATTTCATAATTTAAAAAAAAATATTGAAGTTGGTCTCTCTCTCTTCGAACGCAGGTCGGATGGCGTGCTACCACCGACCCCTTGGTCTCTCCCAATCCTTTGATGTTTACTCCAATGAGATTGTGCCTCCCATTAGTTGATATTTTTTTGATAAAAATTACATATTTTTAATATATTATATTAAAAATTATAAAAATTATACAAAAAATTTATAATTTTTCATCTTTTATAAATAGAGACCACATTTGCTATAGTTTTGCATACAAAAAAATCTCATCTTTTCTCCTCATATAATACTTTCTTTGGTACAATTTCTTATTTTGTGGTCCCCTTTATTGTTTGTTTTTATAATTTTTAGTTTGTTATTCATTGTGTTTTTTTATATATTTTACGGTGTAATAATAAATATTTCTTGTAATAATAATATTGTTGAAAAATAATATAATAAAATATATAATAGTGTGATTGGGTGGTCATTGATAAATTATGAAAAAAATGTGTGGTTGGATTAGATGAATATTAATGATATGGAAGATGACGTGAAGAAGATAGAAATTAATTAAAAATAAAAAAAATGGATGGTTGGATTGGGTTGGCTGATTGGTGATAAACATAGTTTAATACTTTTGGTGCGCTACAGTTGATGGACCTGAAAATATTGACGCGCAACTACAAAAACAATCAAGTGGTGGGGATGCAAAGTCACATGCCCTCGTCACTCTCTCACCCACATATCGCCTCAAACTCATCGACCATAAATATGCTAACAGCTCTCAATTTGCAGAGCATGCAAAGACAAAACGAGAGAGAGAGAGAGATAGAGAAGAGATCTATTGTGATGATAGCCGTAAATATGCAAAAAGATTACTTTGCTGAAAAGTCGAAAGTACATTGTGTATGATTGTTGACTATCCAATCACCTCCGCCCTCCACAAAACCCTAATAATAATTGTTTCCGACATTACATTATTGTTTTTCTCAGATCTAAAGCCATTGATTCAGCTCGTGAGTTCAAAATTGGTGTGTGTGGTGCAGTGAGGAGATGAGGAAGGAGATTACAGAGTCATGACAGAAGAGAGTGAGCACACGCAGGCATTTCTATAATCAGTATATATATTTGTTTAGACGTGTGCTCACTTCTCTATCTGTCATATAACTTTCCACTCCCACCTTTTTCCATTATTACAACTCTCACTGCACCACCTATTTCAAGATTGCTCTGTGTGTGTGTGTGTGTGTGTGTGTGTGTGTGTTTATTCATTAATTGAAGAGATGATTATTAAGGGAAATAGGCACAACATCGAGTGTCACACGCCTCAGTCTGCAAAACACACCTACACATAGTGAGATTTTTCTGTTTTTTTCAGTTGTTTTTAGAAGAACATTTTCGCGAAATGAATATGAATGTTTGAATCTTGAAACCCTCTTAGCTCTATCTCATGTAAATTGTCTTTTCAAGTTATCTTTTTAACAATTTTTTGTATAATTAATTCATGTGGAAGCAAATTTCATTGATCTAGTTATGACTTGGATTACAAATTGAAAATAAAAGTTTGAATCTTGATGAAGCCCTCTTAATTAGGTCTATATCTAATGTATACCGTTTCTTCAAATTATCTTTTTCACAGTTGTTTGGTTCTCTCTTTTATTGGAGGAAATTTCTTATCATATGTATCTGATCATGAAAATAAATTGTAAATCTTGAAACCCTTTTTAGCTCCCTCTATGTATATGTTTCTTCAAATTATCTTTTTTTGACAATTTTTTCTTTGTATTTTTATGTGGAAGAAAATGAAATTAAAGCCTTAATTTTTATTTTTGTTTTTATTGGGGAAGTCTTGAAGCTTAATACAAGTAGAACTAGTAACTATTGTAGGATAGAGGTTATGCAGTGATTAGATTGCTACTCCTTTCATTTGAAAAAAATTATACTCAGAGGCGTGACTTTTGATGTTGTCATTGTTGGAGTTGAAGATTTGGTAAGGTACGCCTGGCCACTGTTCTGAAATAACGGCAAAGTGTTTTGTTGGTTGCATTTGAGCCATACTCATTTTCCTCAATAAAATACTATTATCAACAAAAAAAAATAAACATTTATACCATACCCAAGTTCAAATTAATTCTTGAAAGCAAAATCTGGATTTTTTTCGCTTTTAGATTTAAAAAAATGATTCTTTTGTATCTTTGCCTCTACAAAAAATATGGGATTTGTGATTCCATTACCATATTTTATGTGATTTGTTCGTTCCAACCAAATTGGTTTTCTGGGTTTGTTTCTCTCTTGAAATTGGTTATGGTAACCTCTTTTTCCCTATGAAGCTTGGGTGCAGCTCAGAAAAATAAAAGGTGTTTTTTAGTACTCCATCTCATATGTGAAGCTGATGCGCATAGAATTATGGGTGTCATCGAGAATGAAAATTTTTCTTATACAGGTTAGGAATATTGGATCTTTTCATTATATTCTGTTTATTTATTTTGTTTCCTTTCTGGAAGGATCCCCACTAAGACATTTGGTTAATTCCGTTTCTATATTTTTTACTTACTTTCTTGCAATCAATTTTCTTGGACAGCCCTTGCTACTTGTTGCTGGAGGCTGAAACTTGATT
This sequence comes from Salvia splendens, assembly GCF_004379255.2. Classification (NCBI taxonomy): domain Eukaryota; kingdom Viridiplantae; phylum Streptophyta; class Magnoliopsida; order Lamiales; family Lamiaceae; genus Salvia; species Salvia splendens. The sequence goes on from NC_056040.1 coordinate 10,974,896, forward strand.
TCCCAGATATTCTCTTTTCATGTTAATTTTATTACTATTTGTCACAGAACATTCGAGATTTGTAGGAAGCAAGTGATGCTGCTGAAAAAGAAACTCCCGAAAGTTAATTGCTTAGTTAGTGTTTGTTTTATGTAAACTAGCTAATCTGATTTTAAAGCTCTACTTTGGGTGTGTTACTGATTTTTTTTGTGTTACTGAACTTGTCTTTTTGGCTTTATTATTCTGGTATTTGGTGCATGTTCTTTCATGATAGATTTGGAACACAATTATGTTTGTTGTAGATATATTTAATCGTTATACTCCATAAAGATATCTAGCTATGTATAGGTTGAATTGTGGTTCAGAACCTATGAAGAGAAACTGCTGATGGATAATGTTTCTTATGGATATTCAAATTTTATAGACTTTTAGGATGCATTGATCAATTTTTGTGTTGCTAGTAAGTTCCCTTATGAATTGAAAAAAAAAAGATTACCTAATGTTGGCATTTGTTCTAACTGGAACGTCCTTGATAAAGGCTTCCATGAATATGTGTATATGTGGAGGATACCTAAAGATATACTGTGTCATAAATCAAATCTTGATGGCCATAGTTTATTACAACATCTTGCTTTTTTTCAGCATCTAATTTTGTTGATGTTTTCACAGCCGTATTATATAACATATGAAGATTTTTTTGCGTTAAGAGTGAATCACATTATCCCAATCAAATGGAGTAGTTCAATTCTTGGTCTTCTCATTAATCCACCAGCTATCAGTTTTCATCGATATGCATCTCTTATATAAGAAGAGAACGTATCAACTGAATAAGCGAGTATGTAACAATTATACATGGCACTCATATTTACTAACTTTGGAAACTTGGTGTGTACACTGGCTCACTTAACTTTTAAGTATTGTTATTCTTCTTCTTCTTTCTCTTTGAATGAGCTAGTGTTAAGAAGGTAATACAATCTCTTAACTTGTGTGTCGCTTATCTTATCATTTGATATATGGAATTATGGATGCATCATGCATCTAAGGAAAAGATTGAAGTATAAATTTTCTTCTAAGGTTGTTAGGCTTATTTTTGTTGCAGTCTCGGGCAGATCACACTGAGTTATTTTGTGTTTCTTTTGTTCTTTACGGAGTTAGGGAAGGGCGTGGAGTTGGAGTTGACGGGACTTGTTGTGCGGGGTGATTTTATTGTTTTTGTTGGAAGTATGATTCTAGGAAAATCTCTTGCTTGGGAAAAATAAAGCATTCTAGCATCTTGTGTTTCCTTAAGTATCTTTGAACTGCATAGAACCCAAATTCAATATGCTAATAATTGACAGTTGTTTTGAACCTGAACTTGTTTTCGTATCTTCCCTTTTTTATCAATCCTCTCTGAACTATATATGTTTGAATTCAAAAACCCATATTCGTTTAGTATTTTTTAGGAGACGTTCAACGGTCCACTAAGACCACGCTCTATGTTAAGAGACCTAGCTAGTCGGCATACATTTTGGATGGACTAATATTTTAGGTCACCGATATCCAAGCCAGACATGATTTTGGGTTTCGTTTAGTGGGAGGCCCTCATCATCTTTGCTCTCCTTTACATATAAGGATAACACTATTACTAGTACATAATCTGATTTCCTTTTCTTTAATTTCGTCAAGTTAACAAAATAATGGAACAAAATATTCTCCATTAAGAAATATGCTGCATTTTGATGTCTCACTTTTTACTTCCATACTTGATCTCTCAATTTGTTTACATTTAATTATCTAATTTGAGTTAATTCTTCTCTCTCCTCTACATAGGTTTCTCATGCTTGGCTTATTTAGTGGATCCATTTTTTAAAAAATGGATTGATTCCTTGTACAATGCACAAATACTGTTATATATATGAGAGAAAAATTGAGTTTGATTGACTGTCTGCCTTTTATGTTATGATCATCTGATTGATTCTAATATGAAGTTTAGTGTGATGCTTGACTGAATAGATTATCATGGAAGAATCAAGTGGTAATACCAAAAATCTGTTTGGTGAAATCTCTGATTCCAACAGCAGCAGTGTAATCGGTGTGACATCCTTGCACGACCCAAGGGCCTCTAGCTAGGTTGAGGTTTCTCTTCGAGAAGAAGCTCACGCCTAGAGACGCTGGCAAGCTCAATTGGCTTGTCATTCCCAAGAAGTTTGCTGTCCTAAAATCCTTCCCTGTCAGGTAGGGAAAGAGGTACATAGCGTTGTTCATGATATCGAGCTTCTGTTCTTAGATCGTTCTATGCAATCTTGGAAGATTCGATATTGTTATTGGAAGATAGCCAAAGCTTTGTGTTAACTAAGGGTTAATTGGAACAGGTTTGCGATCAAGGGATAGGATTATTTTATCTTCTTACAACAGGCCCCGGGCGAGGTGGGCTCGGCGTTGATGGAGATGAAGGCAGTAGATGTCATTGAGAGAATGGATACTGGCAATGTACAAGTGAAGGAATATATTGTACTTTCTCTTTGGTGTAAACTATTCGGCGCGTCGGAATTGTGTTGGTTAAGTTGCCTTTTTCATTCTTATTATTTTCCTAATTTCAATTATGCAGCATGCGTTATATATTTTGATTTGGAAGAAAGGCTTAATTGTAAGACTCCATTCGTCAACGAAAAGTTTAATTATGAAAACAATTGTTCAACGTTGTTTTCATCGCATGATCTGAATTGACAAAAAGTCAAATATTTTCTACTATGAGTCACAGTTCCAACATTTTACTATTAGCTAGAAACACACTCGTTAATAATTTCATAAAACTTTCCATACACAGATACTGCATACGTTTCTTATATTTTTGCATATGATCTTTAATTTTCTTCTTCTTTTGAAGGTACTACCTAACATATTTTTTAATGCAATTAAGAATGTTAATTTGTGTCTTGTAAATAAAAAATGTCTTTATTGTTAATATCTCAACTAAAATTAGAGAATACAAATAGAAGCTTCTTAAAAAGTAAAAGATTGATTATTTTTCAAAAAGTTTCAAAGCAAATCTATTTTTTTTTATCATTCAAAGATAGGTTTTTTTTATAGTGAGGGAAACAAACTTGTAATTTATTCAAACTCCTCGACCAAGGAGGAAACCCTAAAGTTGAAGACAACTCAAAGATACAAGAAGTCGAGAATTAGCAAGCTCATGAGATCATATGGAAAATTACCGAATAAAAAATCCAAAAAATTAATTCCATCACTTCGTCAATTCATGCAGTGAATATTCTAGTTTAGCTGAGATGGGACAAAGTAGCGCCCAATTGGTATTTAACCACTATGATCATTTAAAGTTTACATATTTTAAACAATAAAATAATCAATTTGCATTTTAAGTATATCTTCGTGATCATCAATATATTCGTGTGGTACGTTCAAGGTTAGTTTACACTTTACATAGTCAAGTCATAATCAATTTGCGAAATCGATGATGTCGACGGCCTAATTTGTGTGATTAGGTAAACTCCTGCATCATACTAGTATCATGTAGTGAATATTCTGGTTTTTTGAAGTAAATCAAAATTCAGTGACGAATTGCAAAGATAATTCAGTTACTTGAATCATAAATATTTTACAAGAATGTAAATAACCATATATTGTTTACACTTGATTTTTAAGTGAAGGGTCTTTTTGAACCCTATGGAACGAAATTTTTACATTTTACACTAAAGTTTATGAAAAGAAGTTATTAGTATATCTAATTAGTAGAATAAAATGTAAAGATAGAATTGTTAATAATTGCTACCACTTATACATATTGGAAGTCCATAAATTTGTGGCCTGCGCACAAGTACACACATAACTGTTGTTTACAAAATACATCACTCTTAGCATGATTTTACTTCACTCTTGTTTACAAAACACATCACTCTTAGCATGATCTAACTTCACTCTTGTTTACAAAATACATCACTCTTAGCATGATTTTACTTCACTCTTATTTACAAAACACATCACTCTTAGCATGATCTAACTTCACTCTTGTTTACAAAATACATCACTCTTAGCATTATATTACTTCACCGTTGTTTACAAAACAAATAACTCTTAGCATTATGTTACTTCACTGTTGTTTATAAAACACATCACTCTTAGCATTATGTTACTTCACTGTTGTTTACAAAACACATCACTCTTAGCATGATCTTACTTCACTGTTGTTTACAAAACACATCACTCTTAGCATGATCTTACTTCACTGTTGTTTATAAAACACATCACTCTTAGCATTATGTTACTTCACTGTTGTTTACAAAACACATCACTCTTAGCATTATGTTACTACAACAAACAGCATCACACAAGAGACGAAGAAAAAAGCAACAAGGATCGCCAAATTTCTCTGCATAAATAACTTCAAATGAGCAATAGCTTATCATCTGCTTAAAATCCAGCTGGTCAATTGATCAAACACCTTCTAGCATCAACATTTACAAATCAAATAAATAATTAAGAATGAAAATTTAGCCGAATTAGAAGAGGATGAACTTCAATTACTATTATTACAAGAATTTCCGTAGCTCAATTTCGCCATATTTATAGCTGAAACCGATCGCCGCCTTTGCTCGGGCAAATTCTAGCTTTGATGAACAGAGCTCTGAATTCTTCAATAATTCTTGAATTCTTATACAACATTAAGCAACCTAAGAGTAATTAAACTCAATTTCGAGCCGGAATTCCCATACCGGATAATGATTCCGGCGAGCAGCGACTTGTCGATCACCGTCTTCAGCTTCACATTCTTCGCCCCGGTCAGCTTCTGCACGCGCTTCGCAATCTCTGCCAGATGCTGCGGCTCCAGCTCCACCACCGACGCCACTGTCGCCACCTCCGTCTCCGACAGCCGGTTCGCGATCAGCTCAAACTCTGCCGCGATCTCCTTGATCAGATCCACTCGCTTCATGTCCGTGAAGTTAACATTCAAATGAAGTAAAAATTTACATAATCTAATTTTTCTGTGCATTGATCATTATACCCCACCTTGTTATTGTGAAGTAAATTTGTGATAGAGAGAGCTAATTTCTCCTTTAAATTTGAAAATTACATGTATTAATACTAGCCCTTGCTTTTCTTGATCTTGTGGCTATAATTTGTTCTCTAGTTATGTGGTTAATGGACTATTGCCCTAGATCACTACTATATATATATATATGTTGGGGAGTGATCAATTGCTAACTCATCATTTAATTGCTAACTACAACTAATTTAAGACCTTAGGATTTTAGAAAACTTGTGCTCTACAATTTGCCACGTGTAATTTTTGTTTTTATTAATTAAATTGAAAAAGATAAAAAAACTACTAAATTAGGGTTTTTGATGAAAATGTCAATATATTGTTACGAAAGTATCAACACAATGCTTTGAGAATGTTAACACATTGCTTATATTGACATTCTACATGTATTATATTGATATATTTTATATATCATGTTGACATTTGTTGTTGTACGAAAAAATTGAAAATTTTTGATTTTTTTTTCAAATTTTGACATCGGGACATATGCAAGTGAGATCTCGTTAGAATACTTATGAAATTATCTTTAATTTGATATATGTTGTGTGAAAAAATAATTTAAATCGAGAAAGTTATATGCATTTTAAAGTTATTAGATATTTTTCAAAAGTTAGTTACAACTAATTTGTTGTAAATTGACCTTAATACCCTTATTGACGTTTTTTGTTGATCGTATTGACATTCCGGGGCTAATGATCTAAGCCATTAATTTGAATATCTAATGGCTATTATTTAGTTGTAGTTAGCAATTAAGTATTGAGTTAGCAATATAACACTCCCCTATATATGTTATATTTATACTACTCCCTCCGTCCCGGCTAAGATGACACATTTATTGACCGGCACGAGATTTTAGGAGTTATTGGTTAAAGTGTTTAATTGGAAAGAAAAAAGCACTACGAAAAACTCGCTAATTAGTGACGGATAATTCCGTCACTAATTAGCAAAATTTAGGCACTTAATATGATTAGTGGCAGAATAGGTATTGACAGCTGCGTCATTAAAAAACTTGTCATTATAAAACTTTAGTGACGGATTTGTAAGTCACTAAAGTTACTAATCCAGTCAATGACGGTAAACATAAATGGTAAGTTAGTATTAGTGACGGAAAAATCTATCACTAAATAGTGACTGTTGGTTTTCAGTCATTTTATCTGTCATAATCGACCATAGAAAAATATACATAGTATTGTTTGCATTACATAAGGTTACCACTGCTATATCATTTGTAGAACCTATAACCGTAGAAGTTGAACCAAGGATACTCCATTGAATGACATTTAATGCACCAATTCAAGAGGATAAAATTTTATAGTACTCCTTACTTAGTAATTAAATTTAAATATAGTTTTCCCATAAGCAAATGATTTAAATATGTTGATAAGGGTGCATATTTAACCTTAGGGGTACATGATTTTAATAGTAAGATATTTTGAATTATAAGATGCATAACTTTAGCAAACTATAAAACACTAAGTATGAGAAAGAATCTTTGGACAACATTAATATTATCTTGTTAAAAGAACTGAAGTGCTACAAAAAGCCACATAAGATTACAACTACTCAAAACAAAACTTCTAATGAACAAAGATTGCATAACATTTCAAGTTTGCTACAAGTATAGTCGTGACTCAACTTGATACATGCATGAATTTCATAGTAATGAAGAGTAGAGACCTATGTAGCAAAAGGCAAGGTATGAAAGAAATGCACTAAAATTATGCAGCTATTGGCAGCTATGTCCAGCCAAATAAAGTGAAATAACTAGGAACACGCTTATGACAGCTACGCTTATGACAGCTGAGGAATTATTCCTGTGAACACAAACTTGCCTTGTATTACAGATATAAGCTTTGACATGTGAATGTAATTCTAGATATGCTTCTGATCTCTTGTATATTATGCACATATCAAAACAAAGACCCCTTGATCAAATATTCAAAACAAAACATGCAATTTAAAACAAGACAGCTCATGAATATTTACGATATTTACAAAACTATTGCCCAATAGAAAAATGAAGTTTAAAGAAGAATTCTTCATGTAATGCCAGGTGTATATGAATATAAACCAAGATACAAAAATGTCCTCAAATTGTTTGTTTATAATAGAACATTTCCTCTCCAAATAACGTTCTTGGAACAAGGGATTGCCACCCTTGATTAGAAAACCCCACCTCAAAGTCTCAAATTCAAAATCATGCATATTGTTCATAAGATGAGCAGGCTCAAAGTCTCAAATTCAAAACCATGCATATTGTTCATAAGATGAGCAGGGTTATATTGAGTAGAATCATGATTAAATGAGTTTCTACAACAGACTGAAAATGAACATCCTCTATTACCTTTCAATACAAACCATGAAGGGGGAAAAGTGCAAGGTAAAGCAATTCAATGCATGTCATTAGGCTTAGGATTCCATTCTTATTATGTGTCAAGTAACCCATATGTAAGGTGAATCAACAGGTAAAAAGTATAAATAAATAAAGACATTCAATCTAATAAACTAGAGCATAACTTGCATGAAGGGAAAAAAAATTAAACTTTCAATAGCCACTAATTAAGTCTCCAATTGCTAGGTGTTATATAACCTGCGTTGCACCAGCAAGTTCCAGATAAGCAACTTTCCCCAAATAACTAGCTGATATCCCCTCCTTCACATTTGTAACTTGGGCTTTTGTCACAAAAGCAACAAGTTTTTTTGTTGCCACATAATTTTTTTAATTGAGTTTTCTTTAGAACTTATAAGATACTAGTAGATTATAGAAATAAGTCATAATGTTCAAATGAACTAAGACTGCATCCACTTCCCAAAAATAAAGTGAAATATCTTATCGAGTACGGATTTTTATCTTAAGAAGATAATTAACACTACAAAAAAATAACAATTTTACCGACGGAATTTTTCCGTTTGTAGTATGCTTGTCGGTAATATTTACCGATCCCGTCGGTAAACATATCCGACAACATCACCGACAAAATATGACGTCGGTAAGATAAATGAGGAAATCCGACTGCAATTACCGATGGATTTTTTAATTAAAAAATCTGTCGATGATTGCCAACGGAATTCTAATGTATTTCTTGCAGATTTATTTTCTGGTTTTACAGCCATACAACACAATATCATATTTTCCATTATACCATAAAATGGATAACAATAGCCAATATTTTTATGTATGCAACTCTTCAATACAAATAAATTACGCAAATGAAAGGTAATCGTTTTATTTAAAGTGAATCTTAAGTTTTGGTTACAAGTCGCAGAAAACAAAGCTACAATTTACAACAATTCTAAAATAATCGATAGAAAGCCCCGATTCAATGTTTCCTCCCGTCAAAAACATCTCCGAACGACTCGCTCTCATTACTGAACTGGTCTTGGAAGGCATTCTGCCTGCCTGGTTCTATAATCAAATACGAATGGAATTATATATAAGGCCACATGCACGCCCCTGGCATGATTTTAACAACATGCTCGTTTCTCCTCAGTCCTCAACAACAATTTCTAACACAGCCTATGGCATGCTCCTAAATAAATGAGTGTACTCATGACCATGAATAAGAGAAAAAATAAAACGAAAGCGGCTTACCCTTGTAGCCTAGCTTTTCTCCATGAATAAGAGACATCTGGGAAAAAAAAAACTAATGGTGATTAATCATAAAGCATGGCCCTTTTATACTTGGTTCGAAACCATATATAGTTCACAACAACAATATGTTGATTGAAATTCACCAACAACATTTATCTTATAAGGGTACAAGCTTATGGAAATTGTCATCAACTTTGCAAAAGATTCTTGGACGACATAAATTTATTTAGATTTCATTAACAAAGAATCATAGTCAGTAGATGAATTGAATCAGCTAGTAGCATCATTCTGCAATCAGGAATATAATTGCAGCAGGTAGATGGTGAGAGAGAAGCAAATGCAGAGACCATAAGACTTGTTTTTCAATGAAAAAATGCTTTAGCATACTTCTTGGCCAAAGTGATGAAGTTTTGGCAAATATTAGGTTGCTAGCTAAGGAACAAACTGTACGCAGAATATATAAACTACATATAGCCCCTGTAATAATCAAATATAAAGACAATATAAAGTTTTTCAATGCATTGACATCTTATTCTTAGCATGATAATTTTGATATCCAAAGTTGTTCTATACATTTCATTAACAAAATGAGTTTTGGGTAGTTAACTAAACAAATCTTACCCGGATAATATTTACTAAGCGACAAACACTTCGAGAGCTCGGTTCATATGCAGCAATAGATTCATCACTGTCCATGCATAAATAAGAGATCTCAGCTATTAGTGGAGTATTAGTTAAACACAACCTTTATGTTGCATAAAAAATAAATTGAGTGAGATACAATTGAAATAATAAAATTAGAAGCATTCAAGAATGGGAATGTGTTAAAGTTCAAAGGCGTTTGGGTTGTCCCGGCCTATCCAGATCGTGTGGTCCACTTCTCAAAGGCAGTTGCAGATGCCACAAATGCTATCTTAGACCCTTCTTCATCTTATTCCAAAACTGCATCAAAAAATGTGTTACTAATTGTATTACAAGCAAAAGTGAATAATTGTAGTTAAACTAAGGTGTTCAACTTAAACTTGTCAGCCTTACATCAAAGATTTTCAGAATTTTGGTACTACTTTGAAAACTTGTTGCGAGATCCTACGGAGTCAGAATTCAGTGAAACCAGTGAACACTAAATGATACACAAGTTTAGTCTACAAGGTTAAAAATTCAGTGTCTAATTCACAGCCATTAAAGAGATACATGCTTTTTAATACAGACAATCAGAACAGAGACATAAGAAAAAATGTCATTTTGAAAATATCACTATAAATCATACATACTTCGTTAAATCTGAAACTTTTACACAAGTTACCTAACATCTTAAACCTACTCCTGTTAAAATTTCAAGGCAAACTAAAAAGATCTGGTTGACCAGATGTACCACTAAAGTAACTGCCGAACTGGGCACTTACTGGTAGAATTTTAACTCCTTCCCAAAATTATTCTCATTAACTCAAACACACCCTTAACATCAATATACACAACACCAAACCTAATTATACCCACATATAAATCTCAAGGCATCCAAATTTTTTTTTTTTTTAAAAAGCCTCAACCAATTAATCCCCAATAAAGTCCAATTCTTAAGTCACACAAAGGTTTGGGATTACTATGAGCATAATTCCTCATCACATTATCTTATCTGAAGAGATGGATTCTAACATGCAATTCACACACCTTATTTTAAAGAAGTTAAAAGATAGGAGATGAGTTACTTTTCTATGTTAATTGTGAGCTTTGAATTAATATGAGCAAAGAGCTTAGGCCTTAAGCTGATTTCCATTTTTAAGATAAGGAGGAAGATGGTGAGAAGGTAGGGTGTGAATGGAGAAAGAGAGAAGAAGGCAAATTTTCTTTCTTCCCCAGTGAGTTGGCCGATTGAGGGTGGGGAAGAATATAGAGAGTTGGAATCTTTTGCAAGAATGCTGAGTAGTTCTTACCTGAACTAGATGATTTGATGGATCCATATGAAACTAAACCCTCTTGCTGCTAATTGATAGAACAAAAAGGCAAGAAAAAGTTGGGATCAAGTTTTGGAATATTTTGTTGATATCAGAAAATACCATTCTAATGCAAAATTTATCTATAAGCACCTTTGATCTTCTCTTGAGCTACCATACACACGTTCTCTAAAATCTACAGCTCAAGAAGTGAAATTCAACATTAAAAGAGGCCTATATGTTAAAAAAAATCAAGTGAAAAGATTGAAGAATATGATCAATACCTCTACTCCTTGAGCAATCTTCAAGGCTTCTTCGTGTCAACATTAATGATTTCTGCAAGTTTGAAAGTCTAATGTGGTTTATGGTTTTGGTGCAGGTAGCTTAATGTAGCTAAGATTGCAAAATGCTCATTAGATTTAAAATCTATCAGAATTCAATTCCACACATTACAAATCCCCCAACTCACCATATCATCCACCAAATTACCTCAATTTAATCACTGAATCAGTGCACTTGCATCAATAAAACAGCCGGTAAGCATTTCCATTTTACATCCAATTTCAGTATATTAGGCCTAAATTTTGGCTCTAGCCTCACCTTTCCATTCCACGCTTATTAAACATTAAAACATAATAGTAATATTTACATTATTAATTAAGGAATTATAAGGCTTTTAAACAAAAATTAAGGCTCAAATATTCGCCTGTTTTTGTTTTATCCAACTGTTTTCATGCTAGGACACGGCTGCGACGAGAGATTGCCCCAAATTTAACTGAATCCAATTCAAACCTAAGCAATATACTTCAATCCATGCCTAAATGTGTAATAGGAGGGTAGAAACAAGATTCTCACCTTAATTCTCAAATATTGGAGCTTGACTTCAATATTCAAAAATTCTTCGGCGAAGGGGCAACGGTGAAGGCGACACAATCGGCGACGGCGGTGGCTGTAGCTCGGCGGACGATGGTGGTTGTTCAAGGAAGAATGTTTTTTGAATATTTGGGGGGGGGGGAGGCAAACGATATTATGCTACTGATTATTTAATTAAATTCTTAAGATTACCGACCGAATCAGATCCCGTCGGTAAAGAATTTAACATTAAAAAAATGCTCGTTAGGCTTAAAATAAAAACGCCGTATGAAACAAAAGGGGGAAAATAATACCGACAGCGAATCCCTCGGTATGCCGTCGTTACTCACCAAGGGATTCTTGTCCGTCGGGAATTCCGTCGGTAAATCTCGGTTTTTTGTAGTGTAATAAGCTCCTTGCATCCCTTTTTAAGAGATCAAAACTTATTTTCTAAAGCATGGAACTTTTAAGGTTATAACAACTTAAACATCTTATATAATAATTTAAGGTGCTAATAATGAATTTGCAGATACCTTTTAAATCAGTACAATGTGATCATCATTGTTCCAAATCATGGATGATTTCTTATGGAGTATAGTTTTGCGTTTGAGTAATAGAGATTATATATCTGAATACTCTACTTCTTTCCAACGTATAAATCAAGTCCTAATGGAGTTTATAACCTGCAAAATAACATCAATTCAAAATGAAATTATATATTACTCCAATTCATAGAAAATGTGAATCAGCCACAGGGAACAATCACATGTGTGAACAAGGTCTCAAACCTATTCTGAGACAAGTCTCAACTTTTTTCCCTAGATTAGTTATACAATCATTGCATGAGACTGGAATTGCACCTACATAAGGAAGAGTAGCATAGGGTACAATGTTAGGGAGTTAGAAGGTCTAACAAATTCATTCCCAGACAAGTGGAATTGACATGTGCAATTTTCAGATTTAAAAAGAGTCCTATTGTTGCCTAAGTAAATTCTACTTGTAAGGTCATGCAAAATGTTGTCACTAACATTGTTCCTTCCCACAACAATTTTTACCTCGTTTCTTATTTAAGAAACAGCACCCACAACCGATCATCAATTTCCTTAACTACTCATGGGTACCATCTTTTTATTTTATATCCATTATTTATTTCAATTTATTTATAATGTAATCTAATAAATTAATTTCTCAATTAAAATAAATATGATATTCATTAAAAAAAAAATTACATAATTAAAATTCTAATTAAGCTGAAAATTACATAATTGAAATCCTAATAAAGCCTAAAAATTACATAAACAGAATCTATACATTTATTTGCATATAAGAAAATAAAACAAACTTCAATTCTGATCCTAATTAATTAAAAGGAAACGAAAACGATTTAAATGAAATAAAAAATAAGATAAAGGTGAAGAAAACAAAACAAAAAATAAAACGAAATGAGGGTGGCAACTTCAACACCATAAAGCCACTGCCACCACTAGGCCAACCATTAAATTTGTAATTTAAAACGTCGAAAAACTAATAAAGAAATCAGAAATCAGCGGGCTGTCACTTAACATTTTGCTTGAAAGAGTAACACCCTTCATGCCAACCCACTCGAGTGGGCCGCGTGGACATGATAAACATCCACCTTTGTGGATTCTCTAAGCCACGTGCCAAAGTTACATAGGGATGACATCTCAGTCTAACTGAGACCAGTTTTCTAAATGAAAAGCAACATAAGAATTTTAATTTCGTAGTAATAACGTGGGCAGTAGGATGATGATAAGTTATACAGGGAAGCTAACCTGACTTAGTTAACAAACTTTATTGGTACACATAATTCACAGTTAATATTGCGTTTTCCTGTATATTTGTAGCCCCATCAATAATACTTGGTTTCTCTCATACTTTTCATCCATCTATACCGCTTTAACTACCCCCTTAAGAAACCCAGTTTCAACTCTTTCTCCACCTTTTGTTCTACATCAACACTCAAAATGACAAATACATATATAAACCTGTTTATCTTTCTTAACAAAACCTAGTTTGCACTATCTCTCTTAAGAAACCTAGTTTCAGGTTTCAGTTATAAATTCATAAGAAAAAGTTTTATTAACATTGGAGAGGATATAGGAGGCTACAAAGTTCTTGCTAATGCAAGAATAATTATGTGACCTCCAAAGCCAGACCAGACATTAATTTTCTCTTATGTTTTCCTGATTTTTACTTGTTGCTATTTTCATAATTTTATTTGTCACGATTATATGGTTTTCTTTATGAACCTCAATATAAGTTTCACCAGAAGTCGCTATCCTGGCAATAAAACTAAATACATAACTTATGATGAACTTCTTAAGTCCATTTCATAGGACATCATGGGTTTAATTGGTCCTTTTCAATTCATAAAAGTATAAAGATTTCAAAATGATTCGCTCCAAGAAAAGTGAAGTTAATTTCACATTGTTTAGAAACTAAGTTCAATTAATACCTACTTGGAAAAGATGAGCAACTGAGAAAGTTTATCTCTAGAATTTAACATAGATAGTCATAAAACACTGGCCATTTAAGAATAATATTAGAGGGTAAAACTCAATAAGTAAGGATGATGAAAAAATGGGATGAAATGGAAAGCTAATATTGGTTTGTAATAAAACATCTTCTGGTATAACACATGCATGAAAACTGCAAGCTATTAAATTAAAACCATAGCAACATCCATGACCGCATACACACTAATCAAGTGCACAATACAATGAATGTTGTAGGATCTTTCCATCTTTTATCCAGAATATTTCATGATCACCTTAATTAATTCAACATCAAGGAAGACTTTAAGTAATTAAAGGGCTTGAAAGGACAGTTCAATGCATTCCTTGTTTCATGGTTAACGATTGTTAGCATTTAGCATTTAGCCAGGGAAATACATTATTCTCATCAGTAAATCTACCGAAACAAATAATATTCGTACATTATGAATCCACCAGGTGCAGCTAGCATGCTCATCACATCAGATGCAGTTATGTGTCAGGATATCCACAAAGTAGGTCTACGGGGCGTGGATACTTCTCATATTGGAAAAGGAATGCACTTGAATTTGAATATTAGGAAACACACATATACATATACCTCACTCATCCATCTTTTCCAGTCCATAACCTGATATGAGATCTTCATCGGCCTTTGGCAGTTCGTGGATGAGATCCCTTACAAATCAAGGAGAAAGGCTAATATGATGTTAGGGGCAACCTGAAACTTGTAACAATACCAAAGTTACTTATAATGATAATAGCAGGTTCCGGGCCAGAAAATTAGATTATAGTCAAGGCTCACCTACGTTTGGTCTATCGAATCAGTGTGAATTAAACACATAACATGTTGCACAGAGTTTTAAATAAAATTTTTAAAACTGATAGTGGAGCCCATATTCTCGTCAATTATTAAACTCGAATCTTAACATACAAATTTATAGACTAAAGTCATGATGATATAATGGATTTTAATATTATCACCCTCATTTTGAAATATATTTTGCAAGGGCTTTACCGGAACAATCAACTTAATATGAAGTCATTGGACTGCTCTACTATCACGCATATGGCATATGGTATATCATTCAGTTAACGATAAACTAAAAGATCGTCAACGCACATGGGCTTCCAAGATTTCATAAAGCCTTCAAAACCTAAATTAGTTGTTATTCCTGGTAATCATGAGCAGTCACCATATCAAAAATCAGAAAGGTTGAATACTTTTCATCAATTAGATTTAATAGTGATCTGCAAGTTTTGAGAGACTGACTATTATCTATGACCATGATTTGGTAATGACAAATAAAACCAAAAAGATACAAATCCTCTTGTAGTGGCAGTATTAAGGCAAGACTAAAGCTAGCACACAATTTCGACATCACATTCGAGCACATTTTGTATGAATAAAATCCCTAGACAGTACTATTTCTTTCTAATTTATTCAACAAATTTTATTTTTCATTAAGGAAACCCTTTATAAGTAGTTACCATGTTTAGATATATTAATACTAATAGAGGAAAACTGAAGAATTGCAGCAATGATTTTACACTAATCAATAGGGTGGTGCCTATTTCTCCATTTTAATGGACATACATAACGATTGATATAATACGAACTTTTGAGTAGGACAATGTTTTGAATTTGCTATCACTAAAACAACTTACTAATTAGTTTACTTTTACTCTGGTCATTATACATATTCGATCTTGCAGATATGATAATATAGAATCTCACAAGTTCATCCCATTTCTAGATGGTTCTACAAACAAAGGCACAGTCATCGAATGGTATGTCTATGTCCAAATTGAGAAATTCATTTTTGAGGCAATCAGGACGGTTTTGACCGTCATGCTTAAAGTTTTCAGAATTATATTAATGAATACATCAATATCTTATAATGTCAATTCATAGAAGAGAACATTAATTCAAATAGTAAGAAGTAAAGAACTCCAATTTAAGTTTTTAATGGCATAACTTTTAAGTGTTTGACATAGCTTAGCCACTATCAAAGACAAAGATTAACAGCAAACAAGGTTGTCTATATGCTCAGAAACTCATAAGCTAATGGACACCATCCCAGAGCTCACCCGTAGTAACAAAATATCTCAAATCGAGTTCCAATAAATCATAAAAAAAGTGATATCAAGAAACTACATACCTGAGGATCCGGAACTAATCACGAGAATCAATTAACTCACAGGCCTATAGCAACGCAAATTGAAAGTGAGTTAAATTAATTGTGTTGTAGGAGTATATGATTGAATAAAGCTTTGGTAAAACATAAAAACATGATCTTCATTCATACCTAAATCTGAAAACATAATTAAGGACAACGAACTCCGTGATTCACACACTTATCACAGACAAATCCAACAAAGAAACACAAACAAGATGATTAATCACATAAAATATAACCGAATTAATCATCTTTTTCCAGCAAGAAAAAGATAGAAATAAACCAATCCTTCCACTCGAAAGGTGAAAGGTTTTGTATCAGGGAATCACTGTTTTACTTAGGATAAAACTGACAAAAGCGCAGTAAAAATCGATACTTATCTATATGACCCTAGATTAAATATACCAGTAAAAAATAAAAAAAATTAAACCATATAATCACAACTCCCGAAAAAGAAGATGAGTACAAACTGGGGTTCGTCATTTTGTTGATGTACGTTGTTTGCAAAGGGTGGGAGATGTGTCTTTGGCAGGTCCCCAGGTGTATCAGATAGGGCAATGACGCGCGCGTGCGGCGTGTATGTGTATGTGTATGTTTGTGTGAAGGGAGGAGGGATGGAGGCAGAGAGAGGCGGTGGAGAGAGAAGCTGACAGAATAGAAGTGAGCACACGCATCAACAAAGGTATAACTCTATACAATTGCCTGCTTGTGCTCGCTCTCTTCTGTCAAATTGTCCATTCTCTTCTCCCCTCTTTCCCCCCAAAACACACATATATTTTTTTCCAATCAAAACAATCCACAAACAACAACGGATCAGACCTGAAAACCGGCCGCTGCTGAGGTCTAAACCATCAATTAGGGTTTCCCCGATTTTTTGTAGTGAGTGGATTCCCAACAGAACCAGCCCCTCCTACTTATAGTAACACGGAAGACCTTTGGTTTCATTCATGCAATACATCAAACAGTTGCTGGCAGTGACAGCTCTCCTCCACGCCACCATGCCAATCTCCATACAAAAGAAGAGGAAACAATTAACATCAAAATTGTGCGACGCCTTTCCCTTTGCCCCCACCACTACTGCAAACTTCTTCCTCACAATCAATTGAATCCAATCAATGCTATCGAAAAAGACAAACGGATTGTCGGACACACTGTTGAGAGGACTTTTCTTTGGTTCGATGTGATGACGTGGCTGAATAAGGAGCGTTGGATTAGTAGTAATAGCGGGTCATTTCCGTCCTTTGATGATAATAAACTTTGGGAGTTGTTCCACTCATTAAAGTACCATCTACTTTTGGGATTAATCCTTCCATTAGAAAAGACTAAAATCATAGTACTAATAAAAATAGAAAAGACTAAAATCATAGTACTAATAAAAATAAATGAATTGTTTGATAATCCAATTGTAATATCGATGATATGTAATATGACTATCTTTTCCTAATTATTAAAGAGTACTAGATATGATTTGAACTAAATTAATTTACATGGGACGATGAAATACTCTACTAATCAATAGGTTTGGGGTTCTGAGTCATCACGGGAGTAGATGAGGAACAATTGTGGAGATATATTTGAATCGATGACTACTGAATTTAGCACTTGTATTTGAGAATCGTGTCACAGTATATGGTTATCGTAATTTCTCATCAAAGCGTCTTTTCGATGAGGCTCAGAATGGAAGTGGGACGTCGAGTGGTTGGAAATTATGGAGCATGCAATGCAGTCGCCATAAGTGCGACTGCATTGCAAATAACCTAGTATAAAATTGATTGAGGCATGATCCTGGGCTTTTGGGCTTTAGTTTTTATCCAATGTATGCCATAAATATATTGAGTAGTATCGGTCTATTTTAAAATAAACTATAAAAAATCACTATTTAGTGGTGGAAATATCTGCTACTAAATCTTATATTTCCGAAAAGTAACCGAGTTAGTGGCGGAACAGAACCGCGACAAAATACTTGTCACTAAAATATCAGTGGACGGAAATTTAGAGACCTACAAAATAAACTAGTACTACTAGTATTATTTGGATTGAAAAACTTACTCAATGTTATATAAAGAAACTAGTATGAGACCTGAAAAAGAACACCAGTAGTCTTATTTGGATTGAAAAACTTAACCAATGTCACCAGGCTGCATTTTGTGTGCGAGAAGTGATGTCTTTAGATTTGTGTTCAGTATTTCGTCCTACTAATTTTTACTTCATCAGTTCTCCATCAAGTGTCTACTTTCTTTTCCGCATCAGTTTTAAAAAATGTAAATGAAAATAGATTGAAAAAATTAGTTAAAAATACAAGTCACACTTTCAGTAATAAAATAAAATGTAAGTGAAATGAGTTAGTGGAATGTTAGGTTTACTTATCATTTATAATAAAAATGTCTATGAACACTTGATGGATGGAAATAACAAAAGTGAACACTTAATGGGGATGAGGGAGTGTTGTTTATTTTGTTTGAGAAGTCTGTTTAAGAAAAGAGAAGGAGATATGTTAATGTTTATGCTTTTTAAATAAATCTAATGGATTTATGAAGTAGTGAAGTTTTTAGGAGGATTAGTATAGTTTGGATTCACATAATTTCGACATATATAGTCATCATGCCAATTAATGTCTCAATATATACCCAGAAAAATTCGATTTGAACATGAAAATCCAAACTGAACTGAAATTACTGATTTGATTCGATGTTCGAGTGGTTGATTTTGCACATCTTTAATTGCAACAAATTATTCGATATATTATTGTTTCCGATGTTCTTTAATGTCTCAATAGAATCGATTAATTTAAAATATTTAATTTCACCAAATCGTTGAATAAATCATACTACCAACTTGTGATTCTACGTTGGCACAAAAGATAATGCCACTGTAACAAACAACACCTATATAATGAAGAGTCTTGAAATTTATTTTATAGGTTCCATAAAATATTTCCCCAGACATTCTTTTACGCGTGTTTGGTGTGTGTCTATGGTAGAATTTTTCAATTAGACGTGCCTCCAAGTACCAAGTTGGAGGATCTGAATTTTCTAAAACTTCTGACTTCTTACTTTTATTTCTTTTGAAATTTGAGGATTGAGCGTCATTTTGTTCAAGGAATAAAAGTTGTTAGATCATAACTCAGTTTATTGATGTGTATTATATACACCAATTTTATATTATACACATGATATGCAAGTATAAGAAAATGCAAATATAAAATGATGCATAGACACTAACGACTCCAATTGATAAAGATACAAAAATAGAGATGCAATTAGTTAATTTATGGTACAAAGAAAAATATCCTTAAGTTAGAGAACATGACTGTTAATTATATTTTAATAATATATCATTTTTATGGACTGCTTCCATTTGTGTTCATTAATTTTAATTGGAACACTAAGCATGTGAATATATTTTGAAGCTCAGGTGAGGTACCATTTTTTTACTGAGAACATAATCAAATTTGACAATGTAACAATCGCTTTTACAAACCAAACCTAATTGTGAATGATTGTAAAATACTATTAAACCTAAGTTCCTTTTATGTCAATGGATGCTTGACTAAAACCTAATCCTCTTTATTCCGGCAATTATAACCCATAAAGCTAAGTGACTTTTGTAAAGAGTTAAATTTAAAATTAACTAACAAGAAATAGGAAAATGGTGCCCGATTTTTAAAATGGGATGTACATTGTGCCCTATTTGGATAAAGAATTTAAAGTCGGATAGCATTTTTTAAAAATTATTTATGCTCCACCTTTGTGAGTTATGTGATTCGTTTTTTTTTTCACTTTTCAATTTTTTATTTGTTAAGCTGTCATTCACCAGAGACTGGTAGTTGAAGCTTGTATTCATTGTGTCACTAAACCCAATTTAAAATTTTTAATTTTTGCTAGTTCATTTATAAAGTTCGCTATAAAATGTTAGAGATATATATTGAGGCGAGACAAGATGGATAAACACTAAAACAACGTACCACATTATTTCGAAATTTCCACAATTCATTCGAAACTAATAGTACTACAAGTTTGGTAAAAGCAAAAATGCGGGTGAAAGCAAAAAAAAAGATTATTTCATTAGTTAGAACATGCAAACTTGGTTTACATTTTCAAAGTTACGCAGTTAATACTTAAATCCACATGCATTGATCATCACTCCAACTTAGGAGCAGCATTGGCTTCCTGAAGGGACATCTTTCTACCAATGGTAGTAGCTGATGATTGGACGGTCATAACCGAAGTGCTAGGCGATGAAGGCCAGCCTCCACCAGCCTCTCCGTTGTGCGGGAGGTTACGGGAGTGTGACGTGGCAGTGGAAATGGCGGTTGCAAGCGAAATCGGCATTAAGCACAGCCCCTTGCCTTGAAGGTATTGCATGGCAGAACCCATGTCCTCCTCCAGCAGCTTCGCCACCTGCTGTTCCGTCGCTGCCATCCCCTCCTTATTGTTGTTGTTTGATGCCGTCGCCGGTCTCCCCTGCGCGCGCACACACACATAAATACAACTTTTATGAATCCAATCTTCTATGTTGATCAACATTGAACATCATTTATAAAATGATAATGCCATGTGACAAGAAATAGTACATATTGAAAATATAATCTTGAAAAATAAAATACCATGAAGAAGGCATGATTATTACCTCTGGTGACTTGTCTGGAGCTAAAGGAGCCACAGCTGCAGCACCCCCTAATCTGCTCATGCTAAGAACCTGTACATTTCCGCATAATTATATATGAATAATAACTTTGATAGAATAGAATAATAAGAGATTTTTTTAAAAAAATTACTCCATGCTTCAGCTCTTACAACTGTCTTATTAATATACTACAATCCATACAATTTGTCAACCCAAAACAGATTTAATTAATATATTTAACAAACAAATCTAGATGTGTGAAAGTATATAATAATGCATACATATATCTGTTTATAGAGGGAGAGAAAGAGATACTTTGACTTGGAGCTGGAGGAATTTGACATAATCAATTATCTCATCCAGCATTGAGGCCTTGTCTGTCTGTCATTCAAAGAAGCACCAAATCATTAGCTTAATCTCTCCAAATCTCATATGATTACCTTTCAAACCCTATTTTTTTTATAAATAATTATCAATCCAACTAGCATCATTATAATTTAATCAGCAGTACTAGTAATATATCAAGCAGGAGTAGATTGCAATAGACACCAAACAAATAATCTTCCAGTTAATTATTGACCAATAATTTTAGATGGTATACATTGTATAATTACAGATGTGTAATATCGATACAAATAAAATTACATGCAAATCAGTATACATTCTACATTTGAACACGTTCGCAAGATATTCACTTTGATTTATATTCCAAAGGTTCATTAAATAGCACGTGGCTCTGCAATTTGATTAGCAAAAAATGCAAAATGTTATTAACAAGAATTAAAAATATATTCGTAATTTAAGGAGCTCAAGACGAAGCTTCATCGATTCTGCATGAGAAATGAGTGCTACTACCCTTTACTCTAAATTATTGGTAGTAATTAATATGATCAGTTAATTAGCTTAATTATCATATAATTACATAATTAAGGGATTGACGTTAGTATTAGAAATCAGAAGTCAGGGTATCACCTTATTAGCATTGGGTACAAGCTCCTGCAAAGACTTCATCCTCTCCGCAATTCTCTCTCTTCTTAACTGCGCATTAACCATTTCACCCACGTAAGGGGAAAAAATACTACTAATAAATATAAATGTTCTCTAAACAATGAGGAAAAAACAAAGGCAAAGAAATGACATCAAAATAAAATCAATATGGAGAGGAGACAAAAAAGAAGCTGCTTCTGTAGTGTATAGTAAAATGATTCGTACTCTTTCAGCGATGCTGTGAGGATCGGTAGCCTGTCCTCTCCTTGCTCTGACCTTCTGCTTCGACCGCCCCGCCGCCTCGTCTCCACTCGTCGCTGCCGCGGCCCCTCCGAGACTCTGAGACTGTTGCAAACCTCCTCCCTTTGGAATATTTACAAAAATCAATCAGTATTAATTCCAAAATTTGTTCAGGGGATCTTCTATTTTAAATCTACTGTTCATAAACAAGCAATTTATCAGTGATGTATGAATCGGCATGAAATTGGGGGAAAAACCTGAAGGTGGTGAAATTGCTGAGATTGATTTGAATTCTGACCAGGCAATCCAGTGAAGACGTTGAATAGGTCTTTAATTGATGCATCATTTGCCTGAATTTATTTCACATTGATTCGAATTCAATTGTTGGCACAAAAAAATTAAATTAAAAAAAGGAAAGGGCAAAAGGAGAAACGGCAGACCGGATTAGCGGAATTGGGAGACGAGGAGTCAACGACGTCGTTGTGGTCATGCATCGGCGCGGAGAAGCCTCTGGAGAGCAGCAACTGCTGCTGAAGCATCAATGTCTTGGCGGCGCCGCCGCTGATCTGCTGGTGCCTCATCCGCAGCGCCGCCGAATGATCCTCGGAATTCCCCGGCGGCGGGTGGTCGTCGGCCCAAGGAAAGGAGGAAGGGGTGGGAGGCACGGAGGAGAGCATCTGTTCGAGAAAGTCCTCGTGTGACGACGTCGGATCGAAATTGGAGGGCTGCAGCATTTCGTGGAGGAATTGGT
This sequence comes from Salvia splendens, assembly GCF_004379255.2. Taxonomy (NCBI): domain Eukaryota; kingdom Viridiplantae; phylum Streptophyta; class Magnoliopsida; order Lamiales; family Lamiaceae; genus Salvia; species Salvia splendens. The sequence goes on from NC_056040.1 coordinate 10,997,585, forward strand.
GCTGATTCATCACTGAGTTGATGCTGTTCAACCCAGGGGATTCTGGTTCTCTGCTGGGTTCCCTCATCGCAGATTGATTTTGCAGTTGAAAGGAAACTGCAATTGAAAGTGAGTTGCAGAGGCGAGATCTTGATGGAGCAGTCGTTTTCTAAATGGGGAAGAATTATATTAAGCCACGAGAAATATGAATCATAGTAATGACTAATGAGTTGTCTTTCTCGAATCACCTCTATATATATAGAAAAAAAAATGCACCCAGCTTGCACAACACTTTTTTTTAATAGAATACATAAATTAATAAATTTAATAAAAAATATTTTATTGATATTTAAAAATCTAAATTTAAATTTAATGTTATAAAATTAAATCTAAAATCATGTACATATGCAAGCATATCATAGCTATTTAGGTCATCTCCAATCATTTACGTCAAACTCAAACTCATTTTTAGTATATATCACAAAAAAAATAGTTTTACTCCAACCATTTACCCCATTTTTGAGTATTTGTCTCACACAAATTTTGTAGAAAATACTATATTTGGTGTTATTCCAATGAAAAATCTAAAATTGAGTTTGAGTTTGGTGTATGGTTTGAGAAATTATCTACACAAAAAATGAGTTTCTATATATAGTTGGAGATGGTCTTAGCACTACTGATAATATATTACTTAATGCAACATTCATGGTGTGCTTGCGAATGCTTTAAGCAAGTCGTTGTTGATTGTCATGCCCACCCCTTTCCATTGCATGCTTAAGCATGGTGTGAAGACAATCAATCGTGACTCTTCATGTAGTATTTTAGATTTTTTTCAGTTTGAAAATCAATTTTTATTATGTACTACTTTCCTTTGTTTTTTTTATAATAACATAGTCCCTACACAATTGAGATTTCACTTTCGTAATATCTACTAAATTTTACTCCTATTAGCATAAATGTCTCATTGATATAGGGAATAATCACATTTGAAATATTTATGCTTTGTTTCATAAGTTTTTACTACTTTTCCATTTGTTTATAATAATGTTTATCATTTCAACCGCCAGTAGATCCATCGAGTTAAGACATTAGTCGTACAACGGTATGAAAAAAAGGTACTCCTTTACAAATAAACCAAATATGTCAACAAATGCATTTAAGATATGTGAATTATGTATACTCTGGCTCTAATCTCAATTTTGAATAAACATATATACTCGTGTAAACTTATAAAATCTTATATGGTAGGTCAATAATTCAATGTAAAATATGAATTGCTACGGAAGTTTAAAATAAGAATTTGCTGTATGGTGCGTTTGATATTTTGGAACTAAGGGTATGAATTTGAAAGAGCATTCTGTTGGCAATTGAAACATAAAAATGAATATAATAATATCTCACATCTTTGTACACAAAGAGCTTAATCCACTATATAAGTCTCATGGGTCTCTCCCTCCTCCTCTTATCACCAATTGGTTTTAAAATGGAACTCATGGATTTCTATCATGGTATCAGAGCGGGTTGCCAACTCTGGGTCATATTTAACTGACCCAGCAGTATATCTGGACTGAAACCGAAAAAAATGACTGACCCAGCAGTATAACTGGGCTGAAAATTTGGGCCAGTGGTCAAACCGATCGAAAAAAAATTGGGCCGATTGTCCAATCGATCATAAAAAAGTCCAACCCCTCCAAAATTCACCTTGACGGGTTTGAGGGAGGGTGTTGGCAATTGAAACATAAAAATGAATATAATAATATCCCACATCTTTGTACACAAAGAGCTTAATCCACTATATAAGTCTCATGAGCCTCTCCTTCTCCTCTTATCACCAATTGATTTTAAGATGGAACCCATAGATTTCTATTACATACAATTTTAAATTTATCGTTCATTTCTTAGTTTAGTTTGATACAACAAAAAAAAGTTGAATTAGGAATTGAATTTTATAGGTAGGGTATATATTTGAATTTTCAAATAATAGTAAATTTGAAGAATTGAGGAATTAGACTATGGTCGGTATTCTGAGTATTCAACACGTGATTTGCTAGTTGCTGCTATGTATACTGTCATCGTACTGATTTATCAAATTAGAAATAGTGTTGGTTAGACAAAATACGTATTTGTGAATAAATTCTTGTATTAATATAATACTCCTACCATGTTAGATTTGATTAAAGTACAAATCGAGTTGGTAATTCGTGAATTAACAGTTTATTTGCAAGTTCGAATTCCACAACACTACTTATTGTTTTTTTTTTTTACAACACTACTTATTGTTAAGTAGCGTGATTTTCATGAGAACATATAACGCAATTATGAATATTACCCCATCGATCACTTCACTATTTTCTGTAATTAACAAATTTGAAGGAAATGAATAAATTGTTAATTTTTTAACCTACTCATTTATTTGTATCAATGCTTCAAATTAAATAGGAGTATTAAGTTATACTCCTCAAATCTAATGGATTGAGCTTAGAATTTTAATGGGCCTAACCTGTGGCCCAGTCTACAAAGTTGTGAAAGTGACGTCTGGGATCTTAATTAAATACTGTCATGTAATCATGTTAATATCATCTTAATTCAGGAGTTCGCACCAAATAAATATAAAACTATTGGGTTACGATTTACGAATCTTTTGAGAAATAATGAATTTTTAATATTGTGAACTGGGCCTTCGCTCTAGGCCCAATACATTAGCGCCATTAACCTTTTGTACATTGGGATATGATTAGGTACCAGAAAAACGTCATTTTACAAATAAAATAAAAGGCCTACACTAATTAGTCTAATAATTATCGTATAAATACTAAAGTATTTAGATTCATAGTACCTCTTTATAAAAAAAATGGGGAACATGCAAAATACATTGTTTAATGCATCGTCAACCTTTTTCTGTTAACGAAGGAATTTTGTGTCAACATGTTTGTCTCATTTACGTCAGATAATTTTGTACTATTCTTTTATTTTATTTAAAAGGAATAAAGCCTTGATAATACTATCATTTTTCTGTACTTTACCATCTTAATTAATAATTACTAAGTTTTAATGCAATAATTGAGATGTGTCGATCATCGACCGTTCCCCTTGATTATATTTGTAAAATCAAATGTTTTTTTGTCAATTGTATTGATATCGACATGACAATTATTTTAACTAGTTTTTTCCTGCATTCGATGCACGAAAATATAAAACTAGACTAACTAATAAACTATATGCATATCTATAATCGTTGTACATTCAAATTTAATCCAAATTAATTGCCTCTATTAATTCGTAAGAAATTGACATCAAAATTGTTGTTAATGGACACGTTTATTCAAATTGACATCAAAATGACAAAATTGTTGTTAATGGCACGAATTATGCATTATGTATATTATTTCGAATAACATAATTAACTCTTCCTTCCCCAAATTGAAAAAAGAAAAATAGCCTAAAAATAATTATCTTCAATAATTACCCAATAACAATAATTATCTTCTCGATATGTCCTTGAAATAACACTTTATTACTTAAAATGAGTCTTTTATCCAAAATAATCATTATGCCTAATTTCGCTCTTTATTACTTAAACTGAGACTTTAATCCAAAATCACCCATAATTTCATTATAAGTTATTATCATTTGTTACTTAGAGCATCTCCAAAAGGAAAGGTAAATGGAAAGGTAAACTAATATAACTTTCATATTTGAGAATGTATTATACATTTTCCCATTTTAAAGAGGTATCTTTACCTCCCATAAATGGAGCGGTAAAATCTTATAACTACCATATTTGCCTTCTTTTCATAAAAAACTCTTCTCCATGAGGAAGATATTTGAGAAGGTATTACACTTTATGTTTTTTAATGCATTTTGTACTATTATTTTATTTTTAAAAAATAATTTACCTTTCTATATACTTTTTCCCTTTGGAAAGTGTTACCTTTTAGAAGTGTATATTTCACTTTTTAATAAGGTAAATACATAATATACATTTTCTATATACCTTCTATTATTAAAAATGCTTTTATGAAGGAGCAATTTGACAGTATACGAACCTATTGTCTCAAACTTATACTATAAGAGTATGAGTTGTAAAGCACTAAGATGTTTTAATTACTTTGATAAGGATGTGTTATATTTTAGGAAGTTCAAATTATTTCCCAATACAATCATATATCTATCATCATTAATAATAGATATGCGGTGTCGCAATGTTATTCATTTTCAGCTCACAATGAATAAATAAGGTATGCCCCCAACCTCTCATTTCTGATTTATGTTTACGTTGTCAAGTTTGGGAGAAACAATTTTATTAAATATTGCGTTTGTTTTGAGTGACTTATTGTAAATTTAGGAAAGGGGAACATGGGACTTAAGCAACATAACTTCCACGGATACAGAAAATATATATGTAATGCTATAAAATAATCATCCATACAATATATATATATATATATATATATATATATATATATATATATATATATGGGAGCATTATTCTCCTTTTCAATACTAACATCCTTTGTTCTTCTTATTAATAGGCGTTAGATTGTAGTAATCAACGGTCCAGATTTTTACTACCAATATTTATCCGTGTTGCATTATGGAACCTGTGTTTATGCATTATAAGGCTAAAAGTGTCATTCTACACAAATAGAACTGCCAGAATTTGGAAATGGCGAAATTTTTGGGATTTGAAACATCCGCCTCTTCATTCTCGGTCATTAAGCTTTGTAAACCCTTTCTCCACTCTCTCCACTATCTAAACCCTAGATCTCGTTCGCCGCTCTGAATTCACTGAAGAAATCGTCCAATATTTCAACACCCACCCTCCACCGTTGCTAAGACCGAACCGATATCGGCGTCAAGGTACGTTACTTTCCTGTAATTTTGTTGTAGCCACGAAAAATATAAACTGGAACAGCGACAATTGTCGCGGCTCATGAAATTCACACTGAATTTTATTGCTTTGGGTATAAAAGCATGGATATTGTTATCCGAGTGGGTTATATTGTTTGGGCTGAAATTTCTCTGCATCCGACTGTGGTTTTTGTGTTTTGCGTTTGAAATCATGGATTTTGGTGTTTGATTTGGTTATTTCCCGACAGATTTAGAATGCCTAAGCGAGGACGTCCGCGCTCACAACCATCCCAAGCTGCAGGTATATTTGCGGCGCTGCTTGTGCTATTCAATATTTTATCCGTCTATTTTGTGGAAGGATAATTGCATGTTGGATTATTGCATTATGTGTATATGTAGGTTTCATTATGTGAAGTAAATGATGCATTATTGCGGGTGTTGTGTTTTTTACTGACTAGACTCTGACAAAATTAGATTTGTGCATTATTTATGTTGTACTATGCATTATTTAACATGATTTTTGCATTATGTTGGCTATATTATGCATTAACACGGGTGTTGGCTACGAGGGTTAAGCAACTCCGGCAAAGTATAAATCTGATTATTGTTTGGTGTGGGAAGTGCATCATAAATCTGTAATCATGCATATGCTGTAGTTTGTAGTTTATGGTTCATTATGAGTTGTATTCTTGATATTGGTTACTAGTTTTTTGGTGTAATACATGTGCATTTTTTGGGTTTAGACAATGCATTATGTCCTATGAAATGTACATTATGTTAAGTATAGTATGCATTATAACAGGGTATTATTAGAATCTGCCATTGTGCAGCCGGTGTAGTTAACTATTACGAGTATAGTAAGCACATCAGCGGTGTTGATTGTATTTGTTAATTGCCTCGTATCAGAAACTAAGTTTCAGGTTTCTGATTAAATTGACAAATATTTTATCTGATTGTAATAATTGCATTATTTGATTTGACAAACGCATTATGGGTACTGTTTATGCATTATGTGTTCTGACTGAGGCAATATTTGTTGTGATTAATACATGTGCATTATTTGCTTTGTTTAACGCATTATTTGCTTTGTCATACGCATTTTTGATTCTGTTTTATGCATTAAGTATCAGGGTGTTGATTAACTTAATGCACTTCCCACAACAAACTTACACAACTCCTATCATGTTGTCCTTTGAGTTGGTGATATTTTCTGATGTGTTGTGTTGGTTGCTAATATCAGAGAAGCAGCTTAGAGACAAGATAGACGACGCAGTGGACGACATTATACCAGTTGCGTTGGCAAAAAAATTCAGAAAGAGATTGGCTGATGTAGGCCCAAGTACGTCTAGAAGTGAGGGTGAGCCAAATCAACCTACAGGTCGAAAAGGTGATCGACTCTATTGTCGGCGAACGCCGTCAGAATTCCTTAATTGCTTGAAGCAGTTGAATCCTTATCATATTCCACGTAATGTAAATGACACAGTAAATAATGCAAGATGTAAAACAAATAATGCACTTATTCAGAAATGTATTATGTGCAGTACGTTTATTTATGCAGTGCATTATGTATACATACAAAGGCATTATTTATATTATATTATGCATTATGAGATTTGTCCTGTTTATATGGGTAAATTGGTTTTGTAGTCCTTAACAGTCGTGTAATTGTTTAGTTTCTTACGTACTTTCGTATTTGGTATATTACATTTGTGAACTATCATTGTCCGCGTCAGACAAATAAAATTTGATATTACTTATGTTATGTGCTGCATTGTTTTTTGAAAAGTGGATATAGATACGGAGAATAGATATGTGCATTATTTGATTAAAGGAGTGCATTATGCATCAACAAATGCTCATTATTTTGCATACAGTAGGGAACACAAATATCCATGGCGTCTTGGATACTTCATTGAGTTAACTTCACAGATATATATAGTACTCGACTGATATATAATCCATTAATGAACAGAAAAAGTTTACTAATGCAACAAACCACCTGTTTCAACTTATAATACTACGACAAAGATTTGAACAACAATGCTACTAGGACCCAAACAAAAGCTGTGATGTGCTGTTTAAAGAACATAACTCAAGCTTGAAAGATATACTAGCCTTACAACCACAACACTTAGATAACTTCCTCCGCTAGATACTGAAACCCGACCGGGCATTCAATTGGTCATCTTCGTTCGACTTCTTCTTTCCTTCCCTATTGCATACTACGAGATACCAGGTTGTGACATCATCGACCTTTCTCATCGCTTGTTTGCGCGTATCAAAGCCAACTGCGCGGGCTTATACCTCGTAAAAAGCAAAAGCGAATTCCAAGGATTGGAATTTCAGACCGACATGAGGCTTAAGCTCCGGAGAACATTCACGAACAACACTCTCTATACACAAACGCAAAAAAAGAGGTTAGCAAAAATGTGCAATGTAGCAATCGATTGTTCTGACAAGTAATGCACCTTTTTTATAACTTTATTCGGTTAAATATGTAAATTAGCAAAAATACGTGTATGTACTATACCCTAGCCCCTGGGCTTATTAAACCCTTAGGGTAAACGAGAAACGTGTTCCAAACATCGAAACACGGCACATCTAAACCGTAAAGGAATGAGTCATACTCGCGGTCCTTCATTAAGTCATCCAACGTACTATGCATTATACAGGCAATAGATATCATTATGCATAACCATTTGGTGCATTATATGTATCCAGTTAATGCCAAACACGAATTATGCATTATGCATTATATACTCAATTCAATTCATTATACATCATCACTTGTTGCATTATTTGTATCGTTTTAAACTACTACCCTAGCCACGCCAAAAGCTAAACCAAAACCCCAAATGAATGATTTATAATCGCGTTCACTCATTATTTACTCTATCCTATACATTGCAGTTCCCAGAGAACGCATTATATAGTCAATAACATTCAGTATCCATTCTCATTTGGTGCATTGTTTATACCGACATAACATGAACCCTAAACGGCAACAAATCAAAACTGGACATCATGTTTAAACATGATTTCACAGTACTTGACATACATGCTCAATAAGTAGCATATACAAGGACTGGTCTGAATTGGTAGAAAGACATCCGATACATAAACAAATACACGCATACGGATCAAAATCGCTTGCCTTACCTTCTTCCATTAATGAGAGAACAACAATTGCTGCAACGCAAGCGATAAACGATTGTAATATCGAGGATCCCGTAACCAAGGGGCTTGAATTTCAACGTGTAAAAACTAATGACTGGAATTTCTGACCTACAACAGGCTTCATCGAGGGAGGACATTCAGGTACAACAACCACTGTACATAATTGGAAAAAAGGGGTCAGCATAATATAACATTTTTGCAATATAATATGCTGACAAGTAATGCACGATTTTCATGATTTCAATATGTCAAATTATTCAGATAGACAAACACGTGATTTATGCATACGTATAACACATACTAATAAAAACGTTGTTACGGAGTACATGTTGTGGTATATGTATTAAAAATGTTGTTTTTTACATACTACACCCTACCCCCTAGGCTTATTAAACCCTTAGGGGAAACAAGCAACGTGCGCCACACCGCGCAATCCAGACGAAATCTTTTTACCCGAAACATTGCCTCTCACGAATTATGCATTATATAGAAACCTAAGTGCATTATACATCGTCAATACGTGCATTATATGCTTCGTCTCAACCTAATACCCTACATATGCCGCTAGCGAAGCCATGGAGAAAATTCTCAAAGCAATCAGTAATGTTATACAATGTCAACACAAAACATGATTTAATTGTTGATTAAAACCTACCCCCTACATACTACACCCTACCCCCTAGGCTTATTAAACCCTTAGGGGAAACAAGCAAGGTGCGCCACAAATCGCAAACCAGACGACCCTATCTTTTTTACCCGAAACAATCTCGCTCACTAATTATGCATTATATAGACATCTAAGTGCATCATACGTCGTCAATACGTGCATTATATGCCGAGTCTCAACCTAATACCCTACATATGCCGCCCGCGAATCCTTAGAGAAATTTCTCACAGCAAGCAGTAATATTATACCACGTCAACAAAAAACACGATTTTATTGTTGATTAAAAAGCAATTAATCAAACTAATACAACTTGTACATACGACACCCTACCCCCTAGGCTTATTAAACCCTTAGGGGAAACAAGCAACGTGCGCCACACCGCGCAATCCAGACGAAATCTTTTTTACCCGAAACATTGCCTCTCACGAATTATGCATTATATAGAAACCTAAGTGCATTATACATCGTCAATACGTGCATTATATGCTTCGTCTCAACCTAATACCCTACATATGCCGCTAGCGAATCCATGGAGAAAGTTCTCACAGAAAGCAATAATGTTATACCATGGCAACACAAAACACAATTTAATTGTTGATTAAAAATCAAATAATCAAACTGCTACCACTTCTACAGAAAGATCCGCAACATTAAAAAAACATGCTAATTCATGATTTACCTTCTTCCATTGCTTAAGATCAAACTCTGACTACCAACGACTGATTAACAATAGGATTTAGATTTGTGATAATTGAAACCTTCCAAAAAAATAGTAATGCAGAATCATATACGTCTGACGCTTCTCTGCCTTCTTCGACGTGAGAGAAGAAAATAAACCGTAATATTTGCAAAGGAGAGAATCAGGGAATTTCCATAACTAACACAATATTATCTACCAAATCTGCCCTTAATCGATTTTTAATTGATAATAATTAAATGGAATCAGCGATTTTTTTAAGCCACAAGATTGCTGGAATTAAAGGTTGAGATTAAAAAGGAAAAAGGAGGAAATATGAGAAAAGGAAATGAATACATCCCTATATATATATATATATATATATATATATATATATATATATATATAGGTTAGTGATCATGATATAACTAATCTTAAGTGTATAACTAGAGAACAAATCTCAGCCACACATCTTAATAGAACAAATATTATTTATTTTAATTATATAAAATAGGCTAAGGGTATTTTTGGAAAATACAATATGAAATTTAAATCTGGATCAAATTACGGGGTTTCATTATGCGATCCTTCCAAATCTGCGACGGCGTATTCAAGGCGAACGCCGCTAAACTCGCTCATTTGATCTCCGCAGCTGCCGAATCAAATCAGATTGTTGAAATTCAGGTTAATTACTTTACCTTTTTCTATTTTTTGTAGAATTTGCATCATCACAATGATAATTTCCGCAGATTGGGGAAATTCAGGTAAATCACTTCACAAAAGCTGGTGTGATTTTGCAGGATTTGTTCATGAAATCGGAACTGGACTCAGTGTTCAAGGTTGTGCTGGGCGTTGATCTGGAGAGCATGAGCGGAGCAGACGGAGGAGGCCAGTTTTCGAAGGCTTTCGATGAAGCAAGTGAGATGACTACTCTTCGATACGTGGATGTCACCTGGCCTATCAAGAAGTTTCTCAACATTGGATGGAGGATTTATTATTATTACTGTAGTACTATGATGTTTAATCCTTGTTATTTTTAGATATGTGTATATTTTTCGTTTCTCATCATAATATTCTACTCCTAATTTAGGGAATGTTCATGCTTTCTCTCCTTAATTAGAATGTAATATAGTATGATTTTACTTCACTATTGTTTACAAAACACATCACTCTTATTCTGATTTTACTTCACTCTTGTTTACAAAACACATCACTCTTCAAATGATTTTATTTCACTCTTGTTTAAAAAACACATCACTCTTATTCTAATTTTACTACACTCTTGTTTACAAAACACATCTCTCTTATTCTGATTTTACTTCACTCTTGTTTACAAAACACATCACTCTTACTCTGATTTTACTTCACTCTTGTTTACAAAACACATCACTCTTACTCTGATTTTACTTCACTGTTGTTTACAAAACACATCACTCTTATTCTGATTTTACTTCACTGTTGTTTGCAAAACACATCACTCTTATTCTGATTTTACTTCACTCTTGTTTACAAAACACATCACTCTTATTCCGATTTTACTTCGCTATTGTTTACAAAACACATCACTCTTATTCTGATTTTACTTCACTCTTGTTTACAAAACACATCACTCTTACTCTGATTTTACTTCACTGTTGTTTACAAAACACATCACTCTTATTCTAATTTTACTACACTCTTGTTTACAAAACACATCACTCTTATTCTGATTTTACTTCACTCTTGTTTACAAAATACATCACTCTTATTCTCATTTTACTTCACTCTTGTTTACAAAACACATCACTCTTATTCTGATTTTACTTCACTCTTGTTTACAAAATACATCACTCTTAGCATGATTTTACTTCACTCTTGTTTACAAAACACACCACTCTTATTCTGATTTTACTTCACTCTTGTTTACAAAACACACCACTCTTATTCTGATTTTACTTCACTCTTGTTTACAAAACAAATCACTCTTAGCATGATTTTACTTCACTTTTGTTTACAAAACACATCACTCTTATTCTGATTTTGCTTCACTGTTGTTTACAAAACACATCACTCTTATTCTGATTTTACTTCACTCTTGTTTACAAAACACATCACTCTTATTCTGATTTTATTTCACTCTTGTTTACAAAACACATCACTCTTATTCTGATTTTACTTCACTCTTGTTTACAAAACACATCACTCTTAGCATGATTTTACTTCACTCTTGTTTACAAAACACATCACTCTTAGCATGATTTTACTTCACTCTTGTTTACAAAACACATCACTATTATTCTGATTTTACTTCACTATTGTTTACAAAACACACCACTCTTATTCTGATTTTACTTCACTCTTGTTTACAAAACACATCACTCTTATTCTGATTTTACTTCACTCTTGTTAACAAAATACATCACTCTTAGCATGCTTTTACTTCACTCTTGTTTACAAAACACACCACTCTTAGCATGATTTTACTTCACTCTTGTTTACAAAACACTTCACTCTTAGCATGATTTTACTTCACTCTTGTTTACAAAACACATCACTCTTATTCTGATTTTACTTCACTCTTGTTTACAAAACACATCACACTTATTCTGATTTTACATCACTCTTGTTTACAAAACACATCACTCTTATTCTGATTTTACTTCACTGTTGTTTACAAAACACATCACTCTTATTCTGATTTTACTTCACTGTTGTTTACAAAACACATCACTCTTATTCTGATTTTACTTCACTCTTGTTTACAAAACACATCACTCTTATTCTGATTTTATTTCACTCTTGTTTACAAAACACATCACTCTTATTCTGATTTTACTTCACTCTTGTTTACAAAATACATCACTCTTAGCACGATTTTACTTCACTCTTGTTTACAAAACACATCACTCTTATTCTGATTTTACTTCACTCTTGTTTACAAAATACATCACTCTTAGCATGATTTTACTTCACTCTTGTTTACAAAACGCATCACTCTTATTCTGATTTTACTTTACTGTTGTTTACAAAACACACCACTCTTATTCTGATTTTACTTCACTCTTGTTTACAAAACACATCACTCTTATTCTGATTTTACTTCACTCTTGTTAATAAAATACATCACTCTTAGCTTGCTTTTACTTCACTCTTGTTTACAAAACACACCACCTTAGCATGATTTTACTTCACTCTTGTTTACAAAACACTCCACTCTTAGCATGATTTTACTTCACTCTTGTTTACAAAACACATCGCTTACTCTGATTTTACTTTGCTCTTGTTTACAAAACACATCACTCTTATTCTCATTTTACTTCACTGTTGTTTACAAAACACACCACTCTTATTCTGATTTTACTTCACTCTTGTTTACAAAACACATCACTCTTATTCTGATTTTACTTCACTCTTGTTTACAAATCACATCACTCTTATTCTATTTTACTTGTTTACAAAACACATCACTCTTATTCTGATTTTACTTCATTCTTGTTTACAAAACACATCCCTCTTATTTTGATTTTACTTCACTCTTGTTTACAAAACACATCACTCTTATTTTGATTTTACTTCACTCTTGTTTACAAAACACATCACTCTTATTCTGATTTTACTTCACTCTTGTTTACAAAACACATCACTCTTAGCATGATTTTACTTCACTCTTGTTTACAAAACACATCACTCTTATTCTGATTTTACTTCACTGTTCTTTACAAAACACACCACTCTTATTCTGATTTTACTTCACTCTTGTTTACAAAACACATCACTCTTATTCAGATTTTACTTCACTCTTGTTTACAAAACACATCACTCTTATTCTATTTTATTTGTTTACAAAACACATCACTCTTATTCTTCACTCTTGTTTACAAAACACATCACTTTTATTCTGATTTTACTTCACTCTTGTTTACAAAACACATCGCTTACTCTGATTTTACTTTACTCTCGTTTACAAAACACATCACTCTTATTCTCATTTTACTTCACTCTTGTTTACAAAACACATCACTCTTATTCTCATTTTAATTCATTCTTGTTTACAAATATATATAGGAGCGTATTATTTACTAGTAAATTTTTATTTATAAACGTGACTAATTAGTACTGAAAAATTGGTTTATCTTAGATTTAAAAGACACTGTCAATTTTTTTAATTAAAAAATACTGAAATTATAGCTTCCCATTAATCAATGTCAAACGCACCAACCGCTCCCATTCCTCCTCAAAATACCCATTCACCGCCGTCTTCCTTAGATCCTTCGCCACCAACAAATCAATATCTTCAAGCACTTGACAGTCCTTCGCCGGAAAATTCCCAATCCTCTCACACAGATCATCGACCAAAGAGAATTGATCGGGCGTAGATTTATGAATCCAGGGCTTGTAATCCAAGTGCGGCCTCAAAATATCAGCCAGGATCTCGTCCACCAGCTCGAAAATTAGCTTCCGGTTGCAGCGGCGGCTGATGACAGCGCCGGAGGGGGCAGCGGCGGGGTGAAAGAGCTCGAGATAGTAAAAAATTGAGGGATCCAAGGGGTGGGAAGGGGTGTGCCATTTGCCTAGAGTTAGCTGGGTTAATTTGTCGATTATGCCAGAGCGTTTGAGGATTTTCTGAATGTAGCATATGTATTCCTCCGCGGAGGCGGTGGCGCAACTGTTACCGCTGTGTGGCGTGGTAGCGAATATTTTATGGAGTAAATCGCGGTTGTTTTTCAAATGAAATCAATTTGGCGACCTAACCTGATTTTGATATCAAGCTTTTACAAAATTACCACAATACCCCCGCCTTGTTATTATGGAGTAAATTTATGATTGAGGGAACTAATTTCTCCTTAAATTAGAAAATTACATGTATTAATACTAGCCCTTGATTTTCTTGATCTTAAATTAGAAAATTACATGTATTCATTTCTTTTTTCCATATTTCCTCTTATTTCCTTCTTGATCTCAGCCGTTTATTTCCTCCATCCTATGGCCGAAAATATTGAATTTAATCAGTACATTTTATTCAATTAAAATTCGAGGAAGGTCATAATAGGGAAACACTAATTTGTTGGTTATGGAAATTTCCTTGATTTCCTCCCTTGAAGATCTTGCGGTTTTTGTGTTATTCTCACGCGTTCCAGACGCATTTTCTCCGTAAACTATCTCTGCAATTTTCGTTTTAGTATTTCACACGTTGAAATTCTCGCCTCTCGGTTGCCGGATCCTCGGTATTACAATCGTTTATCGCCGGCGTTGTACCAATCGTTTTTCTCTCAATAATGGAAGAAGGTAATACAATCGTTTTTTCTCCGTATGCGTGTATTTGTTTATGTATCGGAGGTCTCTATACCAATTCAGATCAGTCCTTGTATTTGCTACTTATTGAGCACGTATTTCGTGTATTGTGATATCATGTTAAAACATGATGTCTAGTTTTGATTTGTTGTAGTTTAGGGTTCATGTTATGGTCTAGGGTTTCCCAATTCTGGGGGGCTAGTGGTGTAGTTTAGGGTGAGAGACAAAACCACTCTGAAGGCCCGAGATTATGTATCATTCCTTTAAGGTTTAGATAACTAGTGTAGTAGTTTAAATCGATACAAACAATGCACCAAATGAGAATGGATAATGAATTTTATTGACTATATAATGTGTAATATGTGGACTGCAATGTATAGGATAGAGTAAATAATGAGGGAACACGATTATGAATCATTCCTTCGGGGTTTAGCTCTCGGCGTGGCTAGTGTAGTAGTTTAAAACGATACAAATAATGCACCAAGTGATGATGGATGATGAATTGTATTGAGTATATAATGAATAATACGTGATCGGAATGTATAGGATGGAGGGAAAAATGACTACCCCCGAGTATGAATCATACCTTATTGGCATTAACCGGATACATATAATGCACCAAATGATAATGCATAATGGATTCTATTATCTGTATAATGCATAATACGTGATCTGCAATGTATAGGTTGGAGGACTTAATGAATGACCGCGAGTATGCCTCATTCCTTTAGCGCATTAGCCGGATTGTAGTGGCCAATTGACGATGAGTAATTATGAACGAGTTTGTGGAGATCGTCAATCGCGTTGGAGTTTAATCGCGTTGGAGTTTAATGTGTTGGAGTTTTTTTAAAACAGATATACATAATCTACATATTGTATAGTATAATGAGTTGTTTAGTTTCTGTAATGCATTATATGTGATATGTAATGAACATTTATCTTGACCCGTTTAATTTAACTTATGCCTTGTTTCGATGTTTGGCGCACGTTTCTTATTTTCCCTAAGGATTTAACAAGCCTAGGGGCTAGGGTTAAGTATGTTCTAAGTCTAAATAACGTTGTCCAAATACATGAGCTGCAGTACTTCATCTGGGGTTGCACATTCATAGCGAGTAGAGTTTTTTTTACTGATTTACATAATGTACATATTATATAGTATAATGCGCAGTTTAGTTTCTGTAATGCATTATTTGTGATATGTAATGAACATTTATCCTGACCCGTTTAATTTAAGTTGTGTCGTGTTTCGATGTTTGGTTCACGTTTCTTATTTTCCCTAAGGGTTTAACAAGCCTAGGGGCTAGGGTGTAGTATGTTCTAAGTCTAACAAACGTTATCCAAATACACGAGCTGCGGTAATTCATCTGGGGTTGCACATGCATAGCGCGTAGGCATTTTTTAAAACAGATATACATAATGTACATATTGTGTAGTATAATGCGTAGTTTAGTTTCTGTAATGCATTATTTGTGATGTGTAATGAACATTTATCATGCCCAGATTAATTTAAGTTGTGTCGTGTTTCGATGTTTGGCGCACGTTTCTTGTTTTCCCTAAGGGTTTAACAAGCCTAGGGGCTAGGGTGTAGTATGTTCTAAGTCTAAATAACGTTGTCCAAATACACGAGCTGCAGTAATTCATCTGGGGTTGCACATTCATAGCGCGTAGGTTTTTTTTCTGATTTACATAATGTACATATTATATATTATAATACGCAGTTTAGTTTTTGTAATGCATTATTTATGATATGTAATGAACATTTATCCTGGCCTGTTTAATTTAAGTTGTGCCGTGTTTCGCTGTTTGGTTCACGTTTCTTGTTTTCCCTAAGGGTTTAACAAGCCTAGGGGCTAGGGTGTAGTATGTTCTAAGTCTAAATAACGTTTTCCAAATACACGAGCTGCAGTAATTCATCTGGGGTTGCACATTCATAGCGCGTAAGTTTTTTTTCTGATTTACATAATGTACATATTATATAGTATAATACGCAATTTAGTTTCTGTAATGCATTATTTGTGATATGTAATGAATATTTATCCTGACCCGTTTAATTTAAGTTGTGCCGTGTTTCACTGTTTGGTTCACGTTTCTTGTTTTCCCTAAGGGTTTAACAAGCCTAGGGACTAGGGTGTAGTATGTTCTAAGTCTAACAAACGTTGTCTAAATACACGAGCTGCAGTAATTCGTCTGGGAGCTAGGCAACCATTCTTTGTCCCATGTACAACAGCAACCACGTGATGCTTAAAACGGGATATATAATGCATTCAAATAGCCAAATAATGTACAGAATAACTCAAGTAATGAACATACAAATATTGCATTCACTCTTAGACTCATGTACAACAGCAGTCTAATGATGCATAAAACATGATAAATAATGCATAGAAATAGCTAAATAATGTACAAATATTGCATTCACTTTTATACTCATGTACAAGTTGTGTGACGGCTTCCTTCTGCGGTGGAGTTAAACTCTTTATACAATTCAGAAACTCTGTAGGGGTTCGTCGATAATACAGATGGTCGACGTTCCTACCCCTTGGTTTCTTATCATCCGTCTCTTCCGGAGCTGTGCTAGTCCCGTCCTTTGATAATCGCTCCCGCAATTTCTGGGGAATTCCTACTAGCAGTATATCATCGACCGCCTCGTCGATGTCCAATCTTAGCTGCTTTGATGCTGTACAACATACAAAAATATAACATACAATTAGTTACATAATGTACATACTGAATAAAATAATGTGGACAGTTATACTGCTTTCACTTATACACCCTTGTACAGAAGCATCAAAATAATGCCTAAAAACTGATACATAATGCATTTTAATAATCAAATAATGTTCAGAATAAATCAAAAAATGCACCATGAATATTGCAATCACCCATTGTCCCATGTCCAACAGCAGTCACATAAAGCATAAACCATGATAAATAATGCACTAAAATAAGTACATAATGTACAGATCCGGTCAAGTAATGAACATACAAATATTCCATTCACTCTTTGACCCATGTACAACAGCAGTCACATGATGCATAAAACAGGATAAATAATGCATTCAAATAGCCAAATAATGTACAGAATCACTCAAATAATGAACATATAAATATTGCATTCACTCTTAGACTCATGTACAACAGCAGTCAAATGATGCATAAAACAGGATAAATAATGCATAGAAATAGCTACATAATGTACAAATTCGATCAAGTAATGAACATACAAATATTGCATTCACTCTTTGACCCATGTACAACACAAGTCACATAATGCATCAAACAAGGGGAAAATGTTAAATCCACATTGCAACATGGAATAGAATAACAATGCATAATATCAACATGTGATGGTTGGGATTTGAAAGGACGGCCTCTTTTCGTCATTTCGTATCTGCAAGACAACCCAAAAATCGAAAACCGATTAGCTTATCGACCAAAATCAGTACATTTTCATCAACCAAAACGACAAAAAAAAAACAGGTTTACCTCAAAAATCAACTGCAAAAGTCAATAATGTACAGATTCGAAAATAAAATACACAGAAACGCATGATTTACAGGAACATCGACGACATCAGTAAGATTTCAACCACAATATTCGCACAGAAAACCAAATATAACTCCAAAATCAACTAAATACTTCATTAATGTAAAAAACCCTAAATCAGACACCAAAAAATTATACTTTTTATTAACATCAACCAAATTTCATGAGCATTATTTCAAATAAACACTAAAAAATGTGAATAGTCTACTATATCGCCTCCTAGAAGTCGACAATCGGCGAATAGGAGTATTTATAACTAAAAATCCAGACTTTAGAGGCACACCGTTTTGGTTAAGAGCAACCGAATCGACGAACGACGGCGTGCGCGAACTTAGAGCACAACTTTCTGAGTCTGTATCGGCGATTGATTGAGCTTTTCATGGTGAGAATCGATGGTGAAGGTGGTTTCTGTCGGTGTTGAGGGGCGGCTAGGGTTTTAAGGGTTTTGAATTAGGGGAGAAAGGTTTGATCGTGGGTTGATGGGATGGAGTGAGTAGATGGAAGGTCTCCCGCTTAATTATCGGAACTTCTGTTTTGAAACGCGTTCAAGCCATTATTGGATTACTATTGTACCCTCATAATGCACAAAATAGGACCAATAATGTAACACGTGATTAATTACCCAATTTTGATCTTGACCGTCCATTTCTCTAATATATATATATATATATATATATATATATATATATATATATATATATATATGGCACTTTTAGGTCATAGTTAGTTAAAATGATCTTAGCATGACATTAAACCCAAATATTATAATATGACCTAAAATTACTTAATTATGACCTTCCGTGTTTTTGGTTAATTATTGACCATTAGATCATCTAATCCTAGGGCCAAGATTTGGCTGCATTTCTGGATTTAAATGCATTTTTATTTTGATCATCTCCATATATATATATATATATATATATATATATATATATATATATAGAGGTGTGATCAAATACAAACTCTCTATAATACAAACTATATAAACTGATGTCAACGGAGTGTACAAATTCTGTCAATGTGGGCTGATGTCAACGAAATGAATACATTCATTTCCTTTTTGTATCTTTTGTTCTATTATTCTTTTTAATCTCAGCCCCACGATTTTATCATCCGACGGTTAGATTGATGCCGCGTGTCATTTAATAATGTTGATTTTCAGTTGAATAATGCACACCGACTAATAATGCACCATTATAGTATAATAATGCTGATTTTCAGTTGAATAATGCACACCGACTAATAATGCACCATTATAGTGTAATAATGCAGATCATCTGGACAGTTGATGAATGAGATCTAACGGCTCATATTAAGAATAATAAAGGATCTAAGGGATGAATAGGAGAATAACGTTCCCATATATATATATAGGGTCTTGTTAGGTTGAGATTTTTTAGCTTAATTGAGAATTGAGATGCATTTTCAGCCACTCATTTTGAAATGTCAACTACAAGTAGATTATATCAACTAAGGGTATTATCGTCATTTCATTTCAATAGCCAGAATATCAAATGTCAACAACTCATATTAAAATGTCAACAACTAAAAAAAAATTTATTTTTTTATTTTTTTAAAATTATTTTTTTATTTTTTTAAAATTTTTTAAAAAAAATTTTAAATTTTTTTTAATTTTTTTTAATTTTCACGCGATGTCAACTACGATGTGTAGCCTGCACATCAAATGTCAATAGCCCTGCACATCAAATGTCAATAGCCCTGCACATCAAATGTCAACAGGTTATAGTTGACATTATATGTGTATAGGTGATATGAATCGTATATGTAGTTGACATTATATATGTGCAGTTGACATGAATTGTATATGTAGTTGACATTATATGTGTGTAGTTGACATGAATTATATATGTAGTTGACAAAAAAATAAAAATAATAAAAAATCGAAAAAAAAATTAATTTTTTTTTTAAAAATAAAAAAATATTTATTAAATAAAATGCATGATGAAATTACCATTCTGCCCTTTCACAATTAATTAATGTAAAAATATTTTCCATGTGGTAAATTCTGGACCACTCATTTAATAAAAATGAGTGGCTAATAATGCATCTCAATTCTCAATTAGGCTAAAAAATCTCAATTGATCACAACCCTATATATATATATATATATATATATATATATATATATATATATATATATATATATATATATTACTTTGATAATGATGTGTTATATTTTAGGAAGTTCAAATTATTTCCCAATACAATCATATATCTATCATCATTAATAATAGATATGCGGTGTCGCAATGTTATTCATTTTCAGCTCACAATGAATAAATAAGGATAGGGGAGCGTTATTCTCCTTTTCACATCTTAGATCCTTTTTCCTTCTTAATATTACGCGTTAGATCTAAGGCATCAACGGATCAGATTGATTCTATAAAACTGGTTCCGTGTTGCATTATAGAAGGTGGTTGTATGCATTACAGGGTTATTATTGTCATTTGACGGAAAAGTAACTGCCACATTTTGGTATCTGCGAATAATGCACCACATGGTCACGAGTAATGCATATAATTGACTATATAATGCACAATATGTGAACTGCAATGCATACAAATAAGATGTACCATGTTATGATGTTTGGACACATGTTTCTTGTTTCCCCTATAGTACGTAGACACGTATGTAATCTTCACATGGTAACGAGTAATGGATATAATTGACTATATAATGCACAATTTGTGAACTGCAATGCATACGAACAAGATGTGCTGTGTTATGATGTTTGACACACGTTTCTTGTTTCCCCTAAGGGTTTAATAAGCTTAGGGGCTAGGGTATAGTACGTACGCATTAATAACAAATTATAAAACGATACGAATAATTCACCAAATTGTCACGAGTAATGGATGTTATTAACTATATAATGCACAATATGTGAATTGCAATGCATACGAATAAGATGTACCATGTTATGATGTTTGACACACGTTTCTTGTTTCCCCTAAGGGTTTAATAAGCTTAGGGGCTAGGGTATAGTACGTACGCATTAATAACAAATTATAAAACGATACGAATAATTCACCAAATTGTCACGAGTAATGGATGTTATTAACTATATAATGCACAATATGTGAATTGCAATGCATACGAATAAGATGTACCATGTTATGATGTTTGACACACGTTTCTTGTTTCCCCTAAGGGTTTAATAAGCTTAGGGGCTAGGGTATAGTACGTAGACATTACTAACAAATTGTTGTTATTGGAATATACGTATGTGCATTATTTTGTTTAGGTAGTGCATTATGTAGCTGTTAATTGTCATTATCTCAGTATATTATGCATTATTAGAGGTATTGTGTATATGAGTTAATCAACGGATTGAAGATTACATACGTGCATTTAGTAATGTCTACGTACTATACCCTAGCCCCTAAGCTTATTAAACCCTTAGGGGAAACAAGAAACGTGTGTCAAACATCATAACATGGTACATCTTGTTTGTATGCATTGCAGTTCACATATTGTGCATTATATAGTTAATAACATCCATTACTCGTGACAATTTGGTGAATTATTCGTATCGTTTTATAATTTGTTATTAATACGTACGTACTATACCCTAGCCCCTAAGCTTATTAAACCCTTAGGGGAAACAAGAAACGTGTGTCAAACATCATAACACAGCACATCTTGTTCGTATGCATTGCAGTTCACAAATTGTGCATTATATAGTCAATTATATCCATTACTCGTTACCATGTGAAGATTACATACGTGTCTACGTACTATACCCTAGCCCCTAAGCTTATTAAACCCTTAGGGAAAACAAGAAACGTGTGTCCAAACATCATAACATGGTACATCTTATTCGTATGCATTGCAGTTCACATATTGTGCATTATATAGTCAATTATATGCATTACTCGTGACCATGTGGTGCATTATTCGTAGCGGTTTCCAGCCATTATTAGATTACTATTGTACCCTCATAATGCACAAAATAGGACAAATAATGCAACACGGGATTAATTACTCAATGTTGATCTTGACCGTCCATTTCTCTAATCTAATGGCTGATATTAAGAAGGAAAAAGGAGGAAATATAGGAAAAGGAAATGAATACATCCCAATAAGGATATATATATATAGGGACGTATACTTCTACTAAATCAAATACTACGATTTTTAACAAAATGGCGCAATTACGCAATCATCCAAAAAATAAGAAAAGTGTTTGCATACGCCGTTGTGAGCTCCACCAAACAATACATAAGAGCATCCGCAGCGGTGGCGAAAGACGCCACCGCCGTCCGCGCCGTTGGCAAGGCGCAGGACCGCCGCCGCTGCAGCCGCGCCGCTGGCACGGCGCTGCTCGATGTATCGAGCACGTCCGTGCCAGCGGACGCACACGTGGCGCGCTCCCATTCGTCAACGGCATAGCCGTTGTGTTTAAACTTTTTTTTATTTTTTTTTTAAAAATCGGTATTTAATTATAAATAATGCTAAAAAAAAAAAAATATTTTCCAAATCCCAAAAATATGGCCGTTTTTTTTCCCGTTTTTTCTGAATTTTTTTGATTTTTTTTTATTTTTTTTTCCCCCAAAATCATCTATAAATACACACATTCATCATCCATTTATCACATCAAATCATCTCTCATTAATCTCTCATTCATAATTCTCATACAAACTATCAACACATTCATCCCCCACTCAAAATCTCAAATGGATTTCACCCATATTATGGCGGAAGCGGAACGCGAAGAACAAGAATACTACGAACAACATCGTGCCGCTTACGAAGCATATGTCGCGGCGAATACCCCTGCTCCTCCTCCTCAACGAACCAGATCAAATCGACGGTACATCCATCGTGACCGGGAGGGAGCCCACGAAAGGCTCGTTGCCGACTACTTTGCCGACCAGCCGCGGTTTCCGGCAGATTACTTCAGGCGCCGTTTTCGCATGTCAAAGCGCTTGTTCATGCGAATTGTCAACACATTGTCCGCACGTGTTGAATGTGCTATATTCGTCACCACTCTTCAATGATGTGATGAATGGTGTAGCACCGGCGATCGACTTCACCATCAACGGAAATATATACCGCATGGGTTACTATACCGCATACGACGGTTGGCCTAATCAACCACATGTGGGCGAAATTCGGCAACGAGTAGTGTCATTTTTAATTTTTAGGATTTTAATTATGTAATTTTTAATTTTTAGGATTTTAATTATGTAATTTTTAATTTTTAGGATTTTAATTATGCAATGTTTAATTTTATTTGTCATTTGTAATATTTATTGTGGGTTTTAAATGAATTTTAATATTATGGAAATGTTTTTGTGTAATTGAATTTTATATTAATTGTGCTCGTCCTTGCGGAAGAGCACAGTTGTGGGTGTTGTGCTCTTGCCAGAGAGCAGGCATGAATAGTACCGCCCGGGCCCACAACCGTGCCGCTGGCAAGAGCACGGTTGTGGATGCTCTAATACTCCATCCGTCCCGCACTACTTGCACTTATTTCCCTTCTGGGCGTCCCAAGTTATTTGCACTCTTTCCATTTTTAGTAACAATTTATACCTACAGCCTTAATTGTTGACTTTGTCTATCACTCATTCCTTAATCTCCGTGCCCAAAAGGAAATGTGCGAGTAGTGCGGGACAGAGGGAGTACAAAAAATGAATTTAGTCAAGAATTTAGAAAACTAAAATATATTTCAGTCATGCATCAAGATTAATCTGGTAATATTTATACTTGAAATAAGAATATAATGAATTATCCAAGAATGGCACATATAATTTGACAGGAACTAAGGACATCATTGCAAGAAATTTTATAGAAAAAAAAACAATATCTTTTTGACACCACTTCCCTCGAAAAGGAAAATTTTCAGAAAAAAACAATATCCTTTTAGTTCTATAAGTGGACATTCGATAAACACATGATCCTCATCCGATTAGGCCATCCGCATCCCTATCTTTTATCCGTCTCTTAAGCGTCTCATCACTTCACTATTCATGGGTCTCACTATACTTTTCACCCCATCTCTTAACTAAGAGACAACATCTGCATCCCTCTATCTCTTAACCGTCTCTTAACCATCTCATCCCTTGGCTATTCATTCAATTTCATTTTTTATTTTTATTTCCAACAAATTCAATTAATAAAAACACACTTCATTAAATAAAATAAATTACAACTTAAAATTCTAAAAAAATAAAAAACCACATCAATAAAATCCTAAAAAAATAAAAAATACATAATTTAAAACTCAAAGAAGCAGAAGAAAGAGTTGTCTAATGACGATCATGTGCGTCTATTGGTTGCCAAATTTTGCCCAAATGTGCTTCATTAGATCCTCCTGGAGTTGGGCGTGGGCGGTAGAATCACGTGTCCTTACCTGAATAAACAGCCGCTTTTGCAAAGATGGATGCACTCCACTGCGAGGCGGACTACTTGCGGTAGCGCTTCCCGAGGTTTCAGGGTCGAACCAATTTCCCGCCTCAGGTCCTTTGCCGGCGACAATCATGTTGTGCAAGATTATGCACGTATACATGATGTCGACCATATTCTCCATAAACCACGTACGAGTGGGGGCTTTGATAATGTTGAATCGAGCTTGGAGAACCCCGAACGCTCTCTCCACATTCTTGCGAGCAGCCTCTTGCTTCTGCGCAAAAAGAGCCTGTTTTTCGTTTATCGGCCTATTGATCGTCTTCACGAAGGTTGGCCACTTCGGATAGATGTTGTTGGCAAGATAGTACCCCAATTTATACTGACGGTTGTTAGCGATGAAGTTGATGGCCGGCGCTTTATCATTCAAAACTTCGCTAAAGAGGTCGCATTGGTTGAACACGTTGACGTCGTTGTTCGATCCGGGGACCCCGAAATACGCATGCCAAATCCATAGCCGGTTGTCGGCAACGGCCTCGAGTATAACAGTGGGGTGGGTGCCTTTGTGGCCGCTCGTGTATGACCCCCTCCACGCCACAGGGCAATTCTTCCATTGTCAATGTATGCAATCGACGCCGCCAAGCATCCAGGGGAATCCGTGCACTTCTTCGTGAAGTTGGAGCACAAACTGACAATCTGTGGTGCTTGGCTTCCGGAGAAATTCGTCGGTGAAGGCTGTCCGGACGCCTTTGCAGAAGTTCATCAAACACAGTCTCCCAGTGCTTTCCCTAATGTGCAGGTATTCGTCGAACACATCCGCCGTTTGTCCAGTAGCAAGCTGACGGATTGCTGCAGTACATTTCTGGAGCGTTGTGTGACGGTGACGGCCAACGGCGTCGAACCCTCCTTGGAAGTACTCTTCCCGAGCTGCCAATGTATTTGCGATATGCAGAAATAGCTGTTTCCACATGCGGAAACGGCGACGGAAGTAGGTCTCTCCCCATACCGGGTTCTCACAGAAGTAATCCGAGATAGCCTTTGAGGTGGCGCGGCTTCCTCCTCCCTACGTCGATCTTCTTCTAGCGATTCTTTCATTATTCGACGCATTTGCTCAAATGGATCCATGAATGGATTAAATTTGGGAGAAGAATAATGTTTTGAAATGAAGAATGTAGAGTGTTTGAGTGATAATAGATAGTTTTTTTATGGTGGATTAATTTGTGGGAATGATTTGATATTTATAAAAGTTATTGGGGCTTAAAAAAATATTTAAAAAATTGTAAAAATGGCTATAAACGGCTAGTATATTTTTGGGATTTTTTTATTTTTCGGATTTTTTCTGAATTTTAAAAAAAACCAAAAAAAATATTTTCAACTGAAATAAACGACGCCCACTCGCGGGCCGGCGAGTGGGCGTCACGGACGAGTTGGATGGCTGCATCGCCATCTCGCCACGTGGCCACCATGGCCAACGCGCATGGCGAGTTGTCTCGCGCGCTGCCTCTCCGTAGCGAGACGCCCACCGAGACGGGACCGAGATGGATGGCTGCATTGCCGTCTCGTCTCTCCGAGACGAAATAGAGACAGCATCAAGACGCGATGCGGATGCTCTTACCCAATAAAAATAGAGATAACCCCTCTATCATCATTTTTATTTTTCATGTTGTCATATGCAATTCAATAATTGCTTTATTAATGACATCCTAATTTATTTGGGAGATTTATGACGCATCAACCACTTTCAATTCGGTGAGAAATTTACAAACGATATTTATTTATAACTTTATTCAAAACCTAGCGTCACCTTAATATAGTCGTGATGAAAAAATATAATTCAATTGAGCATCACTTATGTAAAGCTAACAATATTAGTGATCATATGTATACCCAAGAGGCTTAATTTAACAAGACACAAATTCAAAATGTAATCCACTGACAAGATTGATGAAATAATTTACGTACCTTGAAGTTTGATGATGATTCGTAATCATTTAACTAGATATTATTTATCACCTAATTACTGTTAAGTTAATTACTTAATCACTCTTCAATTCTTAGTAGTACAAAATTCCAAAATTTCTACATTTTGATTTTTTGCATTTTCTTAGGTTTATCATAAGGAAATCTTATTTTTCTATGTTTTTCCATTTTAATTATAATCATTTAATATATCTTATACCACAATCCATTAGTTAAAACACAAAACTAAATACTCCCTCCGTCGGTGAAATGTTGTCCAGTTTTGTCATTTCGATCCGGCCGTGAAATATTGTCCAATTTGCTTTTTTTTTTTTCCATTTTTAGTAAATGGACCATACTTTCCACCAACTCATTACACTCACATTCTATTATAAAACTAATATATAAGTGTGGAGCCTAAATCCTACTAACTTTTTCCACTCATTTTTCTTCACATTTCTTAAAACTCGCACCGAGTCAAACATGGATAACATTTTGCTGACAGAGGAGAGGAAGTAATCTAAATGACTCTATCCTTTATCTGTACATTCTAACGTATGGATCGTGTCTGTTTTATCCATTAAACTAAACAACTCTCGAGAGTTAGGAATAAGCCTTTTGATATTCAATTACTCAAGATAGAATTCACCCGAGAATGTTGAAAATTGAAATGACCTAGATAATTTTTGTTAAATAAAATATTAATTTCAATTGGGAGGAATAGACGAGTGTTCTAAATGTTGCAGAAAAGCTAAGAAACACAGTCGAACGAAGATTTGTTTGAAGAGGTACATAATCACAGATTATAACATAGCGATAGATAGGTACATACATTAATGAACAACAAGGATCTCAATATTAGAAAACAATCTGAATAATTGACCAAATGAATTCAATTCAGATGCTCTCACAATCAAATCTAAATCTCAAATCCAACAAACAAACAGACACACAGCGTAATACTTTATTGAAGAACAACAATTCAAGCAGGAACGAAATTCCCAGTCCAAACAATATCCTTGAGCGCCGGTCTCAGCTCTTTGCTGCAGAACTGGTTGTACTCCAACGTATCACCGCTCGACTTCTTCACCTCCACCACCACAACCGACGGCGCTACCGAGAATATATCCGCCAAGATCCCCAGCTTCCCCTTCCTCCCGCTCTCCAGTCCCTGCAGCCTCACGCACGAATCGCTCTTCTTCACGCTGAAATTCCTCGTCTTCCCCACCTCCTCCAGCTTCGAAATCACGCTGCTCGCCGACGTCGTCGTTGCGAACCTCATCTCCTCCTTCTCCGCCCTCTTCTTCTCCTCAAACAGCGGCGACAGATCGAATCCTTCCGATAGCGATATGATGTGGAAAGCGTTCAGCGTTTGCGCTTCCTTTCCTTTCCCCAAACTCACCTCATCCTCCGCGGCAAATTCCTGTTCCTCCTTAGATCTGATCATTTTTATCGAGGATTTTTTGAACCATGATGAATCTATGATTTTCGCGATGCTGATCCTACTGGAAGGATTAGGATCTAGCATCTTCGTGACTAGTTTCCTCGCCTCCGGAGAGAACCACGGCGGGCACTTGAAATCGCCTCTGTAAATCCGGCGATACATCGCCACGATGTTGTCGTCCTGGAACGGGAGGTAACCAGCCAGCAAAACGTATAAAATGACGCCGCACGACCAGATGTCGGCTTTAGCGCCGTCGTAGCCTTTCTTCCCGATGACCTCCGGCGCGACGTACGCCGGCGTGCCGCAGGTGGTGTGGAGCAGGCCGTCCTGGCGGAGGTGGTCGGAGAAGGCGCTGAGGCCGAAATCGGTGACCTTCAGATTGCCTTCCTCGTCGAGGAGGAGATTCTCCGGCTTGAGGTCGCGGTGGTAGACGCCGCGGCTGTGGCAGAAGTCGATGGCGGAGATCAGCTGCTGGAAGTATCCCCGCGCTGCCTCCTCCTTGAGGCGTCCCCGGGAGATCTTCGCGAAGAGCTCTCCGCCGCGGACGTACTCCATGGCGAAGTAGATCTTCGATTTGCTGGCCATCACCTCGTGGAGCTCGACGATGTTTGGGTGGTGCATCATCTTCATGACGGAGATCTCGCGCTTCACCTGATCCATCATCCCGACCTTGATCACCTTCTCCTTCCCCACGACCTTCATCGCCACGCTCCGCCCCGACTGCATGTGCCGCGCGTGGTACACCTTCGCGAACGTGCCGTGGCCGAGGAGGCGGCCGAGCTCGTACTTGCCGTGGAGGACGCCGCCGCACTTCTCTTCCGCCGCAATCGTCATTTTTTTTAGAAAACTAGAGGATTTATATACTTACTAGACTAGACTGCTAAAGGAAACAAATAGAAGCTGTTAACTAGTGGTGGTTAGTGGTGGTGGTTTCACCCGTCTTCGACGTGTTTGCGGTGACAGTTACGGCCGCTGGTGAGCGGTTTCTTGGCCCTTCCGCCGCCTAATTGGGGGTTAGAAACCGGCGATCTTATCATCTCTCTGCATTCCCTGGTAGGGTTTCCTCACCAATCTTACCAGATTAAATTGAGGGAGAGGAGAAGAGAGGTAAAAAAATTTCTTTGGCAATATTTTTTCTATCGCAATTTTAGGATTCCCAGTTTTTCTAAGCTTCCTCTAAATTAGAGGGAACTAGTGAATTTATAGACTGGTTGGAGGGTGGAATCGTCAATGTAGTGATTTTAATCGAACGGCTTGAATTGGCTTCAGCAGTAGCGTGTCGAAATCGTAGCAGTGAAAGTGATGCAACTCATCATTTGGCGGGATCTGAATAATTGACGACTCACGTACGTCGCACATGCTCAAATGAAACTGTAAAATAATAAATATAGTTAGTGAACAAGTTAAAAAGACTTAGTCTCCAGCCTCATTTTTTATTTTTTATATATTAAATTACCTCTATGTTACTTTTCAATTTTAAATTAAAGTATGTATTGATTATATTTTATGGTTCTGAAAAGGTAAAAATTTATACACAAATCATTAATATATGACCACAATATTATGCACGTTCATGTACTATATATGCGCCCATATATTTAATTAAATGCATGAATAAATCAGTTTTTTCTCAAATAAACTAATTTTTTTTTATCGTACAAAATTTGGTCAGATGGATTTATTGTTTTCCATTTTACCGTTGTTGGGCAAATTGCATTTATTAGTATATTCATTTCTGGAAAGCTAATTCTGTGGGTACCTACCATGCGTTAATTTGCGCTTTTTGAGTGCTTTATTTGGGCATTAACATTGATTCTCCATGTATGTATATTGAGCTGTATACTTGGTAAAATTTCAACCTAATAATAATTGTAAAAAATATTCTATTTCTGTTTTTATTTTTTCTTTCTATGTGCAAATGTAATTAACTGAACACACAATTTGACAGTAATGTATCCGGACCACAATTAAGTCAGCCAAATCATTCAAATTTGTGGCATTTACATATGTGAAGATTATGGATGAAGCAGTTATTACCCATGGTTGAACAATATTTTTATAGATCATCGATAATCATTAAGAATATAATGTCTTAAACTCAATAATAAATTAGTATAAGACTAATTCTTTTTATTATCAATCGTTTGACCTCTATGCCAACATATAATAACTGAGGCCAAATATCACATGCTCAAACTTATTATAACGTAAACTTTAAATTGAAATTGGAATTAAAAAATAAAATACTTTTTTGCTTTTGAATTTTGTCAATTTATACAAAAGTACTCATAATGGATGTTGAATATTGTCACTTTATACAAAAAGTAGCTATAACGTATGGGTTCTATCTACATTGTCTGGGACACATAATGTACATGATACAGTAGAGTGTAGAACAAACTAATTTTCAATGGCTGAGACGTAAATTGACATGACAAAAATTTCATGAATAATTACATGAAAAAAAAAATAAAAATCTAATAAACTACTGGAGTAGTAGTATATGTTTAGACTTACACAGTCTAAAACTAGTAAAAATACGGTATCCGAAAATAATTACGAAGATTCGGGTATATTATGGAATATAGTTTTTGAATTTTTGATTCTCTAATAGTAATAAAAAAATGTTTGTTATTTTCTCTTTTGTGAGAATACGCCCCAGACAGTTGAGTGGGCCCCAGCCCCCCTCAAATGAATTCACCTCCACCAGGTGCTGCCGATCCCCACATACAATTTTATCATGTTTCTTATCTCTATTTCACCTTTTTTATGAAAAAACTTTTAAACCGCTACTGTATTATTAGGTATATACAACCTATATATAATAAATTTCCAACTTGCCTCGACTTGTAATTTCTATATATAATAAAAATGTTAAAATTTACGATTAATAGAAATTTAGTTGCAATTTGCTCTAATTGACTTAAATAAATTGGTAGGTGAGATTCTATTCAGCCGGCCCACCCAACCCACATGATAACAACGATAGCCTAAATCGTTTAACCAATAATAAGCACCCACTTTCAATTTCATTAAATTGATTGCCTTTTTAAATTTTTCTATAAATAAATGTTTCGTATAAGTGCTAATATTTTCCTTAATATTGTGTATTAGTTAGTGCGGTTTGTTGTGCAACAAATTGGTTTTCTTCTAATTTTGGTTTTGGTTGGTCGATTCATATATGGCATGCTAATAATTGCTACTTTAACTCAGCTTTAATTTGTAGTCCAATTCAACCTGCAAGAACTATTTAGCTTTCAATACATAATAATAGTACGTCCTTCAATTCAATTTAATTGATCACCTTGTTCTCTATAAATTTCTAGTATCAATAGACCACTATCTGAAAAAATCAACAAATACATAAATACCTAATAGTATGATTCATATGTACCACCTTTAAATTAAACACTTATTAACCATTATTGAGATGGAGAGAATAATAGTTATTTTTAATTATGTCCTAATATGATATTTCATCTATACATATATAAAATGCCAGTTTTGATTGAATTTTGAATAATTTATAAGTTTTGGGTGCCATTGCAATTAATTTAAATTTATATATTAGTTTTAGATAAATTTTGAAATCCTATACTACAGTTTCATATGTATAAATGCAATCCACTATGAAAAATAATTAATTTTTCCAATCATGCGTTTAGAAATTTTTAGGGTCATTATTTAGTAGTATTAATTTTCATGCGTTTAGAACATTTAGTAAAAAAAATAATTTTGACCAGTTTAATGCATTAAATGCACACATGACTAAACGCATGATTGGAAATTTTTATAGTAATTGAAAAGTTCATGCCATGCTATTCTTATTCAAATGTTATTAGGGTAGCAAGACAAAATCTATTAGTAATAAAATTTATTTCTATTAATGATTATGGTTTAAAAGTAAAAAAAAAACTTATTTATTATTAATTTAATTTTATAATAAATGACATTGGATTCAAAAAGTCATTAAGAATAGGAAAAGCTACCAATTTACTATAAATTTGGCTTAGCCGTTTTTAACTTTTAAACCTATTGAATAATTATATCAATTGTCTCTCTCTAAGAGTATCCACAATGGATGCCCGATCTCACGCTCGATCGCCCGAGATCGGGCTCGGGCGTCCTCGGGCATCCACTGCAAACGCCCGTGCCCGTGCCCGAGCCCGAGCCGCGCGACCGAAAGATCGGTCGTCCCGATCTCGCGCCCGATCGGGCATCCATTGCAGTCCCGCGCCCGAGCCCAATCTCTTCTTTTTTTGCGTTTTTATTTATTTTATTTTTTAAAAAATTCTTTAAACCCTAATTAAACCACTATAAATACCCAATCCTCATTCACTTTTCATACCCTAATTTTTTAAAAAAATTCTTTAGCTAAGTATGATGTAGTTTTTTTTAATTAAGTAATGTGGTTTTTTTTGCATTTGTGGTGTTTAATATAATATATTTTGGTATTTTAGTAATTAAAAATAAATTTAAAAAATAATAATATTAAAAAATAAAAAGCAAATTGAGTTTAATTGATAACGCACCACTAGGGCTCCATCATTGCAGAATGAAGGGG
Organism: Salvia splendens; assembly: GCF_004379255.2. Taxonomy (NCBI): domain Eukaryota; kingdom Viridiplantae; phylum Streptophyta; class Magnoliopsida; order Lamiales; family Lamiaceae; genus Salvia; species Salvia splendens. The sequence goes on from NC_056040.1 coordinate 11,030,088, forward strand.
AATGCTGATGTGGAAATCACTAGGGCTCTCACTAGGGCATCCATTGTGGATGCTCTTAGTACCAAGTGTGTGTATATTCACGCACTAATATTAGTATTTTGCATGGTGGAATGTTGGGCTGGTGGATTATTAGGGGAAACACATTGCTTTTAATGTTTCATTTAGGATTAGTAGAAACAAATCGATTATGTTGTACTATATGTTTATAAGTTATATTTTTAGGTCTAATTTTTTGTTGAAGTTCTTATCTACAAATGAAGCTAAACTGCTGATATAATAGATGGCACCACGCAAGACGATGAAAGTGCCGGAGACAATAACCGGAGAAGATGACGCTATTAGAAATAGATGGCGACAGACAGAAAAAGTAAGAGAGAAAATAAGATGGAGGTGTGCTTGAACAAGAGATAGGCAAATTATTTCTTAATTACTAATGACCTTTTTAATTAATTATAATCAATATGTTCAATTATATTATTAAAATATATTTTGCTAAATTCGCTAATCAATATATTTGTGTAAATATTTTTATTTTGAAAATTATTTGATTTTACATTTTTATAATAAAGTTTTATTATATATGTTTATGATTTAAGTTTCATGTGATGATATATAGATGGAGGTGGACAGAAAAGGCGGTGGAGAAGGTAAGATGGAGGCCTACTAGAGCATAAGGGAAGACGGAGATGGATTACTTCTTAATTAGTAATGTCCTTTTTTTATTACCTTTAATTAGTTGGCTCAATTATTTTATTGGTATTTTTTGCTAACTTCACTAATCTACATGTGTAATTTTTTTATCTCAAAAGTTATTTGATTTTGTATTTTATAATTAACTTTTATTATATATATTTATGATTTTAGGTTTTGTATGATGATATATTGATGGGGCGAACAAAAAGATTGGATGAAAAGATAAAGATGGAGAGGTACTATAGAGCACAAGAGAAGATGGGGGTGGATTAATTCTTAATTAGTCTACTCAATTATTTTATTTGGTAGTAGCTAAATGGTTTAATTCTTAATTAGTCTACTCAATTATTTTATTTAGTAGTATTTTTTAGCTAATTCACTAATCAATATATTTATGTAAAATGTTTGGTTTAAAAAATTATTTCATTTGATATTTTTAGAATCGATTTTTGTTGTATATATTTATGATTTTAGATTTCGTATGATAATATTGTTTATCATTGTATAAAATTATTTAATAATGTAAAATAAATGTTATAAAAATAAAATGGATCGCATCGCATGTGATACTAGTTCACATAATGACAAAGTATGCTTGTGTGATGTATATATGAAATCAACACTTAATTCATATACGATGATTGTTATTTAATTATTTAATTTAGTTTTTAGTAAGAGTATGAGAGCATGTTAGGAAATTTCCCTTGAAGTTCTTAATTTGAAAACATGAAATCCCATTCAATTTTGGGGTTTATTATAATTTTTATATAATTTTTCAACATAAAATCTTAATTAATTAAATAATTATTTTATTAAAATTTGGTGCTTTGAATATGCAAGTCAACAGTTGCCAACTAGAGATAATATTCCTTGTATTTTCTAGTTGACCGTAACTAGCCTACGAAGTGTGCCTATAAATTAACTAGATCATCTTCTTCTTGTATTTTTGGATTTACTTGATTGACATCCATAAAATTTATAAATTGACATGAATAGTTCGATAAATATAGATGATAATGATTAAAAGTTATAAGAGGAGAAAATCGAATTGCAGAAATTGATAATGTTGGCAAATTTGATCTTTGTGGAAGATACCAAAATGAAATCATTAGAATAATCAATACAGTATTATTATTCCTCTTATAAAAGGAAAAAAAGACTTCGAATAATCAAGCCTTCATTTGTTCAAATAAAAAACCGATATTTCGATTTATGTAAAATTCCGTACTACTTATTATAATTTAATACCGTGACATGCATCTTCAATCTCAACGACATTTTCATTTTGTACTTGGATGCTCATTGAACCTTCATTTGTTCTAATTGGGTATTTAAGAATAATTTATCAAGTCAAAAACTTAACAAAATTTATCAAGTCAAAAACTTAACAAAAGCTACATATTACGACGGCGCAATTACTCATAGTACTACATTTTAAATTTTTAATCGTAATATGTCACTTGATTTTAGACTGTATTTATGAAATAATTAAATACACTACAAAGGTTTATCGACAAACAAATTCTGTCAGTTAATATAAATTAACATGGTGAATAGTGTTACCGACGGAATTTTGATGAGTTCTATTTGTGCGGTACATATATTATAGTATAATTTAGCAGAACTAGAATAATGTTTATGTGCGACTACCAATTATAAACAGTTGCTTATATTTTCCTCATTTTACAACTTGATGACTTGACTAAAATATGTGGCAAGGAACAAAATTGACCACCAAATGAATTTTCAAAAAAACAAAAGTAATTAGAAGTATATATGTCTAACACGTAACCATAATAATTTGTGCGCATATTTAAATCACCTTAGTTTAATAGTAGTAATTAGTTAATTAATAGTACTATCATGTTCTTGTTCGTGAACCTTAATTAGAGCACGTGGCAATTAAACACTAACAAAAACAATTAAAGCCACGCATGCCCAATTATGTTGCCAAATGCCAATCGTATTGATCGATTCCATATAGTAATTTATTAATTAATATTAACTAAAATATATTATAGCAACAGGCTATATTCATAAATTGTGAAGAATAGTAGTAGTAGTAGTAGTACTATTTAATTAGCCCTGATTCTTATTGAGCCACCACTAAGTTAATCATATTAAGCTGTGTAAATATAACTGATTTAAAAAAATATCGTTTGTTTTAGAGCATTTGAATGGACAGGTAAGATGAAGTGTTCTTTCTTCCCTTTGATAAATTGCATAGACAAGTCAAACAATAATAGTTCATTGAATGTATCAATATCCTACTAAAATTTTAAATTTTACTCTTTTAGTTATAATCCTAATTATACTTTTTTGGTTGACCACAGGTGTTCCGAATCTGAGTTTGCGTATTACAAATAAGGCCGAAAAGTCTCCCAGCACATGGCTGAGTTTGAACTCGTGACCACAGCCTCGTGATGCCGACTGTACTACAAGTCGTTGGTTATAATCGTAGTTGGATTTATTATCACTTATTGAAATTAATAGATTCTAACTACAAAAGATAATAATAGTACAAGATTAATTATAAACATTAAAATATCAACTGTTAATTATGCAAACAAGTTTTTTTCGAGGCATGATTAAAAAATATACTTATAGGGTCATGATCTATGGCAAACACCTCTTAACCATATAACTAGATAACAAATAATAGCCACAAGATCAAAAAAATCAAGGGCTAGTATTAATTTTTGAATTTAATGAGATATTAGTTCTCTCAATCACAAATTTACTCCACAATAATAAGGCGGGGGTATATTGGTCATTGCACATCCAAAATTAGATTACATCATTGGCATTTGAAAAAGAAACCGCATTCTTCTCTTCTCCTCCTCTTCCTTCTTCTGCAAAATAGTTCTCAGCTCTCCTACCGCCGATTCGTCCGATTGAAGAGGAATTCGATTGGAAATTATCAATATTTTCGCGATTCAAGTGACTCTCTTTCCCCGACGAAGGAATCTGCATCGGTGTCTCCAATCATCACTCTTCCAGCGGCCAACAACACCGCCACCGTCAACAAGGCGGCGGCGGCGCTCCGGAAGGAGCTCATCGCGATGATCAAGGAGAAGAAGGAGGCGATGGCCAAGGGCGGGCCGCTCTACGACATCTTGTCGCACATGATCGTGGCATCTGACCCCGAGCGGGAACACACAGATCTATGATATAATTTAGCCTGCATTTCCCAATTTATCTTCTGTTTTTCTTAGTTTTGATTTCCTTTAATTAGGGAATTAACATTAGGTGATAAGCTATCGTTGCAATTTTTATGATGGGATGTAGTGTAGTATTTGAATTTTGTGAGATTTTAGCTATGCATTTCAGATGTAGCCCCTTTCTGTTTCTTCTTGCTCTGATCTAATTATAATATCAATGTTGAATTGTCCCAAAAATAATCATGCTAAGAGTGAAGAGTGAAGTAAAATCATGCTAAGAGTGATGTGTTTTGTAAACAAGAGTGAAGTAAAATCAGAACAAGAGTGATGTGTTTTGTGAACAAGAGTGAAGTAAAATCAGAACAAGAGTGAAGTGAAATCAGAACAAGAGTGATGTGTTTTGTGAACAAGAGTGAAGTGAAATCAGAACAAGAGTGATGTGTTTTGTGAACAAGAGTGAAGTGAAATCAGAACAAGAGTGATGTGTTTTTGTGAACAAGAGTGAAGTAAAATCAGAACAAGAGTGAAGTGAAATCAGAACAAGAGTGATGTGTTTTGTGAACAAGAGTGAAGTGAAATCAGAACAAGAGTGATGTGTTTTGTGAACAAGAGTGAAGTGAAATCAGAACAAGAGTGATGTGTTTTGTGAACAAGAGTGAAGTGAAATCAGAACAAGAGTGATGTGTTTTGTGAACAAGAGTGAAGTAAAATCAGAACAAGAGTGAAGTGAAATCAGAACAAGAGTGATGTGTTTTGTGAACAAGAGTGAAGTGAAATCAGAACAAGAGTGATGTGTTTTGTGAACAAGAGTGAAGTGAAATCAGAACAAGAGTGATGTGTTTTGTGAACAAGAGTGAAGTGAAATCAGAACAAGAGTGATGTGTTTTGTGAACAAGAGTGAAGTAAAATCAGAACAAGAGTGAAGTGAAATCAGAACAAGAGTGATGTGTTTTGTGAACAAGAGTGAAGTGAAATCAGAACAAGAGTGATGTGTTTTGTGAACAAGAGTGAAGTGAAATCAGAACAAGAGTGATGTGTTTTGTGAACAAGAGTGAAGTAAAATCAGAACAAGAGTGATGTTTTGTAAACAAGAGTGAAGTAAAATCACAAGATACATCAGTAACATTAAACGTAGACGGAAACTAACTATATCGAAGACGAATCTTAGAGCCTACAGCCACCGCGCCCCGCTCTTGTTCCGAAACTCCGCTTCTCTTCTACGGCAGCTCATCGTTGCGTCTCCTTACCCGCCGACGCTGATTCCGGTGAGTCCGACGTAGAGGTAGGTTTTGATTTGGGGTTTTTTCAGCATTGGCGCGACGATTGAATCCGCCAACAGCCCCTCCGCCCCGATCGCCTTTGCCACCTCCCCCACCGCCGCCAGTATCCTCTCCGGCGCCACCCCCAGCTCAGAATTACGATTTGGAAGAAGAAAGGATCGCAGATTTGGAAGATTTCGCGTAATTTGATCGCATGTTTTAATTCAGAAAGTAATTTCCAAAATTACCCTCAGCATATTTTCTATAATTAAAATAAATAATATTTGTTCCATTAAGATGTGTGGCTGAGATTTGTTCTCTAGTTATACACTTAAGATTAGTTATACATTGATCACTGCCCTATACTTATAAACATAGTTCACCTCAAAAATCTATCATAGTCTCGTACCTAGTCTCCATTCATCAATTGCAAATAACTTGAATTTTCCATAGTATAAATAGTATAATTAGACAGGAGGAGAGGACATAATATATAAAAGACAGATGAAGCAAGAATTTCACATGGGATTGCCAATCTGATTTGATTGTCCAACAATGATGCACACCCATCAAAATCTTCATTTTATGTGCTACATTTTCGGAATCAGTTTGTTTTGCGTATTGCTTACATTAGCAGGTTACTCTCTTATTTTATTATATTTATTTTTTCCTTTGATATTTCATAAATTATATAATTACCTAAAATCACAAAGTTAACTACATAATATGCCCCATCTGGAATGCATGATGATTTTGCAAAATTCACAGAAAATATGAAACATTCACCAAGAAATAATATACTCCTTATACATATATTATTACATGATATATTATCTCGGATTTGATAGTGTTATTGCGCTGTTGGTTTTGTGACCACTGAAACTACATGTGCAGCTACAAACCAGAAAAAAAAATAAAAAAAAAATTCAAAGCCCTGCAAACTTCCAATTCTATGGCGATATTGACATCTCAGAGATACTAATATCGAAAATATTAAAATAATTTTTATGCCCTGTATTATTTTATATCATCATGACATAAAATTAATTTTGGTTGGAGAATCACATCTGCTGTTTGTCTCACAGCATTGTGGTTGATCTCTGGCATGATGTTAATTCTTCTTGTTGGGATTTACGCACACAAGGCTTTCACACACTCAAACAGATCACACACACACTCACTGTTGTATGAGATCACACAATGCAGAAAACACACACACTCACACTTTGAGTATTGAAGATGATAATCTTGGAGAGAAAACTGGAAAACTCTTTATTGATTAAACTCTCTTCTAAACTACATACATGGTGAGCTATTTAAAGCTCTATAATCATGTAGCAACTGCTACTAACTAACTACAAGAAGAATCAAGAAAGCAAGAAGAATAACCGCTACATCTCAGCTAACTAACTGCTGCTCCAACGGCTAGTTCGGCTAGGTTGCTTCTACCTTCTCGGTTCAAGACCGAGCTCCTTCCTCGGCTCAATACCGAACTCATTCTCGGCTTACAACCGAACTCTTCCTTCTCGGTTTACAACCGAACTCTTCCTTCTCGGCTCATTCCAGCTCAACGCCGAGCTTCCATACCGAGCTTCCATACCGAGCTTCCATACCGAGCTTCTTTACCGCTGAGCTTACCGACTTCTGCCTTCTTCTTCTTCTTCTCCTCGGCTAGTACCAGGCTAGTTCCAGCTCGGTAAGCCGAGCTTACCGAACTCCTTTCTAGCCGAGCTTCTTCCAACTGAAATGAGCACTCCATTATTACAATTCTCCACCTGAGGGCTCATCTCAGTTCTTGCACAAACATTGATCCATTTCTTGCAATGATCAAACTTGTCTCTACCTAGAGACTTTGTTAGCATGTCAGCCGGATTGTGCAAGGTGTTAATCTTAATCACCTTCACTCTCCCCTTTTCAATCTCATCTCTAATGAAATGCAACTTTATGTCTATGTGCTTGCTCCTTTCATGAAAACCCGGATGTTTAGCCAAGCACATAGCTGAGCTGCTGTCACAATGAATCACCATTGTCTTTTGGTCAAAACCAAAATCAGAAATCACTCCCTGAATCCAAAAACTCTCCTGTACAGCTGCAGTGAGAGCTATATACTCTGATTCTGTTGTTGAGAGAGCAACAACACTTTGCAACCCTGACTTCCAGCTGATTACAGTTCCAAACATGGTGAAAAGATAACCTGTTTGGGACTTTCTGTTGTCCAGGTTTGCAGCATAGTCTGCATCACAATAGCCCTGCACAACCTCCTCAGATTCACCTTCCCAGCCATTGAACACAATCCCCCAGTCCTTAGTTGACTTCATGTACCTCAATATCCACTTAAGAGCATTCCAATGCTCCTTTCCTGGCTCTGCCATGTATCTGCTAGTCACTGAGATAGCATGAGCCAAATCTGGTCTTGTACAAATCATAGTGTACATAACACTTCCAACCACACTAGCATAAGGGATAGCCTCCATCTCATCAGCCTCTTGCTTAGTTTTAGGGGCTTGTTCCTTTGATAGCTTAAAACTCTGGGACAGAGGAGTTGATGCAGCTTTTACATTTTCCATTTTGAATCTCTGCAACACTTTCTCAATATAGTCAGTTTGCAGCATCCACAGCTTCTTGCAGCCTCTATCTCTCTGAATATGTATGCCTAGGATCTTCCTTGACTCTCCTAGATCCTTCATTTCAAAGCTTGACTTCAGATCTTGTTTAACTTTCTGAATTTCTGTCATAGAAGGCCCTGCAAGTAGCATATCATCCACATAGAGTAATAGGTAGGCAATGGGAGTCTTGCCTGCTTTCTTGATGTAGATGCAATCATCATATTCTGACTTGGAGAAGCCAATCTTTTTCATCTGTGCATCAAACTTCTTATTCCACTGTCTAGGACTTTGCTTAAGTCCATAAAGACTTTTCTGTAACAGGCACACCTTGCCTTCTTCTCCAATCTTCACATAGCCCTCTGGCTGTTCCATGAAGATAGTTTCCTCTAGATCTCCATTGAGGAAGGCTGTCTTCACATCAAGCTGTTGTAGCTCCCAGTCAAGCTGATTCACCACAGCCAATAGAATCCTAATCGAAGTGTGCTTCACAACAGGTGCAAACACTTCATTGAAATCGATTCCCTCCTGCTGTGTAAAGCCTCTAGCCACCAGCCTTGCCTTGAATCTGATTCTGTCTTTATCAGTGGTTTCTACCTTCTTTTTAAACAACCACTTGCAACTGATCAGCTTCCTCTCCTTTCCATCTGTATTCAGCTTGGATTTGTCCACCAAAATCCATGTTTTGTTCTTGAGTAAAGACTCTATTTCCTCATTCATGGCTTCAATCCATCTTTCTCTATCTTTACTCTGCATAGCTTCTTTATATGTGAGTGGATCTGCACCATCAATACCTTCAGCTGCACACAGAGCATAATACACAACATCAGAGAACTTTGTTGGTGGCCTTGTTTCTCTTCTAACTCTGTCCCTTGCAAGCTGATAGTCCCTGATAGAGTCTGATATAGACTCACCAGCCTGGTTGCCCTGAGTTGGAGCCTCTTCTTTATCTGAATCAGACTCATTCCCTGAGTCAATGACTCCACCTGCTCCTAGGCCAACCCCCACAGGCTCCACCTTGAAGAAATCACCCTCATCTTCATTTGAGTCCGGCTTATCTTTCAGGAATGGCATCTGATCCTCCAAGAACACCACATCCCTACTCACCAAGACCTTCTGCTTACCGGGCTCAATGCACCAGAGCTAGGGATGTCAGTGTAGCCCGCAACCCGTGGGCTGGCCCGAATAGCCCGCCAAATTTATAGGGTTAGGGCCGGAAATTTCTAGCCCGATAAAATCAAAACCCGATTAGCCCGCACCCGATTAACTCGCAACCCGTTAGGGCCAAACCCGAAAACCCGATGGGCTGGCCCGAAAACCCGATAAAATTTCTATTATTCAATATTTTTACTTATAATTCGACACTTCATTAATTAATTTTATAATATATATAACTAAAAAAATAACTTTCAATTTTATATTAAATATAAAAATTATATATTGAAATTTTTATTAATATAAAAATTGATAAATAAATTTAAAACTTCAAATTCACTAAAAAAATATTTAAATTTCTAAAACATACATTAAAATTTCACAAAATATCTCAAATATTAGTATTTGATCATGTTTATGATTGTGTTTAATCATATATCTCAAATATCTCATAATTAAATACTTTACATTTAATAAATATAACTATTTTTCATCATTATTTATTGGATTGATCGCATGTTAATTTTATCGGTAGCAACCCGATTAACCCGTTGGGCTAGCCCGAAACCCGAGCTTTTAGGGTTAGGGTTGAACTTTTATAACCCGAAAGAAATCACAACCCGACTAGCCCGCACCCGATTGGCCCGCAACCCGAGCGGGTTGGCCCGAAACCCGATGGGCCGGCCCGATTGACATCCCTAACCAGAGCCTATACCCCTTAACACCTCTCTGATACCCCAGCAAGATACATTTCAGAGCCCTAGCTTCAAGCTTACTTTGCCTAGCATGAGCATAGGCTGCACACCCAAACACCTTGTATTTTGAGTAGTCACTGTGAGCTCCATACCACATGTAATCAGGAGTTTCAGATTTCAGGGCAGTAGATGGGCATTTATTGATGAGATAGGCTGCTGTATACACAGCCTCACCCCAGAATCTGCTGCTCAAACCACACCCAAGAAGTAAGCACCTCACCCTCTCTAGGATTGTCCTATTCATCCTCTCCACAACACCATTTTGCTGAGGATTACCAGGAACAGTCCGGTGCCTCTTCATACCCTTCTCTTTACAGAACAGATCAAACTCAGCAGACAAGAACTCTAGGCCGTTGTCTGTCCTTAAGCATTTAACACTTCTACCCTTCTCTAGCTCAACCTCCTTACACCATATCTTGAATTTTGTGAGTGTTTCAGATTTTTCTTTAAGAATATATACCCACAACTTTCTTGTATAGTCATCAATGATAGCTAGATAATACTTTCCTCCACCAATTGAACACACCGGTGAAGGCCCCCAAAGATCACTATGTATGTAGTCTAAAGGGGCTGTAGAAGAGTGAATACCTGTAGGATAGGGTGCCTTCTTAGCCTTTCCAAGTATACATTGCTCACAGGGGTCCATCTTGTTGAAATCTCCAGAGATCAGACCCTTCTTGATGAGTTCTTTCAAGCTTCCTTCGGCTGGGTGGCCCAATCTCTTGTGCCATAGCATTATGGAATCATCTGACACTGCATTGCTTTCTCCATCAACAGCCTTAGCCTTCAGATAATAGAGAATATGCTCTCTGTCAGCCTCCATCATCACTGCCTCTCCAGATTTCACAAACAATTTTCCTTGACTCATCAATATGGTGAACCCTTTCTGTTCCAGCATTCCCAATGAGATGAGGTTCCTCTTTACTTCTGGAATATACCTCACCCCAGTTAGGATCTTTATAGAGCCATCTTGTAGGCTTAGCTTTACCTTCCCTATTCCTTTGATCTGACAAATGTGGTTATTACCAAGAACAACCGTACCCGATGCTTCTTGAAGATCATGAAACCAGCTTCTATTGGGGCACATATGGAAGCTGCACCCCGAGTCCATTATCCACCTATGACTGACCCCACTGTCACTGATATTCATGAGTTGAGCAGGGGGATCAGCACTCTCCACACAATCAGATTGATTGTGTCCCTCTGAGGCCATCTTTCTCTTCCATGCATGACAATCTTTCTTCAAATGTCCAGGTTTCTTGCACCAATAGCAAGCTCTGGTTTCCTTCTGAGCATCTGAACTTGAGGGTTTAGGGCCCTCAAACTTCTTCTTGAAGTTCTGCTTCTTGAACTTCTTCACATTCAAGGCCTCTGCAGCTTGAACATTGGAGCTTGCAGAGCCTCTGTTGGCTGTCTTCTGGAGTTCTTTGGCCATCAAGGCTGAATAGACTTCTGCATAGGTGATAGGCTTATCTCTTCCATAGATAATTGCATCACTTAGCTGGTCATACGAGCTAGGTAAGGCATTCAATGTGAGAATGGCCTTATCCTCATCTGAGATCTTGACATCAACAGATCCCAGGTCATCAATGATCTTGTTGAACTCCTCTAGCTGCTCAATGATGGACCTATCTCCAGAAAAACTATAGGCATACAGCCTCTTCTTGAGATACAGCCGGTTAGCCAAGGATTTGGCCAAGTAAACTTCATCTAACTTGTCCAAGATCTCCACCGCAGTCTTGGCTTCTTGAACTTCCCTCAAGACCTTATCTCCAAGGCACAGAATCACTGCAGAATGTGCCTTGAGCTGCATCTCCTCCATCTTTGCCTGAGCCTTTTCATCAAGCACTGGAGCCTTTCCTTTCTCATCTGGTTTTGCAAGAACTGCCGCCAAGCCTTGTTGAATTAAGATCGCCTTCATCTTCATCTTCCACAGGCCATAATCATTCTTGCCTGTGAACTTCTCTGCATCAAGCCTTGCTGCCATCTCTGAAACCGTTTGATCCTCTGCAAATCAGCTTCAATATCCCTTTCCCATAGACGGCGCCACTTGTTGGGATTTACGCACACAAGGCTTTCACACACTCAAACAGATCACACACACACTCACTGTTGTATGAGATCACACAATGCAGAAAACACACACACTCACACTTTGAGTATTGAAGATGATAATCTTGGAGAGAAAACTGGAAAACTCTTTATTGATTAAACTCTCTTCTAAACTACATACATGGTGAGCTATTTAAAGCTCTATAATCATGTAGCAACTGCTACTAACTAACTACAAGAAGAATCAAGAAAGCAAGAAGAATAACCGCTACATCTCAGCTAACTAACTGCTGCTCCAACGGCTAGTTCGGCTAGGTTGCTTCTACCTTCTCGGTTCAAGACCGAGCTCCTTCCTCGGCTCAATACCGAACTCATTCTCGGCTTACAACCGAACTCTTCCTTCTCGGTTTACAACCGAACTCTTCCTTCTCGGCTCATTCCAGCTCAACGCCGAGCTTCCATACCGAGCTTCCATACCGAGCTTCTTTACCGCTGAGCTTACCGACTTCTGCCTTCTTCTTCTTCTTCTCCTCGGCTAGTACCAGGCTAGTTCCAGCTCGGTAAGCCGAGCTTACCGAACTCCTTTCTAGCCGAGCTTCTTCCAACTGAAATGAGCACTCCATTATTACACTTCTCATAATTAAAGTCTACGAAATTAAGGCTTGATTTGTCAGTATATATATATATATACATATTAGTGAATTATTTAGATCAGTTGGTGTATTCAATCAGATGTGTAACGACACCTATATGCATAACAAAGACGTTCCATCTATTACTAATTGTGGGGTTTAATCAAATGAATTGATCTTTGAAGGAATATTGTATACTTTCATGTGTCTCAATTATATTGGCTGATTTGATTTTTCACAAGGATTACAAAAATTAAAATTACTAGTATTAATGAATAAAGTTTTAAATATTTCTGTATTATTTGAAGAGTTATAACTCATAATTAGTTAACTGATAAAAAAGTAGTAAGTAGTAGTAGTACTATATTTTTGAGACATTTGAGATAAAAGATTATACTACTACTACTACTATATAATTGGAACGGAGGAGTGGTGATTATAGCTAGATTATTGAAACTCAATTAGTGATGAAAGTTTCTGAATTAACCACTACTAGAGATAGCAATGGATCTAAAAAATCCCAATACGACGGGTTTAGGATTTAATTAGGCAAAGTACTAAAAATAGGAAGAAATTTAAATTTAATATTATCAATGAGATTATTGAGATTACAGTGTGGCAAAAAATGGAGTTTTGGGGTGGAATTATTTGAATCTGGATATTTTATTGTAGTCAGAATAAATCCATCAGATTCTATTTAATTTCACTATTTAATCAAATTATTGAGGGAATATGTCATTTTCTAATTATTGTGTCAAGAATGGGGGGCCATGCCCATTCCTGGAATCTACACTGCCTCTCCACGCCTTCCCTGGATATAAAAATAGATATATTTTATTACTAAGATGGTCCATAAAAAAGTATAATCCAATATTATATTAACTTTATGCATGATCTGTGTTTATTTGGTGAATGTCTGTGTTTATTGGCCTGCACCAAGAGTAGAGGAAACCAATAATTCATTTATTAATAAATACACCAAATCAAGTGCTCTTTTTCTTCTCAATGTTGAGTACAAGGATGAAGGAGACGGAATTTTGATTACAACATATAATTAATGCAATAAAAACCCACTAGTATTAATCCAAAAATAATTACAAAAACATTGAAACTAAAGGACCCTTTATTTTTATTTTTTAATTTAATTTTTTGAGTATCTTTTTAGGGCTTCAATTAGTGCAGCATGTAAATATTTTAAATTTGGCAGAGACGAATTTATGATTAAGATTCCATTACAATGAGGTGCTGAAATTAATTACCTTCCCCAGATAATACTACTACAATTATTTACAACATAGGAGTACAATGTTGCTGTGCCAATTATTTATGTACATGATGATATATGTCTTTGTGTCAGGTGTGTTCATATTCAGAAATTAATAATGCAAGAACACAGCAGAAAAATAAAAGTATGTAATGTAAATGTTTCTTTGTGGTCTGATTTAAGAGTGTTTCTATGTCCCAACATAAGCATAATAACTAATCAGTTCATAGTATTTTAAATGAGCTTTTATTAATATTGTTAGAGTGTCCACAATAGATGAACTTCCACCATGCCTTTTAAGTTCCTTTTACCTCATCATCATTCTATATTTTTCAGCGTTTGCTTACAACTCATACTGTATGAGTCATACACTGAGACTTTCCTCTTCCCAAACCTCTCACATTAATTTACAATATTCATTATTTTGATCTTAAAACTAAAACACAAGGGAACAATATTTAATGTCAAATTACTTCTTAAAAGATCCCAATTTTTTTAAAAAAAAATCAAATTTGAAAAACTATATAATTGAAGAAGTTTGTCATGGCTAGAAAACATTGGTGCGTGACCAAACAATTTCTCAATCATGTCTTCTTGGAGGCAAGCACGGACTTGTTCTTCATGCATAGAAGCACATCAGGTTACTAACTCTCGAAATTATGGAGCTGCGCCTTGAGTTGGGGGCGAACATCTAATTTTTTTTTAAAGAGATCACAATATGATATGATAATTTACCTCATATTTTTTGAATAACAGTGTTAAATGTATATCTGATCTCAATCCAAAGTCTAGCATATGATAGGATGAAAAATAAATTATGCCAAAAGCAAAACCTCATCAACCTACTCACATCAATGGATAAAGTTAGTAAGTCGAGAAAATAAATGTTACCATTAATAAGATATATTTATCCATATATGTATCTCAACCTCTAAGTCACACGGCTCCTCTTCTTTTATTTGTTACCATCCGATATTGCAACTCAAATACTATTATTATAATAGTATTAACAATCACATGTATAGCAGTTAGATAAAACACAATATCTTCATATATCATCACACTTAAATCAATACCAAATAAAATCATGACACATATGCATCCATGGATTTATTCCACAAAATTGAACACTAGTTGACGAAGAACTATGGTAGAACGAAGAAGGATGTTTTTAATGTGATAGCTATGTTTTAGTCTTTGTCTATTACTAGTATCAATTTATATGTAATTACGTGTGATGCATCAATGCCCTAGAACCCACCATATTTTAAAATAAAATGCAATATGTGGTGCAAATTCTACTATATTTACACATGTCAGTAGTTGTATTGCAAGTTTGTAACGCATGTAATTAAGGATGAACATCAATGATTCAATATGACATGAAAGCCAGAATATTCATTGTCTCGCCAATAAAAAAGGCAGAACATTATATATATATATTTATATATGTGGGTGAGTTATCTTGAAATTATATTTTTCATGAGTACATAATAAACATATAAATTCAATGAATTCGTAGTAGAATTAATTACAATTGAAAAATAAAATTTTCGTTCCCCATGCATAAGTTACTAGCCATAGGGTTGCATTCGTTGAGTGAGAAAAATGCATTAATCGAAGATTTTCTTAATCAAATGAATGGACATATGATTCTTCATGCTCTCACGGATTAGGTCTCCTGTCCAAAGCCAGTCTCGGTTTGACCCGCTCATACGTATTTTTCTTATGAATTGGGAGATAAAGATTAAACCTTGAAGATCTCTATTTGCCGCTTAAATTTAAATGGATATTTATCGGGACTTTAACATACAGTTAACTTATCTATGTTGGAGTTATATGAACAAAATCGAGTTAATTAAAATGAGTTTTCTTATGTTTATTTATCTTCCCTACCAAATATGCACTAAATTATACTACTATTATTGCAAATGAGATTATAGTGCCGTAGTGAAATAAAATAAAATAAAATCAGGTAACTAGCAGTTTCCAACTCCGAGATTTTTATATCTTACCTTGTTCACTTTACTTTTTAGTATAAAGATCAGATTTTATCAAAATTTTGAATATAAGCCAACAACATCCAATTAAGTGCAAGACATATCCAAAGAGCTTTTCTTGCTCGTGAGTCTTTATCTTAGACATGAAAGTTGAATTCTATACCACCCTATGCAAGTGTTATACTACTCTTTTACTCCCTCTTCCCTGAAATTTTGTCATTTATTTCTATTTTTGTCATTTCCAAAAAATTTGTCACATTTCAATGTTATCATTTTTGATAGTTGATCTCATATTCTACTAGCACATTCTCACTCACATTTTATTATAAAATTAATATATAAAAGTAGGACTCACATGCCACTAACTTTTTCAACTCACTTTCTATTATATTTTTTAAAATTTGTATCGAGACAAATGGTGACAAATTATAAGGGACGGATGGAGTACTTAAAATTACAATATTCATAAGATTTTAAAATGTTGCTATAATAACATCATATTTGAATATATTTCTTGGTACTTGTAGCTTTATTACTAATTGCGTTATTGGGGCAAAATGAAGGACTTGATAACACTGAGACCTAAAAATGTCAATAATAAATATATGATGTTATAGTGTATATTACGAAAATTGAAACAAATTCTGTTTATTCGAAGACTTATGTTTGCCAATTTTGCCACACCATACAAAGAATCGGCTACACGCCTACACCCTCCCAATGTATGTAAGGAAATAGTTTTTTTTTTTATATTTGGGATAACTTTTTTTGTTGGGGATAATTTTTTTTATTTGGGAAAAAGAAGTAGGGACATGTGTAAGGAAATAGTTGGTTCTACTTGAATGCAATAAATCAAGTATATGTCTGCTTTTTTTTCTATAAATAGAAGCAAAGAACATGCATCCAATAATCTATCCTATCTACACACAGTTTTAACTTTTATCATAAATTTGTTCTTATATCACATCATGGAATAAATTACTACAATAATGATCTCAAGAATTGATTATTGTTGGATTGACATTTCAAAGCCAATATATCAATCGGACGTACGTAGATCTACATGTCAATAATTAGCTCGTGTTCTTATTTTGTCTATTACTTACCATCCGGCTAAGATGACAGTATGTATACTACTACCTCCGTTCTATATTAATACTGAATTCATTTTATCATTTTAGTATATTTCATAGTATTGGAATCATTTCATAGTATTGGAATCATTTCTCTTTAAACTAAAAGTCAACACATTTTTTCTCACTTTACTCTCTCTTACTTTATTCTCTCTTCATCTTTTTATCTTTTCAATTTCCTAGTTTATTCTTCCTTTACTTAACTCACTTAACACAATTTTTCTTAAATCGCGTACCAAAAAGAAACGTCTCCACTACTGCTGAATGGAGGGAGTAGTATATTTTCTGATTGCTGAACAGAGGGAGTAGTATATTTTTTTATTGGCATGAAATTTTAGGCTTATTAGTTAATGTGTTCCGTTGGAGTGTAAAAAGTTGGATGTAAGTATTAAAATCGAAAGAAAATGAAATATGAATATTTTAATTTAAAAGAGAAAATAATTAAATGTATTAACTAGAAAGAGAGAGAATTTTCAAAATTAAATATATCATCTTATTCGTTACGGATTAAAAAAAATGTAACCATTTTAATAGTGACAAAGTATACTAGTTTAATAGTAATATTAATAGAAAGAGAATCTTCATGAGTTTAGTTTGGAAAGTAAGACGGTGAATTTAAACATTTTGTACTGTTGAAATTACGGTGTCCCACGTACTCAATAATACTAATAACATCTATTTTCCTCAATGATTATTATCTAGAAGTAGTCATCTTATATTCTCATTCCAAAATCATAAGATGGAATGTCGTTGCACGACTTTATTAGATGTGAGAGACAAATACTCCACCGCAGCCACTTTATATCATGCATATGTCATTATAGTCATCAATTTAGAAAATTAAATAATAAATTAGTCATTGATGTACGATGGTTATATTTGAAGAAGCCGAAAATTGTGAAGGATTAATAGGAATTAGATATTTTTTTTATCCATAAAACAACTCAATTTTCATTAATCTTCAGCATTTCTAAAAATATAATGATGTAGTCAATGGGTCGATTACAGATTCTATCCCATTAATGTTTAACATTTCTGAAAATATATACTCCATTATCCTCTTTCTATGAAAAAAAAAATTTAGTAGCCAACCTTTTTTAATTCATTTCAAATCCATAGTTGGATCTATTCGTTTAGCCATTGAAAAAACACAGCCCGTAAATAGTAAGTAAATTGTAGTAATATCCGAGAGGAAAAAAAACAACTCAATTGCATACAACAAACATAGGCTCTGGCAATTTGAAAGACATATTGCTGATTTAGTTAGACCCTTTCAACTGGTTACTATAGACAAAGGCCAGATTCAAATCCATTGATATCTATGTATGTGCAAAATCTTGAGGCAAACGCTAGGATTGAATCCCTATCGTGTCATTACAAAATCTTCACCAACTATTTGCTAATGTAAATCAAAATGAGTTTCAAACCTTTGCCCTTCGAACACTAGCTCGGTCTATTCTGACTTGTAGTAAATGAGTATGTTAGAAAACAAAGCACAGGTTAGATATGGAGTAATCTATTGCTTGCACCTTGCAGGACTGACAGGGAACTTTTCTTCGGGCTGCTTTCTCCACAAAATGTTGGAAGCTTCGATCCACCCTGGATTGACCACAAACTTGTTCTCCCTCACGGCCCAGCGCGATTTATCTGTCCCGGCATCCCCAGACACCACGTGTGTGACAGAGTGATCAACTTCAGTTGAGCACGTAGCTCCCAGCTGCTCGGCCATTCTCCACAAGTGGTGGTGCTCAGCTGTGAAGTTGACTGGGATAACACGGGTGAAAACTATTTTGCAATCCTTCAAAACTTCCTTCCTAACAGTTTTAAGCACCTGCAAGTAGAAAAGAATGAAATATGATAATATCATGTATCGGGCAGAACATCTGCAAGTCATAAGGTAGCAACTTCTAAAATAAGTAGACTATTACTCAAGACTGCAATATTTCGCTGGATACATGATGACAACTAGAGGAAGATGCGAACAAACAATGTAAATATCAGCCCTGTCCCCACTTCAGCTACTTTATGTGTCAAACAACATTCCATTCATCTATAAATATTAACGTGGATATGATCAGAATTACTAAAAAATAAGGTTGGTTAATATTGATAAAACAGACTCGGCTTTCTTGAACTGATGCCCTAAAAGGTGCCTTTCTACTTTCCTGTAGTTGATTGCACATATAGAGAAAATCGTAAGTGTAAAATGTAGAAAGAACAGAGCCCTTTCAGCCATTCAACCAAGAGTTACCTGTCTCACATCTCGGTCCTCTAGATTATCCTTGCATTCCTGAAAGGAAAAAGATAATTAACAGATGCAGCTAACAAATAACCAGCTATGAGTTAACCTTAGTTAATAATTAGGGAGAGAGAAGAAACAATACCTTGTCAAAGAACAAACTGTGTGCTTGCTGAAGCACCTTTAAAACAGTGGCAAGGGCCCCCTCGGTCTCACTTTCATCAGTTTTTAGCAGAGAAAGTGATTTATGGCTAAAGCCAAAGTTCTTACAACTTGAGGCAAAAAAGTGATATCTATCCATCAATATCAAATTCTCCTTATTCTCTTTCCAAACCTATAAACAAATTATGGAAATCTATTAATCCTATGCTAGCAAACAACAAATTTGACGTGAATTCAAGAAGTTGCTTCAAGATTAAAATTATACTCCTAATTGAGCAAAAATATCTTAGTTGATATCTAACTGCAAGCATTTTATAACTGCAGGCTAAAATGACAGTCCCAGAATTCAAGTTACGAACCGCTTCTGTGTCGTCAAGGATTAGGACTGTGCTTTCTCGACCCAAAACAATATCAAGACCCTTTTGAAACTTCTGAGTGCAATCACCCTGTGCAATTATTCTGGAATGAAAGTATTTATTTCCAGGATCTAGTAGATCTGCCATTTCCAAAGCATAGGGACGTTCACCCATGGTATATATATACATTTCAAACAGTTTACTAGCTTCTTCCAAGAAAGTGTGTACGTATGGCCTCAACTTAGTCATCATGTGCATCCTGTCAAGTCTGAACAGGCTGGTCTTCAAGGTATCTAATATTATAAAACTGTGAGGCAAGGAAATAGCACATAGGACAAGTCTTTAAACTGAAACAAGAACTAAAATCCAGCTCCCGTCATAAAAGTAAGAACATTCAGATAAGCAGAACAGTAAAACGATTTCACCCATCACAGCAATGCTAGATTACCAGACCAGATAACATAGAAAATCTTAAAAGAAAAATACCTGGCAGAGAATCTCTTTGGTTGTTTAAATATGCTTCTTCCTCTGTAATATCAGTTAGCCGAGATGAATTGAGTAGCGTGTGATCTAAATCAAGGACCAAATAAAGCTTCTTTCTATTGAAGAGTAAATCCTTGAAATCTTTGTCACGTAATCGAGTCATCTCATCATTAGCAAGCCTCAGATTCTGCATGGGGAATAATTTACTTCATAAGATTTAATCTTATGAAGTCAATCTCATATATTTACAGCGGTTGAAGAATTCAGTGAAAAGATAGGGAAGTTTAAGTTTATCAAAAAGAATGTAGGCAAACATAGATAAGACCACTAACACCATTCATGTCAAAATAAGAAGCAAAAAATATAGCCAAGATGTAAGAAAATTACACAAGATGTTCTAGAGAACCTTATCAATGTATTTAAGTGCAACGCCAGAATCATCATCTGCTCGCAAGCCACATTTCATACACATGCCAGCAAAAAAACCAGGATGTGCACATATTTCCTCCTCAGACGATGACACTGCACAGAAGATTCACAATGAAGACTATGAAAATATCAGGGAGACATGAGAGTTCAAACTGTAATGTTGGTAGGTGCAAACAAAAAGTCAGAGTGGAAATGCAATGAAACGAAGAAGTAAAATGGAGAATACAAGGGATTGCCCCAAGGGATACAAATGAAGTAACCAATGCCATTTAAATTTTTTAAAATAAGTTATCACAATCACACTATCCAACATAACTCATATCTAAATTACAACTCCAGTAATGTTTTCTTACATACACAAATAATAATCAAGTTATTTTGTGTCATCCATGTGACGAGAAAATAAATGATAACATGCACATGAATTTCATCAGATAATGAAAGTGGGTGAACTTATGTTACTTCCATAAAAGAGAACCAAATAATACGAAAGTGCTTTCTGCAGGAGACATAGAACAATGACAAAGAGAATCAAGCACCTATTACAACCATTTTCTATTTTCATGTTCTCCCCTTTCATTAGAGGGGAAAAGCCAGGTGGATTTCTACTAATTTTTAGTCTTTCAAATCATTTTACATACACAAGTAAAGTGACCAAAGAATAAAAGAATCTCAATGGATAATGACCAAGCTACCTAACCTATATTTTCTGAGGTTGCAACTTGAGATGAGGAGCTCTGTGGATTTACTATGCCTGGGTTTAACTCCACCTTCTGCCTTTTAACCCTGCAATGGTGATGGTGATGGTGATGTAACATTATTTGCAAACTATACCATAATAATCAAAAGTAGGACTGGCAGCATAAACACACCACTCAAAAATATTCTCTAGAAAAAGGCAAAAGAAATGGTATTAGTGTGGTTGTTTTGCAAGTTTAAAGACTACAATTAAATTATTTGCAGATGACTTCAAGACAAGTCTCCACCAATATGGGGACAAGATAATTAAACACACCTCTCATGATCCAAGTCAAAGTCACTTATGTCATCGTTGTCTTCAGCACCACTCTCCTCTTCTTCCGCACCTTCTACAGAATCACCTGATGAATTAGAAGCAGCATCCAGCTCTGCCTCAAGAATCGCTGCAAAGTCATCGCTGCTTGAAGAGTGTACGGGTGAGTCTTCTGCTAAACTCATCTGTCAGAACATCCAGCAAATTCTCTCTTTTAAACATGTTATAGCACAGCACATACAGTGACTTAGTTTCATGAAGGGCTCCATCAACTTTATAGAAACTGAGCATTCATCCTATCAAACAAATATCTCAAAAATCAGCCGAACACATTTCGGTGATTTTCCAAGAGCATGACTTACCTTATTGCCAACTTATGCAATTTACAGTACCCTAAGAGGTTTAGGGTTTCACTTTCACCATATCTCAATTTTATCAACAGTCAAGGAAAAAAAATCATAAGAAGAAAAACCTAGTCTCAAAAGGCAGAGTAGAAGAGAATGTGAACTACTCTTCTATGAAAGCTCTTACAATCTGATTTATTTCAGCACATACTGTGACTGAGTTTCACGAAGGGCTCGATCAAAAGTAACAATGATATATACATTCGTATAATTGGCTTCGAAATATCTCCTACAAAAAATTCTACCCTAGAACTATTAATTACATATGCTTTATATCATGGTTTTAGTTAAACATACTCAAGCAATTATAGGTTATACTCTTCGGCCATGTTCGGTTTACATTACAAAATAATATTGAGATTGAGTCTGGGAGTCTGGGATAATCATGCCCCATATTGTTTTTGTCGCAGGGGTACGGCTCCGACTGATAATGGGGAGATTATCCATATAAGATGGTATCATGGATTAATTAGTCCTCCAATTTTATTAGCCGAACATAGAACTAAATAGTACACATGCTTCTGTTGACCAACCGAACGGCCACTTCAACTTCCAAACTGTTCGAAACAATTTTAAGCATTCCAATAATTAGAAATTGCTATAAACTGCATTCTGTTTTCCAGCTACACATACATTATGGTATACCAATAGATTCAAATTTACACTAAAACACACACACGAAGAAATTGCAGTCGGTATTACCGTATGCTTCGGAAGTTGAAGAGTACAGCTTGGACAGTGATGCGAGTATGCGGGTATGGAGAAGAAGAATCTGCAACTGCTTTAGAAATTTTAGCTCGTTATAGAAGGGGAAAATGATCAGATCGTGGGAAGGATTGCCAGCGGATCTGAAGGGGCTGAATGCGTGTATGTATAGAGACAGAGCTGGCGGGGCGGGCCACCCATGGCCCGGAAACCAGCCCGAGAAAGAAAAAATGATAATTTGAATTCTCAGAATTGACACAATAATCAAATTCAAACACAATGCTAAACTGGAATCCCACGGAAATCACTTTTATTTTTTGAGAAGACATATAAGTCGACATTAGTTAATGCCCAAACAAAAAAATCATTGACTAACCTAACCGCCTAAGCTGTGGATGAGAGAAGCGAGGAGCTGCGATGTGGATGAATATTCCAGAATCGAGCTTTAAACTATGCCTAGTTCCCGGTTTCTTAGCCAGCCTAGCCCAGACGGTGGTCGGCGAGGTGGCTGGTGGCGGAGGCGGTCTAGGAATTGGCCGGATGGGAGAGGGGTTTTTTCTGCTTTTCTTTTAAAAATTTTATAGGATTAATGGATAATGGTAACATAAAAGAGTGCCCGTGGGCAAGACTTATAAACATATAGTTTTAGAGCATCAGCAGTGGCACGCAATTTCCCGCGTAATTCCCAAAAACACCTCCTGCCATGTTATACGGACTTTTCACTGCACTGCTACGTCATAAGAAATTCCCACTGCACAGTGGCGCACATCCCCAAGTACATCCCGAAAGACTTCCCATAATTAAAAAAATTCACAAATTCACAAATTAAACAATTTCCGGAAGTAAGAAATTTACGTAATTAAATAGTCGACACGAATACGGAGAAAATGCAACCACTTTATTTAAAAAAAACATACTTCATTATAAAAAATACATAATTACTAAAAAAATTACATTATTAAAATAAAAACCGGCTTCCCACTCCTCGGATTCCCCGTCGCCGTCCCCGCCGCCGCCACCCCCGCCACCGCCACCCCCCTCGCCGTCACCGTCCGACATGTCTCCGAACCCCAAATCACGCCGCATACTGTTGATGAGGGGTTTAAGCGACCGCTTGTAATGGGGGTCGGTCGATTGGCGCCATTAAACCATTACACGTAACAAGGTTTCATGTGCCGCGATGCGGGCGAATGAGGGGTTCTCGGGATCATTTTGGGCGGGTGCTGCCGATTGGGCCTCGGCGGATCCACTGGTGCTTCCCCTCACCATCCACATCGCGGACTTTTGCCCAATCGGGCGACGGCGACGGGCCGACGATGTGGGTGTCGGGAACTCTGCCTCGGCGGGGGGAGTTCCGCGGAACCGGCACTGCTACTGTACTCTCCGGAGTCGCTGATCTTCGTCCGATTCGGCTAGCCAGATTCAACACCCGCAATGAACTTGGCCGAAGACTGCACCACAAGATACACCGCCCAATATTTGAATTCCCCGAAGCTCAACTGAGTGTCAGGGAACTACTGATGAGACAAGAGCTTCACATCCTCGGCAGACATGGTACTGGTTGCCGAGCGGAGGTTGTTTGTGTAAATGCCGGCAAATCGGCTAAGCTGCCTCTTCAGCCGATCCCACTGTTTCCGGCATTGCTCTCCGTTATGAGGCTTCCCCCCTGGCGGTTTGAACTGGAGGTAGCTTTGGCTAATGCGCCACCACATCCGGTCGATGTGTTGGTTCGCCCCGACGTAAGGATCCTCCACTACACTGATCCACGCCTTCGTCAGCGCAACGCACTCGTCCATGATCCAGACGGTCCTCCTGTTCCCGCTGGATCCCTCCCCCACCTCAGCGCCCCCCTCCTCACCACCGTACATCAGGGCGCCCCGTCCCCTGCCCCTCCTTCGCCCTGTCCTCCCCCTCCTCACTGTCGCCGGTGGTGCGTCGGTGGGAGAATCCCGGATCGGAGAAAGCCCCAACTCCTCGAGCGAGAACGTGTCATTGCCAGTGAACTGAGTCTCGAGAGGAGAACTCGTCGAGTTGTCCGTCGACAGTAAATCCATATAGGGCCAATAAACGTTGTCCACCGGCGATTGAGGGACCCCCTGCCTACTCCCCCCGCAACGACATGTGATCCATGCGTTTATAGAAATTCAAGTGGTGCGAATGAAATGAAGTTCAACGGGACGTACTTATAGAAATTTAAATAAAAAATATTTAATGCAATAAACGGAAATTCCGCGCGTACGTCTGTGGGAGTCAACGCAATGGCGGACGTCCCCGCGGTGTCGCGACGAAATTCCGCGTAAACGCCGCGGAACTGCGGTGTCCTCGGCAGAATATCGTATCCGTGCCTACCATGCACAATGGCGGACGTCCGCCGTGGAATTCCGACACGTCGGTCGTAATTCTGCCGGGACGGGCTCCATTGCTGATGCTTTTATAAGGAACTAATATTTGTCTTTTTTTATGGAAATTATATGTATTAAAAAAGGTACTATTACATCTTTTTCTATTTTAAAAGGTCCTTCAAATTTTATAATTACCATATCTGGTTTTTTCATTAAAAAATTATTCTTTAATAGAGAAGATATTTGAGAATGTATAGAATGTATAGAATGTATTTTGTATAGAAGTATTTTTAAATTTAGAAATAATTTACTACCTTTCTATATAGTACTACATTTCTCCTTTAGAATTTATCACTTTTTGAAATGATATATTTTCCTTGATGGAGAAGTTGAAAAAGTAAATAGAAAAAGTAAATAAATAAGTATATTTTTCTACCTATCTAATACGAGTCTTATACTATTATTATTTAGTTTAGATATATTAGGGATTTGCATATCATTTTCTATATCTTTGTTTTCTTGTTCATTAAGTCAGCAGCGTTATAAATAAGAGTTATTGTTATTACTTTATTCATTCAATCAATATATGAAATTATCATTCTTTTGGCTCAATTGAGTAGCAAACAAGAAACATCTCCTAAGGTTGCCGACGAGGCTGATCTCGCGCTCAACCGCCCCTTTTTGCCGTCCAAGTCACGACCCAACGTTGGGCGCTCGACAACGACGACATCTCGTTTCTTGATTTTGTGTGGAAATCGACGTAAGGATTTAGGTCCTTAAAAACTGGTGCTTTCATTGAGAGCTGACCCTCCCACCATCTCGAACCGAAGCTACACCGCTGCCCGACGGAAAACATTCCGCGCACAGCAACTGCTTTGGTTGTCGAGTCCCGCCTGTCCGCCGAGCTCTAGCCGCAGGACAACACTACTTCTGCAATGCCGACGGGAAGGATTCCCGCGTGCCGCGTCGAAGTCAGACGATCATCATCCACCACAGCCATGCCTCAGTCCGTCAACATGTCATACGACTACGCCGGCTATCGCCGTCGTCAATACGACTTTCCTCAGGCCACACAGCCATTCCGTCCCTACCAGCCGGCCCAACCTCGCCGTGTAACCAGTTGGGACCCTCCGAGCAGCCGGGTGGAAGTATTCCGCCCGTCGTCGTGGCTTGATCCTAATCACCCTACGTCTCACACCACTTGGAAGTTGGATCCACCTGATCGTCGCCCACGGCTGAGATACCAGGCCATCGGGTGCCGCGATCGCGCGCAAGACGCTTGGCCCCGACACCGCGGTGGCTACGTCGAGGGGGTGGCCACCTATCTGATCGCGGAGATCATCAGACCCAATTAGGGTTTGATCGCTACCCGACAACCGCAACGCAGCGGCACTGCCCAACGTGCTGGGACCCACCAGCGCAACAGCAGGACCGCGGCTACCCGATCATTGACCGGGCCCGATGCTCGGAGACGTGCTGGGACCGACCTCGCCCTCGGGAGGAGGTAAGAGCGCGAGTCCAGCCTGCCTCCCACCAGCCCCGCTACTTCACCAAAAACCCAACGCGAGACCTGTACAGTCAGCCCGCACGTGTGACCAGTCAAACTCCGGAGCAGCCACGCCTACCGCTAATACTGGTCTCCCAGACAGAGAAGTCAGAACGGTCCAGGTTGGGTCTGTGCTGGCACTGTCCCGAGAAATGGGTGATGGGACATGTGTGTAAACAACACATTTTCTGTTCTGCGGATGATGGGGAGGAGTTTGAGGAGAACATTCAAGATGAGAATTTAGCCAAAGAGAAACTGATAATACTCCCACGATAGGATTCGGTGATGATGTTCCCAATGACATTACCGATGTTCACAATGATGGCGCTCATCTTGATGTTCCAAACAACGAGTCCCCTGGAGAGTTCGTCAAGAACAAAGGGATTGTCAAGAACGACAATGAGTCACCGCAAGTGCTCGTTGGGGTATATGATGAGAAGATTGGTGAAAAGGAGGAGACATTGCTAGAAGATAAAGAGGAGGATGGTTCTATTGGTGAAGTGGAGAAGATAATCGCATCGTTCAATGTTGCTCAAATGTCATCGACGGATGTTACGAATTGTTGGGTTAAGAGAGGAAGTGCTTGCACTGGAGTAAGGATAACTACCTATTTCTATGTAGATTTCTTTGATGGCGATGTTCCAAGTATTGTTCATCGTTCGTCATCACTCGACTTCGATACACGATTCATCCCTCCGTGCAATAACACGCCATATTTGAGCATTCTTGGAGGTGATAAATGGAGACATTCAGCTGTTCGATATGTGTTTGATCCAGGAGGAGACGTCTAGCTAAAGCTTTTGCTTTCAACTCTCGTCCTTGGTTCGTGGTTCCCACCTTGAGGACAAGGTGGATTTTAACCGTGGGGGAGTTGATACGAGTCTTATACTATTATTATTTAGTTTAGATATATTATCTTTTTCTATATCTTTGTTTTCTTGTTCATTAAGTCAGTAGCATTATAAATAGGAGTTATTGTTATCACTTTATTCATTCAATCAATATATGAAACTATCATTCTTTTGGCTCAATTGAGTAGCAAACAAGAAACATCTCCTAAGGTTGCCAACGAGGCTGATCTCGCGCTCAACCGCCCCTTTTTGCCGTCCAAGTCAAGACCCAACGTTGGGCGCTCGACAACGACGACATCTCGTTTCTTGATTTTGTGTGGAAATCGACGTTAAGGAGGACGGTCCTTAATAATATCTTACCCCTTTCGAGATGCTCTTACAATATTAGTGATGTGTTTGAACTTTGAAGGGTAGGAAACAAGAAGAAAGTAAAATTTGTCATGTTTTTTTTTTAATGTCGGGGTAAGTATTAATTTATAATTAATAAAATTGGAGAGACAGAGAGAGAAATATTTTCTAAAATTTGCATTTATCAAAGTAGTAAGTTATGATATACTCTATCTAGACTGAACAGAGAGTATAATAATGGATTATTTCAATTTAAATATGGTGTGGGTTTCTGTACATATGTTCGATTTGAGCAGAGTTTGGTTTGAATTGTTATTGGCCGAATTTGGTTTGCAATGATCGAATTGAGACGATGATGATGTCTATGCAACGATATCGCCTGTTCATCCAATTCTTTTGTTCGAATTTTTTTCTTGGCTGAATTTGCATCTTGGTTGGTTTTGGTTTGCGTTTAAATATGATTTTTTGTTCTGCTCTTTGCTTGAATTTTAGTATGGGTTTCTGCATTGTTAGACCTACGCAAAGTTTGATTCAACTGTGGCAAGGTGAAAATGATCAGCTTTTGTTCAATTGTTTTGATGGTGGACTTAATGGAGTATTCAATTAATCACCTATGAGTGAACAAAATTGAAATGATAAGCCTTTCTAGTACTCCTATTAACTCATAAGTCTTTAATATAAATATCAAAATTGACTAAAATAATCAGGCATGATATACTACTTACCGGGCAAATTTTTCCAGCTTTAGTTTTGTGGATACCAAACACTACGTATCGTATTTATTTATACTATATTCAATTTTCTTTTTTATTAAATATTGCAGGAAAAATAAACAAAATGAAACGCAATGCCAGAAATTTATACTTAAAAAATTAATTGAATATATCAACACTCTTTCTTTAGTTTGCCTCTATTTTGAAGTGTAGTTGTAGGAGCTTGGGAAGAAGAATGGTGACCGTTGATGGCTTCGTGGTGGGCCCACCCCTCCGCAATGAACGACTGCTGATAGTGCTTGAACGCCACAAATAACATGAACACTGGTTGCCAGATTAATATTCAATTAAAATGCGTATAAATATGTTAGTTACTACATATAGCATGCAATAATAAATAAATACAGTAAATAACTAGGCACAAAACATACCTGCCCAAATACGGTAAACCCCTGATGATAAATTCCAGCCAACAGCCAAGACTCCAAATCCTACTGCTTTTTTGTGACTACATGACCTCCATGCCTCTCCAAATCGTTTCATCCATATTCTACCTTCGCATTTATTTTTAAACAATTTTACACCAAACTCTTTGCTAAATCAATACATCATAACCTACTCACCACCTTCACTTTTTTAACACATTGCTATTCCTCTAAGTTATAAACATAAGTTGCATTAATTGTGTATTAAAACGCATACCAACACTATTGGTAGTGATATTTTTTTATTATTTTTAAATTAGTGTTTCTTTTTCGACTAACAAGTTTACATGTATATGCATTGTTGTTTAGTGTGTTAAATGGAGAGAGATTAATATGATATAAAACAAAATACTAAAATAAAGAGAATGATATTTCCAATTTTATAAATATCACTTTTAAGTAGATCAGCATTAGAGAATGATATTTCCAATTTTATAAATATCACTTTTAAGTAGATCAGCATTTCAAAAAGAGAAATGTACTATAACACTTTGAATGAGACGTAAAGATTGATTATTATTAACACTATACCAAGTTGAGATATTTTCTCCGGTAACATTATACCAACCACTCTATTAAAATTGGTGTAAATATTTCTCATTTATATCAAATAATGCAGTGGAATGTGAAAGAGTAATAACTACACAAAATTCAGAGTAAGATTTTAGAGGGAGTATTTGTTTTACCGTATGCAGAGTATGGTGAGCAGATTTTAGGCACAGCAAATACTCCAATAAAACCTGCATACGAAAGGGTACATCCACATTATTATACAAGCTATACTCAACCAGAAAAGAAAATAAAGTAAATCAAAATAAGTGAGGATAATAATAATTCAATGGCCATTTATTCCATGCTCAATCAACCGTAAAATTTGAGACCGAATCAATCGTGTGATAAAATTAAATAAGCAATACAGAAACATGTCAACATCATTTTACATGTGATCTCGCAATCTCAATATAATTACACCTAATTTATTAGTACTACTAAACATAGAATGAAAGAAAGCAAAGAAACCCACTATATAAACGCGATTAGTTGGTCCAATTAAAAATAAATCAAATTGTTAAAAGTAAATAAAAAATTGACCTAACTTGGCGGTTGTCCAGATAGTAAAGGAGCTTCCACTCCTTGCCAAAACGAACAGCAGCACTGCCAACTGCCACAGACACAACTTGTCATTTTTCGACTGAATTACATTTCACAGCCCCAAATTATTCTAAATATTACATTGTGTTTAATTACCTTCATCGTGGTGGAAGGGTCGCCCGAGAAAAGGGCTCTTAGATTGAGAAGACACTCATTTATAAATGGCAGAAGCATTTTTGTCACCCAAATTGCTTCTTCTTCACCAACAACACAATCTTGATTTGCACTCTCATTCTCCACTGATCCTCTGCCACATTGTCAATAAAAAAAAAGATTTAAAAATTCCATTAAAATGGCTATAGTTTAGGTCAAATAAATCAGTAATTTACCTGCTAATTAGGGATCTAAAGAGGAAATTAGCAGCAAGGCACACAAGTCCCAAGTAGGAAAGCACAGAAATGAAGCTGAAAATGCACAAAATTCTTTGTCAAATTTTCAGTTCCTAATCATTTTAGCTGAAAAAAAATTTAATTTAAACCTGATGTTGAGATCCTTTGTGAATGAAGATGATATGATAGCAAATGTTCCAATCCCAAAAACAAATGCTGATTTTGATACGTCTCTCCACATTACAAGGTCGACTGATTTCAACCAAACCAGTGAAAAATCATTTAGTAATTGCGAAGGAAAAAAACCATAGTAGCTTCAAAAAACTCACCAAAACTTTGTAGTTTGCTGCTTGCTCTTGGAATATTTTCTGAGCCTTGAAATCGGAAGCAAAGAGAAATTACACAACATCAAATTAGATTATACATAATACGCATATTTGAATATAGAGAGAGGTGAGGCTTACTATTGTTGATCTTTGTTGGAATTGGATTAAATCTAGCATGATTTGCAGCAGGAGAAGGCTGATTTCTGGCAATTGATGATGAAACAGGCACTGGTTTTGGATTTCTCTGGACCGATTTTTTCTCCACAATCACATTTCTCTCGTGCTTGTGATCACCGACACCAATCTCTTCAACATCAACGCTCTTGTTTTCCACTTCGATTTCCTTATCTTCATTTAAATCTGATTCACCTCCGCCATTGATTTGGGGCACAAAGCTCGTAATAGCAGCCTTGTTCTCCTCACAATCCTCGTCAGATCTCGACTTCCTCTCTCTCTCAGCATCACCATCAGATTTCTCGGTTTTCTCACCAACAGATGCTCTTGCATTCGCCTCAACGGAATTGGATTTCGCCTTTCTCACACTCGAATTCCTGATCGAAACGGGGCTTTTCTTCGCCGATTCGCTGATCTGTTCATCGAAATTCCTGCTCAATTCAGATCTCAGAGCCGCAATCTTAACCGGACTCCCATCAGAACTTTCAGATTTCCAAGTTTTCCTCTTCCCGCTAAGGCTCTGTTTGGGCTTCCCATCCCTGGATATCTCAATCTCAGAGTTCGTCTCTGTTGTAACATCATTTTGAGTATTTTGCTCTGAATTTTGATCAGCGGCCTTGAAAACTTTGATGCCGCCTTTGACTTTATCGAGCTTCATTCTGCTCTCCCAAACAGAGCCTTCTTTTGGGGCGGCGCCTCTTCTTCTTCCGCCGCCACCTAAATCCATTGATTCTTTACTACTAGTACTCATTTTGTTACTCAATGTGCTATTAATGGCTCGACCTCAAGAAATTGTCAGGCGCTGCTTAGAAATTCATGTAGCATTGGGGGATTTCAGGGAGAGAGATTATTCCCGCTTGTTTGAGTAACTCTGTTTTCTTCTCTTGCCCATAAATGGTTACCCTATGTTTATTTTGGAGAATTTATTGACGACAACACTACTACATATATTGTTGTTGTCGTAATTTGGAAATTTAATTCTCGAATTGAAGGGGGAAATTCATACAATTTCAGTAATTCATTAATATACTATTTATTTCTTTTTTTGGTCGAGTTTTCCAAATTTTTTGTGCAGATTTGCTTACAAAATAGGCTGTTCTGGAACTTACTACTATTATAAGATGAATTAAAATTGTGACAGAACATTGTATTGGAGCGACAATGAAATTGTAATGGAGTATTAACACCCGAGCCATGCACGGGACATAAGAGTTTCAAATAATGAATATAAAATATAATAAATATATAGAAAATAAGAATTGAAAGCAATATGGAGATTTAAAAAAACAGAAATATACTTATCTTGTCTCACTCAAAATGAATAATCTACTACTCCCCAGTGAATGAAACATTTATGCAATTTTAATTTATAATCTAAGTGAAGTAAAAATAATAAAATTAATGACAAAAATAAGATGTGTGACTAATGATCTAAGAGTATGAATTAATTAGAATAAGATATACAAATAAAGAAAATATGTGTGAGTAAAGATGTTTATTGAAAGTGCTATGCAAGTCATTAATCCAAATAAAAGGCAAATTAATATATAAATTAAATAGCTTAATTTATAAAAAATTAATTTGAAAAAAATATATGGAATATTAAACATATCCACATTAAATATATGAATAATTTAAATCATATAAATTTAAAACTTCTTTGAGAAGTCAAGTTAGAAAATTTGTATTATCCAATAATCAAATTTTAGTTGACTGTTTATTTCTTTCTTTTAATTTCAGACCATAGCATAACTTGATATACATTGCCAAAGACTAAATGAATTTTTTATATTGGAAAGAATAAATTTCTTACTTCCCGCCACATATACGTATAAAAAGTAAATTACTACTATCACTTAAAATAACGATAATATTTTATGCATCTGGTTTGTTTTGAATAATGTGAGAATTTACACTACTCTTTATATTAAGAAGTTATACAAACTTTATAAGTTAGATTTAATTTTAAATATATATAATGTCATCTTATTCCTTAGTTTAATCTATAAACTTAGTAGTATTGTTTAATTAGAGGCGAATTAAAATATAAGAACTAAAAACTTTAATTGAGTAAATATAGGATGTAAATTGTAAGCATTACATATATGTGTTGTCGTTTAGCTTGTGAATTAATTCGGAGAAAAAATATTGCAATAAATGATTAAATCTCAATTTTAACCTAAATAAATGGAAGGCAAACTAAACTCTCTAGCACAATTCCAATTTAACTCAAATATAAGTCTAATTAATATATAAATTTAATAACTTCATTATAAAAAAAATTTAATGGTAGTGCACTATTTAAATGTGTTTTAAAACTTTTTCAAGAAGTTAGCATTTTATTGGGCTATTATTTGTCCAATTGTTTTTGCCTTAAAAAATTATTTTTGAATAGAAGACACTTTATCTTTTCATTTTTCCTCTAAAAAGGGCATTAAGGACTTTTCATCAAACTTGCACTTTAGGCCATCCACTACGCTGTCTCTATATCGTCCATTAACTACTATTTGACCACTATTTGAGGGCCCCACTATCTTTTTTTCCTCCATCCCTTAACTAAGGGACGGAACCTGCAACGCTCCGTCCCTTAATTACTATTCATTCAATTTCATTTTTTATTTTTTTTTCCAACCCAATTCAATTTAAACAAACACAATTCATTAAAATTAAAACAACATTACAACTTAAACTTTAAAAAAAAAGAAAAAAAGACATAACTAAAATTCTAAAAAAATAAAAATGACATAATTTAATCTCCTCCGCCAAAGTTTTCCCAAATGTGCTCAATTAGATCCTCTTAGAGTTGGGTGTGGGCGCTAGAGTCGCGTGTCCTTGCCCGAATAGCCAACCGTTCTTGTATAGACGGATGCGCTCCACTTCGAGGCGGACTACTTGCGGTTGAGCTTCCGGGGGATTCGGGGTCGAACCAATTTCCCGCATCGGGTCCTTCGTCTCGGAAAATCTCGTTGTGCAAGATTATGCACGTATACATGATGTCGACCATGCTCTCCATGAACCACGAACGAGCCGGGGCTTTGATGATGTTGAAGCGCGCTTGGAGAACCCCGAACGCCCTCTCCACATCCTTGCGCGCAGCCTCCTGCTTCTGCGCAAAAAGAGCCTGCTTTGGGTTCGCAGGCCTGCTGCACGTCTTCACGAAGGTCGGCCACTTCGGGTAGATGCCGTCGGCGAGATAGTACCCCATTTTATACAGGCAGTTGTTGGCGACGAAGTTGATGGCCGACGCTTTACCATCCAAAACTTCGGTAAAAAGGTCGGACTGGTGGAGCACGTTTATGTCGTTGTTCGAGCCAGGGACCCCGAAGTACGCGTGCCAGATCCAAAGCCGGTAGTCGGTAACAGCCTCGAGTACAACGGTTGGGTGGGTGTCTTTGTGGCCGCTCTTGTAGGACCCCCCAAGCCACCGGGCAATTCTTCCATTGCCAGTGCATGCAATCGACACTGCCAAGTATCCCGGGGAATCCGTGCACTTGTTCGTGCCGGTTGAGGAAGAACTGACAATCGTCCGTGCTTGGCCTCCGGAGAAATTCGTCACTGAAGGCTGCCCGGACGCCTCTGCAGAAGTTGAGCAAGCACATGCGCCCAGTGGTGTCTCCGGTGTGGAGGTATTCTTCGAATATGTCGGCCGTTTGTCCAGTCGCAAGCTGACGGATGACTGCAGTACATTTCTGCAGCGTCATGTGGCTGGGACGGCCGACCGCGTCGAACCCTTCTCGGAAGAACTCTTCCCGGGCCGCCAAAGTATTCGCTATGTGGAGAAATAGCGGTTTACTCATGCGGAAACGGCGACGGAAGTAGGTATCTCCCCAAATCGGGTTATCGCAGAGGTAGTCGCGTACTAACCGTGCGGCGGCTTCCTCTCGGTTCCGATTGATGTACTTCCGGGATGAACCGGCGTCAGATTTTATTTTTTATTTATTTTTTCTTTTGAAAACACTATATATACGCGCTTTGCACGTCATTTTCATTCGCACCACTTGTTTTAACGAGTACTCTCTCTACCTTACTCTCTGTTCAAGATCAATAACGAGCAATGGAGAACAACTACGAAGGTACTCCAGTGACTCCCGGGGGATGGTCTCAGACTCCCCCGCCTCCCGGTGTAGAGTCTCAGACGGCCCCGACTCCCGGGGTAGGGTCCCATACTTCCCCGGCTCCTGGGGGAGGTGGTTGGCCTCCGATGACCAGGTACTACAACATGTACCCGTGGCAGCAGATGATGCCGGGGTGGGCACCCGGCATGCAGCCCCCTATGCAGATGATGCCGGGGTGGGCATCCGGGATGCAGCCACCGGCGCAACAGATGATTCCACCGGCGCAGCAGATGATTCCCTCGGCGCAGGGGACGCACGGGGGGGGACAATGCCTATTAGCCGACTTTTGATTTTTCCACCGGTTCTTCGCACACATCGACCCCAACGGATGCACAGTATACAGAGACCTTCTCCTTAGCGGACTTGGGTTTTGATATGAACGAGGTTCCGGAAACTCTCATTCAAAGCCAGGGAGTAGGGCGGGGTAAGAAGAAGGGCAAGGCCAAGAAGGTCGGCGAGTCGTCGCAGCCGGAGGCGGAAATCCGGGGCCGGAGGAAGTGGACGGACGCGGAGAACGTTGCGGTTTCCAAGGCGTGGGTGAGTGTCTGTGACGATCCTCTCGTTTCGAACAACCAGAGGATCGTCAACTTGTGGGCCAAGGTAGCCGCAGCCTACAGGGCATTTTGCCCTGAAGGGAGACCGTGCACCGGGGAGGAGGTCCGGAAGTGTTGGGACCGAATCAGGTCTGGCATCTCTCGATTTTTGGGTTTGTACGCCAACGCCCTCCGCATGCAGACCAGTGGCCAAACAGAGGAAGACTGCAGGAGGATTGCGGAGAGAGCCTACCCCGATCCGCAGAAGAAGTACTATGAGTTCACCCACTGGAACTGCTACGTTGTGCTCAACGAGTCGGAGAAATTCCGGGCAGGCGTCGACGCTGGCTGGCCGAAGAGGCAGAAACTGAACTATACCGGAGATTATAGCGGCAGCAGCGGTGGTTCGACAGACCTCCCCGAGACGTCCCAGGAGGTCCCGACTCCTCGTTCGTTCGGTCGCCGACCTCGCCCGGTTGACCAAAGGCGGGCGCAACAGGTTGCGAGGGGGGCACCCCGAGTTCCCAGGGGGTCCATTCGACATCCCCCTCGGCAGGTCTACCGAGGAGCTCAAATTCTTCGCGCGCCAACAAACGCGCGCTCAAATGGTGAAGACCTTAGCCGACTTCCAAGCGGCGGTGGACCCCGAGGTGAAGGATTTTCTTCGTGTATTGCTCCAGAGCCAGCGTGAAGAATTGAAGGCGATGAGGAGGGACACCGGCGGGAATAGTCACGGCGTAGGTGGCGACGGAGGCGGCGGCGACGACGGTGAAGAAGCGTTGGGCGACGACGGAGACGAGGACGGCGCGCGAGGAGTGATTTTGTTTTACTTTTTTAAATTAATGCACTTTTTAATTTTTGTACTTTTTTTAAAATTATTATACTTTTTTTTAAAATAATGTACTTTTTAAGTTTTAATATTATTATTCGAATTTTCCGTATTTGTCTCGTAAATTAAATTTCGTATGTTGATACGAGTGTAAATTAAATTATATAATTGTTATTAGTGATGTGGATAGGTAGTGTGAAGGCTATGTGAGGGCTATTTGATGTCGAGTTGATGTGGCAAGCTGATGTGGCAGGAGAATTGTAGTGCTGATGATGTGGCAGTGTGAAGGCTATGTGAGGGCTATTTGACGTCTAGTCTTACTGGAGATGCTCTAAATAGAAATTTTTTTTGGCAGACTTGAATCTTATGTGACTAAAATTATAAATGAAACGACGTTGTATCAACGCCATAATGTCTTGAATTGAACATTAATTAATATTTCATGTGCCTAATAGGATAAAATATGTCTCATGGTCTATCGGATTTGAAGAATGTCGCGCCGTAGGAAATTGGCGGCAATTTTATAGTGTTATATTTTAAGATCACTTTCAAAGTTAATGGAAATACCATAATTCGCCCAACGCATATGTCATTCTGACTTAAATACGGAGTATAATTTTTCGGGAAACTTTGATCCTTTATGGCTAAAATTATAAATGAAACAATGTTGTTTCGATGCTATAATTCTTGAATTCGAAGTTGAATGATACTTCATGTGCCTAATAGGATAAAATATGTCTCGTGAATCTATCGGGCTAGAAGAATGACACGCCATAGGAAATTGACAGTAATCTTAAAGTGTGTGTGATTTATAAGATCATTTTCAAATTTGTGGAAAATACCAAAATTAGTCCAAAATTTATGGTTTTAAAAACCAATATCCTTATATTCTTTTATTCATTTTCTAAAACAGTTATTGACAAAATAACATATCACATGCAAAATAGACCCCTTTCATTTTCCAGCCCTAATTTACACTGTGTCTTTGCATTGGAATTGTGTGGCAATGAAAAGCACAGTACCAATTGACATTAGAGTGATGGCTGTGGTTTGTGGCTTGTGATTGGATGGACTCTGGAGTCTGGTCCCAAACAAATTCTAACCAACTGTATGCTTCGCAGCTTTCTACTTGCAACTTAAACTAACGCTATATAAACCCTTAACCCCTGAGAGCATCCCCATCCGTGCTCTTATTAACGAACACGGATGTTGGCCCGGACCCATTTTACTCTCTACTCTTAGGTAAGAGCACAACACCCCTGATGGGATACGTACTAAACAAGCCCAATAGCAGTGACGGCCCATCAGCCCAAAGCCCAAGGAAGAGTATCAGTTCGGCATTACCAAAGAGTTCGGCCCCAGCCTACAGCTCGGTAAAAGCCGACCAATCAGTTCGGCATTACCAAAGAGTTCGGCCCCAGCCTACAGCTCGGTAAAAGCCGACCAATCAAGCTCTACTCTCAGATCGGCAAAAGCTGCTCGGCAATAGTTCAGCAGTTCGGTCTCAGTATTCGACCGAACTGGGAGATAGTGGACTCGTGCAGAACCTCCACGACCTCCACTACACGATCTATTTAGTGGTGTCAACTCATGCAGGATCTCATGCAGGATAGCGGACCAAACAAAGAGATAGTGGACCCATGCAGGATCTCATGACCTCCACGACATCCACTACCTAGTTAGTGGTGATGCAAGCCACGACCTAGTTAGTGGTGATGCAAGCCACGATCTTAGTTCAATGTATAAATAGAACTTAGATCAGATAGAGGGCAGGCTCTAGACATCAAATATCATATAGCAAGTCTGTATTTGTCAGCTGGTAAACCAGATCAAGCAATACAATCTTGCCCTCCTTTCTTCCCGTGGACGTAGATTTACCTCAGTAAATCGAACCACGTAATTCCTTGTGTCGTGATCTATATTCATTACCTGCTTTTACTACCATCAAAAATTCGCCCAACCATCACTGGCGCCGTCTGTGGGAAACAGATAACCAAATTTGTGATAAAGCGAATTTTTGACCCTTTTTCCACCCCCAAAAAAAAAAAAAAAAAAAAAATGCATACCAGATCACGTAACACCCATAATACCGTTCATGATAACCATGAGGAAGCTAGTCCAGCCCGCAGGTCTGGAAAACAGCCTCGGGAGAAATCTACTTCCAGTTCTCACGGAGAAGGAACAAGCCGCTCAAAGACTCATCGCACCGAGTCTTCCCAGCAGCCCGATTTGAACGAGGCTGTCAAGTTGTTTTTGGCCGAGAAGCAGGAAGAGTTCTTAATTTTCCTGCAAAAGGGCCAAAAGCCTGAGACGAAAACGGTGGATTCTCCCTCCTCATCCAGACATGAAAGTCACTACCGCAGTAGTGCCGTGTCTTCCAGGAAGAAGAATCCTCAACCCCGACATGTTCATGTTCCTCCTCGGTACCGGAATCACAGGAGAACTCCATCTCCTCCATACCGAAGAGATGTCGGGTTCGCCATGTACGGAGCATTGAAGACTCCGTTCTCGGACGATATCACCCGAACTCCCTTGCCACAGAACTACCGAACTCCGTCGATGACTTATGACGGGTTAGTGGATCCTCATGATTTCTTGGGACGCTATCAGTATAATATGGCGAACCAAGGTCTCAATGAGATTCACATGTGTAAGCTGTTTCCCGAGCTGCTTATCGGGAACGCAAGAAGGTGGTTCGATAGCCTCCCCCAAGGCAGCATTAGATCTTACCGAGATCTAATGGATGCTTTCCACAGGAGGTTCTTTCAGAAAGCGGAAGCCCGAATCACTTCGGCTCAGCTGCTTTCTACACGTCAAGGTCACGACGAAAAGATCAGCGACTTTATGACGAGGTTCCACAAGGAATGCCTACAAGTAGATGATCTCAATGATCTACTTGTCATTTCGGCATTCCAAAATGGAATCCTGCCCGGAGCTCTCTACAGAAAGCTCGTGGAATGCAGTCCGCAAACAGCTCAAGAGATGTGGGACATTGCGGACCAGTTTTCTCGTGCCGATGAGGCAGACCGTCGAAAACGGTCTTTAGACAGCTCATCTAGAGAAGACAAAAAGAAGCCCGATCATAGCGATCAGAGGCTTCCTCGCCGAACTCCTTCCCCACTAAAGGAGGGATAGCGGTCATCCGAGGTGATCAAAAAAGAGCAAGAGTGTTTGCAGATTGCGCTTAAAAGTGCCGAGCAATCAGATCGGCACCATCAAGCATAGCAATCACAACAGCCGGAGTCAGAGGCAGGCGAAATGACCGAAGTCACACCGGAGCCGAACTCGATGGTGTACGGCACTGAAGCCGTGATTCCGGTTGAGATCGGCATACCCAGTCCCCGAACTCTTAATTTCTCAGCAGAACTGAATGAGGACGGACTGAGAGCCGAACTAGATCTGGCCGAAGAAAGAAGAGAATTGGCCTGCATAAAAGCAGCCAAGTACAAGGAGCAAGTAGCCCGGTATTATAACCAAAGGGTGAAAAAGCTGCAATTTCAAGTGGGAGATCTCGTCTTGAGAAACAACGAAGTGAGCCGAGCAGAAAAGCTGGGCAAACTCGAACCCACATGGGAAGGTCCATATCGGGTGTCAGAAGTCCTCGGCAAAGGGTCTTATAAATTGACTCACATGTCAGGAGAACAAGCACCCCGAGCATGGTACATTTCCAACCTCAAGAAGTTCCATTTGTAAGAGACAGTCCGGTCAGTCAGTCTTGTGTCTAGTTCGGTCCTAGGGGTATGTGCTTTCTTTGTTTTTTACTTGTTTTTCATGTTTGTCTATGTGCGTTTTTGTCTGTCTATGTGCGTGTCGTCTCTTACAAATGTTACTGAGGTATCTTGTTCTTCGAAGGCTGATCCCCTTTTTAGAACATATATAAGCCAACGATTGTGAGTCCAAGCTTCTAAGGAGGATACAAGACCACAATTCAGCTTAAGAAACAAGCAGTCCGTCTGAAACGAACTGCAACAAAGGGAAAGTCCGATCCACGCGATAAAACTCGCCGAATTAGGACAAGGGAAAGTCCGATCCACGCGATAAAACTCGCCGAATTAGGACAAGGGAAAGTCCGATCCCCAAATTAGGACAAGGGAAAGTCCGATCCGAGCGATAAAACTCGCCAAATTAGGACACAAGCTTAGTCCGGTCAAAGAAATTTACTTCATAAGACCAAAGACGAGTCCGGTCAAAGAAGTTTACTTCATAAGACCAAAGACGAGTCCGGTCAAAGAAGTTTATTTCATAAAACCGAGGACGAGTCCGGTCAAAGAAGTTTACTTCATAAGACCGAGGACGAGCACGATGAAATTTTTTCGCTAAGCTGTAAATACGCAGTGATAGAAGCGAAATGAAGATTTCATTTATTAAAACTTGTTCGGCATACAACTCCGCTGCCCTACGAGAAGGCGTTACGCTATTACAAAGGACTATTCTACTGTCCCTGGTTGCTAAAGTTGAGCCATCTATTCACAAAATCCTCGTGAAGCCGAGTTCGGGCGTTCCGGGCAGCTGAAGAATAAGCAGGTCGACGAGATGCTCTGATCGACCTACCGCCTCTTCCTTGAGTCCGGGAAGTACTGGCACCTCGGCGGCGAAGAGTCTCTTCACGAAGCATTTGTTGATCTTGCTCACTCATAATCACAGCTCCTCTACGAACTTCAGTCCGTCCTTGTCTTGACGTTTCCGGTTGCTCCTGAGTCCGTTCTCGTCTTGACGTTTCCGGTTGCTCCTGAGTTCGTTGCTGATTTGGAGTAGGATTTTGAGCAAGTGGATCAGAGGTTTGAGCTGGAGTATGAGCATCTGTTGGCGGGAAATGCCTAAGGAATCTCTCGATTGAAGGACGCCGGGAAAGAACAATGTCGTACCGAGAAGCCCAGCGCCGCAATGATTTCACAACTTGTTGGCAAGCCGAGCTCTCCAGCGCATTGTTCCTCCGGAGTACATGATATTCCTCCCACAGTTCGTCAACTCGTTCCTGAACTTCAGAGATGGTCATTCCCCCGCGCCTGCTGATGAAATCCTCATACGCAGTCCTCTCAGCGACAGCAGTATTCAGTTCGGCCTCCAGATCTTTCTTTTCGGACTCTAAGTCCTTATTGTCGGCCTCCAGCTTCACTAAACAAGCCAAGAGTTCGTCATTCTTCATCTGGTCAGCTATGGCTTTTTTCTCAGCTTCGTCTAAAGCGGAAGAGTACAGCCGCTTCCAGTGAAGTACCTCCAGCTCCTTAAGAGTTAAGAATACAAAGCAGCCTATGTCAGTTCGGCATTTCATTTTACCGAGCAGGTAGTAAACCACAACAGGAGTAAAAGAGAGTACGAAAAGCTATACGAAGACACAAGTGTAGAAAGAAGAATTTTTTCATTCATAAGAAAAATTTTTTACACGAGGGCTTCAAGGCCATTTTACAAGAAGGAAGAAACTAAACTAAGAGAAGGGAGACGAAATCATACTCCGCCAGCTTCGTCTCCGGCTCCTCGGTGAGGTTCAGCTTCCTTCTCCTTGTCTGCCTCAGCTTCAGCCTCGGCCTCCCTGCTCCCCCCAGCCTGCTCGATGCCCCCATCACCGATCAGCAGCACCTCTTGCTCGGCCTGCCTGTCTCCGGTCTGCTGATCAAGCTGCTCGGTCTCACCCTCTCCGTGGAAAATTGGAGCGGGTGAAACTGGCCCTAAGGAGGCAAAGATAGCCTCCATATTCTCGTCCCGGTCAGCTCGGCAACTACGAACTCGGTCAGCAGAAAGCAAGACCGAGGACGAAGAAAGCTCCTCAAGGAGCGGCAGACTCTGGAGACGAGCTGCTATCTCTCGACCGTACAGCGGCAGGACGACTTCGGGCCCCTGCTCGGCATTATCGGTCATCAGTTTCAGCAGATCACCGACAAAGGCCGAAAATTGATTGCTCAGAAAGAGTTTCTCCGCGAAAGCACGGAGAACCTCCCCTTGGGCCACCACGGCGGCAGCATCCCTCCGTTTCGTCTGCTCTCGCTGGATGACGAGCTGGTTTTTGGCAAACTGGGCTTCATCCTGGGCCGAGATCCTAGCAGCTCTGGCCTTCTCAAAGTCTGCCTTAGCCTGTTCGGCCTGGTGACAAGCAGCCGCCAACTTCCTCTGCATCTCAGCATAATCGTTGGACGCTTTGGAGAGTTCAACGGCGACGAGCTTGGAGAGCATATCGTTCCTCTGAAAATGGAAAAAGGAAAAAGTCAACCGAGGGGCCACAAAAAATACAGGAAAAAAGCAAGGCCAGAAAATCAAGAAGAGAATTCACCTCGGCGAAGTCCGTGGGCCATAAAAAAGGCTCACAGATATGTTCCGAAGGAGGCGCCAAGACCACGTCTTTCTCTGGCGCTCTTGGGGGTTTCTGAATCCTCCCCTTCCCCTTTGCCGAAGTCGACTCCGGCTTTTTTGGATCCGAAGAAGAGGTCTTTTGCCTCTTCGGATTCTTCTCGGCATCAGGCGCCGAGCTGGTAGCCTTCTCTTTCTCCGGCTCCTTAAGCTCGGAGGATTTGCGGCTAATCTTGTTTAGCAAGTTCACTGCCAAAAAGCAAGAAAACAAGGTTAGTTTTCATCGTCAAGGCAGTAATGCATAAAAAAGAAATCCTCACCCTCAGTCTCTTCGTCCGAAGACGAGGAGTCGAACACGAAGTCGCCCTTGACGAGCTCAGACTCCGAGTACTGCTTCCTAATCATGGGAATCTTATTGAGCTCGGCCTCGAGCTCGTCCAACGGTTCTACCCGAGGATGAGGAATAACGGACTTCGGCCCTCTCCAGGAAAAGTCCGAAGCCGAAGTCCTATTATAAAAAAGAAGCGATTTTGCCATTTCGGCCATTTGGTTTTACAAAAGGCTCTAAAGGGCTGTAAAGGGATCAAGTAAAACCAAGATCCCTTCCTCTTAAACTGGAAGAAATTAAGGATTGCCCTCAGAGACAGATCCTTATCTAGCCTACGCAGTTCGGCAGCAAAGGCCGATAAGTGCCTCCAAGAGTTCGGAGTCACCTGACCTAAAGGGAGTTGAAAAAAATCTAGCAGCTCTACAAAGGCAGGGGGAAGAGGGAAACGAAGCCCGCATTCCAAGCCGGCTTCATAAACGGTGGCGTAACCCTCCGGCGGCGAGTCAGCCCTATGAAGGTCGTCGGGAATCGCAACCTTCCCCCCAGGAAAAAAATATTTTTCGTGTAAGGATATCACAGTATCCTTACTCAAGATGCTGTGAAAATACTCTACGGTCTTCTCCCCGGATTCTTTCCGGCTAGAAGACCCCTTACCCCCTTTCCTACCGCTACCTGACTCAGAAGAAGAAGAAGAAGACATGGTTCTTACTCTTTGAAAGTCTGAAGAAATTCTGAAGAAATTCTTGAAAGTGGAAGGAAATTTTTACGCAAAAGAGAGAGAATGCAGAAGAAGCAATAGCAAAAGTGTTCAAATGATGAAGAAAAGACGTATTTATCAGATTCGGAGAAGATTTCAAAATCATCGCACCGTTTCGAATCCCACCTTTTCAGGATTCAACGGCCGGATTTTACTGTCGCATTTAATGCAGTCACGCGCAAGGCACGTCCCCTGACGTCAGCCTCCCCCGTACCTTTATCCAGAATGCCGAAGTGACTCGCTTCGCCGAAGTGATTCACTTCGCTTTTCGGGGGGGGGTAGTGATGGGGTACGTACTAAACAAGCCCAATAGCAGTGACGGCCCATCAGCCCAAAGCCCAAGGAAGAGTATCAGTTCGGCATTACCAAAGAGTTCGGCCCCAGCCTACAGCTCGGTAAAAGCCGACCAATCAGTTCGGCATTACCAAAGAGTTCGGCCCCAGCCTACAGCTCGGTAAAAGCCGACCAATCAAGCTCTACTCTCAGATCGGCAAAAGCTGCTCGGCAATAGTTCAGCAGTTCGGTCTCAGTATTCGACCGAACTGGGAGATAGTGGACTCATGCAGAACCTCCACGACCTCCACTACACGATCTATTTAGTGGTGTCAACTCATGCAGGATCTCATGCAGGA
This sequence comes from Salvia splendens, assembly GCF_004379255.2. Taxonomy (NCBI): domain Eukaryota; kingdom Viridiplantae; phylum Streptophyta; class Magnoliopsida; order Lamiales; family Lamiaceae; genus Salvia; species Salvia splendens. The sequence continues at coordinate 11,074,327 of NC_056040.1, forward strand.
TAGCGGACCAAACAAAGAGATAGTGGACCCATGCAGGATCTCATGACCTCCACGACATCCACTACCTAGTTAGTGGTGATGCAAGCCACGACCTAGTTAGTGGTGATGCAAGCCACGATCTTAGTTCAATGTATAAATAGAACTTAGATCAGATAGAGGGCAGGCTCTAGACATCAAATATCATATAGCAAGTCTGTATTTGTCAGCTGGTAAACCAGATCAAGCAATACAATCTTGCCCTCCTTTCTTCCCGTGGACGTAGATTTACCTCAGTAAATCGAACCACGTAATTCCTTGTGTCGTGATCTATATTCATTACCTGCTTTTACTACCATCAAAAATTCGCCCAACCATCAACCCCCATCCGTGCTATTCCGCAAGAACATGCTCAAAGGTCCCATCATTATATTCTTCAATTTAAATAAAAACATTTCCACAATATTAAAATGCATTAAAAATACCCAAAATACTATTACTAATTACTAAAAAATTAAAAATTACATAATTAAAATCCTAAAAATTAAAAATTTCACAATTAAAGTCTTAAAAATTACATAATTTAAATCCTAAAAATTAAAAATTACATAATTAAATTCATAAGTGGCCGAATTTCGTCCAAATGGATGATGAATGTGTGTATTTATAGATGATTTTGGGATTAAATTTAAAATTTCAAAAATATTTCAAAAAAACGGTAATAAAACGGCTATATTTTTGGGAATCCGATTTTTTTTAAATTGTTGGTGTTATTTTCGATTTTTTTTAAAAAAAAAAGAAAATGTCAACGGCCAATAAAAACGCGTCACGTCGCCCTGCTCAGCGGTACGGACGTGTTCGATGCATCGAGCAGCGTCGTGCCAGCGGCAAGAGCGCAGCAGTGGCTAGGGGTGTCCTTGCCAGCGGCACGGACGGACGGACGGACGAACGTCACCGTTGCGGATGCTCTAACCATATCATCCTTAGAGCATCTGCAGCGGTGCTCGCTGGGACGGACGGCGTCCGTGCCTCTGGCGCGGCAACGCGCTGCTCGATGCATCGAGCTCGTTTCTATTCGCCAACGGATTATCAGTTGAAATTATTTTTTTTAAAAATCGAAAATAATACCAAAAATTTTAAAAGAAATATTTTCAGATTTCAAAAAATATTGCCGTTTTATTACCATTTTTTGGCATTTTTTTTAATAATTTTTAAAAACCCCAAAATCATCTATAAATACACACATTTATCATTCATTTTTCACATCGAGATGTGCATACGACGGTGGGCGAGAGGATTGAAACAAAACACACAATGCACGATACCAGAACCCACACTAAGCTACAAGAAGACCTAATCAAACACATTTGGGCGAATTTCGGCCACGAGTAGTGGGTTTTTAAATTTTATGAATTTAATTATGTAATTTTTAATTTTTAGGATTTTAATTATGTAATTTTTTTATTTTTTAGTAATTTGTAATGGTATTGGATATTTTTAATGCATTTTAATATTATAGAAATATTTTTATTAATTGAAATATTTAAATTAAATAATAAAATGACGGGACCCTTGATCATGTCGGAAGAGTATGGAAATGAGTGTTGTACTTTTGGGGAAGAGCATGAAGTAAAAAAATAATAAAAATGGCTCCAGACCCACATCCGTGCTCTTTGGTGAGAGGACGGATGTGATGCTCTTAGATTCAGGCCCCGTTTTCAATTCTTCCCTAAAATCATATTTTCAGCTTTACTGCTCACCACCCGCGTGCTGCAAACGCGGAGCGGTGAGAGGAGAGAGAGTGAGGCTGTGAGAATTTGAAAAGGATCTCGTGAATTCGGGTTTTTCTTGATTTCCATGGCGTGTAGACTTGCACACTCTGGCTTTCTTATCTTGGTAAGCAACCATTTTATGTGTATCGCTCTGCATTTGCGCCCAATAAAGAAACTTTTGTGAGTTGCTTCTGTTTATGTAATGTTTCCTTGATTTATGTAGGGGCCCCACAAAAGGCCAAATGAGGGCAACAGGATTTTTCCTCAGAGCTCTACTTCATCAGGTATTGATACACGTTGTATGCGTGTGTGTTTTCTTTTCAATTTCAATGATGAAATTTGGATTGGGGGTGTGGATTACGTGATGGAATTTGGTTCGTTTTTTTAGGGATATTTTGAAGCCATTGTTTCAATTTTATTGTTGATCCTTGTTTTTCCAAAATGGTGAATTGAAGGTTCATATCTTCTGAAGTGGTGGGACAGTTTTCCTCGGTGATTAACCAATATATTAGGTGTGTGTGTTTGTGTTTTTTTTTTCAAATTTTGACGTTGAAACTTAGATTGAGTTTATGAATAATTGTGTGGTGGGATTTGCTTCGATCATGAAAAGCTTCAATTTTGATTGCTATACTGGTTTGTAGGAATGGTTTGTATTTGAGGATTATGTAGAAATCGAAGCCACTGTTTCAATTTCATTGTTGATCATTGTTTTTGAAAATTGTGAATTGAAGGCTCATATCTTCTGAAGTGGGAGAGTCTGCCTCAGAGGTCAAGCAAGCAAAAACAATGCTTAAAATCCTTGCAAAAGCGCCAAGTTGTGAAAGCTGTGGCTGTAAATGTAGCACCTTCCCCAGCAGCAGATAGTGCAGAATATAGACAGCAGTTATGTCATGAATATGGCTTTCGACAGATTGGAGAACCCCTTCCTGATAACATAACTCTTAGAGATATAATCGATACACTTCCAAAAAAGGTACTCTCTTTGCTTGCTCTTAAGCGAGCTCTAGTTTCTGTATCTGCTATAATGCTTTTAGGAAGTCATGTGTCTGTCTGTACAGAGTTCAAATGATGATCATAACTTTTTTCTGTGAAGGTGTTCGAGATTGATGATTCAAAAGCTTTGAAGTCTGTGCTGGTATCTGTAACATCATATGCTTTGGGGATCTTTATGATCACCAAAGCCCCATGGTACCTGCTTCCTCTAGCTTGGGCTTGGACTGGAACTGCAATTACGGGGGTTAGTTTTGTAATCATGGAGTACTTTTTGGTTTTATACTGATTAATAATCAAATGCTTAGTGGGTTAACTGGTTTTTGAAAATCATGCTAGTATCTTTTACCTATAATTTTAAGCTATATTTTTTCGACACATAATTTTACCAACAATTTCTTATTTCAGTTTTCCCCCTTTGTTATAGTTCTTTGTCATAGGACATGATTGCGCGCACAAATCATTCTCGAAGAACAAGTTGGTGGAAGACATTGTTGGAACTCTGGCATTTATGCCTCTCGTTTACCCTTATGAGCCATGGCGTTTTAAGCACGACAGGCATCATGCAAAAACAAATATGTTCGTACTTTCTCCTGAAACCTTTTCATAAGTTAAAGACGTTGAGTGAAGTTTTGATAAATTATTGTCCTTTCCGATATATGTGTGTTGGGAAGTGGTTTTTTGCTTTTCAAACCAACACTAGATATATGATGTTATTTAAATGCTAATTCTGCTCTCGCAGCAAGCTGAAAACTGTATCTTGTACTAGTATATAATGCCTTCAAACTAAGTACTCTAAGAGTGTCTTTATTTTGATTTATATTATCAATCTAAGTGAAAGAACTGAGTTAGGCTGTGTTATATTCCTCTACAATCTGCATAATGTTATTCAGGATATTTTTAAGAAGTATTGGAGAAAATGTGGGTCTCATCGTTTCACTTTATTGAAAGTCAACGAATTATCTTTGTGCAATAGAAAGGCATAGTGACACCATTCGCAAATCAGGAACAGCACATCATACGGTTGAATATCCCTTTGTGTTTGTGTGTGTGACTGTGCGTATGTGTGTTTCTCCCCTCAATCTGATTAGACTTCCTCACACTTCAGAACCATGAAAAGATATTTTGTGTAATATTACTGTATGAGAAAATCTGAACCTTTGTTCTCACGTTCATTGCAGGTTGGAAGAAGATACAGCCTGGCTCCCTGTTAAGCCAGAGGAATTTGAGTCCTCTTCACTTTTCCAAAAGGCAATCATATATGGTTACGGACCACTTAGGCCCTGGATGTCAATAGCACACTGGTAAAGTCACATAATTAAATGTTTTAGGAGACACTAAACTTTTTATTTACTATCTCACTGTGTTTTAAAAGAACTTTGTTGATTGTAATCTGACATTTATTCAATATCTCATAGGTTGAGAATGCACTTTGACGTCAAGAGGTTCAGACCTAATGAAGTGAAACGAGTGAAGATAAGCTTAGCTTGTGTGTTTGGTTTCATGGCAATCGGATGGCCGTTGATTATTCTCAAAACCGGGGTCATGGGGTGGATCAAGTTCTGGTTAATGCCGTGGTTAGGTTATCACTTCTGGGTATTGTCTTGCGCTCACTTCTTTCGTGATTCTTTTGAAGAATGATTAGTTTAAACATTTATTTGCATTTCAGAAAGTTGAGTGTATGGGAAGGAAATCAAACAACTTGCATAAGCCTCACATACATCTTTATCAACATGTTCTAATTTATTCATTGTTTGAATCCATCTATTTGTATCATGAACAAAGTTTTTCTAAATATTCTCTATTATTTGCATAATCTGTTTAGTTCATCTTCTGAGGGTTTCTGTTTGAAATTTCAGATGAGTACTTTCACAATGGTGCATCACACAGCGCCTCATATACCATTCAAGCCCTCGGAGGAATGGAACGCTGCCCAGGCCCAGCTCAACGGCACTGTCCATTGTGATTACCCGAGCTGGTAACTGAACTATGTATTGATTGAGGAGCATAAAAACTATATAAAAACTAACCGGCAAATACTTTAAAATCACTTCTGGGTAGTATTCTAAAATGCAGGAATACAAACTAACATAATAATACCTTTTTTCCTCAACAGGATAGAGATCCTCTGCCACGATATCAACGTGCACATTCCTCATCATATTTCCCCCAGAATACCAAGCTACAACCTGCGAGCAGCTCATCAATCTCTCCAACAAAATTGGGGAAAGGTATGATATACGTGTGTGTGCTCGTTTATCCGTGTTTGTCAAACTATTTTCTTATCTATTTAGTGATATTCCAACACTTGTTCCCCATGATTGAACAACAGTACATGAATGAGGCTTCGTGGAACTGGCGTCTGATGAAGACGATACTGACTGTCTGCCACGTCTACAGCAAGGAGAGAAACTACATCCCCTTCGACGAACTTGCACCTGATGATTCTCAGCCCATCACATTCCTTAAACAAATAATGCCAGATTATGCTTGAGTCATGGTATGCCATTAAGGCTTCAACAACAGCCAGTTTTGGTCCAAATTCTTGCTCCCTTAGATCAATTATTTCCTAAGTTAGGTTATATTATTTCATTCGATGAATCCTATGATACATCGCCTACTCTTTATACAGATGCAGATTCATTGTCCAAAGTAGTACCATAGTCTTATGTTTATGTCATGTTTCTCTGTCTTTTTTGCGATCACAGTGCACTGTTGAGATAAAATAATTCAAAAACGAAAAACTAGGATAATATTCTTGGAAGTTTGATATTTAATTTTGTGGAATGCAGTAGATTATGCAAAAATTATAATGCCATTAGCATTTTTAATTTCAACAGAGATTGAGGCAAACTTTTAACAAAGATGTTCCCATCGTTGAATTCTCAAGAACCCTTCAATATATCTTGTAGACATAGAAAAGTTTTTTCCTCTTCTTTATGTTTGAAAATCTTGAACCTAGTGGATATCATTATTCAAACAATACGAAATTGTCTTGCTAGAAATTATATTGAGGCACACTAAGGTCTATGGTGGTTTACGTGCGTATCCATTATTAAACTCTTGCTAGTGATTTATTAATCTTAAAAGACATTGGTGAGTTCTTATTATGTTGAATAATGCTTATATTTTGATGTACATAAGTTTTTTTGTCTTCCAAAAAATTGCTCTCGCTTCTATAACCTTCTCACCATTTCAAGGTCACAATTTTCGTTAACAAAGAAAATACAAAGAAATACCATTGCTCAATTCTCGACCCTGGATCATCGTAACAATAAGTGAATATTAATCTTCAAATATTCATATTTAGAGTAGCGATATAGGGCAAGTTCCCCTTAACCGTATAACTAGAGAACAAATTTCAACCACAAGATAAAGAAATCAATGGCTTAAATTTAGCATAGGATTTTGAAATTGGTCCAAAAAATTGCTTCATTATAAGCAAGAATTGGTTCACTATAAAAAGGCGGGGTAAAATAGTCATTTAACAAACAAAGTTGGGGTTAAAACTTGAATTCCTCTCATTTAGATAATTTTTCTTCTGCCTGCCATCTCTTCCACTAGAATTCTCCATCGATTCTCCACCGATCCTCCTCTTCTGCTCGAAGTCTCCATTAATTATCCTCTTCCGCTCGAATTCTTCATCGATTCTCCACCGATTTTCCTCCCCTGCTCGAATTCTCCACCAATTCTCACTCATAAACGACAACTCTATCTCGTCGCCGCCGCCTTCTTCAGCTGCGCCTAATGTTCATTTGATTTACTTTGTTGTCGCCTCCTTCTGGTTGCTCATTCCGTCGTTGCCTTCGATTCAACATACCTAATGCCTTCAATTAAGTTCGTCTACCTATTTATTAGAGGAACGGTTCATTTTACCGATTTTATTTGCATTTCAGTTTAACGATGGAGTCATACTATGCTTATAGTGATGGAGTCAGTTTAACGATGGAGTCATATTATGCTTATTCATTTCAGTTTACAATGAACTAGAATGTAGAAACGTAAGTATACTGTTTTCACATATGCTTAGAGTGAAGTGTTTTGATGCATGCTTCTAGTGCTCCGTTTTTTCATTTTAGTGAAGTATTCCATGGTTAGAGCGAATATTTGTGATGCATGCTTAAAGTGCTCTATTTTATTATTTCGGTGAAGTAAAACGTGCTTAGAGTGAAGTATTCCAGTGTTAGAGTGAAGTGTTTGTCATCCATGCTTAAAGTGCTCTGTTTTATCATTTCAGTGAAGTAAAACATGGTTAGAGTGAAGTGTTTGTCATCCATGCTTATGTGCACTATTTTATCATTTCAGTGAAATAAAACGTGCTTAGAGTGAAATATTTCATGGTTAGAGTGAAGTGTTTGTGATCCATGCTTATAGTGCTCTGTTTTTTCATTTTAGTGAAGTAAAACATGCTTAAAGTGAAGTAGTCCATGCTTAGAGTGAAGTGATTGTCATCCATGCTTATGTGCACTATTTTATCATTTCAGTGAAGTAAAATGTGCTTAGAGTGAAGTATTCCATGGTAAGAGTGAAATATTTGTGATCCATGCTTACAGTGCTATGTTTTTTCATTTTAGTGAAGTAACATATGCTTAAAGTGAAGTATTTCATGCTTAGAGTGAAGTGTTTGTCATCCATGCTTATGTGCACTATTTTATCATTTCAGTGAAGTAAAACGTACTTAGAGTGAAGTATTATATGGTTAGAGTGAAGTATTATACTGTTAGAGTGAAGTGTTTGTGATACATGTTTAAAGTGCACTATTTTATCATTTCAGTGAAGTAAAATGTGGTTAGAGTGAAGTATTCTAGTGTTAGAGTGAAGTATTTGTGATCCATGCTTATAGTGCTCTGTTTTTAATTTCAGTGAAGTAAAACATGCTTAAAGTGAAGTATTTCATGCTTAGAGTGAAGTGTTTGTCATCCATGCTTATGTGCACTATTTTATCATTTCAGTGAAGTAAAACGTGCTTAGAGTGAAATATTCTATGGTTAGAGTGAAATGTTTGTGATCCATGCTTAAAGTGTTAGAGTGAAGTAAAATGTGGTTAGAGTGAAGTATTCCAGTGTTAGAGTGAAGTGTTTGTGATCCATGCGTAAAGTGCTCTGTTGTATCATTTCAGTGAAGTAAAACGTACTTAGAGTGAAGTATTCCATGATTAGAGTGAAGTGTTTGTGATCCATCCTTATAGTGCACTATTTTATCATTTCAGTGAAGTAAAATATTTTTACAGTGAAGTATTTTGTGCTTAGAGTGAAATGTTTGTGATTCATGCTTATAGTGCACTATTTTATCATTTCAGTGAAGTATTTTATTGTGCGTACAGTGAATTATTGTGCTTAGTTATATCGTGCGTACAATGAATTATTTTACCTTAACAATGAATCAAATTATGGTTATAGTGAAGTATATGATGCATGCTAATGCACTTTTTATTAGCACTATAAATATCTGCAAGTATACAGAGTAGGAATAGTATAGCTAAAGGTTAGTACCAGATATCGATCATGGGGAAAACAATCATAGACTGGCTACCCTCTACTAAAACTCAATTACTATTTGGAAGAACCGAAAGTTTTGGAGATTTTTGAGAACAAAGAACAATTGAAAGCAATAAACAATTGATTGCAAATAAATCACGGATATAAAAGTATAGAGATAAGGGAATTCCATGGATGCACGTTCACAGTTATGGTTATACAATTTCCAACTACAATATCCTAGCACAGTTTTTACTTTGATAGAACGAGTCACCTAGTTTATGCTCCTGCGATGCAAACGTTGGTTACAAACATTAGGGTTGTCAATCTTAAATACGTAACTCCTAAAAGCTCCTGAGACCCTAGAAAAGTCCTCACTCTCAATTAACAGTGTTGTTTTAAAGGAAGCTAATTGTAGTGTCTATTAAGTAGATCTAGCTCGCCAACCTCCTCTCACGATTATGTAGTAAGTTATATTAACTCATCACAGAATATGTCACTCAAACGTGAAGCATTATCCATTAACTTAAGGAAGAAACAAAGTAAAAAAAATGGATATTAAATAGAAAAGGAATTGTATAACCAAAGTCGTTACTAACACATACCTAGAATCCTATGAATTTAGTTACACATAGTAGAATAATCTAAAAACATAGGGAAAACAATTGGAACATAAAAAACTAAAGCAAATAAAACCTAAAGTTTGAATCCTTGTAGCTTTGATGCTCTTGAATCCTTCTTCAACTCCTTGCACAATGAAGCACTCTAACTTTTAATCTCTTGAAAAATATGTTGCAAAAAGAGGATTGGTTTGATGAAGCTTGAGGGGGTATTTATAGGGAGAAATTCGAGCTCCTCCAATAAGGCAAAGGATTGCAAAATATGGTAAATCTTGGAGAGAAATTTAGCGCAAATCTGCTAGCCGCTCTTTTGTGGCAGACCGCCGCACCTTGGCCGGCGGTCGCCATGCATTGATCTGATGCTTCTGACTCTTGGGTAGCGGTCACCACGCATCTCCCGGCGGTCACCGGGCGTGTCTTCATTCCATACATAGATTTCCCGAAACGGACCGCTACAGAAGTGGCGGTCGCTGAGCGCCAGCAGTGTTGCAGCGGTCGCTGGACACTATCTGAAACTCTAGATTTCCTACTTCGCGTTATGACTCTTTTTAAGCTCAAATATGCACATTTCTCACAAAACATGTCAAAATACCAAAATGTATAAAATATGTAAATAATGGACATGTAATGCAACTTTGACATTCAAAACGGACCAAATAATGGCCTTAAAACCGTGCAAAATCCGAGCGTATCACATGCCTTACAGTGTTATATTTTTTCGTTACAGTGAAGTACATTGAACATATTATAAAGTGTATGATGCTTTTATTGATGTTTAATATTTCAATGGATGAAACATTGGCAGCAATGAAAGACAAGTTTATACCATTCGACAAACTTAAAGGTTCCATGCAATAATTTGAGTCCATTATGATTATATATGCATGTGAAAAAAATGAATCTTCTAATTTTATGTATTTTTGTAGAACAGATGAAACGCCCAATAGGTGATAAAGATTTAACAAATGGGGCAGCTGTTGCAGAAAGAAGGTCGAAGAATAGAGAGGATATAACTCCAAAACAAGATACAGAAGCTTCTGCTAAAAGAATGACAAAGAATAGGGATGATAGACCTCCACAACAAGATACTAGCGACAACATCAAAACATTATGAAGAATATAGCAAAAACATGGACATAGATGTGGAAAAAATGATTGTAAATTCAAGCGTTCATAAAAAATTGTAGAAACTTGATGAAGTTCGTAATATGTGTCATTTAGTTCACTACAAAGCCCATTCATTTCATTTAAATTCAATCGCATTCTTATTTTACATTAATATTATATTCACTATTTACCTTAATATAGAACCTATTTACTTTAATATAGGGCATATTTACTTCACTATAAAGCATATTTACTACAACGTAAGCATAATATGTAATGCCCCAAAATCTACCTTAGACGGAAAAGTGAATTTCTGGTGCTGTAAATCGCCGAAATTAGGGTTTTCGGTGAATAATTCGAAATAAATACCAAAATAAATTTTGATAATTCAATAAATCATGGAATAATGAAATATAAGTCTTAAATAAGTGTTAGAAAAGATATGTGAGCAAAGAATTAAGTTTTAGAGAGTTTTGGTACGTTCTTGAGAAAAGTCGTCGATTAAGGCTGTTCGATGACTAAATTGGGAAATTCTTAGGATTTGTGTAGTATCCTGGATTGTAGGGCTTATCAAAATGTCTAGATATGTGAATCGGATTAGTAGTTAATTCGGACCCTTTTGTATAAAATTTAGACGAGAAGTCGTTCAACCGATTATCGACAATTTTCGTTGCCCGCGTAAAATCGTAAATCAAAATTTCAGGCTAATAATTTTATAAGTTATGGGAAATGACCTAAAATGTATGTAAATAATATGAGTAGTTGATTTGGGAATTTTGAGGGTAATTGGAATTTTTATCGCCGATTATTTTGGTTTTTCGCAAAATCGATCGGCGAAACATTTGAGGTTTCGGACGAGAATAATTTTACATTAAACTAGTATTAAAATGCTACGGGACGGTAAAAAGAAACATTGTAAATGAATTTATTTGATGGGGAAATAAAATGTTACAAGATAAAGTATTTTAACTTAATTAATATTAAATAAAAGTTGGGCATAATTTAAATAAGGAACCTTCTAGACAATTGGAGTCTTTTCTAGCACCTCCAACCTCATTTCTTCTTCAAAATTTCGTGCTCCTCCATAGCCATAGACATCTCAAGCTTTTATTACAAATTCGAGCCCCGTTTTTCAGCATATCGGACGTACAATCGCGTAAACCCCGATAAATCAAGGCGAATAGATCTATAGTAAGAAGATCACTAAGGAATGGACTTAGAAGGTAGCGAAGCGTCGAAAGGTGATAAAGGCTTATGTTCATAAGCCTACAAGGTAGCGTATCCTCTCTATGGTTTTTAATTCCTTTGGTTGAGATGGTGTGTGCTATAATGTGATTATATGTGAGATGTTAAATAAATAATGTGCTTAAATATGTTTATGATTTAATATGTGGATTATTATGATACTTATTCATTTGAATATGAATGATCTGCGAAAAAATGGTACAAATATGAATAAAAGACATCGAATATGATATGCAATGAAATGTAATATATTATGAAGATCTGAATGATGTGAAATATGTGTAAATAGATTATGAAAATATATTTGAATGTATATGAAAAAGAAGTTATCTGATAAGTAGAGCCTGAATAAAATGAAACAAGAGAATATTATATAAAGGTTATAAAAGCATATACTAAAAGTTTAGAATGTCTGTGAATTCGATAAGAACGATTATCTGAAGTGATATTTGGAAATAAAATAAATGTGAAAAAAAGAGATTTGAAAGAAGAATATGAAATAAAGCTTCCCGTTTGCTTGGTCATATGTGTTGGGTACAATTGGCATGCCATAGGACAGCAGCGCTGCATTATCTGTGATCACTCGTCTTCTGGATAACCGAAGCGAGGATCGTCTGTTATCTGATGGGCCCCTATCTGATCTGTCTGATCTGCACCCTCATGGGTGGTCTGATTATCTGTCTGCACCCTAATGGGTGGTCTGAATTATCTGTCTGCACCCTCATGGGTGGTCCGATTATCTGATATGCACCCTATGGGTGGTCTGTGCGGAGTCCTCTCGAGGACAAAATCCGCATCTGCATCCGATTCTGTTTCTGATCTGGTCCGTGTACCCTACCTGAAACCAAGCAGATATTGGGGCTATACGATAAGATAATATAAAATAAATATTTGATGACTTCTGAATTAGAATCTGTAATCTGTTACGTATAAAATAATATTTGATGACTTCTGAATAAGAATCTGTAATCTGTTACGTATAAAATAATATCTGATGACTGGTGAATAAAGTCCTGTCATATGTGATATATAATAAGATAAGATAAAAAAATATCTGATGACTTCTGAATAAAGAGTCTGTAATCTGTGATCTGTGATATATAATAAGATAAAATAAAATAATATCTGACGACTTCTGAATAACAGATCTGTAATCTGTGATCTGTGATATATAATAAGATAAAATAAAATAATATCTGACGACTTCTGAATAAAGGATCTGTAATTTGTGATCTATGATATATAATAAGATAAGATAAAATAATATCTGATGACTTGTGAATAATAATCTGTGATGGATAAAATAATATCTGATGACTTGGGAATAAAGATCTCTGATATGTGATATGTGATTTGTGAAATATGATATATGATATGATTGTTGATCGGACCTCAAACGGAAGAAATGATATATTATGTTGATCGGTCCCCGCTCGGGGTAATTAACACGGAAAAATAGTATATGAAAATAAATGGTAAAAGGAGAAAAATGTGATACGAAATAATATATGATGATATGTGAAATATCTGAAAAGACATAAGTAAGAATATTTGAAAAAGTTGTATGACGAAAATACAAATAAGTTTGATATAGTGAGATTGTAAGTAATTTTTTTTGAAATTTGTGAAATTAAAATGAAAACCAACAAAAGATTAAAAATGAAATAATGTAGTTACTATTGTCTTAGCTAAGAGGGTTGGATTCTGTAGTTTGGATATTGCTACTGGGCTTTCGAGCTCACTCCCCTTCTTTTTCCCCCTGCAGGTTAGAGTTGATATTATGTCAGTGGTGTTGAGCAGCTTTGCATCTTTGGCGAGTCACTAGTGGTCAACTTGGTTTAGTAGTCGTGGCATGTTGTGTAATAGTTTAATCTTTAATCTTCTGCTGGATAAATGTTAAGTTTTTTAAATGTAATAGATTTTAATTGTGCTTATAAGCTAAAAAGAAAAATTTCAACACGGGTTTTCGATACTGAAACGTGACATCACTTATTCGGTGGGTTTACCTACCAGGTAAGGGGTGTTACATAATACACTAGTTCACTGTAAGCTAAATATAATTCACTGTGAAGGTAATATACTTCGCTACATGGACAATATACTTCACTGGAATTAAAAAACAGTACACTATATGGCATGCAGAATATACATCACTATATGTACAATATACTTCACTATATGTTCAATATACTTCACTAAAATCTATAAACTATATATAATTTATAGTGAAGGTAATATACTTCACTATATAGACAATACACTTCACTGAAATTTAAAAAACAGTACACAATATAACATGTAGAATATACTTAACTATAAGCACAATATACTTCATGATGCACTTTTTATTAGCACTAAAAATACCTGCAAGTATACATGGTAGATCTAGTATAGCTAAAGGTCAGTACCGGGATATCGAACACGGGGAATATAATTGCAACTGGCTATCATGTACTAAGCGTCATACACTATCTAGAGAAACAAGAGATTTGGTTTAACTAAGCAAAAACAAATAAAATAAAGCAAATAAATTAGGCAAATAGGGGAATTCCAAGAATAGTGGTTTCACAATTATGGTCATACAAATTCCAACTACAACACCCTAGCACAGTTCATACTTCGATAGAACGAGTCACATAAGTTTTTCCCATGAGGCACAAGCGTAGATTACTAACACTAGGGGCGTCAATCCTAGATCCGTAACTCCCAAAAGATCCGTAACTAGGAGGTTGGCGAGTTAGATCCACTTAGTAGACACTACAATTAGCTTTCTTTAAAACGGTACTGTTAATTGAGATTGAGAGTGAAGACGTTTTAAGGGAAGCTAATTGTAGTGTCTTCTAAGTGGATCTAACTCACCAACCTCATCTCACAATTATTTAGCAAGTCATATTAAATCATCACCGAATGTGTCACTCAAACGTGAAGTATTATAGAACAACTCAGGGAAGAAACGAAGTAAGAACAAAACATATATTAAATAGCAAAACGGAATTGTAAAAACCAATAAAAGTTACTAACACATCCAAAGAAATCTCATAGTTTAGCTACTTATAGACAAATAGCAAAAAACTACAAATTAAAGTACAAAACATAAAGAAAAAGCAAACAAAACCCAATGACGAATTGTTGTGCAATCTTTAGTCTTCTCTTGCCTTGCTCCAATCTCCAAGAATGGTGATGGAATGATGGATGGAGGAATTAGGGTTGGAGAATGGAGGTCATGGCTCCCCTTTTGGGGGCTATGAATTGGTGAATATTATGAATTAGGTTATGGGATATATATAGGCTTGAAAATGATTTTAATTTGTAAAAAGTTTGCTCCAAGTAATAGTAAATATGTAATTTCCGTGCCCCATAGGTTAAGGAAAAGATTTGGCGTAATGTCTTCTTTCCATTTTTGAATTTCCGCCTAAAATTCTGCACTTGACAGCTTTGCGCGACTTTGGTAGAACAGCCATAACTTTCTCCACAGAACTCCGATTGAGATTATCAAGGTACCACCGTGAAGATCTTTTGAACACAGGTTGTCGTGCGCGACTAGGCCAAGCGGGCCGCTAGACAGCTCCATAACCCTCTGGACTCGTTGCAGCGACCGCTGGCATGGGTCCAGCGGGCCGTTGGGTTACGCTTCAGTTCCATCTTCCAGATTTGACATTTTTATGCCCTTTTTCAGCTCTATTTTGCACATTTCTCACAAAACACGTCAAAATACCAAAATAGATAAAATATGCAAATAATGGACATGTAATGCAACTTTGACACTCAAAACGGGTAAAAAAATGTCCTTAAAATAGTGCAAAATCCGAGCGTATCACTTCACTATATGTTCAATATACTTCACTAAAATGAAAAAAATAGTACATTATGAATAATATTCTTCACTGAATTATCAAACATCAGTATACAAGACTATATAGTATTTCATTTCTGCTATAATGTGAACCAAAACATCTAATATGTGAACTAAAGACTTGTAAGCAGTGAAATAAACACATGTAAAAGTGAACTTATTCGCACTTGAGCAGAACACAAAAAACAAGTTTGCAACGAGATAAAAATCACTAAAAAGTGAAGTAAAAACGAGTCATTAATGCACTAAACATGCTACAAAGTGAACTATTTCTGTCCAAATTCTCAGTGCCTCTGTTTTGTCTTCTCTTTCACCTTTCTGCAGTTCCTCGAATCATGATGTCCAATCTCTTGGCAGTCCACATTTTCGACTTGGTTTCATTGATAACCTCAGTGTCTGTATTTTTGTCTTTTCTTTCACCTTTTTGATCCCTTCTTACGGGTATAAAACCCAACATGTCAAGCGTAATTGTTATAGAAGTCCAATGCATGATCAAGAGTGATAAACTTTGTCCAATTCTTGGCTTTAAATCTTCGGGACATTTTGGCATGTAAATAACTGTTGTATAAAAAAATGTTATATTTCACTATTAGTTACATATACTTCATTATCACATCACTATTAGCAATAAATCATTGTTGTAAAATAAAACAATTTATACTTCATTGTTCGTTACATATAGTTCACTATATGCTCAATATAGTTCATTATATCTCCAATATACTTCACTGGAATGAAAAAACAAAACACTATAAGGCATGCATCATATACTTCACTATAATCATAATTTGATTAACTGTAAAGGTAAATTACTTCACTGTAAGCACAATATAGTTCACTATATCCTCAATATACTTTACTGAAATAAAAAAAAACACTATAAGGCATGCATCATATACTTCACTATAACTATAATTTGATTCACTGTAAATGTAAAATACTTCACTATATCCTCAATATACTTCACTGGAATGAAAACGCAAAACACTATAAGGCATGCATCATATAATTCAGTGTAAGCGATAAATACTTCACTCCAAAGTATGATAATTACATTTAGAAGTCTCAGCTTCCTCTCTCAACGATGATGAATCAGAATCGAAATAATCTTCGTCCCCACATCAGAATTGAATCCATTGATTTCTCTTTTGCGTGATTGATGAATTGGAGAAGAATGGAATCACGATGAACTGCAATGAATTGGAGAAGAATCGCGATGAATTGGACAAAATTCGCGTCGCGATGAATTGGAGAAGAATCGCGTCGGATGAATGGAATGGAAAAACCGAATTTGAATGGATCTAAGGAAATCAATCATGAAATTTTGGTTCCAGATCTGATTTGGAATGGAATGATTTGATATGGAACACACGGCCTCTTATATGATTCCAAAAATACCCTCGGCCTATTTTACATTATTAAAATAAATAATATTTATTACTTTTATTTGTGTGATTAAGATTTATTTTCTAGTTATAGACTTAAAATTAGTTAGACCTTGATCACTCCTCTTCATATTAATCTTCAAATATTTTACTATTCCCTACGAGATTAAATTGATTTAAATAAAAATAAAATCCAAGTTGGACTTTTCATTGGCTAAATTATGTTTCTTTCGTGATCTAGAGTATTAGAAGTGAATATAACATACGCAATCGTCAGTAAAACATTATGCAATTGTAGGTCATGGCTTATACAAATTTCACAAGCCCCATATACCATCTTCCAGCTTCTTCTCAAAATGAAGCTGAAAGCGGAAATTAATACACCAAAACTAAATTCATAATTGACAATACAAACCAATGATAAATACAGAATTCTGGTGTTTTGAAGATTTGTGACACCGCACCTCCACAGCAAAAATCGCTATAACTGAATTAGGAATATGCTTCTCTCCCATGGAATGCTTAACATTCCCCCATCATCATCAATTCATCATATCCTAAATGGCTGGTTTGCACCTCTGGATCTGTCGAGCTTCGCGCTCTTTGTTTTCAATCTTTTGTTTGCAACTTCTTGGAACAAATTTGGTCCATCATAGCTATCAATGGGGACCCTTACCTTCTTTCGCTTTCCTCTGTCGTACTCCTCGTCCCTGCAAACAACCATCAATCAGTGCGCTTCAGAATTGAATAAACTTCATCTTCCATGGAAGATGCTTATATGTTTGTCATAAAAAAAGGAAAAAAGTATTGTGTAGTATATAGGAAATGTGCATGCCTAAACTAGGATTTCAAGATGCTCGAACGATTGATCTTTCTATAACAAAATACTTACCACTCATCTCCAATGTAACCGATTTGGGCAGTCCCTGCTGCTTTTGTTTTAGCTTTAGTAGATAGTGACACATCAATGCCATCCCAGCGACCAACTGCAATCAGACACAGATTTAAGATGTTTAAGAAAATAAAATAGGAATTACTATTAGTTGGTAAACGATCACAGAAACTGTTCTTTACCGGTTGTCTCTTCCAAGCCCCTTGTAAGCATGTTCATCAAATCATTTTGCCTCAATTCTTTTTGGCGCTCTTCAGAGACTACAGTTCCTTGAACTGTTGAGTGCTTTGTATCAGGTTGCTTTTCAGCAGAACCTGTGGATCCATTGAGAAGAATCCTCTCTTTAAAATCCTTATCAATAGCAACACATGACACGCCACTATCACCACTAGTGTTTTTTATGCTCGAGTTCTGGTTTTGGCCATCTGAAACACATTTGGTTTTATTTTCCCGAGAGCATGTGGGTTGATCAACAGCTGAAGGAACTGATTCTACAGGCGCAGATTGCCCTAGCTTTGATGGTAAGCCGTTTTCAATCAACATATCCTCCCGATCAGGAGACTTCTTCGGCATAGAACTGTGCTTTTTCTTCAGTTTCTTCACGTGTTTTTTCCTTCGTAAGCAAAGGCCCGCACCTAATATAATGTTAGAGCTGAGTGACGTGGTGACTGCCTGATACTTAAAGAGCTTCCTTTTAACTTTAATGTCCCGCCTTTTCTTCTTAGTTATCCCGAGCTCGAGAGGCTCTGTGGTGGCTGATGGTAAGTCTGATAACTTAGACTGCACATCTATTCTTTGCCCATTTTTTACAGTCACCTCAGTATTTGGAACAACAGTCTTCATGGAGGAAGCTTCAATGCAAGAGGTGGGTCCCTGTCCATCACGAATGTTTTTCTCCGGTTCGCTAATTGCTCCCATGAGCATGCTCCTGCTGTTAGCATTCTGAATGGATGAAAGAAGCAATAATAAGCATTGTCCCCCCATATATCAAAAGAACGAGAGAGCAAAAAATGCAAAAAAGGAACAGTTTATACAATAATGTTAATAGCCTAGCAGGCTATATACGAGAAAAATACCGTCTCAGAAATCGGGCCATCCATTTTGCTTTGTTCTCCAGATAACCTTCCTAGCACAGCACTGTCCGGTGCCTTCTCAACTGATTCGCTAGGTTTTTCCTTGTCACTATCCTTGTAGCCTGATGTCATGGCAACAGAAAATACAGCAGAATTTGTATTATGCTTTTCGACGGTACTCAACATGTTCGCTGCAACATGACCTCCATTTGAAGCACCACCAGAGCCATTTACGCTTGAATTTAATTCCATTGCAGAATCTTCCTTCAGCGAAGCCTTTGTTTGTTGCACCATCGATTCACACTTGGCATTTCTCGCAAGATCCTGATGCTCAACTGTCAATTTTCCATTAGGTAGAGCAGTCACTGGTGCATCCCTCCGTGATAAAGCTGCAGAACCATTTATCTTTCTCTCATTTGAACCATTTTGGATTTTCTCTTTTATTTCCAAGTTCAATTTCGAATATGCTGCATTTCCAATGGCATTCATGTTATTTTTCTGAAGGGCATTAGCATGATTATTTGTTCCAACGTTTTTCCTATCACGAACATAGAACAGCATATAGGCTTTCTGTTCCAAAACTTTCCTCTCATTCACTTGAACAACCTGTTAAGGCCAAAATGATGGTACATGAATTAATTGTCAACCCACAACTGAAATAATATTGCAAGAAGAAATGAAAGAGGTTTATGTTTGAACCATATTACAGGTTTACAGCAGAAGCGCACAAGCATTTTAACTGAAGAATTACGAAGATCCCTACATTAAAGTAACAATTATTTTCGCATACCTGATTGTCATCAAGGGAATACCACATGCCACTTGATGTGCGAACAAAGCAGTAATAATGGCCAGAATGAGTGCTCCAACCATAATGAACAAGAACTCCATAGAGAGTGTATTTTAGATCCCCATCCTGAAGTTACATTAAAGAAATACATAAATATCATAGAGTACAAGAGTAATCAGTGATCATAATTCTGAACAAGCAAGCATGAAGGTATCAAGCCAGGATTTCCAGGGTAGATTGGTGGCAAGTTGTACCCGTGGTACACCCAAAGACTGCTGCTGAAAGCTTGTCGGAAAATATGACAAAAATAACAAATCGAAGCCATTTATAAGAAACGGACACAATGAGGGGGGGGGGGAAGGAAAATGAGGACAAACACAACTGAAGTCTCTACAAAGAGAAGACCCAAACAGGAGGATGAACAGAAGGTTCAAGAGCAGGGTACTAGTAGGATCACAAGAATAACAAAAAGGATATCAGATTGGTCACAAACTATTAAAAACAAGAGTAGAACTTACATAGGAGCCAGTAACGAAAGGTTTCATGTCCAAGGTAGGTTCAAAAGTAACTTTTTTATCAACTTTTTGGCCAGGAGCCTGTGAACTAAAACGCTTCAGGTGAACAGCAAGTACTTGAGGTGCCTTGTGAACTGTTAGCTGCTTGGAGGCCTTTACTTTCTGCTTACATTGATCACACTGATATTCCCTGGCACCTCCATCTAACAGTTCTTTGGTGGTGAAATGAGAAAGTGCTTTACACAATGAATCTGCTCTATTTATTTCTAGACTTAGATCCAAGAATGGATCAAATTTGTTAGAGCAGTAGGAGCATTGCGTGCATTTCACCTAGAAAATGGCAAAACATAATTAGCATGAGAAAACAAAAGCACTTAGAGGCTCCACTTCAGACAACAAGAAAACAGTGAATCGTTCAAAAAAAGTACCTGACTACGCAGGCGACCACCAAATATCTTGTGGACCAAGCTTTTCTCATAAGCACTGGGAGATTCACTAGGCACTCCAGATGGTAAGCAGCACTTATGCATCGATTCGAGCAAATTCACCATATACTCATGAGCATCTTCTTGTCTGGCATTTCGAAAGCTCCGAGATATGCCTAATATTTTATTAAGAACTTTAACAGAGCAAAAAGATCAACATGTCTATGATTACGTGACGCCAGGAGGCTCTAAATGACTACCTACTCATGAAATACTTCAAGAACTGAGCAATCTCATCAGGAGGATCTGGGAAAAGTTTTGAAAAATGATGCTAGAGATGTAAGCTAGATTAAAGTGCTAGGTTAACAGAAGAGAAAAGTGGTAAAACAAATAGTACAGTATAAGAGCAAAGAGTGAAAACATATGAGCTTAACTTGAATGGATAACACTATACAAACAGAGAGAAGCCAGTGAACATAGCTTATGGTCAAAAGTACAAAACCAATCAAAGAATTTCCATTATATAATTTTTTGAATAATATTAAAATTGAAAAGCACATAATTAGTGACCACTGACCAGAAAGAATGTGATGAAAGGATAGGTAAAAAGTAAGAGTTAGTAGAGTGACTTCAATTTTCAATCTGAAACAAATCCAAGGCACATCTCTTTGATAGGATACATCTTAAGTGGGAAACAAGATCCTTAGGCTCTAGAATCCTCCCACTTGACTGCAGAGCTCGGCTAACATGTTTCTGGATGGCACATAATGCACAGAACCCCGCAGTGCGACCTTGTTACATTACAGATGGTCAGAATGAACATGTGCTAGAAAATGTATGTTACAAAAATATCTGCCCAGTCCTTTTAAAAACCAGATAAGAAACCGATGAGAGATAAAATGATTAACGAAAAAGACTCACAGGAATTTTGATGCTTCCCACTTTGAAGATAGGCAGCTAGTGGTGCAGTATAGGTCAGACATTGCAATACTGAATTAAGGAAACAGGTGTTTCCAAGGTTACGCAAACCTGCACCCTGAAATAGAAGTTTGAGCCTTTTTATATGCTATGTGACTCGTTAAAAAAAGAATTCAAAACCATACACTCACTGAACAAAATATCATTTCATCAAATTTTAACAGAAAAAGCTTAAACGGAACTAACCACCAAGTATACAAGTCAAACCGGGCAGATGAAGCAGGACCTAGTTACTTTGGATAATGTTGGTCATTAAGTTCTTTCTTTAGGAACTTAATTTCAATCATTACGTTTCAGAGGGCCAGTCTTGGAGGTATATTAAGTTTTGAAATGCATTACGATGCATTTCAAAAACAAAATTAGAAGAAGCAAAATGGAGCCTATGATATAAGTGCATTTAAAATTTTAAAGGGAGGGCATACTCCCACTCCCCACAAAGTGAAGCTTGTAGGAGCATTACTATGCATGACTGCTAGTCTCCTACTTTGCAAGAAGAGTCCGTTTTAGGGTGATCTTAAAAGCATTGCTCTAATATACTTAGAGCAATCATGCGGAGGCAAAATTTAAAAGAAAATAGCCAGAAGAAGTCACAAGCATGGTGTGATGGGATGAAAAGATGCAGTAGGTTTCATGCAACATTGGAAAAAGAATTCAACTGCAAACATAGCAGATTGGTAAATGTACAATCTCCTTTTCTCCAATTGGCAGTGAATATGAATTTTCCACTTCACTGGAGCAAGGTATCCTGCATTTAGATTTCTATCCCATCCCATCCCATCCCATCACACCAAATTACTGCCATCTTTTAATACAAATAGCCAAAAAAAACGAAATTTTAAATATAATAAAAGTTGAAACAACAGTTCTTGAAAAACAGAGACCGGAAATTCTTCACAAGTCCATAATAAAAATAAGGAAAAAACAAACAAAGAAACACTCTTGCTGAAATAAATGAAACTTAAACCAACTAACTTGGGAAAAAAAACTAGCGAATGATCGTAAGAAGAAACCTCGCCGTAATTTAGTACATTCAAACATGAGTATAAATATTCTAAACGCACTATTAAGAGCCTCACAATTCTGTGAAATGGAATCTCGAAGCTGAGCTCGGGATCCAACCCTGCCTCAGAATGCTCGGATGATTTTTCGGTTTTTTTGCCCAACCCGGAATCCTTGAGCGGTCCGGATGTAGGGTTCAGCGTTACTAGCTTAAACCCATTGCTGCTTTCATTTCCGAAGCCATTGAAATGCTTCCTCGCCAGGTGGAACTCAATTCTCCTGTGAAACATAGACGAATCGGACTCTGGTTGGAGGTTCCCCGCCCCGTTTATGATGGTCGGCGCCGCCGTCTCCGCCATGTATAAATCTGAGCGCTCCAAAAACCCTCGTCTGAGCTCACAAACACGCAAAAAAATATGTGTTTGGATTCAGATTTCGTGGAGATTTGCACGCACTCTACAGTGAAAGTGCGTTTGAAAGAAACAGAAAGGAAGAACCGCGGTGATGATTTCGGCGGCGACTTATAAAACCCTACATACACACGTTCGATGGAATAATTTGATATGGGTTTTAATCGTATGCGGCGAGGTATATGTTATGGAGGCTTCGTTGACATTTCATATTGTCATGACTTTGCTATAATTGTTGTCGTATAAATTTTGAATTGATTTGTATAATAATATTGGTACAGATAATAAATGTAATAACAATTTCATAAGTACTAGTAATATTTTATGAGTAATTAATATGCTAACGCCTATATATCAAGTGAAGAGGAACACCGTGATAAAATCTAAATTCACTTACTATGATTTTATATACAGTATAATGTAATAGTAACAAGTTCATAAGTACTAGTAATATTTTATTGGCCATGTTGTTATTTTAAATGTAAAAATCTATCGCTTATTCAAATAAAAAATTATTTATGTTAATTGCTCCATTTACTAAAAAATGATTTAAAGTATATAACGGCTTTATTTAAATAATAATAATAAAAGGATTTTTAATAATAACAAATGTGTACTTCTAAATATTTTGTTGAATACATGTCTAAATCATTAGTTTTTCATATGTATGACAAAGATCTTTTAATTTTTTATTAATTGAAAAAAAATTCTTTACAAAGTATCTTGATGGTCGTGTCTTTCCACGTTTCTAATTGAAAGTGTGAGGTCGGGAGATGCAAATAGACAAACATTGAACACATTTTCTTTCTAAATGAATATCACATCTAAACGAGTTTGAATCCAAGAGCATAGTTGTAGATTTTGTGTTCCATGATGAATTGATTAGTCAGATTGTGACTTATGAATCTGTGATGACAAATTCTACAAATACAAACCAGTTATAATTGTACTCAATTAGAAATGGGCTCTACATTTGAAATTAATAACTGGGTTAGTTAAATATGGGCTGTGGTTGAGCTATTCATTATGGCCTTATGATGGCCTTTTGGGCTTCTATACACATACTACATGTTTGCATAGTCATGTTAATAAATGTTATAAATACAAGTTATTACTGGTATTAAATTAGATTTTAATCTAAATAAAAACATCAACTGCTAGTATTTATCTTCAGAGATACCCAAATGATGAGACTGTTTTGTGCGAATAGTAAAATAAAAATTTAACATAAATATTGTCCAATGCCACGTAAAATCGAAATGATTCAACTAACTGTATATAGTTAGTAAATTATTTGTCATGTAATTTAAAATTGAATGAATTCTCATTCAATGATCCAGCTTTGTTGTCATAGTGTTGGCTGGATGGTACATAGTTTTTTATTGTAAATGAAGATTTGAATAAGATAGCATTGTCAAGTGTGGATGAAGCCATCCTCCACCATAAATGCAAATCATTAATCTCTCATACTTGCTTTGTTTTCAACCTGACATTATTGGAATATCCATGCGCCAATTATGGTGTTTATTCAACAAAAATTATTTATTTATTTATTTGGGTATTTAAGGTTGTACATTATTTTTATTTTAATGCACAGGCGTGGTAGTTTGAGAATTAAAGAAAAATGTGGCTGAAATAATTGCATCATATGTATGACCAAATACTAATAGTAATTTGATAAGTCATTGAACATTAGAATCATAAACTATGATCAAATTTTGATATCTACAATGAATTTAAATTGTTGTAAAAAATCAAAAGCATTATGAGCTGTGATGCTGTGTTTGTAGTTAAATTTTACAAATTTTAATACTACGATTAAATCAAAATAGCAGCTATATACAATATGTTTATGAAAATATATATTTATGCTTCCAACCAATTAGCAGCTATATATAAAACAGGTAGTATCAATTACTATGTGAATAGATTAATATCATGGCATTAACTCCAAACACTTGATTATAAAATGACAAAAGTGACAAAATATCAGAAATATGGACCATTATAGATGTAGACAAGAGTGGTCCATTTTGTATACCTGCCTGCTGCTGCACATTAATAATGTACGTAATTTTTTTTGTAACTTTTTTTTTTATCTTAAAATTTTCTATCAATATTTTTTTTCTCCTTGCATAATACAGTAATTTCAATATGTTCAATTCTCAATTCTTAGATTAAAAAGGTCATATTGATTTGAACTTCAAACGGAATAAAAATATACCACGAGCGAATGTGAGCCGATTAAAATTATTTTTATTGATAAAAATAGTGTTCGAATACAAAAGAATTTTTATTATATAATGTTAGTCCAAACTTCGTAAAAATATGTCGAATCATTCACGGTGTTTTATGTTTACTCCAATAAATAAAAATAAGCTGACTTCTATTTTAACGTAATCTAGATACCTAGAGCAATTTTACATAAACCAATACATAATTTTCTAGAATATGACTCATAGATGAAAGCAAACAACTAAAACTTCTAACTTCTATTAATATGTAGACTTTAGCACAATTACTTTATTCTTGTTATGAAAGTATGCAAAGGATCGATGATGACAACAACCATGCGAAAAAGAAAGAACACTAGAGTTTTACGTGGTTCGATCGTAAGATCTACGTCCACGGCCAAAGGCAATATGATTCAGTATATTGAGAAATATGCAGAGATTTACAATCACTCAAGAACTCTCTCCAAGAACTCAACACCTCTAATCTAATTCTAAACCAAGAACTAATCAAGTGATAGTTTGGAGACTCTTTTCTTGAATATCGAAGTAGCTGATTAACTCTTTCAGATGCAGCCTTCGTCTGCTTTATATCAGTCCCTTCATCCTCCAACGGCTCTCTTGAGATGTTAGTTAACAAACCAGTTATAACTGTTCCAACGGCTACTTCCCGTTTCTTGGTTTGCATCAACATGCCGAAGTGCTGCATGATGCCGAGCTCAATAAAATGCCGAGCTCAATAAAATGTCGAGCTCAATAAAACGCCGAGCTCAATAAAACGCCGAGCTCAATAAAACGCCGAGCTCAATAAAACGCCGAGCTCAATAAAACGCCGAGCTCAATAAAATCTTGAACGAGCTCAACCTCTAACAAATCTGCAGCTGTTGAGAATGACATTGATTTTAGCTTGCTGCATCCAACGGTGATTGTGAGATTATACTCCAACAAACTCCACCTTAATCTCAGAATCAACAATGAATCATAATCCTCTGACAAAACCTCAAACTCATCACTCCACAAGTCCCACCAGCCCCAAGCAGTATTTAAACTTCATGGCTGGCAACGGCTTTGTCAACATATCAGCCGCATTATGCTCAGTAGATATTTTCACCATCTTGACTTCACCTCTCTGTATTTCATCCCTTATGAAGTGCATCCGCACATCTATGTGCTTACTTCTTTCGTGAAACACTTGGTGTTTGGCAAGGCATAAGGCGCTGCTGCTGTCACAGTTTATCTCCACTGTGTCTTGCTTCTCCCCAAAATCTTCTAGGATTCCCTTCAGCCATATTGCTTCTTTCACAGCCTCTGTCATTGCCATGTACTCAGCTTCCGTAGTAGATAAAGCAACCACATGTTGTAATCCAGATTTCCAGCTTATAGCAGTGCCATTTAGGGTGAACACATATCCAGTTTGAGATCTCCTATTATCTCTATTTGATGCATAATCAGAATCGCAAAACCCCACCAGTGCTCCACCTTGATCCTTACAATCTGCCTTGTACAACAGACCATAATCTGAAGCACCCTTCAAGTATCTGAGCAACCACTTCAATGCTATCCAATGCTCTCTCCCATGGTCTGACATAAATCGGCTAGTAACACTTATAGCCTGAGCCAAATCTGGTCTTGTGCATAGCATTGTGTACATTATGCTTCCTATGATGTTTGCATAAGGTATCTTGCTCAGCTCTTTCCTCTCTGAGTCATTCTTTGGTTTCTGATCCATGCTCAACTTAAAGTGAGCAGCCAATGGTGTAGAGACAGGTTTGAAGTCATCAGCCTGAAATTTCTTCAAAACTCTCTGGATGTAATTCCTCTGCAACAACCTGAGCTCTCTCTTTGGCCTATCCCTCAGTATATCCATGCCAAGGATTCTCCTTGCATTTCCAAGATCCTTCATTTCAAACTTGGATTCCAGTTCAGCCTTGATTCTCTCAATCACTCCCAGATCTGCTCCTGCCACAAGCATATCATCAACATACAAAAGTAGAAAAGCAATTGGTACACCATTCCTTTCTCTGATGTAAACACAGCTATCATACTGCGATTTTCTGAAACCAATACTCATCATATGCTCATCAAACTTGAGATACCACTGCCTACTACTTTGCTTCAATCCATACAAACTTCTCTTGAGCAAACACACTTTGTCTTCATTCCCAGCCTCCATGAACCCCTCGGGTTGATGCATATATATTGTTTCTTCAAGTTCACCATGCAAGAAGGCTGTCTTGACATCGAGTTGGTGTAACTCCCAATCATACTTTGCAACAAGAGCAAGCAATATCCTGATGGAACTGTGTTTTACAACCGGAGAGAACACATCATTATAATCAATCCCCTCTTCTTGAGTGAATCCTCTAGCAACAAGCCGTGCCTTAAATCTGACACTCTCAACTTCACCAACTTCAATCTTCATCTTGAAGATCCATTTGCAGCTAATAAGCTTTTGGGTCCCTGGATTCTTCACCAAAATCCAAGTATGGTTTTTGAGTAGTGACTGGATCTCTTCTCTCATAGCTGCAAGCCATTTCTCCTTTTCCTTACTCGACATAGCTTCAGCATAGGTGGATGGCTCTAAGCACTCCAATACCTCAGCAACACAGAGAGCAAAAAAACTCATCTCATAATCACTGAACCTGGCTGGCTTTCTGATCTCTCTTCTGTTTCTGTCCCTGGCTATAATATGTGATCTCTGATCATCATCAATCTGATCTCGTTGCTGGGGTTGCTGTGGACTTGAAGCTTTATGGGAGCTTGAAGCTCCACCTCCATTCTGATCATCTGGATCACTAGGTGGTGGCTGGCCATGCTGAACTTCTTGATCAATAGATACTCTTTCACCCATCTGATCCTCAGTCTTCAAGAATGGCATATGATGCTCATGGAAGACCACATCTCGGCTCACAATTATCTTCTTGTTCCCCTCTTCAGTGCACCACAACCTGTACCCTTTTACTCCATGTTGGTACCCAACCATCACACATTTCTGAGCCCTTGCATCAAGCTTTCCCTGCTTGCAGTGGGCATATGCTCTACAACCGAACACCTTGAACTGATTGTACTCTCTATCTCCACCATACCATCTGACATCTGGGATTTCATTTCCTATAGCTGATGATGGAGAACTGTTAATTAGCACTGCAGCAGTACACACTGCCTCCCCCCCAGAACATCTTTGGCAAGCCTGATGATAAAAGCATGCATCTGACTCTATCGAGGAGTGTTCGGTTCATTCTTTCAGCAACTCCGTTTTGTTGCGGATTGGCCGGGACTGTCCTATGCCTTTGTATCCCATTTGATTTGCAGAAAGACTCAAAATCTTCAGATAAGAACTCCAGCCCGTTATCAGTCCTCAAGCACTTGAGAGTGGTGGATTTCTTCAGCTTCATCTCTGTGCACCATTCTCTGAATTTTTCAAATGCTTGTGACTTCTGCTTTAGGATGTATATCCAGACTTTTCTGCTATAATCATCTATTATCGACATGAAATACCTGCCTCCTCCCATAGAAGCAGGCTGAGCTGGACCCCATAAATCACAATGCGCATAGTCAAGAGGTAATTTGGAGGTGTGTTTACCAGCCTTGTATGGTAGCTTCTTGCTCTTTCCCAGAGCACAGTGTTCACATTCCTTGAACCTCTGATCACTTCCAGCCGGAATGACCCCTTTCTGGATCAGTTCTCTCATCCCACTTTCTCCAAGATGGCCGAGCCTCTTGTGCCACAGACTCATATCAGAGTCCTCTGCAAGATTCACTGAAGCAACAACAGTTTCTGCTACTAGATAGTATAAACTGTTTCTTCTCTCAGCAATCAGCAAGATTTTTCCATTAAGTGAGACATTCATATAGCCTTTCTCAGAAGAAAACCTGAAACCTCTAGATTCAAGCATGCCAAGTGAAATCAAATTCCTCTTAATCTCAGGAATGTACCTGACTTGAGTAAGCAGTTTTGTTGATCCATCATGAGCTCTCAATCTGATATCTCCAATGCCTTTGATGTAGCACATCTGATCATTCCCCAACATTACTGACCCGGTTGCCTCAGAAAGGTTTTCAAACCAAGCTTTGTTGGAACAAATATGGAAGCTGCACCCGGAGTCCATTATCCAAGAACTCTCTATCCCACCACTCACCACATTCATGATCTGGGGTGGATCTGTGTCTTCTGCAAGATCAGCCTGATTTTGGGTAGCCTTCTCTTCGTTTTGCTTCCTTTTCCACGAGTAGCAATCCCTTTTGAGATGCCCAGGTTTCTTGCAGTAATGACAGCTTCGCTTCTCCTCATTTTGCTTCTGATACTTAGGCTTTTGATTCTGATTGAATTTCTTTTTCTTGCCTTTGAAAGCCTTTACATTCAAGGCTTGACTGCCACTTCCTTCATTTGTCGTCGAAGAGTTCTTTTCCAGCTCCTTTGATCGAAGAGCACACTGAACTTCTTCATATGTGATGCCAGATTCTGCATTCCGGCCAAACAGCATTGCATCTTTAAGATGCTGGAATGTTTTGGGAAGAGCATTCAAGAGCAAGATGGCCTTGTCTTCATTCTTCATGGGGCCATCTACATTCTCCAAATCATCCAGATTCTTGCTGAAATCATCAATCTGCTCTGCGAAGGGTCGGTCTTCAAGAATCTTGTATGAAAAGAGGCGCTGCTTCATGTATAGGCGATTAGCAAGCGACTTGGTCATGTACAGCGCTTCGAGCTTCGTCCATACCCCATGCGCTGTGGTTTCCTTCGCAACCTCGCGCAACACCTTGTCCGTGAGATTGAGAATAATGGCGCTATGGGCTTTCTTGGCAATCTCAGCCTTCTTCCTCACGCTCTTCTCATCGAGATCTTCTTTTTCTTTCCCCTTCGGATCAATTGGCTCGATTGCTTCATCGAGCCCTTGCTGGATCAACAGAGCCTTCATCTTGATCTGCCACAGACCAAAGTCATTCTTCCCCGAGAATTTCTCCGCTTCGAACCTCGTCGTCGCCATCGATATCAACTCCGATTGCGTTTCCCACAGACGGCGCCACTTGTTATGAAAGTATGCAAAGGATCGATGATGACAACAACCATGCGAAAAAGAAAGAACACTAGAGTTTTACGTGGTTCGATCGTAAGATCTACGTCCACGGCCAAAGGCAATATGATTCAGTATATTGAGAAATATGCAGAGATTTACAATCACTCAAGAACTCTCTCCAAGAACTCAACACCTCTAATCTAATTCTAAACCAAGAACTAATCAAGTGATAGTTTGGAGACTCTTTTCTTGAATATCGAAGTAGCTGATTAACTCTTTCAGATGCAGCCTTCGTCTGCTTTATATCAGTCCCTTCATCCTCCAACGGCTCTCTTGAGATGTTAGTTAACAAACCAGTTATAACTGTTCCAACGGCTACTTCCCGTTTCTTGGTTTGCATCAACATGCCGAAGTGCTGCATGATGCCGAGCTCAATAAAATGCCGAGCTCAATAAAATGTCGAGCTCAATAAAACGCCGAGCTCAATAAAACGCCGAGCTCAATAAAACGCCGAGCTCAATAAAATCTTGAACGAGCTCAACCTCTAACAAATCTGCAGCTGTTGAGAATGACATTGATTTTAGCTTGCTGCATCCAACGGTGATTGTGAGATTATACTCCAACAATTCTAAAACTTAAATTTTATTTTTTATATAGTTATGACAACACTACTAACGGACTTGACAGAAACTCCCTCAAATGAAGGAACAATTGTAGGATTAGAATAAATAATACGCGACATTTTATTCCTTTTTGGTAAGTATTGTACATTTTCACGTGCTGATTATGGACTGCAATAAATTAATATAGTGGGCATGGAATTTGGTGAAAAATCATATATATAGTGGAGAATAATCTAATAACCTTTCTTTTTACCAACTTGTGGGTTGAAAAATGGAAGCATAAGAAACGAATTAAAAAAAGTAGGATTCCATTGCCCAAACAATATGTGGGCGGTGAAGAAAAGTTAATACTCCATCTTTTCACAATTATATAATCCATTTTATAGCCCAAATTTATATTACTGCTAACTTGCTATATATGGGATATAGTAAAATAATTTTTAGTATGAAAGTGTTTTTTATAAAACACTGAAAAATTGTGAGCATAAACTTTGACTAACTAGTAAGACAATATATTGAAATTTGAGAATACTACACTATATAATTGTACAATACTTACTAATATTTATGCATAGTTTAATTATGCAAAATCAAGAAAGGAAATCAGACATCAATGGCGATGATCATCCACCACCCATTATCATTAAAACCAGAATGATTTAACTTGCATTTTGTTTATTATTGTGTTTGTTAAAGCTTGGGGGAGAGCAAATCATGAAAGCCACACCTAAACGAAATCATTGAAATTCCCAACTCTATAATTTATATGGTCGATCATTACTAGTAATAAAAATCCTTAAATTTTTTATTTATATGATGAATGTCACGAGGTTACTTTAAATTATATTGACAATTCTATTTGAGATTAATTAACTGCAATTAAGACTAATCTTATACTCCTATGACACTATTTTCGAAATTATATGTGGCATCAATTACACCCAACCCAACCAAACCAAACCAAACCAAACCAAACCAAACCAAATCATAGTAGTACAGTATGTAATTATTTTATGCCGCTGCAAATGTATTACTCTCGCATACAAGTCACAAGACTCACAACACACACACGGTAAAAATAGAGAGAGATGTTTTTTTTTTGGCGAGAGATAGAGAAATGATTAAATGGTGTAATAAAGCAGGTAATACTGTAGACCCACCAGCTTTTTCTCATTTAAAAGGTCTCCGATTGCAGCAAGGGAGAAATGGTATTCTAGTGGTGTGTGTGATTGTGTGTGAGTGGTGAAGACCAAAACTTTTTTCTTGAGTTTAGTTGTTTACTTTTCTTGGCATCATTAGTACATGCACAAGTCCACTTAATAGTCTTCTCTCTCCCTCTCTCCACATTCAAGAAATTTTTAGAATATCTCTTCCAATATTCTGGATGATGGTGTAGAGCTGTAGAAGCACCTCTCAATCTTGCAGTCTTCACTTCTGAGACCACTTTGGTGTTTTCTTGAAGCCTCACGTTTCAGAGGGCTACGGCGGCGGCGGCCTGTATTCCTAAATCATCTGTGTTGGTTAATGAGGCATTAATGGTGCAACAGTTGTAGTCTTGAAGGGTTTTGGAGGGGTAGGTAGTTGGTAAAAACAAAAAAAAAAAATCAATCTTGTTACAGTTTTGCTCTGTTTAGACCAAATTAGATATGGGTTTGGGGTATTATGGCTCCCTTATGCTTCTTGCATTGCTATTCAGGCCTTTTGTCTGCCAAGAACCTAACCCAGATGAATCTTTTGTCCTAAAATTCTTTCACAAGATGAGCCAAAATACAAACTTTTCTGGCCCATTCTGTTCTTGGAGGGGAGTAATTTGTGATAGTCATGGTGGGAATGTTGTGAAATTGGAGGTTTCAGGTTTTGGTTTATCTGGTGCAATCCCAGATTCCACCATTGGTAAACTCACAAAGCTTGAATCTTTGGATCTCAGCAACAACTATATCACAGCCTTACCTAATGATTTCTGGGATTTGGGCTCTCTCAAGAATCTCAACCTCTCACATAACCAAATTTCTGGGTTGTTACCTAGTAACATAGGCAACTTTGGCCAACTCCAAAGCTTAGACCTTTCTTTCAACAAATTGTCTGGGAGCATCCCTGAAACAGTCAGCTCCCTCCCCACCTTGCAATCCCTCAACCTAAGCCGAAACATGCTCGAATCAAGAATCCCTTTGGGGATTCTGCAATGCAAATCTTTGTTCTCCATCGATCTTTCAGCAAACAAGCTGAATGGCTCTCTTCCTACTGGCTTTGGTGCTGCATTGCCTCAGCTGAGGTTCTTGAATCTTGCTGGGAACAGCGTTTTAGGCCGGGATTTGGATTTTGCAGGGATGAAATCAATCAAGGTTCTTAACATTTCTGGCAATCTGTTTAAGGGCTCTGTTGTTGGTGTTTTTGTAGGACCATTGGAAGTGGTTGATCTGAGCAGGAATCAGTTTCAAGGCCACATTGCTCAGGTAAATTTCAGCTCCACCTTCAATTGGTCGAATTTGCAGCATTTGGATGTATCTGAGAACGCGTTTAGTGGGAGGTTTTCGACTGGTTTAAGCCGTGCTGTGAATCTTAGACACCTTGATCTTGCACACAATAGGTTTAGAGAGCAAGAGTTCTTGCAAGTTGATATGCTTTCTGGTTTAGAGTATCTGAATTTATCAGCAACTAATTTGATTGGTGAGATTCCTAGTAATGTCTCTCATTTGAGTAGTTTGAGGATTCTTGATCTATCCAAGAACAATCTTAGCAGCTCTATACCTCGAACTATTGCAAAGAATCTTCGAATTCTTGATCTTTCTTGCAACAAGCTAGTAGGAGGGATCCCATTGATGCTCATGCAAGAACTCCATGAGTTGGAGAGGTTCAACTTATCTTACAACAACCTTAGCTTTTGCGGGTCACAGTTTTCCTCCGAGATTCTCCAAAGTGCGTTTATTGGATCAGTAAACAGCTGCCCTATAGCTGCCAATCCAGCCTTCTTCAAGAGGGACTCTCCAAAGCATAGAGGGCTAAAGCTCGAGGTGGCTCTAACCCTCTCGATGGTGTTAGTGCTCGTGGGGCTGCTCTTTTTGGCATTTGGGTGTCGAAGCAAGACATCAATGTGGGCAGCGAAGCAGAGTTCAAGTAAGGAAGAGCTCACTATCTCGGGCCCCTTCTCGTTCCACACGGATTCGACTACTTGGGTGGCTGATGTGAAGCAAGCCACAACGGTGCCTGTGGTGATCTTTCAGAAGCCATTGCTCAACTTCACATTCGCGGACCTCCTGTCTGCAACGTCTCATTTTGATCGAGATACATTGTTAGCTGAGGGGAGGTTCGGCCCTGTGTACCGTGGCGTGTTGCTAGGAGGCATTCATGTTGCTGTCAAGGTCTTGGTCCATGGATCCACGATGACAGACGAGGAAGCTGCCAGAGAGCTCGAGTATCTTGGCCGTATCAAGCATCCTAACCTTGTTCCTCTAACCGGATATTGCTTGGCCGGGGAGCAGAGGATAGCCATCTACGATTACATGGAAAACGGAAACCTACATAACTTGCTATACGATCTGCCCCTAGGCGTGCAGGTCACGGAGGACTGGAGCACTGATACTTGGGAAGACGAGAATCATGGGATACGGAACGCTGGCTCAGGAGGCTTGCTCACGAGTTGGGGATTCAGGCACAAGATCGCGCTTGGAACTGCTCGTGCGCTTGCATTCCTTCACCACGGCTGCTCGCCCCCCATCATCCACAGAGATATGAAGGCTAGCAGTGTTTATCTGGACTTTGAGTTGGAGCCAAGGCTCTCAGACTTCGGACTGGCTAAGATATTTGGGGATGGCCTTGACGACGAGGTTGCTCACGGATCACCAGGATACGTGCCTCCCGAGTTTCTTCAGCCAGAAAGTGGCTCTCCGAAAGCCCCCACCCCAAAATCTGATGTGTATGGATTCGGAGTGATACTCTTCGAGCTCATCACCGGGAAAAAGCCCGTTGGAGACGAGTATTCGGATGAGAAGGAAGCAAACGTAGTGACTTGGGTGCGAGGGCTGGTGAGGAGGAGCCAGGGATTGCAAGCCATCGATCCAAACATCCGCGGGACTGGGCCAGACAAGCAGATAGTCGAGGCCTTAAAGATCGGATACCTATGCACCGCGGATGCTCCTTCGAAGCGGCCGAGCATGCATCAAGTGGTGGGACTGCTCAAGGATCTTGAACCAGTTACACAAGAATGAAGAGAAAAGTAGTAGGTACATTTAAGCCTTTAGCCTTGTTCTTGTTCTTGTATTTTCCTCCAATGATCTACTTAGTTTTGTTTGTGACTTAATTGTCTATGTTTCTCTTGGTTACAATGTCCATTTTATATACAAATGGTTTGTTCATTCAATTTCTTACAATACAACTACTATTTGTTTTGGGAGTGCTGCCAAAATGTGATTTTCACTATGAATATTTTTTTTTACAATTATAATGAATGATTATATTTGTAGGAGTACAACACTATACAATGGAGGGAGATAGGATAGGACCACTAAAGGATATTTGTATATTTGTGTGAGTGAGACAACTAGCTAACTAACAAATTAGTGACAACATTTCTTGGAAATTTACCTAGGAAAATGAAAGTGATAAAAATATTAGATAAACCATTCGAGTTTAGGGCCAAACCGAAGGTTCATATGTTCACACAATTTTAGTAGACGCAACATCCTCATGTGAATTAATTATGGTGATGGTGAATTGATCAAATGTGGGGAGTTAGGTTCCTATCTATGTAATGATGAAATGACATTACTAAATATAATAACATATGATTGCTGCTAAGACCAGCTTAATAAAGTATCAAAGCATTGAAAAGTTGCTTAAAAGTGGCAAAAATGGGCTGAGGCGATTGATAAAGTTTAAGCTTCAAATACAATCTTACAACTTCCCCCACTACCAAAGGTAATTATGCATCATTATGAAAAATGAGTCTTAAATTTATAGTTTTATACATACGAATATATTCAACAATCATGTGGAAAAAGAAGAAGATTATAGTACTCCTCCTATTAACGAAGCATAATAGTAACTACCAACAGCTTCCTATTGTGCTTATTAACTAGTACTAATATGGGCTTCACCCAATCGATAAACGGGCGGCTAAGCCCATTATCGTATTGTAAATCAACAATATGATCAATTAATACGAGGTACCACTTTTTAAAAAGAATTTACTCGACTCAATAAAATTCGAAGTAAGATTTAGATCAATATTATCCGTTTCGATCTGATTTTAGATATGTTGAATTGAAGTTTAGTCGACTTCTCTTTCTTAAATATCTCAAAACTTTAAATAAATTTTGACTTTATTAATTTAAATAATTTTGCACGTCAAATTAAATCTCTTTATACTAAAATATCGAATTAAATCTCTTTATACTGAAATATTGAATTAAAAATATTTTCAGAAATCGAATAAAATACTACTAGTATATTATAATAGTTTGTATTTTATAATTAAAAAGTGAATTTACTGATGTTTAAGTAATTAAGTTACAGCTTTTGATCTTATGGAGATTGGTTAAACAATGGAAAATATTGATTTTTGTTTTACTCCATATCCATGATCATTTATATAAATAATTTTTTATTTTAAATCATAATAAAAAAGTGACGTTTATTGTTAATTTGTAAACTACTAATAGTGTATAAATGAAAAAATTAATATTGTTATTATCAAATTAATTATATAAAAATATGTAACGAAGGCAAATTAGTAATCCCATGATAAATTAATAGTAATAGAATTGATTTAATAGAAATAATCCAATCCGATTTTAATATTAGAGTGAACTACATAAATGATACTTGTTCTTTCACTTTCGCACGTAAATAATTACTGATCTTTATTTTATATCATTTTTGGTACCTATAAATAACATTTTTGGTATCTAATGCAATTTTCACTCCAAAATACCCTCTAAACAAATTCATTTTTCCATTTGTGTCATAAAAGATATTTTGGGCATTGACAAAACTAGTACCAAAAGTGATATTATAATATCTTTTCTCATTCTCCTCACTCTTTATACTATTATTATTAATCAATATTAATATTATTATTTTGATGTTATAAATTAATAATTAATTTATTTTTAATATCATTTAAATATACTTAATCATAATTATAGTTATAATTATATTTAATTATAATAATAATATTATTGTTATACAGTACAAACTAGTCGTAATTAATAAATAATAATATTATTTTATATTAAATTAATAACTAATCAATATAGTCTTAATCAAAATTTAAAATTGTGAATTATGTTCATAATGATAAAGAGTTGAATATTTTTAGTTAACTGTTTCAACCCTAAAATGAGTATAAATAATTTAATTAAAAATATTCAATTGATTTAATTATTTTAAATAATTAATTTAATTAGGTGTTTTACTATTGATTTATATTATGAATGCAATTAGATTTATGTATAAAATACTTAAAAAGAAAGAAGACAAAGAAGAGAAAAGAAAAAAGAGGAAACATAAACTAAGGAGAAGAAAGGAAGATAAAATACTAAAAAGAAAGAAGAAAATGAAGAAAAGAGAAAGAAGAATAAACAAAAGAAGAAGAAAAAAAATAAGAAAGGAACAAAAAAAATTACATATTTGATTCTGTTTAATTGATTTTTTTAAAAAATATCCTCCATAACTGTGAACTCTGATGTAACGCGATCAAATCTCGAACACAGTCAAGATCAACAATAGAACGAATAGCAAGATCGACAACACACACAATTTGATTGAAATGAGTTTAACGAAGGAAAACCAAGATCTCAATGAGAAAATGATGAAGAATCTTTTATTCAATTTCTGTGGAAGATTACAAACTGATTGGATGAAAAATCTCTTTCTCTCACTCTCCTTGCACAGCTCGGTTATGCACTCTATTTGACTAACACTAATCTAACAACCAAAACAAATCCAATGGCTGTCATTTAAGCTAACTAACTAATCGCATCCGACGGCTCACGTTTGTCTATGCATCAGTTAATAACAACGGTCAACACCGAACTCGACTAAGTTCGGCTAATGCCGAGCACCAGCAAGTTCGGCTAATCACCGAGCACCTGCAAGTTCGGCTAATCACCGAACAGCATATCAGTCCCTGCCGAGCATGATTAAGCTCGGCTAACACCGAGCTGCAATCAATCACCGAGCTTTACTGATTGTGCAGTTTTGCCCCAATCCTCATAACAAATCTCCACCTTGGGACACAACTGGACAATCCACAGAGCATATCCATCTTCCACAATCACTCCAGCTGAATCAGATTCACCAAATCCATGCAATACTTCAACTTAAGTCCGGGTAACACCTTTGTTAGCATATCAGCAGCATTGTGCTCAGTAGCCACCTTTTCAATCTTCACCGAGCCCTTTTCAGCTTCATCCCTCACAAAATGTAGTTTGACATCCACATGCTTACTCCTCTCATGGAATGTCTGATGTTTTGATAGACATATGGCACTATTTGAGTCACACAGCAATGTCACAGCTTCTTGATCAACTCCAAAGTCAGAGCAGATTCCTTTCAGCCACATGCTCTCCTTCACAGCCTCAGCCATGGAAATGTACTCAGCTTCTGTCGTTGAGAGTGCCACTACAGATTGCAAACTGGATTTCCAACTCACTGCAGCACCATACATGCAGAATACATAGCCGGATTGAGACTTCCTTGTGTCAATGTTAGTTGCAAAATCAGAATCACAATATCCCAATAGAGGCTGTTTTTCAACCTTCTTACTTCCATCAAATAGAATTCCATAATCATGAGTACCACTGAGGTACCTCAACATCCACTTCAAAGCATGCCAGTGTTCCAGACCTGGATCAGCCATGTACCTGCTTACAACACTTATTGCTTGGCTGATATCTGGCCTTGTACACACCATGGTGTACATGATGCTTCCCACTATGTTCGCATATGGGATCTTGTCCATTTCTCTTCTTTGATCATCATCTTTGGGGCTTTGATTCATACTGAGTTTGAACTGAGAACTCAGTGGTATGCTCACTGGTTTACTTTGATCCATCTGAAATTTCTTGATCACATTACTGATATAATCCCTCTGAGTCAGCCATATCTTCTTGTGATGTCTATCTCTGATAATTTCCATCCCAAGAATCTTCTTAGCATTGCCAAGATCTTTCATTTCAAACTCAGATTTCAGATCAGATTTTACTAGCTCCACCTCTTCCTTATGCTTAGCAGAAATCAACATATCATCTACATACAATAGTAGATATGCCACAACAACTCCATCTCTTCTCTTGATGAATACACAGTGATTTTTGTACAAGCTATCAATTTCTTCCTGCATAGCCAGCAACCATTGATCCTTTTCTGGACTCCTCAATGCTTCTTTATAGGTGGAAGGTTCATGATAATCCATCTCCTCAGCCACTGCTAGAGCATAATGCATCATATCATAATCATTAAATCTGGTAGGGAGCTTGATATTCCTTCTTGCTCTGTCTCTTGCAATTACTCTTTCCGGAGTTCTGACTTCAGTTTGGCTTTCAGTAGTTCCACCACCAGTGGCTTCACATGTAGGACTTGGATGAGTCTGAGTTGCATCTGTAGGTTTTCTCAGGTTCTCCACCTCAAAATGAGTTCTCTGAGTATCTCTGTTGAGGAAAGGCATTTCAGATTCTTTGAAGATTACATCTCTACTAACCACCACTTTCTTGTTCCCTTCCTCACAACACCATAACCTATAGCCCCTGACTCCCTTCTGATAACCGATCATGACACATCTGAGAGCCCTAGGCTCCAATTTGTCCTGCTTTATATGAGCATAAGCTCTACACCCGAATGGCCTTAGCCT
This sequence comes from Salvia splendens, assembly GCF_004379255.2. NCBI lineage: Eukaryota > Viridiplantae > Streptophyta > Magnoliopsida > Lamiales > Lamiaceae > Salvia > Salvia splendens. The sequence goes on from NC_056040.1 coordinate 11,113,554, forward strand.
TGAGTAATCCCCAGCACTGCCATACCATCTGCTATCCGGGGTTTCACTCTCTATAGCAGCTGATGGAGACTTGTTGATCAAAACAACGGCAGTTGAAGCTGCTTCTGCCCAAAATGGCTTTGACATACCAGAAGCTATCAGCATACACCTTACCTTCTCTAGGATAGTTCTATTTGCCCTCTCAGCAACTCCATTTTGTTGTGGGTTGTGAGGGACTGTTCTATGCCTCTTAATCCCTTTGTTTTTGCAGAACTCATCAAATTCATGGGACAAGAACTCTAAACCATTGTCAGTTCTTAGGCATTTCAGTGGCCTTTCCTTTTCCAGTTCAACCTCTGTGCACCATTGCTGAAATTTCTGAAAAGTTTCTGATTTTTCTTTCATAATCACTATCCATATCTTTCTTGAGAAGTCATCAACAAATGATAGAAAATATCTACCTCCTCCAATGCTGTTTATTGGTGCAGGGCCCCAAATGTCACTGTGAACATATTGGAGAGGCTCCTTTGATATATGTTTTCCCTCTCCATATGGCTGCTTTTTACTTTTGCCTAGGATGCACTCTTCACATGATCCTATATCCACTGGTGTCTCAGACTTAGGCATCTTAATCACACCTTGTTTTAAAAGCTGTCTTATTCCAGTTTCTCCAATGTGGCCTAGCCTTGCATGCCAATTGATGGATTCTTGAGTTGAGTGAACTGATCCATTAATTGTATCAGCCTTCAGGTAGTAAAGAGCATTGTTTCTGATAGCTTTCATAATCATCTGGTCATTCTTTGTCACAAGCATCTCTCCACCATATAGAGTCAACCTATAGCCTTTCTTTTCAAGAAGGCCCAAAGAGATCAGGTTTCTCTTGATAGATGGAATATATCTAACATCTGTTAGTGTTCTTAAACATCCATCATCCAATCTCAAACATATATCCCCCACACCCTTGACTTCGCATACATGATCATCTCCTAGTAAAACCGAGCCATCTGACTCTCTCATATTCCAGAACCATTCAATATTTGATGACATATGGAAACTGCACCCAGAGTCCATGATCCATACCTTGGAAATTGGGCTGCTTTTAACCACATTTAGGGCTCTTGCTTCTTCAATTTCTTCAGTGATAGCAGCTGTACCCTCCTCTCTGTCATTCTCAGCTTGCTTCTTTTTCCAAGCAAAACAGTTTTGTTTGATATGGCCTGGTTTCTTACACCAGAAACAGCTCCTGGTCTCTTTCTGATCTGCACCCTTTGTGGTTGGAGGCTTCCATTTCTGAGATGAGGGTTTCTTGAATTTAAAAGGCTTCTTTGATGCTACCCTAACACTCAGACTCTCAGCAGCCTGATCAATAGGTTTATCGTTTGATTTCTGCGTTCCCTTCAATTTTAAAGCAGAGAATACCTCTTCCAAAGTTACCTTCGAATCTCTCCCCAGTAGTATTGAGTCCTTAAACTGCTCAAAGCTTGGAGGCAGAGCATTCAATAACATCAAAGCCTTGTCCTCATCCTTCATGGCATCATCCACACTTTCAAGATCGTCTATACACTTTCTGAATTCTTCAAGTTGACCCCCAAGATTCTTGGAGTCAGAGAATCTGAAATTGAACAGCCTTTGCTTAAGGTGTAATCTGTTCGAAATCGAATTCTCCATATAAATCTTCTCCAATTTCTCCCACACCCCTGCGGCATCATCCTCCTTTTGGACTTCCCTGAGTACCCTGTCACTCAGGCACAAGACGATGGAGCTATAAGCCTTGTATTCCATTTCTTGTGCTTTCGCCGCATCAGCCTCCTGCGTTCCCTTCTTATCCGTCTTGGATTTCACATAATCCCAGACCCCTTGCTGCATCAAAACAGCTCTCATCTTCAATCTCCAAAGGCCAAAATCATTTTCGCCAGTAAAACGCTCAACATCAAATTTCGCAGTAGACATTGTCGAATGTGTCGTCTTCTTCCGTTCCCACAGACGGCGCCAATTTGTGAACTCTGATGTAACGCGATCAAATCTCGAACACAGTCAAGATCAACAATAGAACGAATAGCAAGATCGACAACACACACAATTTGATTGAAATGAGTTTAACGAAGGAAAACCAAGATCTCAATGAGAAAATGATGAAGAATCTTTTATTCAATTTCTGTGGAAGATTACAAACTGATTGGATGAAAAATCTCTTTCTCTCACTCTCCTTGCACAGCTCGGTTATGCACTCTATTTGACTAACACTAATCTAACAACCAAAACAAATCCAACGGCTGTCATTTAAGCTAACTAACTAATCGCATCCGACGGCTCACGTTTGTCTATGCATCAGTTAATAACAACGGTCAACACCGAACTCGACTAAGTTCGGCTAATGCCGAGCACCAGCAAGTTCGGCTAATCACCGAGCACCTGCAAGTTCGGCTAATCACCGAACAGCATATCAGTCCCTGCCGAGCATGATTAAGCTCGGCTAACACCGAGCTGCAATCAATCACCGAGCTTTACTGATTGTGCAGTTTTGCCCCAATCCTCATAACAATAACAAAAAAATTACATGCTTGGTACCTATGATTATTTTTGTCAGGAGATAAAAAAAACGATATAAAATAAAGATCATATACCACTTATATGCAAAAGTGAAAGATTAGTTACTATTTACATTTACATAGTTCACTCTTAATATTAAGAAAAGATTGAAAAAACCTAAAATACATTCATGATTCATCGTGCCTGTATTCTTGTAGGAGTACATGACATATTATATCCAGCCAAACAAGAATAACTAAGATTCTACCACATCAGTACATCACATATTTAAGAAAACGAATAAAAATACTGTGATATTATCTCAAAAAATTCTTTTCTGGAAACAGTGAAACAAGGTTGAGAGAGAAAAAAAAATGTCGGACGAGGAGCATCAGTTTGAGTCCAAGGCAGATGCCGGTGCCTCCAAGACTTACCCTCAGCAAGCTGGAACCATCCGCAAAAATGGCTACCTAGTCATCAAAGGGAGGCCTTGCAAGGTCGGATTTCAGTTTTTTTTTTTTTGTTTTGTTTTTGTATCAGATTTGATTCACAGATTAGGTTTTTTTTATATGTTTCTGTTGCTCAATTCGAACTGGTTGTTACTGATTTGATCAGATCTCGTGTGCTATTGCGTTTTTTGCCTATTGCATGATGCCTTAGACGTCTGTTTTCGTTGATTTTTTAATTTAGTACTACTGATATTCTGTCAATTGTGTTTCCATGAATTTTTTTTTACCGATTCGGTGCTATGTTTTTTTGTAGTCATTTGGGAATCGATGCTGTTGAATTTGCTTAATTTCTTGATTTAGGGCTAGAAAATACTGTTCACTTATCTTTTTGGAGTTTGCTTCTTCAAAGTTTGTGATTTATTGTAATTGCTTCTTCAAAAACTTCATTGTCGAAATTCCTCAAATGGATTTAGTATTTAAAGGAATACTTCCACTTGTTTGATAAATTTTCTATGGCTGTGAGGTGCTTGTTTGTATGTTTTGGGAGGTAGAAATTTGTAGTATTTCATTTGTTGAGGTTCTTTGGGGATCAAACAATTTCAGTGATATGACCCAAACATGTTGTATGCTACTACTATAATTCTTGCCCCTGCCCCCAAATTCTTATAAAAACATGATATGCTTTGCTAAAGCTATCTAGCATATTCTTATGTGTGGTCATGAATGAGGTCATGGATTGCTTTAAAAAGTAAATTTTAAAATGTTTGTACATGAAATCATTTTTAGTAGTACTTAAATGTATTGTCGGGTTTTAATAAGGAGTACAAGCAACCTGTGTTTGACACTGCAGATGTTAAATGAGCATTTTCTAGTCTTGTATACAAATGCTTCTGCAGCTGATGCCTGCTAGTCTTAGGTGTTATTGTAGTGTTTTAGTATGTTGTGAGTTTCTTAATTAAACGGCCATCTGTTTTTCTGGAAATCTCCGAATGAGACTCTTACTGTCATTTTACTTGAATAGGTTGTTGAAGTCTCTACCTCAAAGACTGGCAAGCACGGACACGCCAAGTGTCACTTTGTGGCAATTGACATATTTAATGGCAAAAAACTTGAAGATATTGTGCCATCATCTCACAACTGTGATGTAAAGTGGTTTTGTTGGTTTTGTTCTTTTATTGTTTCCCAATCCGTCACTGTTACTCTTTTTTGCACCTTCGACCATACCTCGCCTTGTGGTTTCATACAAAATAAATCTTGTTAATGTTGATTGATGGTCTGGAATGTCTCTTCTCAGGTGCCTCATGTCAATCGTACTGATTATCAACTGATTGACATCTCTGAAGATGGTTTTGTAAGCTACTTATGCTATCCATATTGCCTTACATATCTTTGATATTTGTTTAGAAAACGGAGACAATTCTACAGCTAGCTCAAGTCCGTAATTGAGATTTTGTGATTTGCAGGTTTCTCTTTTGACTGAAAATGGCAACACTAAAGATGATCTTAGGCTTCCAACTGATGAGACTCTGCTCGGCCAGGTGAGCAAATTGTATTTACTTAATGGGGTGTTTATTTTGGGTGATAGGTTAGATTGACAGTACATACGATAGTATTTGAAGCATTGCGCAATCAACAAGCTCAAAATTGTGTCCCAAAGTAAAACACCCTTTTGATTTTCCTCTGCTAATTAGCAAATTCAATCGATTTAGAACTCAACTTATGCCTTAGGCAAATGCTTAAAGCATGGAGCTTTGGTTCATCTTTCTTTCTTTCGCTAATTTTTTTGGCGGCAACCTCGTACAGATTAAAAGTGGGTTCGAGGAAGGAAAGGACCTTGTGGTGTCAGTCATGTCTGCAATGGGCGAAGAGCAGATCTGCGGCCTGAAAGATATCGGCCCCAAGAACTAGATCTGTTGCTTGTTATTGCCATATCTTGAGACAAACTCCTATATTTCCTATTATGGGTGTCGAATGTGTATTTCATAAACTTTTATTTGTCTTTGTTGATGGGTGAAACTGATACAAAACGGTGATTATGTTGAACTTGAAGCACATATTTAAGCTTATATAGATACCTATGCGGCTATATGCCTATGGTATTTCGTTTTATTTTGTGTATTTCTCTATGCTTGGATGAGAAAAAAATTCAGTGGTCCATTCACGCCACTGTGGCATGGCATTATGAGGTGGTGTGTTTAGCCAATTACTTTTTAACAAATGGTAAAATAAAAGGGTCTCTTTTTTATTTATGTATACATAATATAGTAGGAGAGTGTTATATTGCTAACTCAATACTTAATTGCTAACTGCAATTAAACAATAGCCATTAGATATTCAAATCAATGGCTTAGATCATCAGCCCCGGAATGTCAATGCGGTCAACAAAAAAAGTCAATAACGATATTAAAGTCAATTTACATCAAATTATTTATAACTAACTTTTGAAAAATATCCCATAACTTTAAAACGCATAGCTTTCTCGATTTAAATTATGTTTTCGCACAACATATATCAACTTAAAGATAATTTCATTAGGATTCTAACTAGATCTCACTTGCATATGTTTCAACGTCAAAATTTGAATTTTTTTTGAAAATTTTCAATTTTTTCGTACAACAAATGTCAACATAGTATATAAAATATGTCAATATAATACATGTAGAATGTCAATATAAACAATGTGTTAACATTCTCAAAACATTGTGTTGATATTTTCGAAACACTATATTGACATTTTCATCCAAAACCCTAATTTGATAGTTTTTTTTTTTATCTTTTTCGATTTAATTAATAAAAATGAAAATTACATGTGACAAATTTTAGACCACAAGATTTCTAAAATCATATGGTCTTAAATTAGTTGTAGTTAGCAATTAAATGATGAGTTAGCAATTGATCACTCCTCTAATATAGTATATTAAGTATGGGTCCTAGTATATATATATATATATATATATATATAGGGAGATGATCAAAATAAGTATGTGTTTAAATCCAGAAATGCAGACCAAATCTCAGCCCTAGGATTAGATGATCTAATGGTCAATAATTAACCAAAAACACGGAAGGTCATAATTAAGCAATTTTAGGTCATATTATAATATTTGGATTTAATATCATACTAAGATCGTTTTAGGTCATGCTTTGTTAGCATGACCTACAAATTACCTAATTATGACCTAAAAGTGCCCTAATTATGATATTGTTCTGCGTTTCTGTATTTAAATCCAGTTTTGCATAGATCAAAACCCTATATATATATATATATATATATAGGGTTTTAATCTATGCAAAACTAGATTTAAATACAGAAACGCAGAACAATATCATGCGTATGGCATGTTTAGGTCATTGTTAGTTTATGTTTAGGTCATACTACCGAAGCATGACCTAAAATGATCTTAACATGACATTAAACTCAAATCTTATAATATGACCTAAAACTGCTTAATTATGACCTTCCGTGTTTTTGGTTAATTATTGACTATTAGATCATCTAATCCTAGGGCCAAGATTTGGGCTGCATTTCTGGATTTAAACACGTACTTGTTTTGATCATCTCCCTATATATATATATATTATATATAGACTATATATACTATTATTTAATTTTTATTTGCAAATTAAGCTGTTGAGTAAATATATAATCGTCTATATATAAAAAAATTAAATTATGGTCATATTTTTTAATTTATGTAAAATTAAGATTGTGTAATCGTCTATATATAACAAAATTAATTTATGTGAAAAAGAAATCATACCCATAAAAGATTATGTGCATATATAAATATGCAATATAATATATAGTAGTAATTTTCATATTTAAGATTGTGTAATTTTACCATTTGTCAAAATGTAATTGATTGGACACACCACCTCATATTTTTTCTCAGGCTTGGATATGCTGTAGTTGGCACTGCTGCGATGCAATTTAGTGACGTGACTGATTGTTAGGTGTTTTAGGGAAATATTTGTAGATTGCTCAAACAACAAATCTATGTGACCAAATTTTGTACAACTAAAAACTAGTTTATTTGAAAAAAAGGTTTATTTATGCATTTAATTAAAATATATGGATGTATATATAGTACATAGAAAGTGCATAATATTGTGGTCATATATTTATGATTTGTGTATAATTTTTTTACTTTTTGAACCATAAATGTAATTAGTGCATACTTTAATTCAAAATTTAAAAACAATAGAAAATAAATTCAAATATAAAAATAAAAAATGAGGTTAAAGGCTAATAAGTCTTTTTAACTTGTCTGCTTACTACATTTATTATTTTAATATATAACCTTATTTTGGTTGTACAAAATTTGGTTGCTTATCATCACTCTCAAACAAAACCTTTGGAATCTTGAATGAATACCCTTTTTAGTTTTCACTACTAAGCTTGTTTGCTTCGAGATATATGTAAAAATAAAAGAATATAATTTCATATTTCAACTATATTTTCATAATGACATGTCTTCTCACACGCGGATTGGTTTAGAATGGATTGGACACCTACGTTATGAAGTTCACTAAAGCAAATTGCACAAGTTATCTTAAGCCTTTAATTAAATTCGTAACAAATCTTTAGCCTAATCATATGAATTGTTTATGGGAGCTTGAAATGGGTAAGGCGAACAAAATCCACCTGCTATGTGACACCAACCCAACTAAAATGGAGGGGAGGGCGATCCAAAGCTATTGGTTTTACCAAATTCCAAACCAAAACAACTCACCTAAGTCAAATACCAATCATCTACATGCCTCTTCTTGCTCATATTTTATTTGAAAATGATGTAAAGATTAATAATTGGTGCCTTTTGAGGCTACCATCAGCCACTCATTCTACTTTCCTTTAATCGGATTCATTATTTTTATGGTCAATTGAGTGTATAATAACTGAATAGACATTGTTTTTTTTTTTGATGTACTAATAAAGTGCTTCAATTCTGGCATATCAAAATTTGTGGTTCGATTAAAAAGCAAACACGACACGACTCTAGCTATCGCGTCCGTCCAAAATCCACTGACCGAACCGGGGTCAACTCAAGTCAACAGAAAAACCAAATGTCCGGTTCACTTCAAATTCTGATCCGATACATTTGAACTTTGAAGAAGTTCACTATTGACAATCCAAAATCCTTCCCTCTACCTTAATTCCCGATTCTACCCCCACACAGCCACGGCATTCTCTTCTCCATTCTCCGCAGATGAACCTGTAACCGGAGGTGCTTTTGGTCATTTGGCAAAAATATTCCGAAACGGGAATATCGCCAACTAATAAAGGTCTGATTACTACAAAAAACGGTTCTTCAAAAAGAATTGAAGAAAAGAAAAGCTTTTTTATTATCAGTGAGCGTCGCAAAAGCACGCACCTCACACACTGACTCCGTGAGAGAATCCGCCATGGAAGGAGCGAATAATCGGAGCTCTGATGCTTCTCGGGAGAAGGTGCGCGAGGATTCGGAGCCTTCGGAGGAGGGAGAAGCGGAGAAAATTGATGAACAGAGGCGAGTGAGCAGTGATAGCAGCACTGATTATACACTTGGGGACAGTTCTAGAGGAGAATCTAAAGCTTCTCAATTACAAACCCTAGCCTCTGCTGAGCTTCCTCCCGCCGATTCCCGAGTCGAATTTGATGATTCATCCGATAACCTATCAGGTAGTGTGTATAAGTGTGTGTTTTTCCGTTGTTATATTATTTTTGGGTTTTTGTTATGAACGGCATTCTGCTTTTAGTTTGGCATAGCTGAAGGTTTATTGGACATGTATAATTGCGAGAGAGAGAGAGAGTGAAATGTGAATGGATATTGAAGAAAATGTTGAAATTTGCAGAGGTTCCAGTGGAGTACTCCTTGCAACCGGTACCGCTGGGAGGAAGACTGAAGGTTTGAATTTAATTTGTATCACTCTGTCGTTGTTGCTATGTGAACTTTTTGGACTTCGCTTTTATCGTCCATTGTCTATAAGTAGGACAGAGAGAAGAGGATTTTTTTACGGTTTTTGCTCTGGGCGTGAAGCTAAATTTCTTCTGTTACTGCTTATGTTTATTTTTAAAGCATGTTCCGACATTGAGTTGAAGTTGCATATACCGGAAAGGTTCACAAGAAGCAACGGTTATTTGTTTCGTGATTAAGTATGCAAACATCTTGTTGATGCTTGCTGGAAGTAGTTAGCTATAGATTCTTCCGTTTCTTTCACTTTGCAAAATATTCATGATATTTTTTCTTAGGTTAGTTTGTACATGGCATTTATAGTGCTTATCTAAGTTAAATGTCTTCACTTTAAAAGGAAGTTGGACGCCCAATTGCATTAAAAGTTATGTAAGGTAATTGAATGCAGTCAGTTCTATCTAAATAGCGTTCTTCTGCAACTGTTATATTCTATTTAGTCAAATCTCTAATACTGCAACAATATAATGAGTCATTTTTTATACTGCTTGTATTTCTTGAGGCACTTGCCCTGATGCAGCAACCCAACTCTATTGAAACTTTGGTTGATTGGATTCAGAATAACACTATCACTGAGCTTTTAGCTAGTATCTTAGTCCAGTTTTAATGTATACATAGCATTTGTGTTAGAGTATTCCTCATAAAATCCATTTAGTCTAACCTTTTATTAATTTTTACTCTTACCTCAGGATCAAGTAAAAGCAGTGAACAAGGGAGTGCCGAAGGATACAGGTGGTAAAAGTAAAAGCAGTGCATCTGCTACAAAATTAAGTTCCTCTATTGCAAGTTCAAACCCACAGGAACAAAAATTGCAACCAATAGAGAGTGAGAGCAATGTGTGTGTTCCAGAACCGGATAAGCAGAATACGAAACATTTATCCATTGTGCCTATGCCTAGAACTCCTTCTGATGGGTACAACTGGCGCAAGTATGGTCAAAAGCAAGTGAAGAGTCCAGAAGGTTCTCGTAGCTATTACAGATGCACATTCTCAGACTGCTGTGCCAAGAAGATTGAGTGTTGTGATATCTCTAACCGTCTCATAGAAACTGTCTATAGAAGTCATCACAATCACGATCCTCCCCAGAAATTAAATAGCACTAGAGAAAATAAGCCCATATTATCAACTCCACCAGTCAACCAGGGTATTAATACAAGTAATCTAGTGAGATATGTAAATGATTTGGTACCATCTACTCCATCCAAAGAACTTGTAGTTACCCTTGAGGAGACACCTGAAACTCAACAGGAGTCAAGTGATTCTGCGGAGACCACTGGAGCGGATACAAAAGAGATGCATGGCGATGGGCCTGAATCAAAGAAAAGGCATGTTTCTTTGATGGGCAGTAATTTTTAAATGTTATGATCATCCTTTATAAGAGATATTATCAGATGATTTGACATTTTTTAGTTCTTTATAAATCACCAGGCAAAAAAGAAATTCCACAGGTGAAGTTGAATCCCTTCATAAACCCGGAAAGAAGCCTAAATATGTTGTTCATGCAGCTGGTGACGTGGGAATATCAGGAGATGGCTACAGATGGCGCAAGTATGGACAGAAAATGGTGAAAGGGAATCCTCATCCGAGGTACCATTCCATTCCCAGTTAACTTTATGCCGACTCTTGCATTGACTTAGTTATGATCATTCCTGGTTTGTTATTTTAAAGCCACCAGTAACCCATCTTCTGCAAATGAGGCGGTAACACATTTTTATAGCTGAACTTAACCACTTGTTATGTCCATAGTGCTAAATTATATTCTCAGTATTTGGCATTTCCCAACATTCTATTTGTATGTGATTCCCAGACACACACAATATTATTGTTCTACATATTTCCGTATTAAGGTTTATGGCCAATTTGGGAACAAACGTCTGGATGCATGAATTATTTCACACTTTCAGTCACTACTAATTACGTTACTCCCCAGTGCACTGCACTCATGTCCATGAAAAAGTGACCAAAACAAGAGAAAAAGGGATAATGTTTTCCCTTGCATTTACCATATACATTCACCATTGCTTATAAGAATTTTGCAACATACTCCTATGAGACGAAGGGCGTTACTCGTGAGGGCTTTTAGAGTAGCATTTACTGGAAAGGCTATATCGACAGTGGGAGTATTGATATCGGAAGTGGCAGATCATCTACAACCGAAGGCAAAGTGGTGTTGTGTTGCGGTTTACCATTAGCCTGAGGATAGTTTCAGTTGTCTTCAATGCCTCTCTTTAGTTGTTAATTGTTGTCAAGAGTGTTAGCGATAGGTTTATCCATTAAAGTTAGAGTCAAGTTAGGGGTATTTGGTTAATTAGGAGTTTTATTTGAATTAGAGTCTTCAGTAGAGTTTTATACTATAGGTTTATGTTTCTCAGTTTTATTTGTGTAGAATTATAGTTTGAGATCAGCGATTGCTGTGGTCCTCTTCAGATGTGTGTACCCCTTTTTGAAGGTCCCTCTTCATATATTCCCTATTCTTTTGCTGGATATCATTGTGTCATGCTCTCTGTTCATTCCTGGGTTAGTTCTCCAGCCATTTATCCTTCTCAGCCGCCTTAACTCTATCAGAGACAGAAACTAATTGCCCTGAAAAAGAGAATGAAGAAAATGAATCTGAGTGGTAAGATACTTGCCAAACTAAAGAAAGCTTTTCTGCAACTGTATAGATGGCTACATCCTAGACTGGTGAGTGTTTGAACTGTGGATTGAAAAGATTGCAATGCCCAGAGAAAACCGAAGGGGTTGGTTCTTCTCTCTATCTCTAGAATCACATGTTATATTCCTTTTCCTTACATTTCTCTTTTTTCTTATTTATGTAATAACCTAAGTAAGTTAGGATTTACTTAAGATTTTAAGGATGATTTTCATATCATAAATTTTATTGAGGATGGATCAGTGTGGAGTTCTGAATCTCCGAGAGTTTTAAGTGCTGGAGAGTTTAATAATAGCTAATTGATTTTGCACCATGACTTATATCATTGTAGTACTTCCAGCTTAAAGCTGTGAAGAAATATGGTGCCAGTTGTCATGCTAGCACATAATAATATTTGCTAATTCCAAGGGTACATTTGATGGCCAATGATAGTAGTATTATGATTCACTGATGTTATAAGTTTCTGTTGTCTCTGCTCTTAGTGAAAATGTTTGACCAAGAAGCACATTCCATGAAGTTGGCACTAAGTTTAAGGAATTATCCATTTGTGAAAGTTGAAATCCCATTTATTTTGGATCTGCTGAGATGGGGATCTCTCCTCTTTACTAGGTAACAAATCTTTGGTGCAAACAACTGAACAAGCACTCCAGATTCATTATACATAGGTGAGGTCTTGCACCTCTGATACATCCATGTCATGAACTGGAATGTCTGCGTCAATATCTCTGCATTATAAGCTCAAATAGGACCGGCACCTATGCAGTGAAAGAGCATAACGTCCATCACTGTTCTTCCATAAATTAATGCGCATCATGCTTGTATAATCTGAATTGCTTGTATAATCTGAATTCTAACATAGGTTGGACATGAAACCTTATTTGAAGTACTGTAAGGTCAAGACATTTATGTTGGGGTAGATTTTATCTTGTATTTGGTGGCCAAGTAATGGGTAACCAAAACAGGAGCTTCTCGTACTAGCGTTAGATGGAGTGCAGTTGTAAATCACTAGTTCTACAATGCTCACAATGTTGAGGTGGCCCATGAAAGAATTAAACCATCGCTAGTGTGGGCACAATACTTCTGAAAATGTTGTCTTTTGGCCATCTGCGCCCACCTTATGCTTTAGGAATCCTTGATTAAAGCTGTTCAGAAAGGCCAAACTGTTAAGACAAGATTCTATCTACTTTCTGGATTCATTTGATTTAAACACATTGTGTATGAATTTTCAGGAACTACTATAGATGCACTTCAGCTGGATGTCCTGTTCGAAAGCACATTGAAAGGGCCGTTGATAACTCCAGTGCTGTAGTGATAACATACAAGGGAATTCACGATCATGATACACCAGTACCACGGAAGCATCACGGGCCAAAAGGTGGTACTGCTGTCGCTACTTCTCCCATCTCGTTAAACGATATGCAAAGTAAAAGCAAACTGCACAAGACTCAACAAACCCAATGGTCAGTGGGCAAAGAAGGTGAATTGACAGGTGAGGCTCTCGTTGGCGAGGATAAAGCATCAGAATCAGCAAGAACACTTTTGAGCGTTGGCTTTGAAATAAAGCCTTGTTGAGACCAAGCACTGCCACTCAAACCAAATAGTGGTGCGTGTTTCCTGATCAATTTATTTTCTAATAACACTGTTGATTTTTTTATTTTATTTTACTTTTCCTCGTTTTCTATCTTTGTATGTTATATTTGTTGTGGTGTTGTGATAGTTTCAGCTAGTGTGGTGATTTCTATAAGCGGAACTGAGTAATAATAATAGGTTGATTGTAGTTGTAGCCTGTAACATTATTATATTAATGGGGTAACTTATGTAATATTATTGTGGTCTTAATGAATCAAATCATGCAGTTAGTTTGAGCAGTGTGTTAGTTTATACTTTGCCATGTAACACTCTTTAACTGTGGTTTTAATAATTTGAGCGTATTCATTGTTGTTTTGTGAATTTACTTAAAGCTAGAACATGCATATTTCTTTTTAAAGAATAGAGAACATTCATGTCACACTTATTACATTTTTTTAAAATGTCGTGAAGCAATAGGATGAATTGAAGATCGAAATGATAGTACGCCATGACATTTCCATTTTTCCATCATTAATCAAAATATTTGAGGGTATAGAATTATAAATATGCCGAAGTGAAGGCAAGTTTCATAAACTTAAACGATTTTTGGTATATAATTTAAGCTAGAAGTGGACTCACTTCAATACTTGCACTACCTAAAAAATGATAAGCATCACCTAATTTTATTGTATAGTGGCCTGACCTTTATGGTTTGTCCACTAAACATAAAAATGCTTTTCATTTAAATACGAATAGTCTCTATGGTACTCCTAGTTCCTTGCCATTTATATCTTCCATATAAAGGGACAAAACGTCTCCATCCTGAAGAAAATGACATATACTTGGTAGATGGCGCATGATTTTAAGAAATGGAGTAATACGAGGCAAACAAAAGTAATGAATATTAGTGTAGAGAAAAACGGTAACTAGAGTAATAATGAGAGCAAAATGATAATTAGATACTATATTAATGATGATTTATTTTTTTAAAGAAAAAATTGATACATAAGGAGTATTTTTTTTAGACAAGATAAGAGAGGATATGACATCTTTTCTTAGAATGGTGAAAATGATGCTCAAGAAAAACATTATGTAATGCATGTAACATAATATTTGTATGTGCATGTACATATAATATAGTGTAGTGTATGTAATTATTATTTTTGTATTTTAGTGTTATAATGCATGTAGTGTATCATTTTTATAGGATTGTGAGAATGGTGCTTAAGAAAGACATTCATTAGTCGTGCTGAAAAGAAACATGCCATTTTTATGAAGAGAGACAGTATAATTATAAATGCCCCCAATTAGTGATGCATAGGATTCAAAAGGGACCGCGGATTACAATCGAACTAGATCGACATTTCAAATTTTAGAAATTGGAATCACCTCCCTCTCATGGTTGAACATGAACAATATTTTGGTTCTGTCGGCTCGATTTCACTTTAGAATTTTTTACCACAACTAGTGGTTAATCACCGGTTATGATAAAAACGATGGTAAATTTGAAAAATCGGGAAAATTGAAGGAAAATTCCCAAAAATACCGATGATTTTGAACCAAAAAAGTAAGTTACAAACAATTATGCTTAAAATTTTGAAACCTTCGTAATTCCAATTTTAATGAGTAATTACTAAAAGAGAGAACTACATAAATGGTACTTGATCTTTCCCTTTCGCACATAAATGATACTTGATCTTTATTTTATATCGTTTTCGTACGTACTAATCACATTTTAGGTACCTGATGCAATTTTCACCCAAAAAGGCCCTCTAAACAAATACATTTTTTCATTTGTGTCATTGAGGTTATTTTGGGCATACACAAAACTAAGTACCAAAAGTGATATTATAGTATCTTCTCTCATTCTTCTCTCTTTATACTATTATTATTAATCAATATTAATATTATTATTTTGATGTTATAAGTTAATAATTTTTATTTTTTAATATCATTCAAATATACTTAATTATAATTATAGTTATAATTATATTTAATTATTATAATACTAAAAACTGGCGGTAATTAATAAATAATTATAGTATAATTATTTAAATTATGAATCACACACTATTATATAATAATAATAATAATTATTATTATTACTTTACATTAAATTAATACCTAATCAATATAGTTTTAATAAAAATTTAAAATTGTGAATGGTATTAATAATGATATTAAGAGTTGAATATTTTTATTTAGGTGTTTCAACCCTAAAATGAGTATAAAATAATTCAGTAAAAAATATTTAATTGATTTAATTATTTTAAATAATTAATTTAATTAGGTGTTTTGTTCTTGATTTATATTATGAATGCAATTAGATGTATGCAGTGGCGGACACAGTAAGAGGGAGGGTAGGGCTAGGGCTGACAATTTTCGACACGACACGATAATCTGACACGAATCCGCACGAAATTATTGGGTTGGGGTCAAGTCTTATTGGATCCGTGTCCTTATCGGGTTGACCCATTAAGAACCCGATAATTTCGGGTTGGGTTCGGGTCGGATGCGGGTCGGATACAGGTAACCCATTAAGAAATAATATTATTATTTTTATTATTATTTAAAATATATATATATTACTTTAATTTTTTTTATTTCTTATAAATTAAGTTTAAATAGTATAAAACGAATTTTAATTGTGTAAATTAGGTTTAAAATTAAGTTTAATCGTGTAATATTAGGTTTTAATCGTGTAATATCAGGTTCGGGTTGTTATCGTGTCGTGTCAACCCATATTATATCGTGTCGATAACGGGTTCGTGTCGGGTGCGGGTCGTGTTCGGATTTGAAGGTAGCAGGTCGGGTTCGTGTTCGGATTTACAGTTTCCTTAACAGGTCGGGTTCAGGTTAGGCCTTATTGGGTTGGGTCATTATCAGGTTGACCCGATAACGACCCAATCCGCACGATTTGCCAGCCGTAGGGCTTAAGCCCTTCCCCCAAAAAAATTTTTATCTAGGTTTCCATTCCAATTTTTTTTTTAAAACTGTTAAAAATAAGCTTCAGCCATCATCAAAATAGTACTATTGAAGACTAAATCAACAAAAAAATGATGGTAAAAAGGGCTGAACTTGATCTAGAAATCATAGTTTACAGAAGAAAAAATAGCCGCTTCGTCTGAAGGAAGAAGATGACAATTATAATATTTATAAAATATTGTTTTAAAAAGTGATGTATAATTGCCTTTTTGAAACTTGTGATTACTGCGCCAATTGACATTACGCGGTTTCTAAGTAAAATACCCGGTTTCTATTCACTAAAACAGTAAATTGGAAGTCCTTTAAAATTATAGTAAATCATATTAATTGAGGTCGACAATAAAGTTACTCGTAGGATATTTTAGTAGCTTCCAACTTACTCCAACATATATAATCCATGAAAATTTATTATGGAGTAAGTTCAATTCTTCTAAATTTTCCTTTTTAGTAATTCATATAAAGTTTTGTGATATATTGACAAAATGATTAATTTACTCGATTTTAAAATGTTAGAGTTAAAAATTTTATGCTAGGTTAGAGTTTAAGTTGTTCAAGTTAATTATTTGGAAGTTTACATTTTTTGGAAAATATGTAAATCATTCCACTAAAACATATAGAATTCAATATTCGTCGCTTTAGCAACGCAAATATAAATATAACATGAATTGCTTTAATCATTTGGCTTGGTAAAGCATTGGATTAGTTTTAGGCATTTTTATAGTCGTCGTCCTTCGTCCTGTTGAAGTGAAGTTTTGTTTTAGACGTGAGATTTTAGCAGTGTGAGAGTTCAGTATATTAGAAAAAAATTAAAGATGATAATGTTTATATTTTAAAAAAACATGTCAATTTAAATGGGGCATCCAAAAAGGAAAACAAGTCACTATGGAGAGTAGTATTTTTTTTCTATGTACTCACTCCATCCACTTAAAAATAAAAACTTTTGAAATGATACGAGTTTTAATGCAAAATTAGTAAAGTACAAGATATATAGAAAGAAAAAGTGTTTTAGTATAAAATGGGTCTCGCTTTATTAGAGAGATTTTTTTTAATTTTAGGTGACAGACAAAAAAGAAAAGAGTTCAATTTTTAGGGATGGAAAAAGTATTATATAGTGAAGCCCCTACTACAAAAAATTCCTACGTCCGCCACTGGATGTATGTATAAAACACTAAAAAGAAATAAGAAAAGAAGAGAAAAGAAAAAAGAGGAAACATAAATTAAAAAGAAAAAGTAAAAAGAAAGGAAGATAAAATACTAAAAAGAAAGAAGAAAATGAAGAAAAAATAATTATATGTTTAGTAATGGAAATTTTTAAAAATATCCTCCATAATAAACAAAATTCATATGTTTTGTAACTAAGGTTATTTTTGTCACACGCTGAGAAAGAAGCAAAAGAAGCAAAAGACGGTTCTTGTTGTCATCTCCTCAAGAAGACGTATCACATTATATGTATCCGAATCCGAATATATCTGTATACCGCTATACGTATTCAAATATATCTCTATATGTATCTATATATATCGCCACTATCAGACTAATACATTTGCTTCCTTCACTCTTCATTTCGCCAAATTGACCGCAAAGCGCATGGCTCACTCAATTGCTCGCGCCACTCTTGGCCTCACCCAGCCTAGCAACATCGACCCACCAAAGGTCTCTTTCTCTCTCCATTCCTATCACTTCACTGCTTTTTAATGAGAAAAGTTTTGATTTTTTTGCTTCATGATGTTTTTGGATTAAGTGTCTGTGAAAAAGATTGAATTTTTCATTTGGATCACATGCTTTCTTGGTAGTCGATTGCTAAATTATTTGCAAAGTGATGACTGTGCAAAGTATGTATTTTTTCTTCTTGTTTTCTTTCTATTTGTTTGTGTATATATGTAAGAGTTTGATTCATCGATTGATTGTTGGGTTAATAAATAGACTAATTTATTAATGGAATGATGTTAGATCTCATTTGCTGCAAAAGATGTTGATTTGGTAGAATGGAAAGGAGATATATTAGCTGTAGGTGTCACAGAAAAGGACTTGGTTCGAGACGACAACTCCAAGTTTAAGAACTCACTTCTTAAAAAACTAGATTCCAAATTGCAAGGATTGTTGTCTGAAGCTTCAGCTGAGGAAGAGTTCACCGGAAAGTCTGGACAGTCGACTGTTCTTCGACTTCCCGGTCTAGGTGCCAAGAGAGTTGGCTTGATTGGACTCGGCTCAGGTGCATCAGTAACATCAACGTATCGCAGTCTTGGCGAGGCCGTTGCTGCAGCCGCCAAGCCTGCTCGCGCGAGCAATGTTGCCATTACTCTTGCTTCCTCTGAAGGGATCCCTGCAGAATTGAAGCTCACCATTGTTTCAGCTATTGCATCAGGTAAACTTAATTTGCTGGCTGCTATATTATTAGCATTTGTCTTGTTTTGCTTATAGAAATACTATTTTGGTTTGATTTTTATTGGAATAGGATTAGAGTTGCAAAATTGCAACATTTGTCTTGTTGCCTATTGGAAAGTGTTTTTGGTTTGATTTTTGAATCATGCAGGAACTGTGTTGGGCACTTTTGATGATATTAGGTTTAAGTCAGAGTTGAAGCAACCGACTCTCAAGTCTGTGGATATCATTGGCCTTGGTACCGGGCCTGAGATCGAAAAGAAACTCAAATATGCTGGAGATGTTTGTTCCGGGATCATCTTAGGGAAACAACTTGTGAATGCTCCTGCTAATGTTCTTACTCCAGGTTGGTTTGTAAGTTGCATACTAAGGTTTGATTGTGCTTCTATAGTAGCTTTTCATCTTATGATTTCTTAATTTTATAACATTGCAGGAGTGCTCGCGGGGGAAGCCGAGAAGATTGCTTCCGAGTACAGTGATGTGTTATCTGCAAAGATACTGGATGTGGAGCAATGCATAGAGTTGAAAATGGGTTCCTACTTAGGTGTGGCCGCAGCATCGACTAATCCTCCTCACTTCATCCATTTGTGCTACAAGCCACCAAGTGGAGAAGTGAAAAACAAGCTGGCCTTAGTTGGAAAAGGCTCGACTTTTGACAGGTGAAGAGAACCTTTTGGATGTTCCATTTAATCAATAATTTTAGTGAAGATTTTCTTTTTCACACTCTTGGATTGCTTGCTACATTTCAGTGGGGGCTACAATATCAAGACAGGACCCGGGTGTTCCATTGAACTCATGAAAGTTGACATGGGAGGTGCAGCAGCAGTACTCGGTGCAGCAAAAGCTCTTGGACAAATCAAGCCTGCTGGAGTAGAGGTAGATAGTTTTTTTTGTGTCCGGATGCGTTTGCCTCGTCTTGTTCTCGAGTTATCAATTTTTTGTCGTTTCCTTTTGGTTTTCCACAGTATGCAGTTCTTACACGCACCTACACCATTTCATACAATCATATGTCATTCTTACTCCATGATTTCGACATGGATGTGTATGCAGGTTCACTTCATAGTTGCTGCTTGTGAGAATATGATAAGTGGAACAGGTATGCGGCCGGGAGACATCATCACAGCTTCAAATGGAAAGACAATTGAGGTAAACAATACAGATGCAGAAGGCAGACTTGCGCTTGCAGATGCTTTGGTATATGCTTGTAACCAAGGCGTTGAGAAGGTACTCTTAGGTGTCTATCATGCATACTACATTCTTTCAGGATTAATGCTCTTTGGAATCCTCATTTTTCAGGAAGAAGGCTAAACGTATCAATTTCTCTAAACTTAATAAATTGAATTCCGCCCCTTCAGTTGACAAGATTCTTGATTGGTATGAAAATGAAATAGGGATAGAAGGAATAAATAATCCCTTACACATATGAAGTAAACTACAATACTGCTTCTTGACACATTTTGCAGTAAATTTTAATAAAACTTGTTTTCTAATGTGCAGATAGTTGACCTTGCTACACTGACTGGGGCCTGTGTCGTTGCTCTTGGACCTTCTATTGCTGGTAATTACACTTCGATTAAGTTGCTAAAAATAGGGGCAACCGGGCAAAATCCCATTTGAGATCCGGAAGCATTAGGATGTCTTAAGATATGAATGTTCCATTATATCAATGGGTAGTGACATTTTCGTTACCATTTTATACCTAAACTCGAAATATAATGAACTTAGTTCCATGATGATATCCAACTAATGCATCTCTTACACATGGAAAACAGGTGTTTTCACTCATAGTGATGACTTGGCAAAAGAGGTCGTAGGTGCCTCAGAGGCCGGTGGGGAAAAACTTTGGAGAATGCCATTGGAAGAAAGCTATTGGGAGTCTATGAAATCAGGTGTGGCTGATATGCTAAATACCGGTGGCCGCCAAGGTGGCTCCATTATAGCTGCTCTCTTCTTGAAGCAGGTAAAAGCTTCAACACTTTGACCATTTTTAACCAAATTCACTTGAACTAGGACAACATTTTTTCTAGTGAATATTATGATAATAGGGAGATGTGGATCCATGTTTCAATGAACTATATACTAAGTAAAGCAGACCATACTTGATCAATGATGAATTCTGGGCCCCATTGTAGCTATGAAATGTGATGAGCAATGATACGTTTGCAGTTTGTCGACGAGAAGGTGCAGTGGATGCATATAGACATGGCCGGCCCTGTCTATAGCGACAAAAGGAAGGGGGCGACAGGGTTTGGTATCTCCACATTGGTCGAGTGGGTGCTGAAGAACTCGTCTTAGGAGACGAATTAGTCTAGGCGCTACAAGGTGGGTGAGATGGATGGTGAATTACTGCCTCACGTGCCCATCGTCAAGACACGTGCCATTTCGACACAAGCCCGCATGATGTCCTCTTTTACAGTTTTACTTTGTTCAATTCCAACTGATTTGAAAGTTGACTTCAATTTCCAATTCCCGAGAAGCAAGCAGCAATCACAGCAACTTTTCTTTATCTCACTGTGTGATGGAGTCAAGAATGAAGTAAAAGGTGCGGCAAGCAAGAAAGATGAGCGTTTCATTGACTGTAAGGACCTTTAATCTCCTAGAAGATCAGGCAGAGGACTCCCCCAATTCATGGGATAAGAGGAAGGATTTGTGTGTTACAGTCATCACTAGCTATTCTCCCATGATCCTCTGCACTCAGCAAGGTCTGTCACTATGTGTGTGTGATTATGGTTTGTACTCTTTTCTGTTGTCGATTGTGTGTTTGTTTAAATGTTGATCTAGATTTCATTAGGGCTTTGTTTGCTTTGAATAAAATTGTGACCTTTTTTTTATGGTTTCTTGTTTTTTTAGGGGTGAAGTCACAGTTGGACTACCTACAACAATGCTTGCCAGGTAAATTTCTTGATGATTTTCTCCTGTATAATGCGCTTGATTGTGATTGCCAAATTTGGTTGAATCTGTTTTAAAACTAAGTTGAGACTTTATCAACTTTGTTCTTTTGCCATTGTTACCATACACTATATATTTGTATTGGAAAGAGATATCTCTCCCTTTGACTTTGCTCTGTATTTTTATTTTGCTTTAAACAAAGCTGATTTTCAGCAGTTCCACATCTTCTTCTGTAACTGAAATTTATTTACTTATGCTTTAAAAGGTTATGAACGATTTGGAATATCAAGAAAAGGACCTGAAGGTACATCTGATCACCATTGCACAATCTTTTATGAAAAGGAAAAGGTGAAACACTTTATTCTTATTTGAATCATCATTCAAGTGCTGTCCTATTTGTCTACTTAGCTACCAAATAATTGATACAGATAGAGCTTATAGAAGGCGGAACCTTTTGGTTGTCGGAGTCACCTTCAGTCCCCGGAAGCATGTCGTGGGGTTCTACAGAGCCGTGTATATCAACATGGGCTATATCCTTCAGCTCCTTCGTATAGGCATCTTAGAATTTAGAAATGTCTGACTAATTATTGATGCATTGTTTACCTTGACTAATTGTGTAACATTCCAGCTTAAAGGTGTTGAGCCACTGGGCTTTTCGTTTCAGATTGTGAATACGAACATGGATGAGTTTAGTCCTCGTGCTCGCAGGCATGGTGCTTTACTCACCTGGCAGCACATTGCTTCGTTACCTCCTAATTTACCTGTTTTGTACTGTGGAGGGTTTAACACGGGATATTTCTTTTTTTTGTTCTAGATTAAAACTTAGATTCCGTAAGTGTACTGGGCTTTTTTTAAATTCCGGCTTTGGGAGAGGCGCATGACCCTCATGTGTCACCCGTTAATGAAACGCAGGACCGTGATGTGTTTTAGGGTAAGACACATGAGCGTAATGCGTCTTTTAATTTTTTTGTATTTTAATTGAAAGGCGCATGAGGGACATGCGTCTTAGGCTAAAATGCATGACCCACATTCATCTCCCTTGTAAACAGCTGTAGCTTAATGGTAAGAATTTCATGTTGTGTCTTTGGAGACTTGGGTTCGAATCCCAGTAGCCACACTACATTTTTTTTTTATTAATTACTAGTACAAAATACTATTTAAGCTAATTCTGAGTCAGTATTTTTGATTTAGTAAACAACTGAATTGATATTCTTTCATCCGATGAATTTGTTCATTTCATCTCCCTGGAGAAAAAATGAAAAAATAGTAACATAAGAGTCTGCAAAGAAAAATATTGAAGAAATATAGTTATAGCTAGAATTGGTGCTTATGGTTTAGCTATACTGCTAATGTTCAGCAGTGAAGAGCACTCTGATGCTTCACAGTGTGGAAGCGATAGTGATGAGAGGGGTGATAAAGTGGAATCAAGGAAGGAAGCTGCTCCCAAAATAAACATTAAGAAATCGGAACAGCCAAAGAAACGTAAATCCTCTGAAAATGCACATGTCTTTCCCAAGAAACGTAAATCCTCTGAAAAATCAGCTCCTGTTTATGGGAAACGCGTAGAGAATCTAAAATCAATAATTTATTTGATGACCGTTTTGAATTGTTACTAATTACAATTTTTAAATAGTATTTTGTACTAGTAATTAATAAAAAAAAATGTAGTGTGGCCTTAATAAAAAAAAATGTAGTGTGGCCGCTGGGATTCGAACCCAAGTCTCCACAGACACAACATGGAATTCTTACCACTAAGCTACAACTATTTACAAGAGTGATGTATGTGGGTCATGCGTTTTAGCCTAATAAGACGCATGTCCCTCATGACCCATGCGTCTTTCAATTAAAATACAAAAAAATTGAAAGACGTATTACGCTCATGCGTCTTACCCTAAAACGCATCACGGTCATGCGTTTCATTAACGGGTGACGCATGAGGGTCATGCGTCTCTCCCAAAACCGGAATTTAAAAAAAGCCCAGTACACTTGCGGAATCTAAGTTTTAATCTAGAACAAAAAAAAGAAATATCCCGGTTTAACACGCAAAAGGAATCGACTACTGGCCGTTTTCTTCTCGGAAGATTCAGGTACTCAGTACTCACTACTTTTCCCTTCCATTTCTGTTTGGGACGAAGTATGACTTCTTCCACAAACAATCCTATCGATTAAAATAATAACGCGACACATTTATCTCTCAAACAAGCATATATAGTTAAACAAAACTTTCACTCTCTCAATAACCCTGCCTAATTTGTCATGCTATTTGTGCAATTAATATTTGATTTAGTGTTAGGTGTCTATTTTGACAATTTGAGTATCTTGTTCTAATACTACTTTTCTTGGCTTGTCGACAATTTGATTGATAGTTCATCAGGACATATTTGTGAAACCGCTAATTGATGACTTAAATAGAAATTTACCCTAAACCAAACCTACTCTTCTTGCTTGTTGTTTCTTTATTCTTCGTTGATGCATTGTCTTTGTGAACTGACATTGCACATCTTAATCATCTACACCTTGTAGTTTGAATCGAGTTTTAATAGTATGGGTTGCACTTCCACTGCTATTGCAGTCACCTCTCACATTTTCAATATGTAAACTAAACTACTTGTGTTTCAGGGAACACGGTGTTGTTGGTGATATGAGGGACGGTTGGCCAAATGCTCGCGTGAGGAAAAATGTCTCCCTAATTCGCACTTACCATGGATTCAAAGGTACATACTATCACAATCTAATACGACCTCCCTCCCTTCACAAAAAGTATACCGCGCTTGACAAGAAAATAGTTGGTAGATAGTAATAATACGTTATGTGGATTGAGGGAGTGTCATTCACTAAAATCTGATTTCTATAAGCTTATATAATGCATTATCGCTATTAGGTGATAAACAGGGAGCTCTCGAATTCTTGAAGCTCATATTTCGAGTTCTGTATCTCTGCTGGGATCGCCAAACACATTGACTGGATTCTCTTCAGAGGTAGGTCTTTGATCCCCGTCTCGTGTGAGGTGGTGAGTGACAACGTCGATGGCTGTTACCCTTCGTCCCGCTATATCCTATTTTTGCTGAGTTCATGCTTCCGCGCACAGTGATATTGACCGAGACCCCAACTCAACATCAAAGTTAAACTCAATCATTTATTACATCTTTATTTTTGTGAATTATTTTTTTTAAAGCAGAAGATTAATTGGAATTAAATGGTGCGGAGTTCTTCCGATGTTCTTGTTTTCCGTTGTGTCTGAATATTATCTGTGAAAATGGTTGTTATCAATTAGAAACCAGTGAAGGTTGTCAAAATATTCTTCTAATTTGTTTTACTTATACTTTTTTCCAGTATAAAGAGAGGAATAATGAATAAATGATGAAATGTTCTACTTTCAGGTTATGTCGTCTGCGAACCTAATTTCTCTAATATTTTTAGTTGACTTACGAGTTACAACGTATAGTATTATTTTTTTTAAATTAAACTTCATTTTTTAATTGTTCAATTACGTTTAAGTTTATAGTACGTAGTATTATTTTTGAATCGTTCAATTACGTTTAACTTTTTAGTAGTATTATTTTTGAATTGTTCAATACGACATTGATTCGTATTAAGAGTAGTAGTAATTAATTAAGTTTATATATCCCAATTGAAAAAACATTTTAACTAAGAAAAGCTGAAATTCCATTATAAGTTCCAACAAATTAAAGAAAGATTAATGATTCAACGATCAACGGCCTGATCTATTTTAACTAAAATTTAAAAATAATTACTACTCCCTACATTTTTCAACGATAAATTAAAGAAAATTAGCGATACCTCTAATTAGTCATAAGCATAATCCACTTAGTATTACTACAAATTCAAATAAACTCGGTAATCAATCACTCTACTCCATATAATTAATCAAATAAAAAATACGAGTAACAGTCTTTGTTATTTCTATTACTCCATAATACAAAAAATAATTAGATTCTTACTAGTTAGCATGCCCTATGGAATTAATTAAGATCTTCCCGTAGCATATATATGCTCTTAGTACAAAGCAAGTAGAAATTTCTCATCACATTTGTAGAGAAGAATTTTACAACCAAATTAAAGCTGATATGTCTCTAGATTCATTAAATTATGAGAAGGAGAAAAAGCACATGCATCTTCTTTTTCCCGGTCAAATGGTCAATGGTATATTCCTCCAACCTCACTAATAACAATAAATATGCAAGTACAAATACTTCTATCTCCCTAAAACCCTAAACCATGAAAATGACTAATGTCAAAAACCCTAATTCCCCAAGATTCAATTTCATCCACACCAATCAAGCTAAAACCCTAACACATTTTGAAAACCCTACACTTCTTATATGATTATTATTATTGAGCCCCAAAATCCCACAAATGAATGATAGCATCATCACAGCATGCAGCTACAAACCTCTCATCTGCAATTAGGGCATTGCACTCTCCAATTCTCTCTCTAAAACTATACAAATATTGACCATGCTCAATATCCCAAACCCTAATCACCCCACCACCCCATGTCACTCCATACCCACCATTCATGCACCCAAATGAAACCCCCTCTCTCATTGTGAACCTACACACCTCCTCCATGCCACCCTGCACCCTGCGCACAGTCGCTTCTCCCTGTGCGTCGGGCACCATGGCCAAATCGTTGTAGGCGTCAAAGGCGCCTACAACGATCTCTCTCGGAAACTCCTCTTCCCTCTCCTCCAGTACCCCTTGGCTTATCAAGGGGAGCACCACAACCCTATCCCTGGTGCATGCCACCGCCATGTCGCCGCTTACCACCCTGATCCGGCCAATGATTCCGGTCAGCTCCGTCAGCATATGCCACCCCATCACTGCCTCCGGATCGGTCAGACTGCCACCCACAGAAACAAGCTCTTCCGTTTCTCCGTTCCATATGTGGAATGCCCGCCCCGGAACACCTTTTGTACTTAAATCAATTTCATATGAATAGAAAAATAAAAACGGATAATAGTCATTGAAATCAAATTTAATTGTTTTATCCATATAAAAAATATCATTTTAATGATATTATTTTATTAAAATAAGTATTTTTTTTCTTATTTATTCATTTATTTTCTTAATTTATTGAAACATTGTTGTTTGATGAAATAAAAAACCTACCTGCGTAGAGACCGACCCACCAGCGATCGCAGCCGGCGAAGTCGACGAGGGCACCGTCAGTGACGACGTCGCCGAGGTGGGCCCTCCGGAGGGGAGAGGGGCCGTTGACGGCGGCCATGTGGATGTCTCCGTCGAGAGTGGCGAAGACGAGGCGGGCGTCGGAGAGGATGATCCCGGAGACGGGGCTGGAGAAGCGGCCGAGGCGGTCGCGGTGCTGTGGGTAGAAGGTGAAGAGGTGGAGGAGGGTGGGGATGTGGAAGAGGTGTACGGCGCCGTCGGAGAAACCCGCGGCCAGGTGGTGGTTGGAGAGGGCGAGGCGGCGGCAGCTGAGGCCGTCATCGTCGTCGTTGTTGTTGTCCGTGGGGTCGAAGTGGAGGGCGGCGTGCTCGTATCTGCGCGACCGGAAAGCGGCGGCGGTGCGGTGGCGGTAGACGTACTCCTCCCGCCACGACTCGCGGAGGAGGAGGAGATCGCGAACGTTCCAGATGCTTCGCGCAAGGTTTTGCCACAGAAGATCGGACCGTGATATGGCTCGCCACGTGGAACACACCTATATATTTCAAATTTCATTATAATATCAATAATAGCATCAAAATGAATAAATCATTTTCTAAGAGATTCATAACGTGTTAATATGGATGAGGCAATTTGAAGATTTTTTTCTATAATAATTGGGCCTCTTTTTTATTTTTATTTCTATGTACTTCATGTCCTGATGTGTATATAATTACAGATATCATTGTATTGGAAAAATAATCACATTGCATAAATATTTGTACTAATTGACAATAATAGTCCCAAAATATTGTTTGCACATATATACTCGTCTTCAATAATTCAAGTTGATTAATTCCTATGACTTAGAAAAACTAAAAGGAAGTGCATTTTTCAAAGCGCATGGATGCCGGCATTGGAAAGGAAACCCCTCTTAGCCCATGCCTGTGTAGATTAATAAAATGAAAAGAGAAAAATATTAGTTGTAGGAGTAATAAAAAGGGAGCAGAAAAAGACAGTTTGGGCATTAATCCAAGAATTTATATGCAGGCATGCCCTCTCTCTGCATTGAAAAAGCTGAATTTATATATTAAATGAAACTGTGCATGGAAACTGCAGTGAGATACAAATACAAGAACCACTTTATCAATAACTATTTACAACCAGACAACGTAGACGACTTCTACTGAGAGAGAGAGAGAGAGAGAAAGAAAACACAAACAAACAAACATACAAACCATTCTCTCTGTATTTGAGAGAGAGAGACATAGATTCTGCGAATCTAACTGCATAATGAAACAGAACCATATATATCAAGCATTCTTCTAAGAAATAATTGAGAATGCAATTCGAAAGTGGCTACACTCAACTCAACAGTGTAAAGCAAGAGGAAGAAGAGAGAAGAAGAGTTGTCATGGGAGCAGCCTAAATAAAGTAGGGTACTACTTACTAGGGAAATGTATGTCATGTATTATTCGAGCTGTCCCATGTAGCTATAGACATGTCTTATAATTTCTCAAAAAAAATAGAGAAAGAAATCCGACAGCTTCCATTGTCTTAAATGTGATCATTCAGGTAAAGAAGATAAGCTAGGCAAGTACAGAGATGTATATAGATACAGACAGCATAAAAAACAGTGGAGCTTTAGTTCAATTTCACAGCTACCTGAGATCTGACACACCATGCATTTTTTGTTACTTTTAATAAAACCCTTGTTTTTTCATCCAACTACAAATTCAAAGGTTCAAATCTTTATGTGTGTTGGAATTGCAAGTGTGGGATTTGGTCAAAAAAGTAGGGGGTTTTTTAGCTCACAAACTCAAAAGGAAAGGAGGGGGCTGCTTCTGCAAAGTATGCTCCAAACCAAC
This sequence comes from Salvia splendens, assembly GCF_004379255.2. Taxonomy (NCBI): domain Eukaryota; kingdom Viridiplantae; phylum Streptophyta; class Magnoliopsida; order Lamiales; family Lamiaceae; genus Salvia; species Salvia splendens. Next base: position 11,141,928 of record NC_056040.1, read on the forward strand.
AAAAGCATCTTTTAATATAAGTGACTACTAAAATGGGAAAATTGTCTGCATTTTCTTACACGTCTAGACATAACAACATATATAGGGTATGTTAACCATGTTCTTGTCTATTTAAATCTTTCTTACTTTGCACCCAAACATACTTATACTACTTTTCAACACTCCCTCTCACATTGTGGCTTCACAATGGGATTTAATAGTAGTTACTAATTCCTAGTACATAATTAAGATAATTCAAGAACTACAAACATGATAGTATATAGTAAATTAAAGGGCACCTGAAAAATGTTGAATAGAGCTTGAGCAGCGGCGAGGCGGCCGATGGTGCGAGAGGCATCAACGGCGACATGGAGAGCGAGAGCTTCGAGGAAGGGCTCGGGCCAAACTCCATTGCTTGACCTCATTCTACTGCGAGAGGATGAAGGGGCGTCTCCTCCTTGGTTGGAGGACGATGAAGAGGAAGTTGACATGTTTGGTGGAGTACTTCAAAAGTGCAAAGAATGAAAACCGCAAAGATTTCGAGACAAATAAACTATGCAAAACAGAAAGGGAGATAGAGACATACACACACAAAAATGAGGGGCCCAAATATGTTGTGTGTGTTTGTTTTCGAGTTTCAAGGCTTGTGTATTATATTATGTGAATTATTTTGAAATAGTAACATAACTAACAAAAAGATGAAATAGTAATATAACTAACAAAAACGAACAACTTCCGGCATGCAGATAAGGATAGTTCTTTTAATATTATATTCCCTCCACGCCATAATAGATGCACATTTCAGAAATGACATGAGATTTTAGAAGATATTTTTTGTGTGTTAGGAGACAGAGAAAATAATATATTTATATTGATGTGAGAGTGAGCTTTATCTAAAAAAGGGAATGTGATATTTTTTATGGGACAAATTAAAAAGGAAAATGTGACCATCTACTATGAGACTGAGGGAGTATATACATGCACGTAATAAATAAATAATTTGGGGAATTTCAAACAAGGTACGACCCATAATTTTGTGCGCCTCACTGTGTTGCGTTGTTAATTTCACTGGTTCAATAAGTTTAGTATTACTAAAATTTTGACTTTAACAATTAAAATTGTAAATTGATGCAAGAGAATAATTATATTAATCCTAATTAGATTAACTATATATATTTTATAGCTCGAGAAAGAGTGAGTATATAGTGGTCACTCTTGATGTAAAATTCATTTTAATGCAAAAATATTGATTGGTCTTACATGACTAACAAAATCTTAGAGCATCCTCAACCGTGCTCTTGCCAACGAGCACGGTTGTGGGTCCGACCCCACTTTTTCTGTATGCTCTTAGGGAAGAGCACAACACCCACAGTTGTGTTCTTCCACAAGGACGAGCACAAGGGTCTCACCATTCCATTATTCAATTTAAATAAAAACATTTCCACAAAATTAAAATACATTAAACATACCCGGAATAATATTACAAAATACATTAAAAATTAAAAATTACATAATTAAAATCTTAAAAAATAAAAATTACATAATTAAAATCTTAAAAATTAAAAATTACATAATTCAACTCCTAAAAATTAAAAATTACATAATTAAATTCATAAAATTAAAAAACCCACTACTCGTGGCCGAATTTCGCCCACATGTGTTTGATTATGTCTTCTTGTAGCTCAACGTGGGTTCGGGTATTGCGCATTGTGTGCCTTGTTTCGATCCTCTCACCCACCGTCGTATGGACACCTCGGCGTGAGGGGAGACCTCGCACTTGAGCTTCCGGCTTCATCCTCGTCGTAAAAGCTAGCCGCCCTCAGTCCTTCGTCGGCTATAATCATGTTGTGTAAGATAATACACGTGTACATGATGGCGATATTTTTCACGTACCACAGCCGAGACGAGGCCTTCACAATGTTGAATCGGGCTTGAAGGACCTCAAAGGCTCTTTCGACATCTTTCCGCGCGGACTCTTGATGCTGCGCAAAAAGAACTTGTCTCGGGTCTTGCGGGTTGCTGAGCGTCATCACGAAAGTCGACCACCTTGGGTAGATACCATCGGCGAGATAGTAACACATGTGGTATACATTTCCGTTGACGGTGAAGTCGATCACCGGTGCTACACCATTCAACACATCATTGAAGAGGGGTGAAGAATAGAGCACGTTCAAGTCGTTGTTGGATCCGGCAACACCGAAATATGCATGCCAAATCCATAGGCGGTAGTCGGCGACCGCTTCAAGCGCTTTGACATGCGAAAACGGCGCCTAAAGTAATCTTCCGGAAGCCGCGATGGGTCGGCAAAATAGTAGGCAACGAGCCTTTCGTGGGCTCCCTCCCGGTCACAATGGATGTAGCGGCGAGTTGATCTAGTTAGTTGAGGAGGAGGGGCGAGGGTATTCGCTGCGACATATGCTTCATAAGCTGCACGATGTTGTTCGTAGTATTCTTGTTCTTCGCGCTCCGCTTCCGCAATGAGATGTGTGAAATCCATTTGAGGTTTTGAGTGAGAGATGAAGGTGTAGATAAGTTGTATGAAAAATATGAATAATAGATGAATGAGAGATGATTTGATGTGAAAAATGGATGATGAATGTGTGTATTTATAGATGATTTTGGGGGAAAATAAAAAAAATACAGAAAAATGGGCAAAAAAACGGCCATTTTTTTGAGATTGGGAAAATATTTTTTTTTGGTGTTATTTTCAATTTTTTAAAAAAATAAAAAAAATAATTTTCCAACGGATATTGCGACACCTCAACCCCTCTGACGTATGCACTTACTATAAATAAATTCCTTATCATAAAAGAAATCAATACACGTGTCTAATTCATAGAACACACATAGTCTATAACTCTAAAATTCAACATTCATCAAGTACATATTTCAAAACATTCTACACAGTAGTGAAACCCTTTCACCACTCTATATACTATACGTTTATCTACATGCAAAAATGATGAGGATGAGAAGGTTGCCAATATGCGTCAGCCGCCGAACCTGATAACACGTGGAGTTCCTATGACCCACGTCAGTCAAAAACTTTACTGCTATCTTATTCCTGAAAAATTTAGTGGTTTAAATGAGCCACAACTCAGTGTATATAAATTTCCACCTTTAATTTCACATGATACAAACATCAAGCATATCATTTTATCAATACATATAATCAGAAATAAAATATAACATAATTTAAAAACAAACCATTTCATATTCATATGCATATGCTACTCTATTCAGTTTATTATTCTGTAACAGTCAAGCCTGGTATCTGCCCGGGATTCCTCTATTACCCGAAGGTCTCTCTGAAATTGGACTCATAGGTCCCTCTGTATTTGACCCGAAGGCCTCTCTGTAATTGGACTCATAGGTCCCTCTATATTTCAGATCCAGTACAAGGCTGTCACAGATCCTCTTTAATCACATGATTCACATAATCGGTATCATAAACATATCATTTTCACCAATAACATATCCATATCATATTCCATCAAATTATCCAATATATATCTAAACAAACATGTCCATTTCAGCAATCAAATATTCATATCATATTCGACCATCAAAATCAAATAATTCATAATCATATCAATTTCACACCATATAATCCAGTAATTCACTCCAATTTAACATATAACAATCAATCACATAACACATGTAAAACTAAAAGTGTGATTTATACACACCTTATCACAATAGGTAAACTTATTGAGCTCCTGATTGCAACTCTTAATTTATAACCCTCGATCCGAAACCTTTCTCTTTACTTTTGTTTTTCCTCTAAACTTTCTCAAACCCCCCTTTTCTTTTAAGATAAACTATATAGTGTATATATATATATATATGTACATAAACATGTACGTCGGCTATTTAGCCGACTCAAAAATAATAATAAACAAAAGTTCACAAATTTTACATTATCTAATTAGAAGTGAAGATAAGTTCTAAAAAAATGGTACAATTCCTTTCCTATTTACACGTGTAGTACCTATCTTCCATGCATATATATGTGTTGTGTCCCAAGCACAACACCTACGTGTCCCTTGCACACCCATTCCCATAGTATTACACATACTATTAAACATACACACACATTATTATTATACATACTCATTTATAACTATATTTAGTTGTGCATGGCTATACGTAGCCATATACACACATTGATATTGTACACATATTTATATATTATATATTACTACTTTAAATCCCATGCACACACTACTACTTTAATTCAATGATTTAATATGCTAAACAAATTTATATTATACATAATATCTTCATTATTTCAAAATACGGAATAAAATATGCAATAATGCAAAATGATGCATGTTTCGGGTCAGGGATATTACAGATATGCCGTTGGCCAATCACACGTTGCCACGTACGCTGCTCGCTGGCACGGACGTGCTCGATGCATCGAGCAGCGCCGTGCCAGCGGCAAGAGCGCAGCGGCGGACAGCGGTGCCGCACCGCTGGCACGGACGGACGGACGAGCGCGTGCTCTCTGTTGTGGATGCTCTTAGGCATCAATCAAATAGATTTTATTACTATAAAATAATCTGTGAATTTGAACTAAAACACGGTATAATTGGTTGTGAGCATTCTAAATCTTGGAACAACTATAACTAATGGTTTTGACTAGTTTTGATGTTAGTACTATAATTAATGGGGTTTGTATAAAGCTGCTTAAAACTTTAGCTTACTACTGTTCATGTCTAACCTAATGAACTGTCTTGTTTTGCATACTACTTTTAAGAAAGATAAAAACATGTTTTACTGTTGTTAAAGATTTCTTGTTTTCTTCCCTCGTGTTTTGTTGGGAACATATTTTTCTCTAAACCTAAAAGAATAGAAACTTGCCTCCATTGCCCTTTGATTATAGCAGCATTATTGCTAGAAAAGTTCATATTTGAGATCTTGCAACATTAAAAAGGCGAAATATATAGAGTAAATATCTAAGAGTATCAATATAGTGTAGGGATGTCAATTGGGACATTTCATTGGATTTTAGGCTAACCAAAGAGCTAATCGGGCATTCGGACTAAAAGCTAACGATGAGAAAGAACTAAGTTGAGTACATTAATTTATTTTAATGGATTTTATATTTATAACTATTGACATGTAGTACTCCATAAATTAAAGATATAGTAAATCATTATGACAAGCTAGTACTTACAAAATATAAAGTTTCAAAAATTCAATCACAATACATAAAATTAACTATCGCTTTATAGCGTGCATGTCTTGGATTAATGATGGTTGGTCATATGACTTGTCTATATTGTCTATGCATAAAAAATATAATGTTGGTATGACTTGTCTACATGGTCATATGACTTGTCTACATGGAGATCTTGATATACAAAAAAATAATGTTGGTTCAATTTGACAAGAATGTATATACTTGCATTAAATATAGTGCATGGTTGGTCACGTCTATATTTTCAATTCTTAAGTAATACTGCTACAGTACTAGTATTATAAATAATAATTAGAATTATTAGAGTAATAAAATGTGAAATCTAGCTGGCTTATAATTTTTTTTTAATTATGACAAATTAGTAGAATTTTATTAGGACAGACTGAATGTAACTATTCCCTCTGTCTCACAATAAACGTCACACTTTTTCATTTTGGTCTGTCACACAATAAGAGTCACATTTTATATGTACCATAAATGGTAGGTAGGTCACACATTCCACTAACTCACTTCACTAATATTTTATTATAAAATCAATATAAAAAGTGGATATAATGTTCAATTAACTTTTTCCACCAACTATTCTTTATAGTTCTTAAAACACGTGCTTATAATAAAAATGGCTACTATTGTGGGAGAGATGGAGTATAACCTCATTTACAAATTAATTAAGTTATCAACCGAGAAAATTAGTAGAACAGAAAGCTGCGATCAAGTGGGAGGAAAGATCAATATTGCTTTTTGACTGAAAAGACCAAGAAATATAGCATGCTTATGTCTAATCAAGAAATTATAGTCTATCTCTCTCGGTGTACGTATCGTATCTATAATTTGTGGTTGATATAAGTGGAATTGAATTGGGAATATTGAATGTGGACTGAATTTTGTCTTGTTATAGGAGATTACAGAACAGCAGCAATAGCAATGAAGGTGTAAACATAAAGTACAAAATACTACTGACCAAAAGTTATTTAAAATAATCTCACTCAGCTTGGCTAGGAGACACAGAATTTAGGGCAATAGTCCTTTTCCATCTCCATATTTATTTCTAACACTCCCCTTTCACCCGAATATATACTCTTATTTTGACTCGCCAGGCATGAATTTTAAAAAATATAAAAGAATATAAATATAAAAAAATAAAGATCACATTTGTAGTAATATTCATTTCATTCTATTGTAATTGAGAGGTTTCTAATATACACAAGATTAAATAAAAGTGATGATTAGATACAGAGAAAAATATAAGAGATCATAAAATAAGAGAAAGATTAAATAAGAAAGATTAAAATAAAAGATATAATAAAGAGAAATGACTCAATTATGTTACGTTGAAATGAAACATGCCTCATTTTAGTAGAACGTATAGGATAGGTGTTCCGTGTTTGTAACTGAGATGTAAAATAAAGTTGAGGTTGTATTCTCAAATGAGAAAGTGATGTACTTTAATTAAAGATAATTTGAACCTTTTCCTCAGTCAAATATCATTCACACTTTATTCGTCAATAAGTCATCTTATTTCATTTTGACATTATATTTCTATAGGCTAATATTTAACAGTACTACATAACAAAATAGATAAATAATTACATCTAGCATCATTGGACACACTTGTTTTGCGCCTCTATCACTATTTGAATAGTGTAAAATATTAATATCTCGAATAGCATTAACTAATTTAAGTTTCCTGACAGCTTATCATGCTTCAAATGCATCCAACCCGATTGGGTTTAGTATAAGCATTCCTTGGAGTCCCTCAAAGGGATATCAACAACTTGGGTTCACCGATGACACAATTACACTCCCTTCGTCCAGGCTAAAATGACACAATTACACTCCCTTCGTCCAGGCTAAAATGACCCATGAGGGGCTTAAGCCCCTCCCAACTTGTTTTTTTTTTAAATATTTCTATTTCAAAATTTTAAAAAATTTTCAGAATGTGTCTTTAGCCCTCTCCCGTTTAAGGCCTTTGAAGTTTAAATTGTTGAGAGATTAATGAGAAGGAGGGGCTGAGATTTAAAATTGCAGAGAAAAACTTAAAACAATGGCAGCCGATGGAGAAAGTGTATCTGGGAAGAAGACTGAGAAACAATCTAATCATGAGCTCCGTATTATTTAAAAATGACCTTTTGCGTTTAGTCTACGTTCTGCATTCAAACTTGTATAAAAGAAGTACTTTTATATCTGCTTCATTCTCTTTCTTCACTAAATACATAAAACAACACTTTATAAAATTCCATTACGCTAAAATGGAGGTCATCTTTATTAGGATGAAGGGAATATATCGATAAAAAAATTTACTATGAAGCCCCTCCCATAATTTATTCTTGCGTCCGCCTCTGCCTTCAAGATTCTAGTGGCTTTCATCAACAAGCCTCGGAATCTACTTGATGGTTGAACGAATTTTTGATGGTAATAAATGCAGGTAAAAAATATAGATCACGACACAAGGAATTACGTGGTTCGATTTACTGAGGTAAATCTACGTCCACGGGAAGAAAGGAGGGCAAGATTGTATTGCTTGATCTGGTTTACAGCTTACAAATACAGACTTGCTATATGATATTTGATGTCTAGAGAGCTTTCTTCCCCCTGGTCTATCTGATCTAAGTTCTATTTATACATTGAACTAAGATCGTGGCTTGCATCACCACTAACTAGGTCGTGGCTTGCATCACCACTAACTAGGTAGTGGATGTCGTGGAGGTCATGAGATCCTGCATGGGTCCACTATCTCTTTGTTTGGTCCGCTATCCTGCATGAGATCCTGCATGAGTTGACACCACTAAATAGATCGTGTAGTGGAGGTCGTGGAGGTTCTGCATGAGTCCACTATCTCCCAGTTCGGTCGAATACTGAGACCGAACTGCTGAACTATTGCCGAGCAGCTTTTGCCGATCTGAGAGTAGAGCTTGATTGGTCGGCTTTTACCGAGCTGTAGGCTGGGGCCGAACTCTTTGGTAATGCCGAACTGATACTCTTCCTTGGGCTTTGGGCTGATGGGCCGTCACTGCTATTGGGCTTGTTTAGTACGTACCCCATCACTACCCCCCCCGAAAAGCGAAGTGAATCACTTCGGCGAAGCGAGTCACTTCGGCATTCTGGATAAAGGTACGGGGGAGGCTGACGTTAGGGGACGTGCCTTGCGCGTGACTGCATTAAATGCGACAGTAAAATCCGGCCGTTGAATCCTGAAAAGGTGGGATTCGAAACGGTGCGATGATTTTGAAATCTTCTCCGAATCTGATAAATACGTCCTTTCTTCATCATTTGAACACTTTTGCTATTGCTTCTTCTGCATTCTCTCTCTTTTGCGTAAAAATTTCCTTCCGCTTTCAAGAATTTCTTCAGAATTTCTTCAGACTTTCAAAGAGTAAGAACCATGTCTTCTTCTTCTTCTGAGTCAGGTAGCGGTAGGAAAGGGGGTAAGGGGTCTTCTAGCCGGAAAGAATCCGGGGAGAAGACCGTAGAGTATTTTCACAGCATCTTGAGTAAGGATACTGTGATATCCCTACACGAAAAATATTTTTTTCCTGGGGGGAAGGTTGCGATTCCCGACGACCTTCATAGGGCTGACTCGCCGCCGGAGGGTTACGCCACCGTTTATGAAGCCGGCTTGGAATGCGGGCTTCGTTTCCCTCTTCCCCCTGCCTTTGTAGAGCTGCTTGATTTTTTCCAACTCCCTTTAGGTCAGGTGACTCCGAATTCTTGGAGGCACTTATCGGCCTTTGCTGCCGAACTGCGTAGGCTAGATAAGGATCTGTCTCTGAGGGCAATCCTTAATTTTTTCCAGTTTAAGAGAAAAGGATCTTGGTTTTACTTGATCCCTTTACAGCCTTTTAGGGCCTTCTGCAAAACCAAGTGGTCAAAGTGGCAACATCGCTTCTTTTTTTATAATAGGACAGCGGCTCCGGGCTTTCCCTGGAGAGGGCCGAAGTCCGTGATTCCTCATCCTCGGTTAGAACCGTTGAACGAGCTCGAGGGCGAGCTCAATAAGATTCCTATGATTAGGAAGCAGTACCTGGAGTCTGAGCTCGTCAAGGGCGACTTCGTGTTCGACTCCTCGTCTTCGGACGAAGAGACTGAGGGTGAGGACTTCTTTTTTGTGCCTTACTGCTTTTGTGGCGAAAACTAACCTTGCTTTCTTGCTTTTTGGCAGTGAACTTGCTAAATAAGATTAGCCGCAAATCCTCCGAGCTTAAGGAGCCGGAGAAACAGAAGGCTACCAGCTCGGCGCCTGATGCCGAGAAGAATCCGAAGAGGCAGAAGACCTCTTCTTCGGATCCAAAAAAGCCGGAGTCCACTTCGGCAAAGGGGAAGGGGAAGACCCAGAAGCCCCCAAGAGCGCCGGAGAGAGACATCGTCTTGGCGCCCCCTTCGGAGCATGTCTGTGAGCCTTTTGCATGGCCAACGGACTTTGCCGAGGTAACTTCTCTTCTTGATTCTTTGGCTTTGCTTCTTTCCTATGTTTTTTTGGTGGCCCCTCTGTTGACTCTTTCCTTTTTCCATTTTCAGAGGAATAGCATGCTCAGCAAGCTCGTCGCAGTCGAACTCTCTAAAGCGTCCAGCGACTATGCTGAGATGCAGAGGAAGTTGGCGGCTGCTCGTCACCAGGCCGAACAGGCTAAGGCAGACTTTGAGAAGGCCAGAGCTGCTAGGATCTCGGCCCAGGATGAAGCCCAGTTTGCCAAAAACCAGCTCGTCATCCAGCGAGAGCAGACGAAACGGAGGGATGCTGCCGTCGTGGTTGCCCAAGGGGAGGTTCTCCGTGCTTTCGCGGAGAAACTCTTTCTGAGCAATCAATTTTCGGCCTTTGTCGGTGATCTGCTGAAACTGATGACCGATAATGCCGAGCAGGGGCCCGAAGTCGTCCTGCCGCTGTACGGCCGAGAGATAGCAGCTCGTCTCCAGAGTCTGCCGCTCCTTGAGGAGCTTGCTTCGTCCTCGGTCCTGCTTTCTGCTGACCGAGTTCGTAGTTGCCGAGCTGACCGGGACGAGAATATGGAGGCTATCTTTGCCTCCTTAGGGCCAGTTTCACCCGCTCCAATTTTCCACGGAGAGGGTGAGACCGAGCAGCTTGATCAGCAGACCGGAGACAGGCAGGCCGAGCAAGAGGTGCTGCTGATCGGTGATGGGGGCACCGAGCAGGCTGGGGGGAGCAAGGAGGCCGAGGCTGAAGCTGAGGCAGACAAGGAGAAGGAAGCTGAACCTCACCGAGGAGCCGGAGACGAAGCTGGCGGAGTATGATTTCGTCTCCCTTCTCTTAGTTTAGTTTCTTCCTTCTTGTAAAATGGCCTTGAAGCCCTCCTTGTGTAAAAAATTTTTTTTTCTTATGAATGAAAAAATTCTTCTTTCTACACTTGTGTCTTCGTATAGCTTTTCGTACTCTCTTTTACTCCTGTTGTGGTTTACTACCTGCTCAGTAAAATGAAATGCCGAACTGACATAGCTGCTTTGTATTCTTAACTCTTAAGGAGCTGGAGGTACTTCACTGGAAGCGGCTGTACTCTTCCGCTTTAGACGAAGCTGAGAAAAAAGCCATAGCTGACCAGATGAAGAATGACGAACTCTTAGCTTGTTTAGTGAAGCTGGAGGCCGACAATAAGGACTTAGAGTCCGAAAAGAAAGATCTGGAGGCCGAGCTGAATACTGCCGTCGCTGAGAGGACTGCGTATGAGGATTTCATCTGCAGGCGCGGGGGAATGACCATCTCTGAAGTTCAGGAACGAGTTGACGAACTGTGGGAGGAATATCATGTACTCCGGAGGAACAATGCGCTGGAGAGCTCGGCTTGCCAACAAGTCGTGAAATCATTGCGGCGCTGGGCTTCTCGGTACGACATCATTCTTTCCCGGCGTCCCTCAATCGAGAGATTCCTTAGGCATTTCCCGCCAACAGATGGTCGCACTCCAGCTCAAACCTCTGATTCACTTGCTCAAAACCCTACTCCAAGTCAGCAACGAACTCAGGAACAACCGGAGACGTCAAGACGAGGACGGACTGAAGTTCGCAGAGGAGCGGTGACTATGAGTGAGCAAGATCGGCAAATGATTCGTGAAGAGACTCTTCGCCGCCGAGGTGCTAGAGCTTCCTAGGCTCAGGGAAGAGGCGGTAGGTCGATTAGAGCATCTCGTCGACCTGCTTATTCTTCAGCTGCCCGGAATGGCCGAACTCGGCTTCACGAGGATTTTGTGAATAGATGGCTCAACTTTAGCAACCATGGACAGTAGAATAGTCCTTTGTAATGGCGTAACACCTTCTCGTAGGGCAACAGAATTATATGCCGAACAAGATTTAATAAATGAAATTTTTATTTCGCTTCTATCACTGCGTATTTACAGCTCAGCGAAAAAATTTCATCGTGCTCGTCCTCGGTCTTATGAAGTAAACTTCTTTGACCGGACTCGTCCTCGGTCTTATGAAGTAAGCTTCTTTGACCGGACTCGTCTTTGGTCTTATGAAGTAAACTTCTTTGACCGGACTTGGTCCTCGATCTTATGAAATAAACTTCTTTGACCGGACTCGTCTTTGGTCTTATGAAGTAAACTTCTTTGACCGGACTCGTCTTTGGTCTTATGAAGTAAATTTCTTTGACCGGACTAAGCTTGTGTCCTAATTTGGCGAGTTTTATCGCTCGGATCGGACTTTCCCTTGTCCTAATTTGGGGATCGGACTTTCCCTTGTCCTAATTCGGCGAGTTTTATCGCGTGGATCGGACTTTCCCTTTGTTGCAGTTCGTTTCAGACGAACTGCTTGTTTCTTAAGCTGAATTGTGGTCTTGTATCCTCCTTAGAAGCTTGGACTCACAATCGTTGGCTTATATATGTTCTAAAAAGGGGATCAGCCTTCGAAGAACAAGATACCTCAGTAACATTTGTAAGAGACGACACGCACATAGACAGACAAAACGCACATAGACAGACAAAACGCACATAAAGACAAACATGAAAAACAAGTAAAAAACAAAGAAAGCACATACCCCTAGGACCGAACTAGACACAAGATTGACTGACCGGACTGTCTCTTACAAATGGAACTTCTTGAGGTTGGAAATGTGCCATGTTCGGGGTACTTGTTCTCTTGACACGTGAGTCAATTTGTAAGACCCTTTGCCGAGGACTTCTGACACCCGATATGGACCTTCCCATGTGGGTTCGAGTTTGCCCAGCTTTTCTGCTCGGCTTACTTCGTTGTTTCTCAAGACGAGATCTCCCACTTGAAATTGCAGCTTTTTCACCCTTTGGTTATAATACCGGGCTACTTGCTCCTTGTACTTGGCTGCTTTTATGCAGGCCAATTCTCTTCTTTCTTCGGCAAGATCTAGTTCGGCTCTCAGTCCGTCATCATTCATTTCTGAGGAGAAATTTAGAGTTCGGGGACTGGGTACGCCGATCTCAACCGGAATCACGGCTTCAGTGCCGTACACCATCGAGTTCGGCTCCGATGTGACTTCGGTCATTTCGCCTGCCTCTGACTCCGGCTGCTGTGATTGCTATGCTTGATGGTGCCGATCTGATTGCTCGGTACTTTTAAGCGCAATCTGCAAACACTCTTTTGCTCTTTTTTGATCACCTCGGATGACCGCTATCCCTCCTTTAGTGGGGAAGGAGTTCGGCGAGGAAGCCTCTGATCGCTATGATCGGGCTTCTTTTTGTCTTCTCTAGATGAGCTGTCTAAAGACCGTTTTCGACGGTCTGCCTCATCGGCACGAGAAAACTGGTCCGCAATGTCCCACATCTCTTGAGCTGTTTGCGGACTGCATTCCACGAGCTTTCTGTAGAGAGCTCCGGCAGGATTCCATTTTGGAATGCCGAAATGACAAGTAGATCATTGAGATCATCTACTTGTAGGCATTCCTTGTGGAATCTCGTCATAAAGTCGCTGATCTTTTCGTCGCGACCTTGACGTATAGAAAGCAGCTGAGCCGAAGTGATTCGGGCTTCCGCTTTCTGAAAGAACCTCCTGTGGAAAGCATCCATTAGATCTCGGTAAGATCTAATGCTGCCTTGGGGGAGGCTATCGAACCACCTTCTTGCGTTCCCGATAAGCAGCTCGGGAAACAGCTTGCACATATGGACCTCATTGAGACCCTGGTTCGCCATGTTATACTGATAGCGTCCCAGGAAGTCATGAGGATTCACTAACCCGTCATAAGTCATCGACGGAGTTCGGTAGTTCTGTGGCAAGGGAGTTCGGGTGATATCGTCCGAGAACGGAGTCTTCAATGCTCCGTACATGGCAAACCCGACATCTCTTCGGTATGGAGGAGATGGAGTTCTCCTGTGATTCCGGTACCGAAGAGGAACAGGAACATGTCGGGGTTGAGGATTCTTCTTCCTGGAAGACACGGCACTACTGCGGTAGTGACTTTCATGTCTGGATGAGGAGGGAGAATCCACCGTTTTCGTCTCCGGCTTTTGGCCCTTTTGCAGGAAAATTAAGAACTCTTCCTGCTTCTCGGCCAAAAACAACTTGACAGCCTCGTTCAAATCGGGCTGCTGGGAAGACTCGGTGCGATGAGTCTTTGAGCGGCTTGTTCCTTCTCCGTGAGAACTGGAAGTAGATTTCTCCCGAGGCTGTTTTCCAGACCTGCGGGCTGGACTAGCTTCCTCATGGTTATCACGAACGGTATTATGGGTGTTACGTGATCTGGTATGCATTTTTTTTTTTTTTTTTTTTTGGGTGGAAAAAGGGTCAAAAATTCGCTTTATCACAAATTTGGTTCTCTGTTTCCCACAGACGGCGCCAGTGATGGTTGAACGAATTTTTGATGGTAATAAATGCAGGTAAAAAATATAGATCACGACACAAGGAATTACGTGGTTCGATTTACTGAGGTAAATCTACGTCCACGGGAAGAAAGGAGGGCAAGATTGTATTGCTTGATCTGGTTTACAGCTTACAAATACAGACTTGCTATATGATATTTGATGTCTAGAGAGCTTTCTTCCCCCTGGTCTATCTGATCTAAGTTCTATTTATACATTGAACTAAGATCGTGGCTTGCATCACCACTAACTAGGTCGTGGCTTGCATCACCACTAACTAGGTAGTGGATGTCGTGGAGGTCATGAGATCCTGCATGGGTCCACTATCTCTTTGTTTGGTCCGCTATCCTGCATGAGATCCTGCATGAGTTGACACCACTAAATAGATCGTGTAGTGGAGGTCGTGGAGGTTCTGCATGAGTCCACTATCTCCCAGTTCGGTCGAATACTGAGACCGAACTGCTGAACTATTGCCGAGCAGCTTTTGCCGATCTGAGAGTAGAGCTTGATTGGTCGGCTTTTACCGAGCTGTTGGCTGGGGCCGAACTCTTTGGTAATGCCGAACTGATACTCTTCCTTGGGCTTTGGGCTGATGGGCCGTCACTGCTATTGGGCTTGTTTAGTACGTACCCCATCACTACTCAAGCTGATGATGCAGCAATATGAAAACCAATCAAACTCTGCTCTCAGGTCGGCATCAAGCTCTACTCTCAGATCGGCAAAAGCTGCTCGGCAATAATTCAGCAGTTCGGTCTCAGTATTCGACCGAACTAGGAGATAGTGGACTCATGCAGGATTTCCACCTCCACTACACCCACGATCTATTTAGTGGTGTCAAGCAGTCATTAACTCATGCAGGATAGTGGACCCATGCAAGATCGCCACGATCTCCACGACATCCACTACCTAGTAAATGGTGCTGCATGCCACGATCTTGGTTCAATGTATAAATAGAACCTAGATCAGTTAGATAAGGTTAAGTTCTGTTAAGCTCTCTAGAGATAAAAGATCAAATAGCAAGTCTGTATTGTAAGCTGTAGAAAACAGATCAAGCAATACAACTCTGCCCTCTTTTCTTCCCGTGGATGTAGATTTACCTCAGTAAATCGAACCACGTAAATCTCTGTGTCGTGATCTGCATTTTCCTGCATTCATCACCATCAGAAATTCGCGGATTCATCACTGGCGCCGTCTGTGGGAAACGAAGAACCAAATTTGTGATAAAGCGAATTTTTGACCCTTTTTCCACCCCAAAAAAAAAAAATTGCATACCAGATCACATACTACCCGTAATACCGTTCGTGATAACCGTGAGGAAGCTAGTCCAGCTCGCAGGTCTGAAAAACGGCCTCGGGAGACATCTACCTCCGGTTCTCACGAAGAAGGAACAAGCCACTCCAGGAGAGATCGCACCGAGTCTTCCCAGCAGCCCGATTTAAATGAAGCTGTCAAGCTGTTCTTGGCCGAGAAGCAGGAGGAGTTCTTAACCTTCCTGCAGAAGAGCCAACAGCCGGAGAAGACAACGGCGGATTCTCCCTCCTCATCCAGACATGAAAGTCACTACCGCAGTAGTGGCGTGTCTTCCAGGAGAAAGAATCCTCAACCCCGACATGTTCCTGTTCCTCCTCGGTACCGGAACCACAGGAGAACTCCATCTCCTCCGTACCGAAGAGATGTCGGGTTCGCCATGTACGGAGCATTAAAGACTCCGTTCTCGGACGATATCACCCGAACTCCTTTGCCGCGGAACTACCGGACACCGTCAATGACTTATGACGGGCTAGTGGATCCTCATGACTTCCTGGGACGCTATCAGTATAACATGGCGAACCAGGGTCTCAATGAGGTCCATATGTGCAAGCTGTTCCCCGAGCTGCTTATCGGGAACGCGAGAAGGTGGTTCGATAGCCTCCCCCAAGGCAGCATTAGATCTTACCGAGATCTAATGGATGCTTTCCACAGGAGGTTCTTTCAGAAAGCGGAAGCCCGAATCACTTCGGCTCAGCTGCTTTCTATACGTCAAGGTCGCGACGAAAAGATCAGCGACTTTTTGACGAGATTCCACAAGGAATGCCTACAAGTAGATGATCTCAATGATCTACTTGTCATTTCGGCATTCCAAAATGGAATCCTGCCCGGAGCTCTCTACAGAAAGCTCGTGGAATGCAGTCCGCAAACAGCTCAAGAGATGTGGGACATTGCGGACCAGTTCTCCTGTGCCGATGAGGCAGACCGTCGAAAACGGTCTTTAGACAGCTCATCTAGAGGAGACGAAAAGAAGCCCGATCATAGCGATCAGAGGCTTCCTCGCCGAACTCCTTTTGAAAGAATTCAAAGGGCACCGGTACAAGGCAGATTGGGACCACGTCTCAATCCTGAGAAGCCGCCCGCTCAGTTCGTACCATTGAACAAGTCAAGAGCGGAAATTTTCGAACTGCATTCCGATATGTTCGAAAAGCCAAGGCGGATGACGAAATCGGCCGCGCGCCGACCTCAGGATCAATATTGCTCCTTCCATCAAGACTACGGTCACGATACCGAGGAGTGCCGACATTTGGCTGCAGGTATTGATGCCCTTGTGAAAGCAGGGACGTTAAAAAAATACCAAAGCAAGCAGCCGAAAAAGAACAAAAAGCAGGGAGGTGCGAACTGCGCCCTTCAGGATCCGAAAAGGCAACAGGATCCCGAAGACGATAACGAGCCGCAATATGATGGAGTAATCCTAACTATTGACGCTCTCCCTGCCGGGAAGACTAAATCGTCTCTGAAGTCATAGAGCAGAAAAAGGCTTTTGACGAGCTCAAAAGTTATCTAGCCGAGCTTCCTATTCTCTCTGCTCCAACCGAAGCCGAAGTAATATTCTTATACTTAGCGGCATCCGATCAAACCATTAGCGCGGTGCTTGTACGAGAAGAAGGCCTAAAGCAGTTTCCCATCTACTTTACAAGCCGAGCATTAAGAGGTCCAGAAACAAGGTATCAACCTCTGGAAAAAATTGCTCTGGCGTTAGTAAATGCAGCAAGGAGACTGCGGCCATACTTCTATGCTCACAAGGTATGCGTCTTAACCGATCTGCCTCTTCGGCAAGTTTTGACCAAGCCAGAAGCATCAGGCAGAATCGCCAAATGGGCCATAGAGCTGGGAGAACACTCAATCGAGTATCTACCTCGGAAAGCCATCAAGGGACAAGCCTTGGCAGATTTTCTTGCAGAAGCAAAGTTCGATCAAGCAATTCCTGTTATTGCCGAACAGAAGAATTCTGCCAATACCGAACTAGCACAGCCCTTGGAATCCGAAGTAGAGCCGCCGGACTGCTGGAGCGGATTCGTAGATGGAGCTTCAAACAAGAGGGGAAGTGGAGCTGGTATTTTACTTGTCGCTCCCGACGGACACGAGGTAACCTACTCACTTCGGTTCCTATTCCCCACTACTAATAATGAAGCCGAGTACGAAGCCCTCCTGGCCGGACTCCAGTTAGCGCAAAGTCTGCTCGTCAAAACTCTCAAAGTCCATTGTGATTCACAAGTCATAGTAAATCACATGTTGGGTACAAGTGAAGCTCGTGACGAGAGAATGAAGAAGTATTTGGACAAAGCGCAAAGCATCAGCCGAAGTTTCTCCTATTTTCGGATAATCCGCATTCCCAGAGCGGAAAATAGCCGAGCAGATACCTTAAGTAAGTTGGCCTCAGATCCGAGCTCAAAGGCGGAAGAATTAATGCATCGAAGCATTGATGAAGCCGAGGTACATTCAGTATCTAGCTCGCCGAACTGGATGACGCCGATCTTGCAGTATCTGGATCAAGGACAATTGCCCGAGGATAAGAGAGAAGCTCGGAAGATCACGTGCCGAGCACTTCGGTACGAACTTCATGAAGGAGTCCTCTTTAGAAAGTCTTACCTCCAGCCGTTATTGCGGTGCGTAGGACCAGAAGAGACGGACTACATCCTCAGAGAAGTTCATGAAGGATCGTGCGGTAGCCACATCGGAGCTAGAGCTTTAGCTAAAAAAGTTCTAAGATGGGGATATTATTGGCCAACCTTGGTACAAGAAGCAGTGCAGCTCGTCAAGACATGCCCGAAGTGCCAAATCCATGCAAATATCCCAAGGATGCCGCAGACCGATCTATCCACTATGCAAAGCCCTTGGCCTTTTATGCAATGGGGTATAGACATAGTAGGGCCACTACCACAAGCTCCTCGGCAAATAAAATTCCTAATCGTTGCCGTGGACTACTTTACGAAGTGGGTGGAAGCTGAACCATTAGCTACGATAACGAGCTCGAAGGCATTGGATTTCGTCTGGAAGAACATAGTGTGCCGATTTGGCATACCCCACATCCTCATCTCGGATAACGGGACTCAGTTCACCGACAAGACGTTCAAGAATTGGTGCCAAGAGCTGAATATTCAACAGCGGTTCACTTCGGTCTCTCATCCACAAGCAAACGGACAAACGGAGGTAACAAATCGTATCCTGGTGAAAGGGTTAAAAGCTCGGTTAGAACAAGCCAAAGGACAATGGGTAGAAAATCTCCCTCAAGTCCTATGGTCCTACCGAACTACACCCACAACCTCCAACGGTGAAACTCCGTACAGTCTTGTGTACGGCACTGAAGCCGTGATTCCGGTGGAGATCGGCATACCCAGTCCCCGAACTCTAAACTTCTCAGCAGAAATGAATGACGACGGACTGAGAGCCGAGCTAGATCTTGCCGAAGAAAGAAGAGAATTGGCATGCATAAAAGCAGCCAAGTACAAGGAGCAAGTAGCCCGGTATTACAACCAAAGGGTGAAGAAGCTGCAATTTCAAGTGGGAGATCTCGTCTTGAGAAACAACGAAGTAAGCCGAGCAGAAAAGCTGGGCGAACTCGAACCCACATGGGAAGGTCCATATCGGGTGTCAGAAGTCCTCGGCAAAGGGTCTTACAAATTGACTCACGTGTCAGGAGCACAAGTACCCCGAACATGGTACGTTTCCAACCTCAAAAAGTTCCATTTGTAAGAGACAGTCCAGTCAGTCTTGAGTCCTGTTCGGTCAATGTGCTTTCTTTGGTTTGCTTGGTCTTTGTTTGTCTCTGTGCGTTTTGTCTGTGTGTTTTGTCTGTCTCTGTGCGTGTCGTCTCTTACAAATGTTACTGAGGTATCTTGTTCTTCGAAGGCTGATCCCCTTCTTAGAACATATATAAGCCAACGATTGTGAAGTCCAAGCTTCTAAAGAGGATACAAGACCACAATTCAGCTTAAACAAGCAGTTCGTCTAAAATGAGCCGCAATAAGCCAACGATTGTGAGTCAAAGCTTCTAAAGAGGATACAAGACCACAATTCAGCTTAAACAAGCAGTTCGTCTGAAACGAACTGCAATAAGCCAACGATTGTGAAGTCCAAGCTTCTAAAGAGGATACAAGACCACAATTCGGCTTAAAAATCAAGCACTTCGTCTGAAACGAACTGCAACAAAAGTCCGATTCACGCGATAAAACTTGCCTGAATTAGGACAAGGGAAAGTCCGATCCACGCGATAAAACTCGCCGAATTAGGACAAGGGAAAGTCCGATCCCCAAATTAGGACAACGGAAAGTCCGATCCGAGCGATAAAACTCGCCAAATTAGGACACAAACCAAGTCCGGTCAAAGAAGAGTTCACTTCATCAGACCGAGGACAAACATCAACTTACCCCGTACCTTTATCCAGAATGCCGAAGTGATTCACTTCGCTTTTCGGGGGGGGTAGTGATGGAGTACGTACTAAACAAGCCCAACAGCAGTAAAGCCCATCAGCCTAAAGCCCAAGAAAGAGTATCAGTTCGGCATGACTAAAGAGTATCAGTCCGGCATGACTAAAGAGTTCAGTTCGGCACAACCAAAGAGTTCGGCCCCAGCCTACAGCTCGGTAAAAGCCAACCAATCAAACTCTGCTCTCAGGTCGGCATCAAGCTCTACTCTCAGATCGGCAAAAGCTGCTCGGCAATAATTCAGCAGTTCGGTCTCAGTATTCGACCGAACTAGGAGATAGTGGACTCATGCAGGATTTCCACCTCCACTACACCCACGATCTATTTAGTGGTGTCAAGCAGTCATTAACTCATGCAGGATAGTGGACCCATGCAAGATCGCCACGATCTCCACGACATCCACTACCTAGTAAATGGTGCTGCATGCCACGATCTTGGTTCAATGTATAAATAGAACCTAGATCAGTTAGATAAGGTTAAGTTCTGTTAAGCTCTCTAGAGATAAAAGATCAAATAGCAAGTCTGTATTGTAAGCTGTAGAAAACAGATCAAGCAATACAACTCTGCCCTCTTTTCTTCCCGTGGATGTAGATTTACCTCAGTAAATCGAACCACGTAAATCTCTGTGTCGTGATCTGCATTTTCCTGCATTCATCACCATCAGAAATTCGCGGATTCATCAAGTATCATATGCTTTCAATTGTTACGAATATATTGCGCTCAAGTGGAGTGTTACAGTAAGACAAAAGGTAACAAGTGTTTCTCATGATGTTAGAATTTTGAACTAATTTCAGATAATGCATCAGACCATCCACAATAGCGCCCAGCCGAGCGCCGGCGCTGGGCGGTTCGCTGGGCGGTCTATTGCAGTCGCCCAGCGGACGAATGGAGAGAGAAACCGCGCAGCGCTGGGCGGTTTCGTAGCGCTGGGCGATCCGCTCGGCGCTATTGCAGCGCCCGGATCGCTCAGCGCACCGCCTAGCGCGAAATTAAATTTTTTTTTTCCGAAACACTATATATACGCGCTTTGCTCGTCATTTTCATTCGCACCACTTGTTTTAACAAGTACTCTCTCTATCTTATTATTGTATTTTTTTAAAATTAATGTATTTTTTTAAATTATTGTACTTTTTTAAATTTTAATGGTATTATTAAAATTTTCCCGTATATATCTCGTAAATTAAATTTCGCATATTGTGTGATTGTTAATTATTTCATTTTGTATATATTTGTTAATAGTGATGTGGATATTATGTGGCTAGGCTATGGCTGGGCTATTTGTTTGTTTTGATGATGTGGCAGGAGGATTTTTAGTGCTGATGATGTGGCAGTGGCTAGGCTATAGCTGAGCTATTGCTGGGCTATTCCTATTGTGGATGGCCTCATTAGTCTTAACTACTGAACCCTTTTGGATGTTGAAAGAGGGATCCCACTTCACATTTAAAGGGAAAAAAATCAATAAACCGAGATTAAACAATGCATCATATCAACTACTTGGCTTTCCTATAAGAAAACATGATGTAGTACCGCAAGAGTACCTTTTCTTCTTTGGAGCTGTCGTTTAAAAAGAGAGCTCTATAAAAAATTTCACCACATGGGGCTCTTCATGGATGATTGGTTGTATAACAATGTCAATTTACTGTTCCACAAATCCAGCACAAACAATAATCACGAGTACATCCCTTCCAAGCTTAATCACTTATCTGAAAATTGATGCAATATTAGAGAAACTAAATCTGTAATTTAGAAGCCATACAAAAATTCAATGCACTAACGATTTGCTTGATATCACAACAATAAATTTCACCTCAATGACAACCCAAGGCATCATCATGTTACTTCTTTTTGGTGCAAGGTAGAGATGTTGAACGAATCAACAAACTAATTTACATACAAGTCGTTCTATTTGACACATAAAACAAGTCTAAACAATACCACTTTGACTAGTATAGCTTGAATGAATAATGTGAATCTTTAACATACCTCATATAATATCCCGATGCTCTTCCAATAATCCCATTCTAGTGCTGCGAAGAACTGCCATTTCCTATCAAAATCGTGAAAATATATGATGCATGATTGACAGAAAAAGATTCATTGTATGATGATTACTACTACCTGACAAGCCATAAAGCTTTGTTAAAGGTGCTCGAGACTTCATTAGTGATTCCTCGGGGCATAAGGTGCCGAGATTTCATCTCCTTGACCAAGTCCATTACAACTCCCTCTTTCCCAAGTCCATTCAAAACACAAGACAAGGCATCTGAATCTGAATCTGGAGCTATAGCTCTTTCCATCATTTCCTTCAAAACCTTAACTGCTCCTTCATAATCCTCACTCTTTGTAAAAGCAGACACTAACACTTGAAAAGTTGCTCGATTGGGCTGACAGCCACTCCTGATCATGCTTCTGTAGATCTCAAAAGCACGATCAGGATTGTTTCTCACGCACTGCCCGGTAATGAGAGCTGCAAAGGTTGACGAATTAGGAACCAACTTCTTCCTATCAAGTTCTTTCACCATAAACGCAGCTTTCTTTGTCTTCCCCTGCTTACACAACCCCAAAATGACAGCATTATAAGTCAAGATATCAGCATCAACGCCAGCAACCGACATTTCCTCAAAGAGGCGCATTCCCATCTCACTATTTCCAGCTTCACTGTAGCCATTGATCAGAGTGTTGTAAGTTACAGTCGTGGGAGCAACATCCGTGCTTCTCATTTCACTCAACAGCTTGTTCGCATCATGCATTTTCCCCTCCTTGCACAAAGCATACATGAGCGTGTTATACGTAGCATCATTTGGCCGAACACCATCCTTCTCCATCGCACTCTTGAGCTTCACAGCACTACTCAAGAGACCCTTACCGCAGTATCCATTAATCAAAGTATTATACGAAACAACACTAGGAGCTAACCCCATCCCTTCCATATCCTTGAACAACTCAACTCCCAAATCCAATCTATCAGCTTTACAATAAGCCCCTATAACAATATTAACAGTATAAACATTGGGAGAAATACGGCACCTACGCATTTCCCTATAAAAAGACGATACGATATCACTACGACTCAAGCTGCACAATGCACTCAGATATGCATTACAAGACTCAACAGTGGGATAGAATCCATACTCCTTCATCCAATTAAAACAATCAGATGCATTCCTAACTCATAGCTGCAGAAGCATCATAGGCCCGCCCAACTCTTTCCTCTTATCCATGGAAGCCTCGCACAGATAATGATACAAGTACAACAAAGCCGCACTTCCCCAACTAATATTGTGCACCTCAAATGCATTCAACCACATAAAAGGAACCTTACACCCCGTCGTGTCATATAGAATGAGTCCTCCTAATAAGATTAGGGCATGGATACGTGCCCTTTAGATGTAGACATAAGTAGGTAGGTCATCCCCCAAAGGTATCCTCGTTTGATTGATCAGAGCGGTCATCAGTATACCGCCTTTCTTTGTCTCTGATTGTGTATTGGGTATCCATCCCAACAAACCTCGGCACTTGCTGGGCCAATAGGTATATCCGACGTGATGATCACGGCCTGTGAAAACACAACCGTCCGCTCTTAAGCCCCATAACGCTTGCACATCTTCTAATGTGATTGTCGACTCTCCAACCGGTAGATGGAAAGTGTGCGTCTCCGGCCTCTAATGCTCAACCAAAGTTGTGATAATCTCATTGTCGACCTTCATCGACTTCCCACATTCCATCACGCCTCGGAAACCAAACATATTAAGCCAATGTCTCACATCGGCATGAATATCCACATCCCATATCTTACTTTCCATCCGGCGAACTTTGAAAATATGTGATGTGCCATCCGTCATTAGTTTATTTGATATGTGTTTTTTCTGAAAATAAAGAACTACGGACCTTCAGGTCCATATAACAATTGCCCTATAGAACTTGAAGTTGCCATCTAATCCTACAAGATATTCACAAAACAATAATTACAAACACACCCGATTTCTCAATTTCAATCCCTCAAGTACCCGAACAATATCTATTTAGCATAATTCCTACAATAACCTTAATTCCACAAGCACTATAACATTTCAAGGAATTTCACAAGCACTCTAACATTTGAATCCATAGCATAATTTCAAGTAATTTCACAAGCACTCTTAACATTTCAAGGAATTTCATCAAAAAACACATAGCATAAATTGATAATTAGTTACACAAAGAATAATTACATATGACATGGTTTGGAGGAATTTCATCAAAAGCCATAATTTACAAAATCAACTAAAACCGAAACAAAAACACCAACCGCTGCCTTTTTCGTTTCTCGTTCTGTGTTCTGCTTTCTGCCTCCTGATTTAATTCGAAAGAGAGACGCATGTGGGTCATGCGTTTTACCCTAAGACGCATGTGCGTCATGCATCGTTCAATTAAAATAAAATGAAAGACGCATTAAGGTCATGCGTCTTACACTAAAACGCATCACGGTCATGCGTTTCAATAATGGGCGACATATGAGGGTCATGCGTCTCACCCAAAGCTGGAATTTAAAAAAAGCTAAGTACACTTATGGAATTTAATTAACCCCCTATAACTAAAAAAGAATTAACCCCTTCTTCCACCATCAGTGGTAACACTCTCGAGGCGGCCTCGTATCAGAAATATCATCTCATCGACTGGATCACCCTCATGTACAATGTAAGTGCTTTCGGTGTATAGGCAAGGTTTCAGCCTTTCACAGATGGCATCAAGCAATCTCTCATCCATATTCTCAAAGAGTGGGACCTGAGAAAATTGTGGAAAGATTTATGGTTGCAGAATTCTAAAGCACTCTGAAGTAACTTTCAATAAGAAGTTTACCCTCTTGACTAATGCCAGACAAAGATGGCGTTTTATGTCTCTTCTGAGATCTTTTGGTAAACTATCGACCAAACTTTGCTCGTCCACACCACGTGTCTCTAACCACTTGTACTGATCATAGCGTCTAACCTGCTCCCTGAGGTCTGGTGGGAGCAAGCGATGATGCATCCATTGCTCTGAGTCACGCCTTTTAACTCTCATCTCTTCAAGCCGGATAGTGAGCGACTGAAGGTATGTCTGTGGAAAGATCAAAACAGCTACAAAGTTGAGGCACTTAAATATCAAAGGTTTGCATTATAAAGATCACAAAAATTAAAACATGATACACCAGAAAAAGGTAATTTAGATAAATTTCTCTCCAATAATGACCCCTCACAAACAGGGGAGGATCGTAATTTTTTCACTTGGACTAAGAAACACTCATGGATGCATATCAGATCTGTTTTCAATTTTTCATACGAACTTCATGTGCCCCATTTTAGAACCCAGAAAATTTTCAAATTAATGTAAGTGTTATTTCACTTAACAACACTGAAGAGAAGATGAAGATTGTTACATCAAATAACAAGATGGACAAAGGAGGGTGAGGAATATGCTCATTTGTAACATATCACTGTTTACCTGCATATTCCCAATCAAGAGTGCAAAAAGAATGAGTCCAAATATGGCTAGTGCAATGCTGAATATAGACTCTCCTGGGTAAATGCTGGTTTGTAATCCTTGTCCGAGAGTACTGCAGATAAGACGAAGATTCATGTCTTTAGCCTTGACAAATCTGACCATGTTATGTTGATTACAAATATCCATGAATACAATGTGCAGGGTGTATGAAGAAAAACTTAAACCAACTTATTGAAAAAAAGAGCAGGCAGAAAGTGTAAGAAAACTCTTCATTGGTAAAGCCCAGTTGTTATTACCAAAGCCTCTGTAGATGCTCCAAATCTGATCAGCATAGGTATAGGAATAGTGGTAACCAAAGACACAACAATATCCGAAATGGTAGCAGTGAAAAAGAAAGCAAATTGACAATGATATCAAGCGTATAAAATGCAAATTCATGTGGCAACATAAATTTAATTTACTGAAGATTATGGATTATACCATTCACATAAGATCAGGTGATTTGATGAAGGAAGTCAGTTTACCTCAGATTCTGCAGCCACCACCATAAACAGTAACAATACTTTGACAAGAACTTCTTTGACGAAACTATTTCAGAAGCCAAAGCCTGCCTGAAAATTCCAAAATCAAACGGGGGATTGTCTTCATCACCGACAGGGCACGCTAAGCTTAAAACACTCTCACTAATGTTGCTCCAGATATTATAATTAGCCATATCTTGATTTCCACAATATAAGAAATCAGTGGTACAGTTATTTTCTCTGCGTTTGCAAGCTTTTTGCCAGCATGTATCATTACGCTCCACAGATAACAAGTACCAGAAAGCCCCAACTATCTGCATGTAAGACAGACAGAATATATTCTCTTATTATTATTTCCCATGAAAAACAGCGTCTATCATATTGTATAGACCAGCATAGCATGATTGGGCTGCATACAGTTTATTCTATAGGAGAATAGCAGAATTGTTTGTATCACTATGTCACTATATAGATGACAACAAAGGGTATCCAGCAGCTGGGCATGTAGCAAATGTTGAGAGCAGAAATTCATGACAAATCTTCTCCTAATGTGCAAGATTTTCACAGTAAATGAATGATCTTGAGATTAAACAGATTCCATGTTAAAAAACATCATAGCAAATGATCAGGAAACAATTAAATGTATCCTGCTGCAACAGTATAGGAGTTATTGAAAAACAATCATGCAAGACTAACACTTTGGAGAATTACTATTCTGATACGCAAGAAGGAGGAGACAGATATATGCCCTGGCAGCTCATTTCGCATGGGGGGACTAAAAATGTTGTGGACAATAATAGGCCATGTAACAAGGCTAACGTTGCATGCTTTCGGAGTCACTAAATCCTAATGTAAAGTTTGAACATCTGGATGTCCAAGATGAATTTTTTTGGAAATCATTGTATTACTGCAAGCTCATCCCAATTAGCAACTTAAAAACCCATCATGCCAGACGGTGGTATGAGATGCCATGCAACAGTTTAAAAGGATGCTTACATACTGGCAAGCATGGACAGCAGCAAGTATGACACTGCACCAGCCCATGCAGTTTCAGCAAAGACACCAGAAGTTCTTTTTAATTCTGAAGTGAGTGGCATATTTCGGGCGAACCTAGGAATATATTGCAGCAAAATAATGAAAAATAATGCTTGCTTTGTTGCCAAGTACATCTGATCCATTTGATCTCTGCAGAAATCTCCAGACAACAATCTGCATATATCCAGGATAATGATGTTTAGCAATAAAAAACCAAAAAGCTAAGGAATAACTACAATGTTGAACCATTGAAACAGATATAGTTATTTCAAATAAGAAATTGAAAAGCTCAGACACTAAAACGTGCAAGTAAATACTGATCTTAAATATCCCCTGATTCCATGGCTGCAAAAGTTATAGCCAGCCTATGAAGTTCATGCATCTAACTAAGATGTCTTACTGAAAAAATCTAGGAAAATTAAAAGGAGAAATAAACCCAAGAAAGATAGCAGCAAACATTATATATTAATCACCTTTGTTCTGGTATTGATTATAGCTATCCTGGAATCTAACTAGAAAGTAGATATCAATATAATTTTTCAAAATTCCACCAACTGATCCGTAAATGAAAATCCATTTTATGTTTCAGGGAAGGATAAAGACTAAAGATAAGGTAGTACAATTCAAAAGATAAATAAGAACGCAATTTCTAGAACCTGTTGAAGGGGAAGCACTGCAAGGAAATCAATGA
The DNA here is from genome assembly GCF_004379255.2 of Salvia splendens. Classification (NCBI taxonomy): domain Eukaryota; kingdom Viridiplantae; phylum Streptophyta; class Magnoliopsida; order Lamiales; family Lamiaceae; genus Salvia; species Salvia splendens. The sequence continues at coordinate 11,169,323 of NC_056040.1, forward strand.
TGAAATAGCACTTCAAGTACCGCTTAGCAATTTTTCCATGATCAATTACAAGTTCACCTCGCCCAAACACACGGGACGATGGGGCAATATAAGCAGTCCAGAATTGGAGAACCATGTGAATAAGATAGAAAGCATCAACAACTGTGCACAATGTTGTAGCCGTAATAGCCAATTTTCTATCTATGTCCAGGCACTTTTCTGATTTATTAAAAACTGGAAGAAAGAAAAACAGAGGATCAACAGATACTGCCAGAATACATGACATCACAAATAGCTTGTTCCAAAGGTAAGGAATTTGTCTTGGGGGTCAAAAATCCTCTTCTCTGACACCTTGAGGTCCTCTTGGAAAACTGCTTGTGATACACCAAAACCAAGAGACCGGCCAATAGATTTTAGACCTTGAGATCCTTTCTCCATTCTTCTCTTAAAGGACTTCGATGGAGCAGGATTTCTATGATTACCACGGCTTAAACCATCGAGACTAAAGTCACATTTTTCTGTAGCAACTGAAGTAGAAGGGGATAAGAGTCTGGAATCCAACTCATCCAATCTATTAATAAAAAGAAAGAAAAAACCTTCATAAATACTTGTCTAATAGAAGAGAGTGAAACAGCATCTGGTACTTTATCACAAGTGCATTGATGAGAACAGTTATTGTACAGACATGATTGAAGAAGCGTCCAACATTGCAGGAAATTTACAAATTACTCACTCTGTCGGTCTGTCCACAATTGATTGAGCCATTTTGACTTGGCTCGGGTTTTAAGAAATATAGTGGAAAGTGGGTTGAAAAAGTTAGTAGAATGTGAGTCCTACTTTTATATATTAATTTTATAATAAAATGTGAGTGTGATAAATTAGTGGAATGTGAGGTCCTAAGCAAAAGTAGTAAAAAGTAAGTGTGTCAATTAATTGTGGACGGACGAAAAAGGAAATTGGTGTCAATTAATCGTGGACGGAGGGAGTATATTTGCTCAAACCTCACTTTCTCGGCAAGCATCGTTAGCATAAGCGGTCCAAGCTCTGCGAAGCCAGCTAATTAGATAACTCTACAATTCGAGAATTATATAGAAAACGAAAAGGATATTGATACCTTACAAACTTGTCCCGCTGCCCAGTGGTGTATTGAGTCTTTGGACCACAATCAAACATTTTGCATGATGTAATTAAATTTTGACTGCAAGAAGAATATAAAGATATAAGTAGTCTGAAGAAGGTATTACATGCTAAAAAAACTCTGATGTGCTATACGGCTGAATTGCATTTTTTTCCCATGTTAAGGTAATCACTCTTAAAAAGTTAAGCAGTATGAAAATATTATCACAAGCACATGTTTAAACTCATATACATGCACAATTATCATACAAGCTGTTGTGCACACCCTTGCGAACCACTTCCTCAAATACTCCCAAGTCCCAAATAGGCAAATCATGCATTACTAAAACACAGAGCTAAGCACATCAAAAGTTTCTGTAGTGCGATCCTGCATGGGGGCATTTCAGTTTTATAGAAGCATTAGGTGCCAAGTTCAACCCTCACTTGCAACACTATATTTTCTTCATATCATTCCTTTTCCGCCCACTCTTAAATTTTTTTTAGCTAAGCACATCAAAGTTTTTCTTTAAATAATAAGGCATGGATAATCAACAAGTTGAAGACATATTCCAGATGAAATTAATATTTCCACATGAATCTGATCAGAAATAGTATATGTATAGTAACATGGCTACGAAAAAGTTAAAAACTGAACTTAGAGCATGCAACAATGCACTACTATGCTCTCATCAAATCCATTTCTACCTGAGTCCTAGATCAAATTAATGAAACACACATACCTGACAAGCCATAAAGCTTTGTTAAAAGGTACTCGAGACTTCATTAGTGATTCCTCGGGGCATAAGGTGCCGAGATTTCATCTCCTTAACCAAGTCCATTACAACTCCCTCTTTCCCAAGTCCATTCAAAACACAAGACAAGGCATCTGAATCTGGAGCTATAGCTCTTTCCATCATTTCCTTCAAAACCTTAACTGCTCCTTCATAATCCTCACTCTTTATAAAAGCAGACACTAACACTTGAAAAGTTGCTCGATTGGGCTGACAGCCACTCCTGATCATGCTTCTGTAGATCTCAAAAGCATGATCAGGATTGTTTCTCACGCACTGCCCGGTAATGAGGGCTGCAAAGGTTGACGAATTAGGAACCAACTTCTTCCTATCAAGTTCTTTCACCATAAACGCAGCTTTCTTTGTCTTCCCCTGCTTACACAACCCCAAAATGACAGCATTATAAGTCAAGATATCAGCATCAACGCCAGCCACCAACATTTCCTCAAAGAGGCGCATTCCCATCTCACTATTTCCAGCTTCACTGTAGCCATTGATCAGAGTGTTGTAAGTAACAGTCGTGGGAGCAACATCCGTGCTTCTCATTTCACTCAACAGCTTGTTCGCATCATGCATTTTCCCCTCCTTGCACAAAGCATACATGAGCGTGTTATACGTAGCATCATTTGGCCGAACACCATCCTTCTCCATCGCACTCTTGAGCTTCACAGCACTACTCAAGAGACCCTTACAGCAGTATCCATTAATCAAAGTATTATACGAAACAACACTAGGTGCTAACCCCATCCCTTCCATATCCTTGAACAACTCAACTCCCAAATCCAATCTATCAGCTTTACAATAAGCCCCTATAACCATATTAACAGTATAAACATTGGGAGAAATACGGCACCTACGCATTTCCCTATAAAAAGACGATACGATATCACTACGACTCAAGCTGCACAATGCACTCAGATATGCATTACAAGACTCAACAGTGGGATAGAATCCAAACTCCTTCATCCAATTAAAACAATCAGATGCATTCCTAAACTTCTTCATATGCGCATGAGTCTTGAACAGAGCATCAAATACACGCGATGAAGACTCACACAGCTTATAAGAGTAAACCAAAGCCTCAAATACCTTTCTCGGAAAATTCAAATCCAAAGAGCCCGTTTCAAGGGTTCTTCTCATGATCGACTCCGCGGATTTGAACTTGCGATTCTTGGTTAAGATATGGAGAAGGATTGAAATCACATCGAGGGTGTTGAGCTCGGAATTCATGAGCTCAATCCAATTGAAGAATTCGAGAGAAATGACATAGTCTTTATGGGTTTTCAGCAGTATGTGCTTAATTCGAAATGGGGTTAAACCGGAGGATATTTTGTTCAGTTTATCCCATTCGGAGCGAATGAGATGACTATGGGCTACGTTTATAAAGTCCGAATCTTGACCTTTTGCAGTGGGCATCGTTCGGTGAGGTAACAAGATGGGGTTTTTTATGCGGTTACTGGGAATTGGGGTTTCAATCGAATTTTTTAGGTCGGTTTTGGCATTTGTTTTGGTATGGTTGAGGAATGTGGAGAAGCTGCGCGAGAGGTTTTTCATCGTTCTGAATATATTGAAATCAAACTTTAGATGGAAAGGGAAAAGAGAGAAGAATTCAGTAATCACCAAATACTAGTTTTAGGTGCAACAGTCGCTGGCTTTGCCGATTAGCTGAGGGACCGTGGTTGGAGGTGGCAGTGGCGGCGACGGCGGTCGAAAGGCAGGGTCTGGAGAAGAAAGGCCGCAAGCTTTTAATTTGAGAAGAAAAGGGAATACTATTAGGACCCGTTTTATAGGTGATAAACCAAGGTTAAGGTTGGTGGGACCCACCACAATCCAATGTTTGATACAATTTTTCAGCCTGGATAAATGCAATCCAAGGCCCGAAAAAAATTGCGGCGGCCCGCCAGGCCCGCGTGAATAGTGCCCGTTTTCACTATTGGGCTTAGTTAATGTGACCCACAAAATTTGTGGGTTTATTTTATCCTCTTGTGGGTTTATTTTATCCTACATAAATCCTACATTTGGCCCGAAAATTTTATCCTATGTTAATCCTCTTGCTATAACCCACTCACTCTATAAAACGGGTCCTTATAGTGTTATTTATACTTTAAAAAATTGAATTTCCTCTGTAAATTTACAATTATTAGTAGTACCATGATTTCTGAATACATATGCCCTTTTTCTATATTTTACTGAACATATTTTTATTTAAAAATTATTTTTGTTGTGACTTTTATACTTTTCGTCGGCATATATTCACTAAGTACATAATAATCATCTAGTAATAGATCACCGTAATATAGAACAACTCTAAATTATACATAAGTTAACAAAAAACTTATGATTTAAATGACAACTTTCATAAAATGTTAATTGCACAAGATAAATGAGAAATATAAACAAATTATAATTTAATTAAATGATTTTATAAATTAGAAATATATAAAAGCTATGATTTAAATGACTATTTTCTAAATTATGAGATTGATAAGAAGTCAATTAAAAGATACATTTATTAACAAATTTCTTTATATTTAAAATTTCTTTGTCAAGTGACTGTTCTTCTGGATCACTTCTAATCTTATGGGAATTATTTCGATCTATCGACAATCATGATAAGACATAATTGTACGAATCCAACTTTTAATTTAAAGTTAGAAACTTCAGAATAAATTACTACTCCATGATCTATCCCAAATCAACAATTATAACTCGTTCTCCAAAATAAATGATATGAATGATTCGAGTTTATAAGTACTAAACAGATACAGATGTAACCACAAGTATTTGTACGTAAATTGTTGTTTTTCAAAAATTTTAATTGAGTTTGTAAATATTGTGGTATTTTTGTTAATCATAAATAGTTCAAATTATTTTTGTTATATGGCCAATTAGTTATACTATTTTTGTTAAACTTTCCAATTCGACTTTAATTTTATGTTGAGATTCCACATTGAAACAACAATGATCTCAATTGGAATGGTCGATCGTAAGAAAATATAATTAATCTTCTACAAATAAAATAAAATTGCATCCAACAATAATACTATTAACTATTATGAGTAAGTAAAGGGTATATAACTATACAAAATATTAAGAATTTAAAATTATCTTCTTCTAGACGATGAAGTGCATTCTAAATTTTATACCTACTCAATGTCTCAAATAATGGACTTCCCTTTATAAATATCTTAAAAGGAGAGTGATCAATTGATAACTCACTCTCTAGTGGCTAACTATAACTAATTTAGGATTATAGAATTTTAGAAATTTAGTAATCTAAAATTTGTCACGCGTAATTTCATTTTTATTAATTAAATCGAAAAAGATTAAAAAAACTACCAAATTAGAGTTTTGGATTAAAATGTCAATATAGTGTTTTAAAAATATCAACACAATGCTTTGAGAATGTCAATACATTGCTTTAAGAATGACATTCTACGTGTATTATATTGACATATCGTTTGATAACTTAGTATTGCCAATAAATAGATATGTATCTTCGTATTTCCAATCGTTTGATAGCCTATTTAGCCACCACATCAGCCCTTGTTTTTTGGTATGGCCCATCTCGGCCCGCTGAAACGGACTAGAAATGCATAGATATGTATCTTACAATTTTGTTGAGATAGCAAATCTGTCGTATTTTGTGCACCCATAAATAAAATATTATACCATTTATACCCTCTTTCACATTCTTCTCGGCACCATTCTCTTCTTCCATCCTCAACTCTTCTTCCATCCCCAACTCTTCTCCAAGCAACTCACAACGGTAACTGTGAAAGTATGTATTTATTTGTTGTCATAACTACCTCTGTTATTTTTTGGGTTTCTTTTGGGGGGAGATCTACAACTCGTCTCCTATGGAGGGTTTTCGAGCAAGTGACTTTATGCTAAGTTTTTTGTAATTTTATTGATCTCAATGGAAAATAGTTTCACATTAGTCAAGCTAACAACAACTATGTTTTAGCTATGGCTGATTTTGATCTATATGTCCGTCCCCTTTTAGGTTTATGAAGATGTTATTTTTATTTCCAAGCCGCCGACGAAAATATAAAACATAGAAGGACAAATTTGTAAATACATATCATTAACTTGATATAAATATTCCCTATCAAACACAAGTCACTAATAATAAATTATTTAACTAGCTTATCAAACATATTAAAGTAAAATCAATTTATTCCATAACATGGATATGAATCTTGAACGGGCCCTATGTTGACATTTGTTGTTGTACGGAAAAATTGAATTTTTTTGAAATTATTTTCAAATTTTGACATCTGAACATATGCAAGTGAGATCTCGTTAGAATCCTTATGAAATTATCTTTAATTTGGTATATGTTGTGCGAAAAAATAATTTAAATCGAGAAAGTTATATGCGTTTTAAAGTTATGTGAAATTTTTCAAAAGTTAGTTACAACAAATCAGTTGTAAATTGACCTTAATACTGTTATTGACTTTTTTTTTTGCTCGTATTGACATTCCAGCGCTGATAATCTATGCCCTTGATTTGAATAACTAAGAGTTAGCAATTAAGTATTGAGTTAGTAATATACAGTGGCGGACGCACACAGGAAGGGGGTACAGCTGTACCCCCAAAATCTTTTAGTTTAATACTATATTGATACCTCAATTCGCAGTTGTCGTTAGTAGCCCAGTGGTAAGAAGCTCTCTTTTTTCAAACACAGACCCAGGTTCAATCCCAACAGAATGTAAATGTAATGGCCATTTTTTATAAACTTTATTGGCCTCAATCACCACTCTTTCACGATATCCACGGTTCTTTTCAATTTAATTTTATTATATGTACTCAATGTCTTTTCAAATTGATTTTGTTTTGATTAATATTTAATTTCTACTACTATTATTTAAGTTTTGTGTAATAAATGTTTATATAGCTATCAATTAATTTTATAATATCTTTATTTTTATTTTCATTCTTTTTTAATTTGTCTTGTTTTTAATAGATATAATATTTCAATAAATAGAAAAAGTTTATGTGATTTCAATACTTATGAAATAAAATATTAAACAAAAGTAAATTAAAATCATAATATAGAATCTATTATATGTAATGGATGAATTTTAAATCCAATTGTATTCTTAAAGTTTTCCCGTCGGAGACAAAAGATGATTTTTTAGTAAAGATAACCTACTTTGCAAAAGTTTAAAACAAAATTTGCATATTATAAAAATCTAAAAATATCATTTTAAATAGAATAAAGATAACAGACCTTTTAAAGGTTGAAATAATTATTTATAATATAGTAGTAAAAGTCTAAAAACTTTGTTACAGATGATAGAAATCATTCAACTAAAAAGTACCCCTCCGTTTCTTCATAGTTGAGGCAAAACTTTTCGGCACGGAGTTTAAGAAAGTGATGTTGAATGTGTTAAATACATAGATAAAAAAGCAAGAGAGAGAAAAAAATAGAGAAAATAAAGTAGAAAGTAAATAAAGTAGAAAGAATAAAGTAAGAGAGAGTAAAGTAAGAAAGATAAAAAAGTTACTATATAGGGAAATGACTCAACTATAAGGGAACTTTCCAAAATGAAAAAAATGACTCAACTATGGAGAAACAGAGGGAGTAGTAACTTATTAGTATTATTTATAATGAAGGATTTTTTATATAAAAAATAAAGACAAAGATTATAATTGTGAAAATATAAGAAATATAATAAAAAGGATTAGTCGATTATATAAACTGCAAGTATAATTTTATTTCACACCCCATATCAAAAATCTTGGATTCGCCACTAGTAATATAACTCTCCCCTATATGTAGATTAGTTGTTATATTCTTCTAGCATATTTTTATGGAAGTCATAAAAAACTAACCATATCCAATTAAATTTCCCTCTACCTTTATTCAAATCTATAAATATATAAAATGAGAGTGTTGTGGATATTTACACAAATATCATTTTAATTAAAAAGGTATTTATTGATTAAAATTATTATTATTAATAGATTTCTGTAAATATATAAAACGGGAGTTTTGGGGATATTTACAGAAATGCTATTTTAATTAAAAAGGTATTTATTGATTAAAATTATTATTATTAATAGATTTTTTAGATGGATATTGCAGTTATATGAACGTGATTTTAAAGAGTAAAAAACTGCTACTATAAGACATTCATTATGATTTAATTTATAATAATATATTTTATTATTTAATTTTTAAATTATGTATGTATTTTTTATTACAGTTATAAGAGGTGCAAATGATGGCTCCAAGCAAACGAGTTATTTTATCTTCAAGTTTTGTCGGAAAACGAAAAGAGTAGTGAAAATTTGATGATTTTAGTTTGTAAAGACTTTAAATTCTAAAGTTAGTATATTGTATAAAGAAGTCTTTAAAAAATTATAGGTAATTATCTATTTGTATAATCCATTATTGTGATAGGTTTTTATCTTCTGCAATCTAACACTTGGACATTATATTCTGATTAAGTGTTTTAAGTTTTATGGTTCACTGTTAATTTGTATATATTTTTAATTATCATTTAAATACTCATATATCTGTAAAATCGGGTACCCGGCGGGTACCCGACCCGAAATTTTCGGGTACCCAATCCCGAAAATCCCAAAATTTGCTACCCGATACCCGATCCGAAAATGATTTCGGGGTACTCGATCCCGGTTTAATTTATTTGTTAATTTTTTTTCATATTTTTCCCAAGTTCCAACCTGTTAAATACTTACAAATTCCAAATTCTATAAGTTCCTAATCCTAATAATAATACAACATTCAAAGTTATAATTTTCCAATCACAATACACAAGTTATAATAATATAAGTAATGTAATATTGTGATGCGAAACTAAGAAACTTCCAAGCTAATATTGATTTTTCTTTTTCTTAGCTTTCAGTGTATGAGTAGTGGATGATTTATCTCAATATTAATAATTAGTGGATCATGTAGAGAGTTAGAGAAGTATAATTGAATCATTTTTCCCTAAACTAGTATATTAGTCACAGTTGTCAACCTGCAGTTTAGCTCAGTACGTGATTATATTAATTATAAAATCACTAATTGCATTGGAACATAAAGTGAAAAGTTTTGAGATCTCAGCATACCATTAATGTTCTATTTTATATATTGACAAATTGATAAAACATTAGTAAAATTATATATATTTTTCGGGTTTTCGGGTATTACCCGATCAGGTATCGGGCAAAAATCCCAATAACCCAATACCCGATCCCGACTCGAAACCCGGTTTTTTGGGTATCGGGTATCCAATTACCCGAATCGGGTATCCAATACCCGATATCCAATTTGACAGCCCTACATATATTAGTCCATGTATAGCACGGGTGTAATACTAGTATACATAAATTCCCACTGTTAGCATTAGATATGTTATGTAAGGGTGTAATACTAGTATACGTAAATTCCCACTGTTAGCATTAGATATGTTGATTGTGAAGCTGGGAGCATCCACAATGGCGCCTAGCGCACCGCCTAGGCTCGGCTAGGCGGTGCGCTCGGCGAACCACTGTAACCGCCGAGCCGGTTTCCGGAAAAAAAAAATCACCTAGCGCTAGGCGATGTTTGGGCGCTGGGCGATCCGCTCGGCGCCATTGCAGGCTCTGGATCGCCGAGCGCATCGCGATGCTCCAGTCTCGATGGGCGGCAGTTAGGGGTCCAACGCGTTTGTGGCATGTCGACTGCATTGCTGATATAATGTACGCCTGTATTATCATGCACAACACGATTGTCGAAGGCGAAGATGTACAACTGAATAGTTGGGCCAACGACGATAATGAAGCCGGTCCAAGCCACGGCGTGGCCGCCCCCAACGTACGGAGTGGGGTACCTCACGATGAAGCCTGCCTCCTCCAAGCAAATGCCGACATGCGCCAAACAGATGCTCATATTCGACTCTAAAAGGATTTAATTGAAGAGTTATGAGCGCGGAGGACTGCACAGAGTTAGTTTTTTTTAATTATGTAATTTTTTTAAATGTACTTTTTTTAAAATTTAAATAAAATTATTGCAGTTTCCCGTATATGTGGCGTAAATTTAATTTCGTATTTTGTGTGATTGTTAATTATTTATTTTATATAATTTTGAGTGATGTGACTAGGCTATGACTGAGCTATTTGCTTGTCTTGATGATGTGCCAGGATGATTTTTAGTGCTGATGATGTGGCAGAAAGAGTTTGTGGCTAGGCTATGGCCGGGGAAAACCATTGTGGATGCTCTGAATACTATATTTTCCGAGTCAACAGTTAACCCAAAATGATTAATTAATAAACTATTGCTTAATTAAGATAAATCTCAGTCAGATTAATTTGTCCGAACTAATCTCACCCCTCAGATCTCAATCCAACAGCTCTAATTACAACTGCAACCCACAGAGTAACACTCTTCCCACCTCCCCTCTCTTCTCTCTCTCACTTTTCTTTCAGTCTCCTCCTCGTGCTGCCGTGCCATTCAATCCTTCCACAACCCACGTATATGTCGTTTCAATAGAGAGAAAGAGACATAGATCTTCCCTGCCGCGGTGGATCTCGATTTTCTTCAACTCTGCGCGGTTTTGTGAGTGGCGACTGATTACAGAGATAGATGGGGAGGATAAAGCCTCACGCGATTTCGATGTGGATGTGCTTCGCGCTCCTTCTCCTCGTCAACGCCGTCCACTCCTTCTATCTTCCCGGCGTCGCTCCCCAGGATTTTGAGAAGGTGATTTGATTCCGCTGATTGCTCGTTTCTGTTTGTTTTGGATGTTTCTCTCGCACTTGACTGTTGATGATACTTCAATTAATCAATATCCATGTATATTTATGCGAGAGAGAGCGAGTTCTAGCGGGTAATTTGTATGTAGACAGTGGGAGATGATCGGTGTGTCGAGGGTTGCGAGTTTTTTGATTGAGCTCTACTAGGTTACTATTGAGTTAGGTTTTGGTTGGTTAAGCTCGTTTTAATGTTGGATCTTTTGTCTGTGAGTAAAAAACTCGGTGTACGTGATTGTGTTAGTTTATGATTATGTGTGGATGGATGAATCTGATGGGTTCGGATTCAAAAGTTGGGGTTATTGTTTGATTTAGAGTCTCGATGAAGAGTTTCTGTAAACTAAGACGATAGCTCGCAAACTGTACAATTTTAGTGCTTCAAGCCTTCATGCAGTCTACTTGATGCAAACCATAAGAAATATGAAAGTCGGAATTTCTTTGTTGTCTTCTCTTTGTGATTGGTTTTGAGCTGTTATGGTTCGGCGTGAGCTTTCTCATTAGGATCTGGTTTCTAGAATAGTAGACAGAATCTTTAATTTTAGTCAACTCATTGGCAATTCTATGTTTTGTTAATTTCTTCCTCAGTATACATTTTGCTCCTTTTAATATACAAATTGGATCTATTTTATGTTCTACTGTTTATCTCTGCTCAACCCCATCAAACGTCCATTAGTACTATAAACATTTCATGTTGTTGGACCTTAAGAGACTCAGTCATATTAATAGAATAATGTCAGATATGTTTTAGTGCAAGAACTTCCAACAATTTGTTGCAGTTGGACAACTGAAAAGCTCTCTCTAGTCTCTCCTTTGGATTCCCTTCTACTGACATCAAAACATAGGAAATGCTCTCTCCCAGTCCTTTTCTAATCACTCTTATTCCAGATAGCTTAGAATTTTGAAATTAGATGCTTTAAGTTATAGTGTGCTTTGATAAATTAAACAACTTATGTGAACATATCAACTATGCTAACTATATGCCAAGAGCTTATATATTCCCGAAGCATGTTTCTGTGCCTTTCCGTCTTAAATGCTACATTATCTAACTAATACTTTTGCCATTTGATATAGTTTAGTTTTGTATGATGTGAAGCTTGATTAGGTTTCCCTTGTATGCAGGGCGATCTTCTGAAAGTTAAAGTGAATAAATTGGCCTCTGTAAAAACTCAACTTCCTTATGCCTACTATTCCCTTCCTTATTGTAAACCAAAGAAAATTGAGGATAGTGCTGAGAATCTTGGGGAAGTCCTTCGTGGTGATCGCATCGAGAACTCCCCTTATGAGGTTTGTGTTTCTTTTGGACTTCCTTTGTTGCTCTCTTTTCTTTTCAAATTCTTATAGTATTTTATTTGTACCTCATGCCATCCTTTCATTCAATTATTTTTTCTTGGTTCAACTACTTATTGAGTTCATACGTGTAGTTTAAGATGCGAGAACCACAGATGTGCAATGTTGTTTGTCGTGTTACACTTAGCGACAAAGAGGTAAAAGAGTTCAAAGAAAAGATTGATGATGAATATCGAGTGAACATGTAAGCCAGTTTTCAAATATATATTTTTTTATTCCATGTCAAGTCATTTACATAACGACCGGTTTCTGTGTTTTCTTTTGTAGGATTTTGGATAATCTCCCCCTGGTTGTGCCTTTTAGAAGACCCGATACAGATACCCTGGTTTATCAGCACGGTTTTCCAGTTGGTTTTAAAGCTCAATATGCTGGTGTAAGTATAGATTGATTTTTTTAAGTTAGTCCCTCTCCAAAAGGCAAGTTAGATTTTGATTTCTTGTCTTTTTTCCTGTCTTACTAGAGTAAAGAGGAGAGATATTTTATCAACAATCACTTGGCATTTACTGTGAAGTATCACAAGGATGAAGAAACTGATGCTGCAAGGATTGTGGGTTTTGAAGCCAAACATTTCAGGTAATATGTTACTGATCTCCAAGATTACATTGTCTTTTTGCTTTATCTTCTTAACATTGTTAATCTTGGATATTCAGTATTAAGCATGGATATGATGGTAAATGGGATGATAGTAAAACAAGACTGACAACATGTGATCCTCATGCGAAACGGACAGTAACTAACTCCAACACTCCACATGTGGTTGACGACAAGGAAATTATATTTACTTATGATGTGGAGTTTCAGGTAAAGCTTTCTTTCTTGCTGTTGAAGGAGATATGTAATACTCTTTTTCTGGTAAGTAGGAAGTGATTGTCATGTCGGATTTCCTTGTTGTGCTCTTATTTGTAGGAAAGTGAAGTCAAGTGGGCTTCAAGATGGGATACTTATCTTTACATGGCTGATGATCAAATCCATTGGTTCTCAATCGTCAATTCTTTGATGATTGTTCTTTTCCTCTCGGGAATGGTTGCTATGATAATGCTGCGAACTCTTTATCGTGACATCTCTAGGTACAACCAGTTGGAGACTCAGGAAGAAGCTCAAGAAGAGACTGGGTGGAAATTAGTTCATGGGGATGTTTTCAGGCCTCCAACTAACTCAGATTTGCTCTGTGTTTATGTTGGAACTGGAGTTCAGTTTCTTGGGATGATACTGGTGACAATGATTTTTGCAGCACTTGGTTTCCTGTCCCCTTCTAATCGGGGAGGGCTGATGACAGCAATGCTTCTTCTTTGGGTGTTCATGGGTATTTTTGCTGGCTATGCCTCAGCCCGTCTCTACAAGATGTTTAAAGGATCAGAGTGGAAGAAAATTACTCTTCAAACAGCTTTTATGTTCCCTGGAGTCGTCTTTGCTATTTTCTTCATCCTGAATGCACTGATTTGGGGTGAGAAATCCTCAGGGGCTGTACCATTCGGGACTATGTTCGTATTGGTGCTCATGTGGTTTGGGATTTCAGTTCCGCTTGTGTTTGTTGGCAGCTACGTAGGCTTTAGGAAGCCAGCCATTGAGGCTCCAGTCAAAACCAATAAAATTCCGAGGCAGATACCAGAGCAGGCCTGGTATATGAACCCAGTCTTCTCAATCTTAATCGGAGGCATACTCCCGTTTGGTGCAGTATTCATCGAGTTGTTCTTCATCCTGACATCTATATGGCTGCAGCAGTTCTACTACATTTTCGGTTTCCTTTTCCTCGTGTTCCTCATCTTGATCGTGACCTGTGCTGAGATCACTGTCGTGCTATGCTATTTCCAACTGTGCAGCGAGGACTACTTGTGGTTGTGGAGGTCTTACCTTACCTCAGGTTCCTCAGCTTTATACCTTTTCCTGTACGCGGCATTCTACTTCTTCACAAAGCTCAACATAACAAAACCAGTCTCGGGCATCCTGTACTTTGGCTACATGTTGATTGGTTCGTATGCATTCTTCGTGCTGACTGGCACGATTGGTTTCTTCGCCTGCTTCTGGTTCACGAAACTCATCTACTCATCTGTCAAGATCGACTAGATGACAATTCAAGCTGCAAACGACCCTATTCTAGATCTGGCAATTTCACTCTTCTGATATTTCAGTGATTATAGTTTTGCGACAATGTTTTTCATACTAACTGTATTGAATCTGTAATATTATTCTTGGTTTGTGTACTCATTTTTGGAAGATTTTGGAGTAATTGTTGTAGTTCTATTACTTATATACTTTTACAAGATTGATTTAGCAATGTTAGATCCACTTAATATGCTCTCTGAACTGCAATGAAAACCATCTTCAAACGCATTACACAAAAATGCAGTTTCAGCATAGTTGTATTTCATAAATAATTCATACACCAGTTTAATATACATATCTGATAAATTTTTACACATTCCTTAAAAAAAGATTTGAAACCAGAGATGATGGTTGATGTAACATAATTGTCATCTCACTAGCAGTAAAATATTGAAGTATATTATAAATACACACTTAGGAGCTCCTAATATTGCTGGAGGAGTCCGATTAACAAAAAGGCAAAACACCTGAGTTAGAAAATTACACCTAATCTGCATCGGCGGTAAAATCAGGCTCTGGTGGCTTTTGTAGCTTGACCAGCTCCCGGGCGCTCTTGAGGTTCCGATTTCTGTGGACCCCACGCATCGCGTTTGCAGCGAATTTGGACGCCAAGAAAGTGGCACCAATGCTGTACGAGCTACTGCCAGAGCTTGCCCCAGCTGCTTCCGCCTCCTCTTCTTCCTTCTTCCTTAGCTGCTCGAGGAGCTTCCTCTTGGAGTAGCGTCGCCATGCTGCTTGGATGAAACAGGCGGCCCAAGTGCGCCACTGCTGCGAGTAGAAACGGAAGGTGTGCTGTACCTGTCGGCTGTGGAGCCGTCGGAACTGACTGGCGACGAACTTCAGCTCATCAGCCGTCAGGGCGAAAGCCTCCACTTCAGTCAGCGCCCTCACAGTACGAGTGGAGGACGGCAGGTTGGAACCGGACTTAGGATCCAGCGCCCACGTCAGAAGCTCCTCGCCACAGAAACCTCCTTCTTTGAGTAAACTACGGTTGAAAAAACCACTTCTTCCACCATCAGTGGTAACACTCTCGAGGCGGCCCCGTATGAGAAATATCATCTCATCGACTGGATCGCCCTCACGTACAATGTAAGTGCTTTCAGTGTATAGACAAGGTTTCAGCCTCTCACAGATGGCATCAAGCAATCTCTCATCCATGTTCTCAAAGAGTGGGACCCTCTTGACTAATGCCAGACAAAGATGGCGTTTTATGTCTCTTCTGAGATCTTTTGGTAAACTCTCGACCAAACTGTGCTCGTCCACACCACGTGTCTCTAACCATTTGTACTGATCATAGCGCCTAACCCGCTCCCTGAGGTCTGGTGGGAGCAAGCGATGATGCATCCATTGCTCTGAGTCGCGCCTTTTAACTCTCATCTCTTCAAGGCGGATAGTGAGCGACTGAAGGTATGTCTGTGGAAAGAGCAGAGCAGCTAAAAAGTTTGAGGCGCTTAAATATCAAAGATTTGCATTATAAAGATCACAAAATTAAAACATGATACTCTAAAAAAAAGGTAATTTAGAAAAATTTCTCTGAAAATGACAGAGGTACCCTCACAAACAGGGGAGGATCGTATTATTTTCACTTGGACTAAGAAACATTGATGGATGCTGTTTTCATAATTTCACAAACTTCATGTTCCCCATTTTAGAACCCAGAAATGTTTTAAATTAATAGTACGTATTATTTCACTTAACACGGAAGTGAAGATGAAGATTGTTACATCAAATAACAAGATGGACAAAGGAGGGTGAGGAAGATGCTCATTTGTAACATATCACTGTTTACCTGCATATTCCCAATCAAAAGTGCAAAAAGAATGAGTCCAAAGATGGCTAGTGCAATGCTGAATATAGACTCTCCAGGGTAAGTGCTGGTTTGTAATCCTTGTCCAAGAGTACTGCAGATAAGACGAAGATTCATGTCTTTAGCCTCGACAAATCTGACCATGTTATGTTGATTACAAATATCCATGAATACAATCATCAGTGACATGTGCAGGGTGTATTAGAAATGGGCCACTCACCCCTTAAAAGGGCTTATAAGGGGGAGGATTATCCACACTTATATAGGGGAGCTAGGATCATCACCAAGTCGATGTGGGATAGAATTTAGAGAATTTAACACGCCCCCTCACGTGTGGGCCGGAAAGGACACCGGTCTTCCATCACGTGGGTAGGCATCTGAATTTAACACGCCCCCTCACGTGTGGGCCGGAAAGGACATCGGTCTTCCATCACGTGGGTAGGCAATGCAAGAGCTGAGAGAACCATCATCGATGTGGGCCGGAAAGGACATCGGTCTTCCACTCGTGAGGTAGATAAGAGATAAAGAGAAAACCATCATCGACTTGGGCCCGCTCTAATACCATATTAGAAATGAGCCACTCACCCCTTAAAAGGCCTCATAAGGGGGAGGATTATCCATACTTTTATAGGTGAGCTAGGATCGTTACCAAGTCGATGTGGGACAAGATATCAAGAATTTTAACAGGGTGTATGAAGAAAAACTTAAACCAACTTATTGAAAAAAAAGAGTAGCTAGAAAGTGTAAGAAAACTATTCATTAGCAAAGCCCAATTGTTATTACCAAAGCCTCTCTAGATGCTCCAAATCCGATCAGCATAGGTATAGCAATAGTGGTAACCAAACACACAACAATATCCGAAATGGTAGTAGTGAAAAAGAAAGTAAATGACAATGATATCAAGCGTATAAAATGCAAATTCATGTGGCAACATAAATTTAATTTACATGAAAATTATGGATTATACCATTCACATAAGATCAGGTGACCTGATGAAGAAGTCACTTTACCTCAGATTCTGCAGCCCCCACCATAAACAGTAACAATACTTTGACAAGAACTTCTTCGACGAAACTATTTCAGAAGCCAAAGCCTGCCTGAAAATTCCAAAATCAAACGGGGGATTGTCTTCATCATCGACAGGGCACGCTAAGCTTAAAACACTCTCACTAATGTTGCTCCAGATATTATAATTAGCCATATCTTGATTTCCACAATATAAGAAATCAGTGGTACAGTTATTTTCTCTGCGTTTGCAAGCTTTTTGCCAGCATGTATCATTACGCTCCACAGATAACAAGTACCAGAAAGCCCCAACTATCTGCATGTAAGACAGACAGAATATATTCTCTTATTACTATTTCCCATGAAAAAAACAGCGTCTATCATATTGTATAGACCAGCATAACATGATTGGGCTGCACACAGTTATTTCTATAGGAGAGCAGCAGAATTGTTTGTATCACTATGTCACTATATAGATGACAACAAAGGGTATCCAGCAGCTGGGCATGTAGCAAATGTTGAGAGCAGAAATTCATGACAAATCTTCTCCTAATGTGCAAGATTTCACAGTAAACGATTGATCTTGAGATTAAACAGATTCCATGTTAAAAAACAGCATAGCAAATGATCAGGAAACAATTAAATGTATCCTGCTGCAACAGTATAGGAGTTATTGAAAAACAATCATGCAAGACTAACACTTTGGAGAATTACTATTCTGATACGCAAGAAGGAGGAGACAGATATATGCCCTGGCAGATCATGTCGAATGGGGAGACTAAAAATGTTGTGGACAATAGGCCACGTAACAAGTAGGATTCACTAAATCCTAATGCAAAGTTCAAAAATCTGGAAGTCCACGGCGGATTTTTTGGAAATCATTGTATTACTGCAACCTCATCCCAAATAGCATCTTTAAAACCCATCACGCAGGACGGTGGTATGAGATGTCATGTTACAGTTCAAAAGGATGCTTACATGACTGGCAAGCATGTACAGCAGCAAGTAGGACACTGCACCAGCCCATGCAGTTTCAGCAAAGACACCAGAAGTTCTTTTTAATTCTGAAGTGAGAGGCATAATTCGGGCGAATCTAGGAATATATTGCAGCAAAATAATGAAAAATAATGCTTGCTTTGTAGCCAGTACATCTGACCCATTTGACCTCTGCAGAAATCTCCAGACAACAATCTGCATGTATCAAAGAAAATGATGTTTAGCAATAAAAAACCAAAATGCTATGGAATAACATGTTGAACCATTGAAATAGATATAGTTAGTTAAAATAAGAGATTGAAAAGCTCAGACACTAAAACGTGCAAGTAAATACCGAACTTAAATATCCCCTGATTCCATGGCTGCGAAAGCTATAGCCAACCTATAAAGTTCATGCATCTAACTAAGATGTCTTACTGAAAAAATCTAGGAAAATTATAAGGAGAAATAAACCCAAGAAAAACAGCAGCAAACATTCTATATTAATCACCTCTGTTCTGGTATTGATTAGATATCCTGAAATCTAACTAGAAAGTAGATATCAATCAAATTTTTTAAAATTCCAGCAACTGATCCGTAAATAAAAAGCCATTTTATGTTTCGGGGAAGGATAAAGACTAAAGATGGTAGTAAAATTCAAAAGACAATAAAGAATGCAATTTTTTAGAACCTGTGGAAGGGGAAGCACTGCTAGAAAATCAATGATGAAATAGCACTTCAAGTACCGCTTAGCAATTTTTCCATGATCAATTACAAGTTCACCTCGCCCAAACACACGGGATGATGGGGCAATATAAGCAGTCCGGAATTGGAGAACCATGTGAATAAGATAGAAAGCATCAACAACTGTGCGCAATGTTGTAGCCGTGATGGCCAATTTTCTATCTATGTCCAGGCACTTTTCCGATTTATTAAAAACCGGAAGAAAGAAAAACAGAGGATCAACAGATACTGCCAGAATACATGACATCACAAATAGCTTGTTCCAAAGGGTAAGGAGTTTGTCTTGGGGGTCAAAAATCCTCTTCTCTGACACCTTGAGGTCCTCCGGGAAAACTGCTTGCGAGACACCAAAACCAAGAGACCGGCCAATAGATTTTAGACCTTGAGATCCTTTCTCCATTCTTCTCTTAAAGGACTTCGATGAAGCAGGATTTCTATGATTACCACGGCCTAAACCGTCGATACCAAAGCCACATTTGTTTGAAGCAACTGAAGTAGATGGGGATGAGAGTCTGGAATCCAACTCATCCAATCTATTAACAAGGGAGAGAGAGAAAAAACCTTCATAAAAACTTGTCTAATAAAGACAGTGAAACAGCATCTGGTACTTTATCCCAAGTGCATTGATGTGAACACATAGTTATTGTACAGACATGATTGAAGAAGCATCCAACATTGCAGGAAATTCACAAATTAGATAACTCTACAATTCGAGAATTATATAGAAATTAGAAAACGAAAAGGATACCTTACAAACTTGTCCCGCTGCCCAGTGGTGTACTGAGTCTTTGGACCACAATCAAACATTTTGTATGATGAAATTAAATTTGACTGCAAGCAGAATAGAAAGATATAAGTAGTCTGAAGAAGGTATTACATGTTATAGGCAATCACTCCAAACAAGTTAAGCAGTATGAAAATATAATCACAAGCACATGTTTTAACTCATATACATGCACAATTATCATACAAGATGTGCACACCCTTGCGAACCACTTCCTGAAATACTCCCAAGTCCAAAATAGGCAAATCATGCATTACTAAAACACAGAGCTAAGCACATCAAAAGTTTTATCTTTAACAATAATTAGGCATGGTTAATCAACAAGAGGATGACATACTCCAGATGAAATTAATATTTCCACATGAATCTGATAAGATTTAAGTATATGTATAGCAACATGGCAACGAAAAAGTAAAAACTGAACTCAGAGCATGCAACATAGCCCTATTATGATCTCATCAATTCCATTTCCACCTGCATCCTACATCAAATTAATGAGACACACATACCAGAGGCTTGAGAAGATCTTTGTAATCAATTACCACAAGCAACTCTAAGCTATAAAAGTCACTCGATGTTCCACCACCGGCAGTCTTCCTAAAAGAAGTCCCCACCAAAAAAAGAAATCCATCTCAAAATTCATTTCACAAATTTAATTTCCCAAAACACTCCATCCCCAAATATATGGAACTCGTCTCTCGCAATTTTCTACGAAGAACACTCCAAAAACCTATACAATTGAACCAAGAAAACAGTTTCTCTAGGTCAAGAGAATCTATCCCTCTAAGGACATCAATTTCACCTATCCTGTTCAGTGTTTTTGTCCCCTGCATATTAAGTGCCTTAACCTTCACTATACCAAAAAATCTCGCGACTAACAAAACAAGCATTCAAATTAAAACTTTATCACAAACTCAACTGTTTCTTCATTATACCCAAAAAACGATAAATCCGATTACAGCTGTAAATCCATCTACTGCATAAAGCCAGCTCTGCGTTAATCTAAATTTGCTCAAACCTTATTAATACTTGACGATATTGCACAACTGTAAACTAACAACAAAATCAATCACCGCCTCACCGGAGTGGGAGGTAGAGAAGCAAAATAAATCATAGATAAGGAAATAAAATAGATAGTGAAGTACAGAAAACCAAATCAAACGGAGAGACTTACAGCAAAACTGCGAAGAGATTAATTCATTATCAGGGTTTGTTTCAGCAACATGGGAGGGAGATTGCAGAGGTGAAGTCAATTTTAGAAGACAGCCATTTTATTTAAATTAAACTAATAAAATTACAAATTATTCTGCCAATCGTTTTAAATTTAATTGGTTTATTTGGTCCACCCTGTACAGCCTTATCACAGATTATAAGGGTTTATAAAATTTACAAGAAGATAGTGTAAATACAGACATCAGCGAATTCCTAATGTTTTAAATCGAATATGATGTCATTTTATGCATTTATTTAATGTAACTTTCAGTATTTAATTATATAACTTTTTAATTTTAAATAACTAATTTAAAAAATTTAGTCATTTATATCGATGGTACAAATATCAAAATTTAAACAAATATGACGCATAAGAAAATATAATTGAAATTGAAATGAGACTGGTTGATCGTGAGTTGTACCTAAGAATGCCATTACATCATTTAATTATTTAAGTTTTTACTTTGCACTTTTTGCAAGTTCAATGTGACACAGCCATATTAACAGAGCAGCTAAATTAATTTATAGTAGTAGTACTAGTAGATAATTCCCACTTGATGAAAATGGACCCAGTCTGTTTGCTAGCGCTTTCAGCTTCTTATTACCCAATCAAAAACCGGGTTGGTAACTGTCCAAATCTCAAAATCCAGCCTCAAATATTGGTATTTAGGTATAATGATATTATCTATTACTAACAAACTAGCCAAATGAACATTGAAAATAAATAAAAATGCGCCAGCCACCAGACCAGAAACCTCTACTCCACCACAACCATTTTTCTCACTACCTTTTCCTCGTATCAGTAACACAACATACTTCAAGAATCCTAAATTTGTACCAGTATGAGAGTAAAGATGCAATACAAAATCTTGTGAAATTGAAAAATTCAAATAATACCAACAAAAGTACTACTCCATTATTTAGATAATTCCATTCCACAACTCGTAGTCTGTGAGACGGTTTCGCAAAAGACCTACTAAAAACGATTATCAAACACAAACTAATTGCTTTATTGCTGCTCAGGCTAAAACCAGGAGTTACCACCGGAGCAGAAAAACACAGAGGATGAGCAAAAACTCTCATCTCATACTATCTCAATGCCCCTCAAAATCTTAATTTTTGGAGAGAAACAAAATGTGATATGGTCACCTAGCCTTGACGAATAAGTTCCTGAGCAATAATATTTCTAGCCTCCTTGCAGAGTTCATCTGGATTATTTCCTACTATGTATGGATGAATGATTACTTTCACCAATCCTGGATTCACTTCTTGTTCCATTCCAGGAGGCATGATTTTGCCTGTCCCAATCAGAGTAATGGGAACAACAGGTACCCCAGTCTTCGCAGCAATTGTAAATGCTCCTTTCTACAAATTAATCAACCATTGATCAAGAGTGAGTAATTACTGTATACTTGTAGGAAACCAATATCATGCAAAGAACATTACAACTGAGGACTAGAGTATAACAATGTGGGGATCTCACACAGGCAAAAGTCACAGAATATTTAACACATTCATGAGGGACACCTTTTCTACATGCTGAAAAATCAGTCAAATATTCTCAGCACAATGGACAATGTGTGTTCAATATCTTACTATACATAAAAGCAGAAAAGTATGCAAATAAAATCAATTTAAGCGTAAATTTGGAATTTAAGGAAAATATGTAATTAAAATTAAATTAAAAAAACCCCGGAAAATTCACAATCAAATTAATCAAAAATTAAAAACGGCGTAAAAATACAAATTAAACTGTTAACTGCTATTTTTATGAATCTGTTTAATTTCTTATTTTTTCATTTTGATACCAAGCACATTTTTTATATTTATGAAATTTGATATTGGATAAAATATGTAAGTATTATGAATCTTAAATGAGATATCACGACAAAGATCTTTAATTTGATATGTATAACATAGATTTAGAATAAGTGAACTGTGATTAAAGTTTTCACATAACAAATAATTTACATTTTTTAATCAATTTTCTCCTCATTGAAACTAGAATATTAATGCTAAATCATTTAACTTTTCAAAATACACAGAATGTTTGTGAGTTTGTCAGTTAAACAGAGATAAATAATTCACATTTTAATAAATGTATGATTATAATGTGTGCAAGTGTATGCGTGTGGATTATAAAATGTACAAGGAATTCTCATAAATTATCAGTGTTTATAAATTTCAAAGGCTAATAATTACTGATTATCAGTGTATAAATTTCAAACCAACCCCTGTCAGCATCACTCAAAAGGAAAATGACTTTAAAGAAAACACTCAAACTGTCAAACCAATCTCCAGTTCCTACCAACATCGGTGTACAATTATGACTACTAATCAAAGAAAAATTGCAACTTAATTTAAGCAGCCAGAAATGCTAGAGTATTTAAGATGCAAAAAAGGCATACCTTAAAAGTACCCAACTTTCCATCTCTACTCCGAGTGCCCTCCGGAAAGAAAAAGACTGATGCACCCTTCTTGATCAGGGACATGCACTGCTTGAGGCATTCCTACATTTTTAAGTTGTACCAATTTAATTTCCTGACAGATGGAAGAACCTATTGCCTGTTCCTTAGTTTATCTAGTTGAGTACACAATTGAACGACATACTTGCTTTAGTAAGACAGATATTTCTATATTAAAAGAAGTCACATACCAATTGGCTTCTGCTGTCTGTGCGCTTTAAAGGAATGACACCCATCAGAAACATGGCCCATCCAATAATTGGATAAAGAAAAATTGATGTCTTGCTAATGAATTTAAAGCTTATCCCAAGGGTCAGAAGGGTATGTATATCTAAAAAGCTTTGGTGGTTGGACACATACATGGCGGGGGTATCAGTTTGAGGGAGATTTTCCAATCCCTCGTACTCGATCTTGAAGAAAGGAGCAACCGTCAAAAAGGCCCAGGCTTTAGCGATACGATACTGGGCTTTTCTACGATATCGATCAAACATGAGCACAAGTGGATGCTGCAGAACCATTGGAACGAATAAAGTGATGGCAGCAATAGATGTTACGATATAGAAGCAAATTCCTCTAAACTTCGAATTGAACCAAATATCTGCAATGAGGATCAGAAAATTGAGTGGTGGAACTAATAAGATTACAAACTTAAAACAGACCAGGGTAAAAGCATGCCTGATGATGGATATGAGACTCCAGCAGTTCCGGTATCTGCAAGTTCAGACCTAACAACTAAGTCTCTTAAAACTTTTCTCCTTCTACAACTTCCCCAACCATTATATGTTCTGTGCAGCTCCTCATCATGGTTGAAAGAGCTCTGGGAAGGATAATGGCCTTCCCTCAAAACACATATTGTTTTGTGTGGATGGCCATCTACAAAAGCAAAAGGGAAAACCAATTCAGAGCAATTGATAGCACTAAGATTTGAAATCACTTGTAGCCTAGCAGATACTACTTCACAATAGCAGTATAGCAAAGATAAATCATGCCTCAAAAAAACGACCCTTAAAAGAACTTTAGATGAGTTTTCTTTACTTACTGGATCAACATAATAAAGCAAAGGAAAAAATCTTGAACAATTTCCAACTGCAAGAAAATAGAGGAAATAACGGAGAGAGAAGAGAATGTACAAGGAGAAAAGCCACACTATTTTCCAACGTGAACTTTTTTGAGAGGGCATTTCATAGTGTACAATTTTAATTCAGAATATGAAGTCTGCTCTTTACAGTTAAATACACAGACCAAGCGGACTAAACCTTTCAAGAGTTAACTCTAGATGCATAAAAAAAGTTCACTCACATGTGTCCGAATATCTTTGAGTTTTCCATTTAAGAGCAACATAGCCAAACTGGAATCCATGAGGAGAAGCCAACTGCTTAAATCAATATTCAGCAACAGAATGATCATTGATTGGCATAAAAAACAATCAAGGATGCAACCCTAATCACTCTAGAACATCCTTTAGACCTGATAGCCAAGTAAACCTCATTTATATGAACAAATTAGCACTATACACATTCCTTCAATCAGACACACTTGTATTTGCTGAATTCTAGTATACTATCAAAGTAAAATCTTATGTTTATAAATCTAACGAACCCTAATTAAATTATTCTCTAAACTATGGGAACGTGTGAGAAGGCTTAAGCTGCTATGAAGGATTAATACTGCATGTCATGCATAAGTTCGCCACACATAGGGCAAGGTTGTCAAGAGGAGTTTGCATTACCAATAATTACTTTAATACTATTAGGGGCTGTTTGTTTGCAAGATTGCATCTCTATGTATAGTGTTTGGTTAAGATTGAATCCCACGACTTAATCCTAGATGGATAATTATGATAATGGGTCATGCCAAGAGAACGGCACCTTAATGTCTTATCTCTACTTAGCTTGTCGCTAAGCAAACTGAGTTCATATACCCTAAAACATATTTTCGCATACATAAATAGTTATGTTCCATCAATTTCATCAGATTTAACTTTCTGTTTCAAGCATACTTTAGATTAATACTTAAACATAAACAAACTCATTGTAAACAATTAAAAAATAGGAGCAATCAGAATGAAAATACACAAACGTCTAGAGCGCGTGAAGTGATAATTACCACTCCACTGCAAGCCCCAGAGAGAAACGATCGACCCTTCTTACCTGCAAAATCAGTAATCATCCAAAACAAAATTAGAAAGCCGAGAAAATAAAAATACACAAAATTGATGCATAAGCTCTAATTCACACACAGTCACAGACACGCCCTCGCACATATGTACAAGAAGAGGAGAGGAGAGGAGAGGAGAGGAGAGAGGAGAACTCACACGGGTGATTATGTGAATAAGAAAAATGAAAACTCGAGCGGCTAAAATCTATCGATAATTCCATCCGTGTTTAATTTGTGGAGTAAGGAATGCTACCTTACCAAGTCTATAATAAATTTCTCTATTCAATTTTTGGGATTAGCTTCGGAAATTGTGATTTGCAGCAGAGCAACATCCAAACTTCACCGCTAAATAGGAAAGTATCCATTTTTTTTAATAGTTGCAGCACTGTTTTTAATGTTAGGGGTGGTATTTATGAAATTAAATCCATATATTATTATTTTAGCATATGTAGGTAGTGTCAAAATACGGAATTTTAGGTGGAGTGTCGTTTTATTAAAAGTAAATCCAGTATCAATTTAAATTTAATTACCAAAAATGAAATATTTTTTCCTTTCAACTTTGAGTTCACTTGAACAAACTAAAAATGTTTTGATTTAGTAGATTACGAGCTATCATAATTTCATATAATTGTAATATAACTCTAAAATGTTAATCTACTCCCTTCAAATACAAAATTCATTTGCTAAATTTAAAGATTTTCATGCAACTAGAACATACGGTCTTATTGTCAAAACAAAACGTTAGAAAGAGCTACTGTATTTCCTAATTAATTACTGGACTAAAGTCCATTTTAAACTTTTAACATACGTTCAATTTTAATTCACATCATTATGTTCGGTAGCTTTTAATTTTTAATATTAAGGATTGGTTTATTTTAATTTAAAAATTGACAGAATTAATAATTTCAATGACCAAATTAGTCAATTAAATCGTTAATTGGAACATATTTGATTAATTCTATAAACGAGTTAGGTTACAAACATGTCTCACATTTCAGACGTGTAAGAAAATGTCCAGCTCCATTATAATTGTAATGCTCAATAGCTAAAATAAATATTCGAACCACTTTGTAATATGTTAAGTTATTATGTTTTTACCCTGTAAAGATTAAGATCCCAAAAATTTGAGTGTAGCTAGGCCCATGACCAGTCGGAACCAACACACACATCCATGGCCCGGCCCAAACAATTGATTATTTGTTAAAAAACCACATGACAAAGTATTCATCATTAAACAGATTGTAGGGGAATTATCGTGCAATTTACCTAACAAAGAATAGAAGTTTTCCTAACAATCAAATACTATCAAGTTTTGGCTTGACTATATATCATCTTTCATATAAATATTTATTATCGTACACTTGACTTTAAAATGAAATAAAGAATATAAATGGAAGGAAGCATATCCGACATAGAGAAAACAAGTCAAATATATGATAATAAATATTTATATGATATGATAATCACGTTACAGAATAACAATAGCAGCAACAACAATAATAGTAAAAATTAGTAGCAGTAATAATAATAATAATAATAATAATAATAATAATAATAATAATTAATTTATTACTACTATATCAATATCACATTCCCATCAACTTGTTTATAGCATCCCGTTAAGGCGATTCTGGCACTTCGGGTTGGACCAATGTTGGCTGATGGTTTAGCGAATTTTTGATGGTGATGAATGCAGGAAAATGCAGATCACGACACAGAGATTTACGTGGTTCGATTTACTGAGGTAAATCTACGTCCACGGGAAGAAAAGAGGGCAGAGTTGTATTGCTTGATCTGTTTTCTACAGCTTACAATACAGACTTGCTATTTCACATTTGACCTCTAGAGAACTTAACCCTTTTCTATCGGATCTAAGTTCTATTTATACATTGAACTAGATCGTGGCTTGCATCACCACTAATGATGGTTGTGGATGTCGTGGAGGTCATGGAGATCCTGCATGGGTCCACTACCTCTTTGTTTGGTCCGCTTATCCCGCATGAGATCCTGCATGATTTGACACCACTAAATAGATCGTGTAGTGGTCATGAGATCCTGCATGGGTCCACTATCTCTCAGTTCGGTCGAATACTGAGACCGAACTGCTGAACTATTGCCGAGCAGCTTTTGCCGATCTGAGAGTAGAACTGATTGGTCGGCTTTTACCGAGCTGTAGGCTGGGGCCGAACTCTTTGGTAATGCCGAACTGATACTCTTCCTTGGGCTTTGGGCTGATGGGCCGTCACTGCTATTGGGCTTGTTTAGTCCGTACTCCATCACTACCCCCCCCCGAAAAGCGAAGTGAATCACTTCGGCGAAGCGAGTCACTTCGGCATTCTGGATAAAGGTACGGGGGAGGCTGACGCTGAAGCAGACGAGGAGAAGGAAGCTGGACCTCACCGAGAAGGCGGAGACGAAGCTAGCGGAGTATGATTTCGTCTTCCTTCTCTTAGTTTAGTTTCTTCCTTCTTGTAAAACGGCCTTGAAGCCCTTGTGTAGAAAAATTTTTTTCTTATGAATGAAAAAATTCTTCTTTCTGCTCTTGTGTCTTCGTATAGCCTTTCGTACTCTCTTACTCCTGTTGTGGTTTACTACCTGCTCGGTAAGCTGAAATGCCGAACTGACGTAGCTGCTTTGTATTCTTAACTCTCAAGGAGCTGGAGGTACTTCACTGGAAGCGGCTGTACTCTTCGGCTTTAGACGAAGCTGAGAAAAGAGCTATAGCTGACCAGATGAAGAATGACGAACTCTTGGCTCGTTCAATGAAGCTGGAGGCCGATAATAAGGACTTAGAGTCCGAAAAGAAGGATCTGGAGGCCGAGCTGAACACTGCCGTCGCTGAGAGGACTGCGTATGAGGATTTCATCTGCAGGCGTGGGGGAATGACCATCTCTGAAGTTCAAGAACGAGTTGACGAACTGTGGGAGGAATATCATGTACTCCGGAGGAACAATGCGCTGGAGAGCTCGGCTTGCCAACAAGTCGTGAAATCATTGCGGCGCTGGGCTTCTCGGTACGACATAGTTCTTTCCCGGCGTCCCTCAATTGAGAGATTCCTCAGGCATTTCCCGCCAACAGATGCTAGTACTCCAGCTCAAACCTCTGATTCTCTTGCTCAAAACCGTACTCCAAGTCAGCAACGAACTCAGGGACAACCAGAGACGTCAAGTCGAGGACGGACTGAAGTTCGCAGAGGAGCTGTGGTTATGAGTGAGCAAGATCGGCAAATGCTTCGTGAAGAGACTCTTCGCCGCCGAGGTGCTAGGGCTTCTCGGGCTCAGGGAAGAGGCGGTAGGTCGATTAGAGTATCTCGTCGACCTGCTTATTCTTCAGCTGCCGAGAACGCCCGAACTCGGCTTCACGAGGATTTTGTGAATAGATGGCTCAACTTTAGCAACCCTGGACAGTAGGATAGTCCTTTGTAATAGCGTAACGCCATCTCGTAGGGTAGCGGAGTTGTGTGCCGAACAAGATTTGAAAAATGAAATTTTGTTTTCGCTTCTAACACTGTGTATTTACAGCTTAGCGAAAAAATTTCATCGTACTTGTCATCGGTCTTATGAAGTAAACTTCTTTGACCGGACTCGTCTTTGGTCTGATGAAATAAACATCTTTGACCGGACTCGTCTTTGGTCTGATGAAATAAACATCTTTGACCGGACTCGTCTTTGGTCTGATGAAATAAACATCTTTGACCGGACTCGTCTTTGGTCTGATGAAATAAACATCTTTGACCGGACTCGTCTTTGGTCTGATGAAATAAACATCTTTGACCGGACTCGTCTTTGGTCTGATGAAATAAACATCTTTGACCGGACTAAGCTTGTGTCCTAATTTGGCGAGTTTTATCGCTCGGATCGGACTTTCCGTTGTCCTAATTTGGGGATCGGACTTTCCCTTGTCCTAATTCGGCGAGTTTTATCGCGTGGATCGGACTTTCCCTTGTCCTAATTCGGCGAGTTTTATCGCGTGGATCGGACTTTCCCAGTTAACCGAAGTGGTCTTATGCAGTAAACCTCTTTGACTAGACATGGTCGTCCTCGGTCTTATGAGGTAAACTTCTTTGACCGAACTTGGTCGTCCTAATTCGGCGAGGTTTATCGCGTGGATCGGACTTTCCCTTATTGCAGTTCGTTTCAGACGAAGTGCTTATTTCTTAAGCCGAATTGTGGTCTTGTATCTTCCTGAGAAGCTTGGACTCACAATCGTTGGCTTATTGCAGTTCGTTTCAGACGAAGTGCTTGTTAAGCTGAATTGTGGTCTTGTATCCTCCTTGGAAGCTTGGACTCACAGTCGTTGGCTTGTTGCAGTTCGTTTCAAACGGACTGCTTGTTAAGCTGAATTGTGGTCTTGTATCCTCTTTAGAAGCTTTGACTTCACAATCGTTGGCTTATTGCAGTTCGTTTCAGACGAACTGCTTGTTTAAGCTGAATTGTGGTCTTGTATCCTCTTTAGAAGCTTTGACTCACAATCGTTGGCTTGTATATGTTCTAAGAAGGGGATCAGCCTTCGAAGAACAAGATACCTCAGTAACATTTGTAAGAGACGACACGCACAGAGACAGACAAAACACACAGACAAAACGCACAGAGACAAACAAAGACCAAGCAAACCAAAGAAAGCACATTGACCGAACAGGACTCAAGACTGACTGACCGGACTGTCTCTTACACATGGAACTTTTTGAGGTTGGAAACGTACCATGTTCGGGGTACTTGTGCTCCTGACACGTGAGTCAATTTGTAAGACCCTTTGCCGAGGACTTCTGACACCCGATATGGACCTTCCCATGTGGGTTCGAGTTCGCCCAGCTTTTCTGCTCGGCTTACTTCGTTGTTTCTCAAGACGAGATCTCCCACTTGAAATTGCAGCTTTTTCACCCTTTGGTTATAATACCGGGCTACTTGCTCCTTGTACTTGGCTGCTTTTATGCAGGCCAATTCTCTTCTTTCTTCGGCAAGATCTAGTTCGGCTCTCAGTCCGTCACCATTCATTTCTGAGGAGAAATTGAGTTCGGGGACTGGGTATGCCGATCTCAACCGGAATCACGGCTTCAGTACCGTACACCATCGAGTTCGGCTCCGGTGTGACTTCGGTCATTTCGCCTGCCTCTGACTCCGGCTGCTGTGATTGCTATGCTTGATGGTGCCGAGCTGATTTGCTTGGCACTTTTAAGCGCAATCTGCAAATACTCGCTTTTTTTGATCACCTCGGATGACTGCTATCCCTCCTTTAGTGGGGAAGGAGTTCGGCGAGGAAACCTCTGATCGCTATGATCGGGCTTCTTTTTGTCTTCTCTAGATGAGCTGTCTAAAGACCGTTTTCGACGGTCTGCCTCATCGGCACGAGAAAACTGGTCCGCAATGTCCCACATCTCTTGAGCTGTTTGCGGACTGCATTCCACGAGCTTTCTGTAGAGAGCTCCGGGCAGGATTCCATTTTGGAATGCCGAAATGACAAGTAGATCATTGAGATTATCTACTTGTAGGCATTCCTTATGGAATCTCGTCAGGAAGTCGCTGATCTTTTCGTCGCGACCTTGACGTATAGAAAGCAGCTGAGCCGAAGTAATTCGGGCTTCCGCTTTCTGAAAGAACCTCCTGTGGAAAGCATCCATTAGATCTCGGTAGGATCTAATGCTGCCTTGAGGAAGGCTGTCGAACCACCTTCTGGCGTTCCCGATGAGCAGCTCGGGGAACAGCTTGCATATATGGACCTCATTGAGACCCTGGTTCGCCATATTATATTGATAGCATCCCAAGAAGTCATGAGGATCCACTAGCCCGTCATAAGTCATTGACGGTGTCCGGTAGTTCCGCGGCAAAGGAGTTCGGGTGATATCGTCCGAGAACGGAGTCTTTAATGCTCCGTACATGGCGAACCCGACATCTCTTCGGTATGGAGGAGATGGAGATCTCCTGTGATTCCGGTACCGAGGAGGAACAGGAACATGTCGGGGTTGAGGATTCTTCTTCCTGGAAGACACGGCACTACTGCGGTAGTGACTTTCATGTCTGGATGAGGAAGGAGAATCCACCGTTTTCGTCTTCGGCTCTTGGCTCTTTTGCAGGAAGGCTAAGAACTCATCCTGCTTCTCAGCCAAGAACAGCTTGACAGCCTCATTCAAATCAGGCTGCTGGGAAGACTCGGTGTGTGGACCTTTTGAGCGGCTTATTCCTTCATCGTGAAAACTGGAAGTAGATGTCTCCCGAGGCTGTTTTCCGGACCAGCGGGCTGGACTAGCTTCCTCATGGTTTTCACGAACGGTATTACGGGTAGTGTGTGATCTGGTATGCATTTTTTTGGGGTGGAAAAAGGGTCAAAAATTCGTTTTATCACAAATTTGGTTCTCTGCTTCCCACAGACGGCGCCAGTGATGGATGCGCGAATTTTTGATGGTGATGAATGCAGGAAAATGCAGATCACGACACAGAGATTTACGTGGTTCGATTTACTGAGGTAAATCTACGTCCACGGGAAGAAAAGAGGGCAGAGTTGTATTGCTTGATCTGTTTTCTACAGCTTACAATACAGACTTGCTATTTCACATTTGACCTCTAGAGAACTTAACCCTTTTCTATCGGATCTAAGTTCTATTTATACATTGAACTAGATCGTGGCTTGCATCACCACTAATGATGGTTGTGGATGTCGTGGAGGTCATGGAGATCCTGCATGGGTCCACTACCTCTTTGTTTGGTCCGCTTATCCCGCATGAGATCCTGCATGATTTGACACCACTAAATAGATCGTGTAGTGGTCATGAGATCCTGCATGGGTCCACTATCTCTCAGTTCGGTCGAATACTGAGACCGAACTGCTGAACTATTGCCGAGCAGCTTTTGCCGATCTGAGAGTAGAACTGATTGGTCGGCTTTTACCGAGCTGTAGGCTGGGGCCGAACTCTTTGGTAATGCCGAACTGATACTCTTCCTTGGGCTTTGGGCTGATGGGCCGTCACTGCTATTGGGCTTGTTTAGTCCGTACTCCATCATTGGCATTGGCAATATTTCTCCAAGATTCGGAATCTCGAGTTCCGGCAATTCCGGAATCTCCAGAGCCGGAATTTCCAGTTTTGGCAATTCTGGAAACTCCAATTTTGGCAGCTCCGGAATTTCCAATTTAGGCAGCTCAGGAATCTCAACCTTTGGAAATTCCGGAATTTCGAGCTTTGGCAGTGTTGGAATTTGCGGCAGGGGAATCGGTGATTCGAGGAGGCTGCGGGCCTCGATCATGGATTTAAACAAGGCGATTAAGAGCAACATTAACAATGAACAAAAGCTACAACTGTAGTTTGCCGGCATTGTTTCAGTTGATCTGAGGAAGAGAAATGTTTAAATTGATCGTGATTTTTGTGTGTTTGAAGTGATGAGTGGTGGATGCAGTTTATATAGAGGCAGAAGGTGAGACGTGAAGAAGTGTGAAATATTTATCTCTGCTGCTTGGTGGGAATATTGAGAAAGTTACTTCAACTTTTAACTGCTATACTAATTGCATATGCTTAATTAATTACTTTATTGCTTATGGTCTTGTCATTTTCGTTTAATCACTTTATATCAACTATTTCAGGTTAATTGTCTATTAACTCCGTAGTAGTATAATTTTGCGATCATCGATTAATTAATATTCATATTTAGATAGTTGAAAATTTAACGCCAAATAAATTAAACGGTTGGCAACTTGGCTAGTAAAGGATGGCGTTGTTTTTTATCAACAACGTTAAAATCTTTTCCTTATTTTATCAACAACGTTAAAATCCTGTTCTCTCTTCCTTCAAATTGAAGGAGATGATACAATGTTGTTCTCATAGCTAAACTAAAAGTGACGTCATTTTACTTATATTCCGATTCTGCTCCCTAATTTTTCAGTTGTCCAAGTTATCACTGGCATTGACCATAATCTTTGAAAATTGTAAAATCAAATGAAAAAATAACAGTTAAATAATTTTGATGACATTTAAAATTGGTAGTTAAATCAGAAAGTGGCGAAATTTCGATAATTTATGGGCAACTAGCGCAATTATTTTTGTATTTTGGTCTAAACTTTACTAAGTTGATTCATGGGTTTTATGATCTAAAAAGTGATAAAATTAAAAATGGAACCAGAACATGATTTGTATGATCGTATTGATATTTGGAGCTGACATCATATTTTAATTTATAAAGATGTAGGAGTATGTCAATTTTTCATTCAAAACCTGTCATGAAAGCTTACCTGCATAATTAACCATAATTAAGATGTTCTGTATACCTTAATTTTTGTAAATAAAATGCTTATACAATTATACTTGGCAACATTATACCATGTAGGAAAAACAAACTTTGAATTATATATATGTACGTATAAGTTTTTTTTAATTGTTATTGTGTTATCTATTGTTGTTTAATTAACTGTTTGTCAAGCTCATGAGTTACAAATTAAACTAGGTTAACTGTATCAAGTTTAATTAAATTAATGGTCAGAAACAATTTACTGTATCTCAATTGTATCTCAATTCTCAAAAGATATTTTTATTGATTAAAAGCTGAGAAATAGATCGAAAGCTACATAGCCTTTTATAGGCAAATTATACTGGAACATATAGTACTTATGTAACATATAAAATGAAGAGTAAAAGAATAAAATATCACAGATCTCGAACTTGGGCCGAGCTGAACACCTTCTAGCTGCATAAATCGCGCCTTGTGTTCTTGGTTGCAGTCATGATAACATGATGGCCTCCTAATTTATGAATAAAATTCCATAGTCTGGACATACTGACACGCGGGGTGTGTCCAACTAATCACAATTACTACAATTATCACTTGCTGGACACACCATGTGTAACTACTTATTTTTTACTCCCTAATTTAGTGCTCTATCCTAATTAAATCACCAGAGATATGAATTAAGACGAAATTATGAAACAAATTATAAGGAATAGAAGCGAAATCATAGCTCCTCCAGGTGGTGCATCATAGAGCTAAAATCCACATAGATATCTTCATTGTATGTGCAGTAATCATTGGATTCAAACAAGGTTTGGTGCTGCTCATGATCTTCAACCACTGGCGGAGGTGGAAGTTGAGTGGAAGGGTACTCTGCCGCCATGTTCATTTCCATCAGTTCTTTGAACTTGGAAGATTGCAGCAGAAGCCCTAGTGCCGAAGTGGCCGTGGCCGGCCGCGCCTCAGATATGGGAGGAGGTAGAGGTTGGTGGAGTGGTGTTATATGACTGGAGCCAGTGTTGTTGGGGTTGGTGGAGGCTGAGGCTGCAGCTGCGTTAGGTTTTAGCCATTTTATGTAGCGGCTGAGATCAAAGTTGGTGACGGCGTTCAGTCCACGGTATTCTATCGCTGCCATGTCGTATGCTATTGCAGCCTCTTCTTGTGTAGCTACAACAATATATTTTTACCAATTATGGACAAAGTTTACTTCATTATTCATAATTTATTGGATTCATATTTACCATAAGTTCCAAGGTATAGGTACTTATTTCCAAAAACTCTTCCGATTCGAGCTTCCCATCTTCCATTATGATGGTGTCTGAATTAAATTACCACAAATTAACTAATATTAAAGAAGATTTAAGGTTAATTTATTATTAAGTGTGCACATGCATATTACCTGGCAACTCCTCTATACTTAGAGACTCCCCTAGAAAATCCACTACTTTTCCTGTAGTTAATTTTAATTAACAACATATTAGTGTTAATGTAGTACGCGTGTATGTCGACGTACCTTCTCAATGATCCAATGTATTCTTCTCTGGATTGACGCTCCATTTCTATGATCTCTTTCTCATAAGTCGATACCTACATTATCATGAAAATACTACTTATTTACCAGAAAAAAAAGGTTTAATTATTTAAGTAGGATTTTCAAGAAGCAAATTAATTAACCGGAAAATTGAGAATGGTATCTCGACCCCAATACTTAAGTGCAGCCAGATCATAAGATCGAGCAGCAGCCCCTTCATCATCATATGCACCTAATTTATCAACAATAAATCAATTAATTATCAATTTCAAGCATTCCTCAAAACGAAGATTATCACCAATAAATCCTAAAGTGACTTTATTAACATACCAAGATAGACTGCATTTGCCATCAAGATTCCATCGGAATACCACAAAAAGGGCATCAAGAAATTAGAAACCAAATACCATCATGATCATTAAAATAGCTTTAATAATTATGATTTATCAAGAAATTAGAAACAATTAACCAACCTTGTCTTCCCTTCTTATTCTGCGCCTCATTCCAACAATTCTTATCCCACAAATGTGCTTCATATCGACCGGTCCAACGATGCCTAAATTAAGCAACAACAAAGATGAAACATTAATGTAAATCAAGACCATGAAACACAACAATGTGAATGCATATAATGTAAGCGAGGGAATAGTTTGATGGGTCAGAGCTATATCAAATCCTATACAAATATGCAATCATACCTTTCATGGTACAGTTGGACACAAATTTAAATGATGTTATAAGAACCTTGTTACACCGCGATAGATGGAGCTGCGTTGAGGCGGAGAGTCTCTAGGAATGGTTTTCCTCGTGCGTTTTGGCTTCATTGCAACGCCATTCACAACATTCAAACTAGTAGTGTAATTACTATTGATGTTGGAATTCTTATGAGGTGATAATTTGGCCATGGAAAAGTATCAGAAAAGGAGATAATAGGGTTAAACTTAATTAAGTATGACCAAGTCTTGGAGTGAAGACGCTTTTAAACAATTTGAAGTGGATTTGCAGAGCTGGCTGGCACTGCCAGTGTAAGTGCCGGCAGATTAATTGCTTTTGATTGCCGTCTAAAACGGCAAATAAACTACAATTAAATTATTATAGCCGGATTATCAACTTAATTATAATCTACTTAAATGCTTGTACAAAATCTCAGATCTCTTCTGCTAACT
Source organism: Salvia splendens (assembly GCF_004379255.2). Taxonomy (NCBI): domain Eukaryota; kingdom Viridiplantae; phylum Streptophyta; class Magnoliopsida; order Lamiales; family Lamiaceae; genus Salvia; species Salvia splendens. The sequence continues at coordinate 11,205,460 of NC_056040.1, forward strand.
GTATTGTCAACTGATAAGTAGTAGTACTACTTTAGTAACAGAAACCATGTTAAGGTGCATGAACATTTATAGCAGTCACACACAAAATATGAGATGAAATAATGTAGCAAACCATGAATGCAGTTGCAGAGATGAATTTACGTAAAATTAATTGTAAGTTATCATGTGCATTAGTTTGGTATTACTCCTCTTATTTAGGCCAAGCTCACAACAACACTTATATACTGTTTTCAACTCTGTTTATTATCCAATGTTATATGATCAGTTTACACCCACAACACTTATATTATTATCACACGAAATTACATACAACTGTAGTAATAAAGGTTTGGATAAATTTCTTTTTGAGAATTGAACATGTTTCCAGCATGGAATCATTAAGAGAAATTATGGGATCATATAATAGATGTTTATCCCTCTTTTCAAGCGCAATTGTTTAGTTAAGGGAAAATTGTAACTAGAATTTTAATTGTTGGTAAAAATATTTAGTACTATGAGATTATATATACTACAGTTGAAAGTCAGTAAAAATTCCCTTAATCTATACATATATAAAATGCGAGTTTTGGCCTTGATTTGAATATCTATGAATTCTGGGTATGAATTTGAATATTTGTAAATTTTAACCTCACTATATAATTCAAGCATAATAAGCATATAATTCAAACATAATAAGTTACCGTTACAATTTTATTTAATATATCAAAACTAATAATAATTCATAGTAGTAATAAGTTGACACGAATATTAACAATTTTATAGTATTAAATTTTCAATCTTTACTGCCTAAGAAAGTGGGGTGGCAAATTCATCATTATGAATATAAAAATTTACAGTGCTGTTACAAGAAGTGGAGGAGGGTGCATTCTATTTTCCATTATTATCATTATATTGTCATTTATGTTTTTTTCAAGATTCAAAGTTGTAAACACTATATATATGTGTGTATGCCTTCATTTTGAAGGAATTAATTTATCCATCCAATATGTAGTATTTTTTTGCTTTTCTTAATTCACGTATCATTTTATGCATTTTTATATTTTGATTATTATGTTATTATATTTATTGCTGATGATAATTTTTGAATTTTTGGTATTTTTAAAATATTTTATAGATTATTTTGATGATATGTATTCGCGTCTCATCACAAAATTGTTGCTAATGGTTATGGAAAGGTCAAATAAAGGTATTTCCTATTAATTATTTTTTAGTGTTTAGACCAATAGTAATAATAATTGGGTTCTTGATTTGTTCATTTACTAATTGGTTTCTCGATTGTTCATTATTTTTTGCTATCGGTAATTCGTCCATCACTCTATTCAATTTTATATTTTGGTTAGCATGTTATCAAGTATCATATTATATTTGTTGTTGACGATGATGTTGATCTTTAGGTATCTTTTAATATATATTATAGATTATTTTGATTACATATATTCAGAATTTTACCCATAATCGTGGTTAATGATAAAATGAAGGTACTTATTGATTATTTTTGGCTATTTAGACCAATAGTAGTAATAATTGGTCTTATAAACAAAATCTCCAAATAGATTTACAAGTGTAATGAAATAAAGATTCAATTTTTCCCCTACACTTTAATTTAAATCTATCATTATAAACATGCATACAAAATTCTCAAAAATATTAACAAGGCAGTATCTTCCTTTGATTTGAATAAATTTTTAAAATACTAAAAAATAATATTTTTTTAATGTGAAACTACTAAAATTCAACATATCAAAATCATATTTTTAGTTTAAATGTCCCACCATTGTTATAATTGAATTCACTAATTTAATCCAATTTGTTGTGAAATATAAAAAATAAAAAATATACTACACAATATTTATATTAAACATAAAATTTATGTATCTAAGTATAGAATTTTCTTTATTAATAGATTTATTAAATGAGTTTAAACATATAATTTATGATATTTTAACTTGGTTTTGCACATGTCAGTCATGCCCCCATAGAGGTGAAAAAGTGTTTAAAATAAATTGTTTTGTTATTTTTAATTTAAACTTTATATAATTATATTGTTTTTCATTTCATAAATGTGAACTCACAGTTTTAAAATAATCGTATAGAAAATCAATTGGGTCGTGCATCGCACGGGGTGTGACACTAGTTATAAAATAAAACAAGTGGCTGAAGCTTTGAAGTACTAGAGTCATTTTTTTTGCGCACTCGTTTTGAGAAAATTATAGTAATAAATAGTTGAAGTGGAGAAAAAGTAAAGTAAAATAGAGAATAATGAAGAAAAGACTTTTCTCTACAATATTATCTCTCTTACTTTACTTTTTCTCGACTATAACTATTTATTGATTTTCTTAAAACGATTGCAAAAAAGAATCGACTCGGCTATGAGAGAACGACTGGAAAGAAACAATTGTAATGAGAGATCAGAGTTGAAAATTTAGGGTGCATGATACATCGGTACTGCTCATAATTATATGCTATAATATTTTTTCTAACACGGCATTTTCAAATATATTTAACTTTAGTTAATAACAATGACGATCAAATCTATTTAATTAACTTTAGTTAATTACATTACTGACATTTGAAGCTTGGATTTATGGTGAATTGGCTATACGGTTATAGTGGTAACTTTATTCTTTAAATACATTGAAACATTTGGAAAATCCTTTATAGAGAAGACCATGATTTATGCAAATATCAATGAACTAATCAATTAATGACTGAAATTCGTTATCAGGCTTTATCATTTTTCGCAATGAATTCATAATATTTTGTATCAAATTTATATGGTATAACGTTTATGCTAAACTCCTTTTATAGATGACGCATTAAACCCATATATATAATGAAATAAACTATATATTATTTCATATTTGAGCATGGGCAAATCTGGCATGTGCGACAGCAATTTGTGACGAAATTGGAGGTTAAGTGTGATTTTGTTAAAGGATAAAGACAAAAATAATAGTTATTGTTGGTTATTGGTAATATCAATACAATTGTTGTTATTAGCTGCTTTTTGAAATTTTAGTTTAGATTATCCTCAAAATCGATCCTAGCTGCCTTTGCACTTACCATCCTCATATATTCCATTTTCACAGTTAAGTCCCTCATTCAGAAACTCTTTTATTACATAAACCCTTATCAATTACTATATGTCCTTTACCACGTGTGTACTCTTATAATTCTTTCTTTCTTTCTTTCTTTCTTTCTTTCTTTCTTTCTTTCTTTCTTTCTTTCTTTCTTTATTTCATATATTTTGTTTAAATGAAATCTGTTTAGTGTATGCTTTATCGCTTTATCGCTTTATCATACTATATGGTAACAGTAGGCTCCGATTTGGGCCTCCACTTTTAGGCCCAATAAACATTTGAGTCGGGTCAATTTTGGGAAAGTCTAAATTGGCTGAAAAGTTTAAAAATAAGACCAACCAATGTCGTTAGAGAGAACGAAGAATTCTATCCCTTCCATTTCCCACAAAAATCCAATCTTTCTTTCGCAAACATGGCTACTGCAACAATGGCTGCCATCTTTTCTTTCCGCCACACGCCCCTTGCTCCGCGCAGCGCAAAAGTCCCATCTACACCGTTAATCAAGAAACGCGCCTTGTCCCTTAATCTCAGTTCCTCCTGCTCCATTTGCGGCCTCCGCCCCCTCGTTCTCACCAAAATTGTCAATACCTCCACCGCAGTTCGAAGAATTCCACAACCTCTCACGGTGGTGTGCGCGAAAGGCTATAAAATGAAGACCCACAAGGTAAATTTTTTGCCCATTGCGTGGCCTTCAGGAAAAAAATGATCTTGACGTCGTTTGAATTTTGGGAATGTTAGGCTTCGGCTAAGCGGTTTCGCGTGACAGGGAGCGGGAAGATAATGAGGAGGCGAGCAGGGAAGCAGCATTTGCTTAGGAAGAAGAATACCAAGAGGAGATTGAGACTCTCTAAATCGGTTAGTGGTTTTTTATATACTTCCTAATTTTCTTGCTGTAGATTGATTTGTGCAGTTTTTATGTAAGCATTGTTGTGGTAGTAGCTGAAATTGTCTCTAGCAAATGTAGGTTTGGATAGAGTTGGTTTGTGATTTAGATGATTGGGTTTCAAGAAGCAGAATTGTGGGTTTGAAATAGCTTCTTTTGTGTTTCTTTGAGGTTTATGTTGTTGAATTGGGATTTTGGCTTTGACATGGTCTACTAGCAAGGAAAAATGGGCGTGGAAAGTTTTCTGTTTAGAATTTGTATATTGACATGTGATTTCATTAAATAAGGTCTGTTCTGTAGAGTTATCTTTGTTGGTTTGAAACTGATTAAGTAGGGAACGAAGAAAAGCATGTCTAGATTAAGATTGTTCAATTAGTCTCTCATCCCCGACTCTCTGTATTATCAACATGTTATACCTGCACAAGATAACATCATTGAAGCATCTGTGACAAGTAGTAGTGATTTGTGCATTTAGAATAGGGGATCGGACACTGTTTGCATTTGGAGAATGATTGACCAAGAAGGGGCAGGATGAATTGGTTGCTATGATTTGTTGAATGGTTCTATCACATTTGATTGAAAGGGGCTTATAATTGTTCAAGATTGTCATAAACTAGTTGTGATTGTGGGAGATTATAGAGCTTGATGCAGAGTTACTGCAGGAGAAAAAGTAGTTGAATAGGAATGAGTGTCTAAGTTTCCTCTGAAATTTGTGAAATGTCCAGTGCCACTATTTTCGTCATGAACTATATGCACGGTCAGTAAATCACGTGTTGCTACGTACAAGTCAATAAGTATTCTTTATCTCTGCAGAGTACAACTTAGTGCCTACTTTGTAAAAGGAATGCAAAACTAAAGTGTTGGTATTCTCTTCGAGTAGATTGAAGGGCTCTAGTCCTAGCTCCATTGTCCTAAACTATTATAGAATCATATATCTCATTTTAGCTCTAGCACACTGCACGTTGCTTGTTACCATTTGGTTATGTTGGTTTGTGATCAAACGCGTTAGCTGATTCGGGCTCTGCAATGAAGTTTCTAGAATCATATATCTCATTATACGTTGCATTTAGTTGGCTTAATTCACCGGTACCTATGCTCTAATGAACAACTATTTGCTTCTTTTTACAGATCCAAGTTGATCGCAGCGACTACGACAACGTGATAGGAGCCTTGCCGTATTTGAAAGTAAACCGAGCCAACTGAAGCTGATGGATATTGTCACTTGCAGAGAGCTTCTTGTGTCGGTGCACTCTTCAAAGTAGCCTTCGCCTTTTGCCAATTGAAAATATTTCTGCATCATTTGTAAATTTGTTAAGAGCATCACTTTTTAGCTTTTATTGTTTGCTGAGACTATAGTTTTTTTGTGGAATGACAGGAGATGTAATAAAATGAATCAAGATTAAATCATCATCATAACGAGTACCATAAAGAGATGTAAAAGATAAAAATTTATAAGTTATTGACAAGAGTTGCAAAGTCTATATACAAAAAAGATTGGATTTTAATTGTTAGAGAAGGGACCCAGCCATACTCTCACTAAACTTCCGAAATATTTACACTTGGTCTCTTCCATCACATCTTTCTGCAACAAGATCAGGAAAGAGGACGGCTTCGGGTAGCATGGCTATAGTCACTATAAAATATTCACACCCAACGGGAAGACCGTAGGGATTGGGAATCGAACCTTGATCAACAATCGACTGGTTGCCTCCACTCTCGGAGGAGGCCGGTGTATCATTACTATCATCAGCTTGCTCTAGGGTTGGCGGAGGAGGCTTCACCACCCGTCGTTCAATATGAACCACCTGCCCTATAATGTAACTCTGATTTTGGGAAGCATTTTCAGTAAATAACGCGACAGATTCAACTGAAAGAAAATAGTAAGGGCAGCTATGGTTGACAGCCTCATAGTGCCCGGAGGAGTTGAGGACGAAAGCAGCGAGCTTGTGGATTTCTAAACGACCTAAACAAATCTTTTCTTTGTTCGCCTGTGACAAGAATATTGATGTCTAGATAAAATGACTGAGTAATGAAATGATGGGGAGAAATGGAGCATAGAATAGCTACCTGCTTTTCCAAATTAAGCTTCACATAGAGTGTGTTAACCAACTCTTTTTTCTCTTCTAGCTCTTTCTTAAGCTGCTTATTTGCAGCTTCAGCTTTCGAGGATCTTTCTAGGAATTCTGCACGCTGGCTTGACAATAGACCAACCTTAACGGCAAGTGTTTGAATGCATTCGCAGAACTCAGAAGCACTATCATCACCGGCCTCACTCGGAGAACTGAGAATATACAAATAGTGATTATGGCTTGTTAGAATCAAAAGTCAAGAGCTCCATGGAAGGAGAGAAATTCAAAGTAGTATGTTAAAAGTTGTGTGCTTGTTTATGCTGAAAGAAAGAACTGTAAGGATTCATGTAAGGACGTCCATGGGGTGTGGATGGCCTAAAAGTAACAATTATCGTGAAGAAAAGTGATGATTATCGTGAAGAATAGCGCAATTTATGCTTTCAATCTTGGATTAGAAAGTGACAATTATACTGAAGGGGTGTGATAATGTCATATCTGTCTGCATAGTAAGGATGTCTTAATAGGTGTCAGGAGTCCACCGCAAAAAGAATACTAACCTTGATAAATACTGCGATAGAGCATGTAAAGAGTCGGCTAATGCAGCCACCTCGATTGATGAAATGCAGTTTCTCAGTCTTGCAAAGCGACCACACATTTTGACAACAGTTAAACGCAATGCATTATAGTCTGAGGTTCTGCGATTAACTGCACAAAGATGTGTTTGAGCTTCCTCCCTCGCTTCATGCAAGCAATTCTCCAAATGAGCACAGTTCATCTGCAATACAAGCACAGCATTTTTATGTGTCTGATTAACGAAAGTGAAGTGCACACATTAGGCAAAGATGAAGAAAATAACTAGTCACACAGCCTTGCACAAAGCCCATAAAATGAAGGCTCGCACTTTCAAGTTAGTAATGTACCTGAGATTCATCTAGTAGCTTCTGATTGGCGTCCAAATCACCCCTGAGTCTGGAAATTTCATCAGTTGATGCTTGAATCTTGGCTTTCGCATCGTCTAATTGGCTTGATTTATCTGCTAGCGCATTTTGCAGCTCTGCCAAAAGTCCACCATTTCTTTTACCATCTAAATCTGGCGTAATCAGCTGAGACATACAGACAGCCATATTACTTGAAGTGATGTTCGTCTCAGCATCTGACTGTGGTGCTGCCATCTTATCTTTATCGCAGAGATGCCCTTTTTCAAGGTGTGGATCTAGCATCAATGAATCCAGCTGAGAATTCAGCATACTAGAGGAATCAGTAATTTTTTCATCCGATCCTTCTTGTGACTTGTCAACGTGCTCATTTAAAATCCCAGATTTTGAAGTTCTAGATGCACACAACACCTCCTCCACTACTCGGTGTATGTGAACGGATTCAGACCCCGATACCTCTGGCTTGTTATCATCAGTCTTTGTAGTTGAAACTGTCAAACTAGGCTCATCATCCCCTTGCATATGCTGATTAGAGAGCCTCTGCTCCAATTCTTGAATCCGTTTCTCATAGGATTCACACTGCTTCTGCTTTGCCTTCAGCATCAATTGGAGGTGTTTTCCGTATTCATCTTTCAGATTTAATGCTTCGGAAGTCTTTTCTGCCACGTTTTTCAGTAAATTATCTTGTTTACTTTCATCGAGTGATTCATAATCAAGCTCCACACTCATGGAACAAATTAGGGCAACTTTCGAAGCAAGTTCAGCTTTCAGCATTGCATTCTCAATTTCCATCTTGCTAGTGCCTGCAATCCCAACCAATTCCAACTCATCGAGCACTTCCCCATAATCATACTTCTCAAGGTGGCCCGGTACCCCTTCTGCTTCAACTGCTCGATAACTATTGTCAGACATGGACAACGAGCTTTTGAGAGTCCCATGCTTCTCACTCTTTGAGAAGAGCCCTAGCAAGGACTCAGGAGCATAGCGCTCTAAATATACAAGGTCTATGTCAAGCAAATTAGAGTCGAAAGGAGCCACATTTATGTCACAAGTACCTGGGGTGTCATACAATCCCATAGATGCTAAAATATCTCGAGGGATAAAAGTAGAATGCACTCTAAGGAACTCCTCACGTCTCCTAACCTCAGTATTCCTCCCCATAGCAAGTTTTTCAGCCAACTGACCCGCCTTGCTCATATAGATTTTTATAGCTTCTTTTCTCCTCACGACTTCAGCAAGACACGCTCTGTACGCAGGAACAATTCCACGAACAACTTTTAATTGCTTAAACTGTTCGTCTTGACGCTTTAAAGCCTCACGGAACAAAGAAAACTTGTAACGTATGTCCTTAATCTTGTACTGGCTGTAAGCAATTTTTTGCAAAAAACTGTGCACAAAGATATTCATCTCATTCTTTTTATCCCTGCAGAAATCGAGCAAACTGGAAATTGCACCCTCGCATGCCTGCATCCTCGGAAGATGATTTTGGTCGTGGCTATCATACATTGGCCCAAGTGCTGAGACTGCATCATGAGGACGCAGTGAAGACGACATCTGACAGGAAAGACAGTCCTCCACGAGCTTCTTCACAGTATTCACATCTTCACTGCATTAAGAGAGATTTTTGTGTTCATTAAATAGTCCCCTCTTCAAGAAACTGCCATAACAAAGAAATTACATAGAAGCAGAAAAATAAAATAAATGATAAAGATGATGCTGTCTATGGATGCCATGCAGAATCCACAACGTGTTTCGAATATTGAGAAAAATTGCACGTGTCATCCAGTGGACTAAGTAAGTTTCTATGTTTTTCAGATTTGACAATTCCAAAACAAAAGGAGTTCTGAAGGCATCTCGACAGTTTCAAAAGGCTGGGGCGTTAAATGCATATTACCAATTTCGTCAATACTTGCCCATTATGATAAAAAAAACAATACTAATAATAATAATGGTGATAATACCTCATTAGTTAACATGTACTTGTTTCACAATTCATATTATACGGTTACCCCAACCCCAAACTAGACCCAATGTATTTTTATGTTGTCACATACATAGATAGCAAATATGCATGTCAACTGTCAAGCCAATCAAATATACTTATAATACTAAATGGATATAAATTTCACTTACAATAAGTCTTATAATAGAAAATTAATCGGGACCTATGGACATCACGCAACTTCCACTCACCGAAATCGTTTACTGACTGACCCTCTTCATACTGTATGAGTTTAAGTATTACATCCATTATATAGAACACTTGATTTGAAGTTCAGCCAGGAAAAAAAAGGCATATGGTTTGTTGAGTAATAAAAATTAGCTTATGCCTAAATCGAAGAACCATCTCTTGAATTTCCTTGTTAACCAGCTAAACGCATATTTCACACCTCAATCACTAATTTCTGTTTCCTCCTCACTTTTGTCTTGTATTTTTGCATTTCAAGCATTCAATTCTTTTACTGAATTGGAAAACTAAAGGGTTGAATGAGACAAGATGGCGCTTGAAAACAAAGATCTTTGTGGTTACAGCCACTTTCTACTTTTGCATACGCTAGAGAGAAACTAGAAAAATAACCAGAAATGTTGTCATCCTAAACGACAAAACAGCCGTAACAACAAGTTTGGTCCGGCTATCCAGGTGATTCTCAGTCATAAAAGACTTACGGAAATGGTGTCAAGAAAACCTAATCTGGACCATGTTACCTAACGCAGTGTATTTATTACCCAGAGATACGTTATAATGACTCATACATAAAAGGAATATAAAGATGTGAGCATCATTATCAACCATATAATCAAACTTAATACATGCAAGATTGGGCAACGGGAGAAGAAAGAAGCGGACCTTAACGTCTGCATTATGCTCTTCAGCTCAGCGATAATCGGTTGGCCACCTCTTATAGATGACTCCAAGTCTTTGATAAGAAACGAAGCTTTGTCAGATAATATATGTTCTGCATTGTTCCTAAGCTCTCCATATTCAAGTTTAAACTCCGAAACCTTATTCTGGAACTGCTTGTGCAAACTGCTGCAATCCTTCCATGTCTTCTGCAAGTTTTCTTCCTTCACAAAATCCAGCAAGCACTTGCAATTAGCAGTCTGTAAGGCCGGCAGAACTCTTATAGATCTCAGTTTCTCCGTATCCCTCGCGAACGTGGCTAGAAGGTTGGTATGAAAACAGTGCTGCTGCGAATAGGATTTCATAAAATCAACGTAGTTTTGATCGATCCTCTTATAGTAATTATCCAAATTACCACTAGCAATCGCCAAGGCCTTCTCTTGCACCGTCAGCTCTTCCAAAAGCCTCTCACACATCTCAATTTTTGCTTGAGTACGACTATAAATCGCATGTCCATGGTCAAAATGATATCTGAACTGCCTCTCATACGAAGGCAAGGCCTTGAGAGCAGGATCAGAAGCATCATCCAGAGCAAGAGAGTTTTGAGATGGAGATGGCAACGGGGGATCAGGAATATCAATGATCTCAACCTGCACGGGCTCAACATACGGTGACTGACTCCGCATCCTCATCCTATTAAACAGAAAAACTACCCTTTCATCAGATGGAAGCTTGTAAGCTGAGAGGGTTCTATGGGGTTCAAGCTTCGAGTCCAAGCACAGAAGAAGCTGATCACTGGCCGGTATACCACATGCTGATTCTAGGAAACTCTGCACTGCCTCAACTAGAGTGCATTCATCACACTCAATCTTACACGAGTGCCCATTCTCAGCAATGTTAACCACGAGCTTGCCCGTATGAGCAACAGCTTCTGAGACACTAGAACTCATTCTTAGATCAAATGAATCCACCACAACAACCCTCAAGATCAAACTACTCTTCAGCTAAAACTCAATTCCTCATACTAAAGTACTCAAGACCTAAAATCTAACAAGTATATTATCAGCAAAACCTTAACCAAAAACCCCAATTTCCCCGATTTCAACGCATGAGAACAAAATCACAAATATCACAAAAATCCCAATTTATCCGAATTTAAAACACATGAGATGGAAACTTCCCCAGATTGAACTGGGACTGAGAAGAAAACTCCAATCGGCACCGACTAACCGAAAACAGAAAAGAGCAGAGAATTCAAAGCGACCCACCTACCATGCCATCAGCAAACTTTATCCACAACTGCAATGCACCACCGCAATCAAGCAAACCACCAAAACTAGACCATCAAAATATAAGAAAAAGGAAAATCGCGAAAATAGGGCTAAGGTGCAAACCACTCAACCACCTTAAAAACATGAACTTGGCGCAAGTAAACGACAAGAGCGAGATACTTATGTCAAAGCAGACGCGAATTTAATCCGTAAAATGCAAGAAAAAAAACTTCAACACGAAACCCATGCAGTTTTTATTCTTTCCTCTTGCGTCTGCGTCGATACATTTATATGCGCATACCTATTCCTCTATCTCTCCACCTCTCGCAATGGCGCGGAGAATCGTCTCTGTGATCAATGATTGATTGATTGCAGTGTTGCAATTCTCTTCTCTTTTCCTTTTCACATATATTCTTTGTTTTTTTCTTTCAGCACTTCCCTTTTATTGTGGAGAAATCAGAGAGATCGCAGCTGCGAGCAACCGAATAAGTTGGGATTTGAGTCTTTGCAGCAGATGCTGTTGATGTTTATGAATCTTCCAAGATATATTTGAATCAGGTGGAAACTAGGATTGTCGATGACTTGTTTGATTATATAAATGTTTAATGTAAAATTGCAATTGATTTAGTTAATCACAACTTAGGCTTATCTGCGTCATTTTTAATTATGATCATTATTTAATGACTGGCTGGTTAATCCGACTTTGCCTCACTCCATTATTTTATCGAATTTGACAAAAGATTTATAGTATTATGACTGAAATAATATTTTCATATCAATTAGTTCTAATAGTAATTTTTCCCTATACTATTTGAATCATGTGTTAAAAGGTTGAATTGTATTTGTCACACGGTGATTATGTAAATAGAAATATTAAAGCACACAGAAGGAGAAATATAGGATATGACCCTTCAACAATTTTGGCATACGGTGATGAAATAAAAACTAAATAGAATACAAATAGATCGAATCAATTGGAGTATATATCTAGATGTATATTACTTTTTAAAAAAATTGGATTTTTGTTATTTGGAACAAAATAGATACAACCACGTGTTCGAATTTGAGAGCCAATGATAAATATTGGCTCAATCTTACAATATGAATGTGAACAAAATATTAAGTAGTCTAGAATAGATAGATTTTGTTGTGCTTAAAAAGGAGTATGATGTGGAGTGTGGACCCTTCACAAATAATTCTCTTTATCATAAAAAATTGCAATTAACGGGCTAGGCGCATTATTTATTGATCAATTGTCGGTTTTATTTTTTAACATTGTCTGTCATCTAATTTGTGAATTAATTGCAAAGTGAATTTTAAAATATTATAATTTCATAAAAATCTCTCTAATTGTTATAATTACAACATTCTTAAACTTTTTGAAAGTTATGCCAACAAACATATATACATATGTTTTCCATCAACACGCCGAGCCAAACATAAAATACATACTCTCATTAAGCACGAAAATTTGGTGAACTTTACTCATACTATTTTTATTGGGAATTATATTATAGTACAAACGGTTTAATTATGTGGTGTAATTAGATAGATAATTAGTTGGTACCACAATACGTGTAGACGTGTAATAACATAGAATATACAAACTCACAAATTTTACCTCTAAATAAAAATACTCTTCTGTCCACCATTTCAAGAGTCATTTTAATTCGGTACAAGTTTTAAGAAATTATTTAGCTTTGTGAAGGAAAGGAAAAAGGAGAAAGTGAGTAGAATGTGAGACCATTTAAAGTATTAATTTTTATTGGACAATTAGTTTAAAAAGTTGGTGAAATATAAGATTTGCATACTAAAAATAAAATAAAGTAAATAGTTGTATGAAGAAACTAAAATAGCAAAAGTGCTCTCTAAATGGACCACAGAAAAAGCAAAATTAGGACAGCCTCAACATTACTCAACAAAAGCAAAATTCAAGGAGGTGCACGGCAGCCTCTGCCGACATCACACACCACTGCCACTCATCTTTATTAGGACACTCAAAAAAGTGAAAAACACTTTCTTCCCCAATTCCATCGCAGAAAGATGCCATCTTTGAGATGGGTTTTCCACATTTTCGTCGTGATATCTATTGTACAGCTCCAGTCTTTGAGCTGCAACAGCAGCAGCTTCTCGTTTAATCAGCAGCAGTTGGACAAGGTGTGGAAGCTCCCCGGCCAGAATTTCAACGTTAGCTTCGCGCACTACGCTGGCTACATCAATGTCAACCAAGAATTTTGAAGGGAGCTTTTCTATTGGTTCTTTGAGGCCGTGGACGACCCTTCTTCCAAACCCCTCGCTCTCTGGCTCAATGGAGGTCGTTATGATGTGGTTAAGAAGAGAATGCGAATATATCTGATTTTCTCATATGATTTTTCTGTACATTTTCATCTTCTTGATGTGGTTGTAAGTATGATCTTGCATTTGGAGTTCTATGTTGAATTTCTAGAGTTTCTTGATACTCCTACTAGTTTTTTATATTTAGGCTTAGGTAAATATGCAATTCTCTCTTCAGCTTGTGAGTGTTTGTTTCTGTAAATTGTGAGTAGCATTTCGGTGGATGTAGTGATGATCTATATTATGTGACTTGCATGCATTTATGTATGAATTTTGTGCTTATAAATATTTGTGTAATTGTTTTGAGCTGTATGTGACATTTAGGGCATGGGTATTCATCAATTGCCCTTGGGCTGGCTGAGGAAATTGGACCATTGCATATTGAGAAGTATGGGAAAACCCTTTATTTCAACCCTTATTCTTGGAATAAAGGTATTTCTTTATCATCATCTTCTAGTTTTTGTTTGGTTGCATAAACAGAAGCAGTCGAAGATTTTGTTTAGGCTGCATTTCGTCAGCTTTCCAAATACTTCTGAGGGCTTCGAAAATTTTTATACCCTTAACTTTGAGCTTGAGATATGGCAAAAGATTATACTCCATCAAGTTAGTCTTCATTTGGATTGTAGATGTCCACCAAAAAACTGGTCATTTTCATGATGCTTTCGATCTTTGCAGTTGCAAATATATTGTTTGTGGACTCTCCTGTCGGAGTTGGTTTTTCGTATTCAAACACTCCCTCTGATATAGTGAGCAATGGTGATAAAAGAACTGGTACAGTTTCTTCTTATATCTTCCATCACATCATATTCTGCATATTTGATTCAGCATTTTAATTGCAATTTCTGTTTTTGCAGCTGATGATATCCTAATATTTATGGAGAATTGGTTAGAACGTTTTCCACAGTACAAAGGAAGAGAGTTTTATCTCATAGGAGAGAGCTATGCCGGTAGGTTAATCAGGCTACACTTTCCTCTATTTCTAGTTGCAGTTTCTTATACCAGATGATGGGAATTACAAAGCAGAAATTTTTAAATGAGCACGAAATGTCAATATATGAATTCTTATATTTCACTTTATTGATTCAGGGCATTATATTCCTCAACTCACTCATGCTATTGTGAAGCACAACGAGAAACACGGAGTAGAAACTATCAATCTCAAGGGTTTCTTGGTATCCTCCTCCTGATATTTTAAAATGTTACGTGCTTGTGTGAAAACGGATAACCTTGAAATTGGCCTCTGCATTCTGGTTGGAAACGCTCTAACGGACGACTCTCATGACCATTTCAGAGCTTCTCAACTCATGTGGTCCGTTGGCATGATTTCGGACCAGACCTACAAGCAGCTGTACGTCAAATGTGCCTACGAGTCGTTCGTGCACAATTCAGAGGAATGCGAGAAAGTCCTTACGATCGCTGATCAGGAACTCGAGGACATCGATGAGTTCAGCATCTATACTCCTCCCTGTCCAACTACTTCCAGCAGATTAAGCCATCTTCGGAGAAGCAAGACTGTATGTGTTCACATCTTTTGCCTTTTCCTCTAATTTTATCATATTTGGATTATTAATAGTATTTATTTTCTTGAGCTATAGAAGGCCGGTCTTCTCAGAAGACCATACGATCCATGCACAGAGAATCATTCGGTTCAAGACGTTCTTCATGTTCGTGGCCAAAAGTCCCCTTGGAAGACTGACTAACAGGTATGCAAACTACTAGATTTTCCTTTTGATTTATTTAAGACAGATGTATTGTGATTGCAGTGAATTGGTGCATGAGAACTGGCAGGATTCATCTCTATCGGTATTGGATGTCTACGCTGAGCTCTTGAATTCGGGACTTCGTATCTGGATGTTCAGGTTTTTCCACACCTGGACAGTGGGCTACGATTCCGGTGACTTCAACCCGTTATAACATAGATGTTATGAAGCTTCGGACAGTTAGGCCGTGACGCGCTTGGTATGATGATGGCCAGGTCAGCTTTCTATCTTAACCTCACCACCCCCTCTGATTCTGATCAGTCAGTAATATTTGCTGTGTTTGGCAAACAGGTAGGCGGATGGACAGAAGAATACGATACGAGGGGCTGACATTCGTGGTAGTGAGAGGAGCCGGCCATGAAGTTCCACTGCATAAGCCGAAGCAAGCTCTGACACTATTCAAGTCGTTCCTATCAGGGAAGTCCATGCCGGAGATGGAGCTGGTGAGCGATATGTAGTTGGGACGTGCCTCCCTCCCTCGTCGAATACAATGCTAGGTTTCATGAGTAAACTTTCCAGTTTTTTGCCTTTTCTCCATATGATCTGCACAATCCTATCACTTATGCTTGCTTGATCACAAGATATTGAGAGAGAAGACATTCTTGTTTTTTGCCTACAAAAGAGCTATGCAGCTGCAACCAAAATCCAAACCACAAAAATCTAAAATCACAGCATATCTCAACGGCAAAAAGGTTAACTGTAACGTCGTCATGGAATAGTAATAACTTCGTCCCGTATTGGATCGAATCAATTATGAATCTAGAATCTAGATGCATATATATATCTACAATAAAAGAAAATTGGATTTTTATTATTTGGAACAAAAAAATATAGTACCACCCAATTATAAATTTTGGCTCAATCTAACGAAATGTACAAGGAATGTGACCAAAAGAATAAGTAGGCACCTAAATTAAATAGATTTTGGTTGTGCTTACAACTTACAAGAGTCTGATGTCGATTTTTTTTTTGTATATGGGAGTCTGATGTCGATTTTAACATTGCTTGTCATCTATGTTTTTCACCAACACATCGAGATTCGAGATAAACATAAAATACATACTCCAACTCATCAACTCATCAAGTGGTTATATTTTGGTGGATTTTACTCAGTCATTTTTTTGGGAATTAATATAATTACAAGCGGTTTAAATTATGTGGTGTATTTAACTCGTTTTTACCTGCATCAAATACTATTCAAAGTTCAAACAACATCCAATTTGAGCAGTAAATATTAAATTCCTAATCCCGACAAAAAAAATTTACACGTCTAGAATTGCCTCTATTGTGCTTGCAATTTCAGCGTTGACAATGTGCTCCTCAGTCCGCCTTCAACCATCGTTAATAGCATCCACCACCGTGCTCTTGCCAGCGAGCACGGTTGTAGGCCCGACGCCACTATTCCTGCCTGCTCTCTGGCAAGAGCACAATACCCACAACTGTGCTCTTCCGCAAGGACGAGCACAATTCAATTAAACAAAAACATTTCCATACTATTAAAATTAATTAAAAAACCACAATAAATATTACAAATTACAAATAAAATAAAGTAGACATAATTAAAATCCTAAAAATTAAAAATTACATAATTAAAATACTAAAAATTAAAAATTACATAATTAAACTCCTAAAAATTAAAAATTACATAATTAAACTCCTACAAATTAAATATTATATAATTATTGGCTAATATTACCCGTGGAAGACTACTGATCCGGCGGCACTAACCCCAATTGTTTTTGGAGACCCAATATCATGGCCTCGTGCGTTTCAAGTTGCGTGGGGGTCATAGTTGACCTATCGGCCATATTGAGTTGGCCTAAGAGCATCCACAGCGAGTTGTTCGGGGGTGGAGGTGGCGCATAGGGAGCGGGTTCGGCACGACGGCGGTTGGCCGCCGCCTTATTCCTTCCTTGCGGTCGGCGTTGGGAACCGCTCGGTCCGGCGTCGGGGCTACCCAAGTTAGCTCCGGCGAGTTGGCTAGCCACTTCTTCGGAGCCGGCGTCGGATAGGGATACCGACCTTGACCGTTTGGAGGAGCCGCTACAGGAGGATGTTACGCCTCCCATATACTTCGGGTGTGTCCGCGTATCCTGTCAAACGTTGAGGTACTTGAACGACTTGCAGTTCATGGATTGGTAGGTGCTCAGCGCGGCAGTGATGATGTTGACCTCGCTCCGGCCGCTCCCGACATTCCGCTGTTCCTGGAGGAAATAGCCATTGAACTTGCCAATTTCATCGTTGGCTCGGCCGATGGCGTTGCGCACCATACTCTCGTTGCGCTCGATCGTTCCCGGCGGCCGGTTTTCATTGTACCGGCGAGCGACGCGCCACCAAAAGTGCTCGCCGGATTGGTTCGTGCCAACCACCGCATCTTCGGAGATTTCCAAGTACGCCTTGAACAATTTATCCATCTCCGCCGGAGTGTACGGTGTGCGGACACAACGAGTAGGAGGAGTCGGAGTTTGAGAGGGGGCGGTCGGCCTAGGCTCCGGTGTCCACCCGTATCGCCCTTCGGAGGCACCTTGATCTTCGATTGGGTATGGCCGGTAGCCACCCGGTTGTGAACCGAACCATTCGGGGTTCCAACCGTGAGAGCGCGGGTGGTCATCGCCTTGGCCGGACATTGTTATGTTGTAGGGTGGAAGAAAGATTGAGAATGGATAGGAGAGAATGAAGATGAGAATGGATATGGGAGAATGGATATGAGAATTGTGTAGTTTGATGTGAATTTTTGGGTGTGAAAGTGGGGGTATTTATAGATGAAAGTGTGTATTTTTGGGGGGAAAAAAATAAAAAAAATTAAAAAGTGGTAAAAAACGGTAATAAACGGATATATTTTTTTTGGGAAGTGAATTTTTTTTTAAAATTTTTAATCGATTTTTTTAATTAAAAACTGATTTTTAATATAAAAAAATATTCAAAGGCAACGGCTATGCCGTTGCCCAATCTCCGTTCGCCACGTGTCCTGCTCGCTGGCACGGCGCGAGCGCAGCGGCGGCGAGCCTCGTCCTTGCTAGAGGGCGCGAACGGACGTGGGGCCTTGCGCCACCGTTGTGCATGCTCTAACAACCTTACCATCAACATTAATTATCCCATTAAAAATAATACACATATGCACCGGAAATTTTCGCCAAAGGAAAAGATTTAATTTCAAATTTGAACTTGTTGGTTTTCTTTGATTACTGTGATACAAAGATACACTAACCGGACGTAATACATCTTAATAAAGATTGGAGAAATTAAACATAAATAAACTGAAACGAAAATACAAATCAGAACAATAAACTGTAGATGTAATTTGTAAGCCGAGTCGGGGAATCCTCTTTCCGCAAGACCAGATACGCCTCGATATTGCTCTCGGATTGGCGTGTCGTCCCCAAAGATAAAACGGCTTCGTTTTGTTCGTTGCAGCACCGCAGACGGTACAAGCTCCTGCGAACTGGATGATGGCGAGGGCAGAGCTTCGACGGAAGACTATGCAGAGAGAGGGAGAGAGCTATGCAAATGATATGCTTAGTTTGCTTGTGAAGTGGTGTAGAGAATGCAAGGGATGCATGCCTATTTATAGGCCAAGTCCAATGCATGTGGAGGTGGAGTCAAAGCAGCTATAAAGGCTAATTGTAACAGTCGGCGGTTACAAACGTTACAGATGTTACAAACGTCAATCATGGAACATGAACCTGGACAGATGTATCTAGACACCTCTCACGTAGTTGTTCATTCCAAAAATGTATCTGGACGACTCGATCAATGTGCACGCATTCTACGAAGTTTTCTTCGTATGCTCATTTGCCACATTATTTAATCTACGTTTCCAAAATAATATTAATTAATTATTTATTTAATTAATTACACATCTCCATATATCGTGACATACTTTAATACATTATTTCTCACTCGCCGGAATCGGCTTAGAGAAAATGATTATATCACAATCATCTACTTGGAGCGTAGATCAATTATAAATTATTTAATTATTTTTAAAATTAAATAATCTGCCACTTGTACGACCCAGTCCAATTGCGTTGACCGGACTACGATTCCAACAATCCCCACATGAGTGAAAATAGCCAAATGCAAATGCATGCAGACACAAGCTCAACCCTCAAGAGGTATGTAACCATAATGATAGGTAGTTGTTGACTTTGAACCATCCATAGTCAACACCATCGGATACACAGGCGGACTAGTAACGCGATGCTTTGAACTATTCCTCCACGGCCTGCACCAAAACAATGGTGTTAACACTTAACACATCAACCTCATTCGTTCTCACGTTTTGTGTCCATTGCGGCCTTGGACACCACTTTGGATTTGTAAGTGTATTATATGAAGCGGTCACACTTCACACTTACATAGGTGATTCCTAGTCGAGTATCTTGCCCTACTCGGTCTCCTTGAGAACTCAATCTCCTCGAGATCCTTAGGAATCATTAAAAGTCATAGACTTAGCCTCACCACTAGGCAAGTTTTTCAACACTCTATTGCTCTCTAGGGAATAGATATAGATGAGTGATGGGGATTGGTGTCCCTTGCACAGCGGGAGTCATGCATACACAAATAAATCATGCATACAGATCTATTTGACTGATTATGGGATTAATTAATCACATGTTAAATATTTAATTGCATACAAGAATGCACATAAATTCATGCTTAAGGAAATTAAACCCTAACTCATGAATTCTACGGTTTAGAATTACCGATCCGATTCTCCAAAGAATCGTAGATTGCTTGTGCCTTCTCCACGAACTCAACCACAAATCTTCTAATCTGTATCCCGAACTCAGATTATGACCTTTGGGTGGGAAAAGCTTGTCAGAATCGAAAAGGACTTGATTAGAAAGAAGACAAAACTTCAGTTCTGGGAAGAACTGAGAAAACCGTTCACTCCAGAGAAGGGAGAACGAAATTTACAATAAAAATCTCATTTAATCTCCTTTCTAATATCTTTTTATATAGAGTTATGATGGGTCATATTAGGGATCCATGGAGGTTGGACTTGGGCCAAACCTGTTGGACTTTTACTAATTAAATTGAGCCTCAATTTAATACAAGTCCAACAGAATATTATTATCATCCACTATAGTATAATAATATTGACTGTCCGTCCAATCCCAAATTACGAGTAATTCGGGTTTTACCTCTTTAATTTATTATTTCTCATGTTTAAGATATAAATATCCATTAATTAATTTAAGTGAGCTAATTGACTTTAATTAATTAATATATTTTTCCAAGAGTTATCTAGTTCAAAATCTTTATTTATTATTCTGGAATAAATTCCAACCGGCCGGGTTTCTGAATAATAAAACCTTTTTCGAACACCTCTTGAGGATATTATCAAACTGGACTCACCCAATACACGATTCATTGCAATAACAATACTAGCACCTCTAGACATTGATCACCACTACCCAAGATATCAGGATTCTTGGATTGCGAAAAATCCGCACCATTTGATAAATCAAAGTAGTGCATAATCAATATCGTATGCTCAATGTTATATCAACAATGATTAAGAAATAACAATCACCGAGACCTCGTCTTTCAGTAAATAGCAAGAAAGACTTATCTCAACTGTTAGATCCTTCAATGCTATACCACACCAGTGTCGTTTATTTCCTAAGGTAAGGAAACATACGGACTGACGTTGCAACCTTTCGCGATAGGTAGCCAAAGCCTATCTAGGTTGTGAAATTCTATTTCTCTTCTACAAAGAACCGACTGCATCACCTTTTGTGAATGTCGTTCACGACCAGTCTACTGTTGCAGAAGAATTAGACTTGTTTGCTTCTTATACATTTAAGTGTTTGAGAAACATCTTATAAATGCATAGCCAAACACCAATGCGATAAAATTACTTCTTCTCACCTTGGGTTAAAAGTGGATTGTAGAATTTATTGTATACAAGCAATTCTATCCGTGCAACATGCTCGAAATATGCTTTTCAGTATACAAATCCTAACAATGAGTGTTTTTGGTGTTCTGACCCTACTACCACGTCTTAGTACTGCATAACTTGGATCAGACCTTGCTCGCTTTCGCGATTCAGGTTCTTCATCCACTGATTTAGAACTATTGGCTTCATCTTCAATTCTTGTCTCATAATTGGTTGTGACCTCTTCTTTGTCTTTGCAAGGAAATGTATTTTCTAGAAATACGGCATTCCTTGACTCGATTGTTGTTCCTAGAGTCACAGTCGATATTTCAGACTTGTTAACAACAAATCGATATGCACTACTGTTAAGTGTATATCCAATGAAGATACAATCGACTATTTTAGGGCCAATTGTAACTTCTTTGGGCGGGGGAACCATTACCTTCGCCAAACACCTCTACACTTTGAGGTATTTGTAGGATGGTTTCATTCATTTCCACAACTCATAAGGAGTGATGTCTTTTTCTTTGAGTGAGATTTTGTTTAGGATATAGGTTGCTGTCAAGACAGCTTTCCCCCACATGTGATGGGGCAATCCTGAACTCAGTAGTAGCGCATTCATCATATCTTTTAAAGTTTGATTCTTGCGTTCTGCAACACCATTAGATTGTGGTGAATATGGAGCAGTTGTTTGATGAATTATACCACTTGCGTTGCATAACTCCTCAAACGGGGCTACATATTCGCCTCCTCTATCACTTCGAATCGCTTTGATTTTACAACCAAGTTGATTCTCAACTTCGTTCTTATAATTTTTATATGCTTCAATTGCTTCATCTTACTTCTTAAAAGATAAACATAGCAATATCTTGTGCAGTCATCTATAAAAGTGATAAAATACTTCTTACCACCTCTAGTTTGCACAAACTTTAAATCACACACATCAATGTGAATTAATTCAAGGGGTTTTGTGTTCAGTTCAACTGAGTGAAACTGTAACTTAGCCATTTTTGCTTCAAGACATATTTCATATTTGTCTTGGGTATTCACTTCATTTGCCTTTAGTAAATCTAAATTTACTAATCTTTTAATTGCGTTTTGATTTACATGTCCCAATCTACAATGCCACAAATTTGAGCATTCGGTCAAGTAAGAGGAGGTAGATGCTTTATTATTATTACCCAATGGCGTTGGGACAAGGCGTGTTGCCACTCTAAGCTTGAAAAGTCCATCGGTTACATAACCTTTTACGAGTGACTTTCCAAACTTGTACAATGCAAACCTATCGGACTCAAATACAAGTTTAAACCCCTAATTAACTAGTATTGATCCTAACACTAGGTTCTTGCGGATGTCCGGGATGTTCAGCACATCCTTCAGAGTGATTGTGACTCCGGGCGTCATCATGAGAATCACATTGCCAATGCCGAGGACTTCGGACGATGCTTGATTCCCCATGTTGATCTTCCTTCCTTCAATAGCAGTGTAGGAGACAAACTTGCTTTTGTCTGAGCAGACATGAGCAGTAGCGCCGGTGTCAATGTACCAGCCACCCTTGTTATCAACAAGGTTAACTTCTTCAGTGACCACAACAACGAGGTCACTTTCATCTCAGTCTTTGAACTCCTTCTTAATGACATGGCCAACCGGCTTCTTCTTCTTGCTGCAACAGTCTCTAGCAAAGTGGTCAGATTTGCCACATTTGTGCAGTCGTCTTCAAACTTCTTTGCAGGCTGCTTTCCCTTCCCTTTGTCCTTTTCATTTGAACGACTTGGGCGAGGGCGTTTGTTGGAGGGACCGCCCAGCTCCAACAGGTTGGCTTTTGCTTCTAGTGGGCTAAAGCCCTTAGCATTTTGGTCGCTTTTGCGCACATCAGCTTCAATGCGCAATTTCACGATCAAGTCTTCAAGATTCATCCTCTTTCGCTTGTGCTTGAGGTAGCTCTTAAAGTCCTTCCAACTAGGAGGAAGCTTCCCAATGATCGTACACCTTATAAAGTTGTCGGAGAAGATCATCCCTTCAGCCACGAGTGCGTGGATGAGCCTTTAGAACTCTTGAACTTGTTCCATGACGGGTCGAGAGTTGACCTTTTTGTAGTCCAAAAATTTGGCTACTACAAAATTCTCAGTACCTGCATTATCGATAATGTACTTCTTTTATAAGCTTTCCCATATTTCTTTTGATGTGGTTACAACAGAGTATACATTGTACAAACTATCATCTAAAGCACTTAGAATGAATTTTTTTACAAAGATAATCTCCTTTCCGCCGAGCTTCATAGTCCGCCATGACCTCGATCCTTGTCTCTTGATCACTTGGAGCGGGTGCCTCATTTTCCGTGAGGAAGTTCGCGACGCCCAATGTTGTTAAGTAGAACAACATCTTTTGGTACCACCTTTTGAAGTCTGATCATCCAAAATTTGGTGGCTTTTCGGCAGTGGCATCATTCTTGGTGCCAGTGATCCCACACTTGGTCCATGAAAAGAACTAATTCCGTTACGCCCGAAGGAGCCAACAATTTGGTTGGGCATAGAGCCCGTCATGTTCGTACTGGTCCCTAATGAGCCAATACCCGTGTTGAACACGAAAGTCCCAACACTCGATCCAATAAAGGATCCGATGGAACCACTAAAAGTGGAACCAACCGATCCACTCGAGGTGGATCCACCAGTGAGCCCAAAGGGATTCGTGAACCCCAATGAGGTTGTTGATGAAGAGGTAGTGAACCCGGGAGTGGGAATCATCGTCGAAATCGACGACGTATTGACCGGTGTAGTAGTCGACATGATGGAAGAGATGGCAGCGGTGGTGGTGGCCGGAGTGGTGGCAGCGGCGGTGATAAATTCAGTCGACATCTCCAGCAAAGGTGTTAAGTTTCGAAAGTTTTAGTTTCACTTAAGTCTAAATTCCTTCAAATGCAAGTTATATCTCATCTTGCGATTGTTGGATTTTTTGTATTACAAGAGATAAACATAACTGTATACAAGGTGCTAAGTTTGCAACCGTGAAAATTCAACTAGAAAATGGGACAATCACACAATTTTATATTGGTATAAAATATTTGAAATCTACATACATAATTCAAAAAAAATTATTTGTGTTTCGTTGTAGAATACAAAATGTTTATCATTATTTTATGTTTATACAAAATATTCAATTATTATTTTATATTTATAAAATCTATTATTATTATTTCATTTCGTACATCCATTTTTCTTAACATTTCTTAAAACCTGTGCCGCCAAGAAATATTTCATTTCGTACATACTGTGTTATTTTCATCTTTTCTTCCTTGTCAAGGAAGGAGGGACCTGGGTCTGCGTAGAAGTCTTCGTCGTTGGAGTTTTTGTTGCACCCCGAGGGGTTAAAACAATCTCTATTCAGTTTTTAGTTCATCCTTTCCGTAGCTTAGTTGTTTTTAATGTTTTTCTTCTAGTTGCTACTCTAGTTACCTTTCCGTTGTTGATCGCTCTTTAAATTCTCGTTGGAAATTTTGTTTTAGTTACGTTTGTTGAAGATCTTTTATGAAATGGAGTTTTTATGCAAGTTGTGTTGGATCTGATGTTCTCTGTTTTGATTGCTTTTGTTTGATTTAGTTCCGCCTTATTTATGCTTTCTCGTAGGTAGATTTACATTTTAGTTCGTCAACTTGCATGAGAATAGATTAGAGACTTTAGATCTGTTTTCTTTACGTTGATTTCATATGGATCTGTGTTTGATTTTTTTATTTCTGTTTTTATGTTTGTTGCTCTGTCTAGATCTGCTTTCGTAGTTTTATTTAGCTGCTTAGCGAAGAAGAAGGTAGTAGTTTTTTAGTATCGCAGTCTCTGTCACCTTTTCGATATTTACAGCTTTTTAGTAGTGCCCTTATTTTGTGTTAGTGGTCCCAAGCGCTTTTACCTTTCCGTCCTTAGCTTAATTGATCAATTTACCTTTCTCTAGTTATGATGTCTCTAGTCTAGCTTGATCAGTTTAGTTTAGTTAGTTGATCAGTTCCCTTTTCAGTAGTTTAAACTTAACCCACTAAAAAGCGTGGCCGCAGCCGAACCTCCCCGAATGTCTCAATCCCAACTCTACTCGCATCTGTCCCTGAGGGATTCGACCCTTACTTTCCTTTACTAGTCTATAGTATTGTGGGTTAAGGTCTTGAAAGCCCTGAGTCTTTCCGTTCACACACCCAGCGACCAGTAGTCATCAGTCAGCTTGAACCGTCTATTGTCTGACCTGATCAAGTTGCGCATGCTCTACATGTTTTTAATTTACATGTGAACTCTGAGTACTTAAGTTTAGAAAAAGCAGCTTTCACATATTTTCGAAGTCAAATTTTGAAAAATATCCTTGAATTTTCATATTTTTGAAGAAGTAGTTTTATATCAATACAACTTACTACATAATATGTTAATACAATGCTTGTACAATGTTAATATGAAATTGTGTTGACATTGTCATGTCTTCATGTTGATGTATTTCATACACTATATTGACATTGTGTTTCCAAATCCTAAATTTTATAGTAGTTGTTATTATCATTTTAATATTTAAAAATGAAAAATGAAATTACATTGCAAATTATAGACCACAAGATTTCTAAAATATATGGTCTTAAATTAGTTATAGTGAGCAATTGATCACATCTCTATCTAAACATATATACATAATATATTGAATTAAAACGTGAATACATTTTTTTTAAGAGTATAATTTATCTAAACATATATACATAATATATTGAATTAAAACGTGAATAAATTTTTTTTAAGAGTATAATTTGTACAAACTTCAAATAATTCGTACTAATATAAAGTAAAGTTTCTGTATGTATTATAGGGTGCAATTACCCCTAAAAACTACTGATGAATCGGCGAATTTTCGATGATGATGAATGCTCGTAAAAATAAATTACGACACAGAGAATTTTACGTGGTTCGATTTACTGAGGTAAATCTACGTCCACGGGGAGAAATGAGGGCAGGTTTGTATTGCTTGATCTGCGAATTACAGCTTACAACACAGACTTGCTATATGATTATTTCTCTAGAGAGATTCTAACCCTTGTCTATCAGATCTAAGTCCTATTTATACATTGAACTAAGATCGTGGCTTACATCATCACTCTAGGTCGTGGAGGTCGTGTAGGTCATGGCCTAAGATCGTGGCCTGAGTTGACGCCACGTGGTAGTGGGTGTGTTGGAAGTTGTGGAAATCCTGCATGGGTCCACTAACTCCTTGTTCGGTCGAAAACTGAGACCGAACTGCTTTGGTTGCCGATCTGAGAGTAGAGCTTGATGCCGACCTATGAGCAGAGCTTGATTGGTTGGCTTTTGCCGAGCTGTAGGCTGAGGCCGAACTCTTACTGAGACCGAACTGCTTTGGTTGCCGATCTGAGAGTAGAGCTTGATGCCGACCTAAGAGCAGAGCTTGATTGGTTGGCTTTTACCGAGCTGTAGGCTGAGGCCGAACTCTTTGGTAATGCCGAACTCCTCCGAACTCTTTGGTAATGCCGAACTCATACTCTTCCTTGGGCTTCGGGCTGATGGGCCGTCACTGCTGTTGGGTTTGTTTAGTTCGTACCCCATCACTACCCCCCCCGAAAGACGAAGTGAATCACTTCGGCGAAGCGAGTCACTTCGGCATTCTGGATAAAGGTACGGGGGAGGCTGACGTCAGGGGACGTGCCTTGCATGTGACTGCATTAAATGCGACAGTAAAATCCGGCCGTTGAATCCTGAAAAGGTGGGATTCGAAACGGTGCGACGATTTTGAAATCTTCGCCGAATCTGATAAATACCTCCTTTCTTCGTCATTGAAGCACTTTTGCGACTGCTTCTTCTGCACTCTCTCTTTTTTGCGAAAATTCTCTCTCCGCTTTCAAGAACTTCTTCAGACTTTCTCCACCTTCAAAAAGTAAGAAAAATGTCTTCTTCTTCTTCTTCGGTGTCGGGTAGCGGTAGGAAAGGGGATAAGGGGTCTTCTAGCCGGAAAGAATCCGGGGAGAAGACCGTAGAGTATTTTCACAGTATCTTGAGTAAGGATACTGTGATATCCCTTCATGAAAAATACTCTTTTCCTGGGGGGAAAGCGGTGGTTCCCGATGATGATCATAGGGCTAACGACCCGCCGGAGGGTTATGCCACCGTTTACGAAGCCTGCTTAGAATGCGGGCTTCGTTTTCCTCTTCCCCCACCTTTTGTAGAGCTTCTTGATTTTTTTCAACTCCCTTTAGGTCAGGTGACTCCGAACTCTTGGAGGCACTTATCGGCTTTTGCTGCCGAACTGCGTAGGCTAGATAAGGATCTGTCTCTGAGGGCAATCCTTAATTTTTTCCAGTTTAAAAGGAAAGGATCTTGGTTTTACTTGATCCCCTTACAGCCTTTTAGGGCCTTCTGCAAAACCAAGTGGCCGAAATGGCAAAACCGTTTCTTTTTTTATAATAGGACTTCGGCTCCGGGCTTTCCTTGGAGAAGGCCGAAGTCCGTGATTCCCCATCCTCGGTTAGAACCGTTGGCCGAGCTCGAGGGCGAGCTCAATAAGATTCCTATGATTAGGAAACAGTATTCGGAAACTGAGCTCGTCAAGGGCGACCTCGTGTTCAATATCTCGTCTTCGGACGAAGAGGCCGAGGGTGAGGATTTCTCTTTATCTTTATGCTCTACTGCTTTAACGAAGAAAACTAACCTTGTTTTCTTGCTTTTTGGCAGTGTTCATGCTGAACAAGGCTACCCGAAAATCTTCGGAGTCCAAGGAGCCGGAGAGAGAGAAGGCTACCAGCTCGGCGCCTGATGCCGAGAAGAATCCGAAGAGGCAAAAGACCTCTTCGGATCCAAAGAAGCCGGAGTCCACTTCGGCAAGTAGGAAGGGGAAGACCCAGAAGCCCCCGAGAGCGCCAGAGAAAGACGTGGTCTTGGCGCCTCCTTCGGAGCGTATCTGTGAGCCATTTTTATGGCCCACGGACTTCGCCGAGGTGAATTGTCTTCTTGATTCTTTGGCTTTGCTTCTGTCCTGTATTTTTGGTGCCCTCCGTTGACTTTTTTCTTTATCCATTTTCAGAGGAACGATATGCTCTCCAAGCTCGTCGCCGTCGAACTCTCCAAAGCGTCCAACGACTATGCTGAGATGCAGAGGAAATTGGCGGCTGCTTGTCACCGGGCCGAGCAGGCTGAGGCAAACTTTGAGAAAGCCAGAGCTGCTAGGATTTCGGCCCAGGATGAAGCTCAATTCGCCAAAAACCAGCTCGTCATCCAGCGAGAGCAGACGAAACGGAGGGATGCTGCCGCCGTGGTCGCCCAGGGAGAGGGTCTCCGTGCTTTCGTGGAGAAACTCTTTCTGAGCCACCAATTCTCGGCCTTTGTCGGTGATCTGGTAAGGCTAATTACCGATAAGGGCGAGCAGGGGCCTGAAGTCGTCCTGCCGCTGTACGGCCGAGAGATAGCAGCTCGGCTTCAGAATCTGCCGCTCCTTGAGGAGCTCGCTTCATCCTCGGTCCTGCTTTCTGCAGACCGAGTCCGGAGTTGTCGAGCTGATCGGGACGAGAACCTGGAGGCTATCTTTGCCTCCGTGGGACCCGTTTCACCCGCTTCGACTTACAACGGAGAGGGTGAGGCCGAGCCGCTGGAGCGGGAGGCCGAAGTCGAGCGGGCCGGGCATCCGGAGAAGGAAGCCGATCAGGAGACGCAGCAGATCGGCTACGGTGGCGCCGAGCAGGCTGAGGAGAGCAAGGAGGCAGAGGCTGAAGCTGAAGCAGATAAGGAGAAGGAAGCTGAACCTCACCGAGAAGGTGGAGACGAAGCTAGCGAAGTATGACTTCGTCTCCCTTCTCTTAGTTTAGTTTCTTCCTTTATGTAAAATGGCCTTGAAGCCCTCCTTGTATAGAAAAATTTTTTTCTTATGAATGAAAAAATTCTTCTTTCTGCTCTTGTGTCTTCGTATAGCCTTTCGTACTCTCTTACTCCTGTTGTGGTTTACTACCTGCTCGGTAAGCTGAAATGCCGAACTGACGTAGCTGCTTTGTATTCTTAACTCTCAAGGAGCTGGAGGTACTTCACTGGAAGCGGCTGTACTCTTCGGCTTTAGACGAAGCTGAGAAAAGAGCTATGGCCGATCAGACGAAGAATGGCGAGCTTCTGGCTCGTTTGGTGAAGCTGGAGGCCGATAATAAGGACTTGGAGTCCGATAAGAAGGATCTGGAGGCCGAGCTGAACACTGCCGTCGCTGAGAGGACTGCGTATGAGGATTTTATCTGCAGGCGTGGGGGAATGACCATCTCTGAAGTTCAGGAACGAGTTGACGAACTGTGGGAGGAATATAATGTACTCCGTAGGAACAATGTGCTGGAGAGCCCGGCTTGCCAACAAGTTGTGACATCACTGCGGCGTTGGGCTTCTCGGTACAACATTGTTCTTTCTCGGCGCCCCTCCATAGAAAGATTCCTTCGGCATATCGTGCCAACAGATGCTCGCACTCCAGATCAAACCTCTGGTTCCCTTGTTCAAAATCCTACTCCCAGTCAACAACGAACTCCGGAACAGCCGGAAACGTCGAGACGAGAACGGGCTCAGGAGCAACCGGAATCGTCAAGACAGGGACGGACTGAAATTCGCCGAGGAGTTGTGACTATGAGCGAGCAAGATCAGCAGATGCTTATTGCAGAGACTCTTCATCGCCGAGGTGTTAGGACTTCTCGGGCTCGGGGAAGAGGCGTTGGGTCGAGGATAGCATCTCGTCGACCTGCTTATTCTTCATCTGCTCGGAACAACCGAACTCGGCTTCCAGAGGATTTTGCAGATAGGTGGCTTAACTTCAGCAACCCTGGACAGTAGAATAGTCCTTTGTAATAGCGTAACGCCATCTTGTAGGGTAGCGGAGTTGTGTGCCGAACAAGTTTTGAAAATGAAATTTTGTTTTCGCTTCTAACACTGTATTTACAGCTTAGCGAAAAAATTTCATCGTACTTGTCCTCGGTCTTATGAAGTAAACTTCTTGGACCGGACTTGGTCCTTGATCTGATGAAATAAACATCTTTGACCGGACTCGTCTTTGGTCTGATGAAATAAACATCTTTGACCGGACTCGTCTTTGGTCTGATGAAATAAACATCTTTGACCGGACTCGTCTTTGGTCTGATGAAATAAACATCTTTGACCGGACTCGTCTTTGGTCTGATGAAATAAACATCTTTGACCGGACTCGTCTTGTGTTCTAATTTGGCGATTTTTGTCGCCGGGATCGAACTTTCCCTTGTCCTAATTCGGCGAGTTTTATCGCGTGGATCGGACTTTCCCAGTTAACCGAAGTGGTCTTATGCAGTAAACCTCTTTGACTAGACATGGTCGTCCTCGGTCTTATGAGGTAAACTTCTTTGACCGAACTTGGTCCTTGATCTGATGAAATAAACATCTTTGACCGGACTCGTCTTTGGTCTGATGAAATAAACATCTTTGACCGGACTCGTCTTTGGTCTGATGAAATAAACATCTTTGACCGGACTCGTCTTTGGTCTGATGAAATAAACATCTTTGACCGGACTCGTCTTTGGTCTGATGAAATAAACATCTTTGACCGGACTCGTCTTTGGTCTGATGAAATAAACATCTTTGACCGGACTCGTCTTTGGTCTGATGAAATAAACATCTTTGACCGGACTCGTCTTGTGTTCTAATTTGGCGATTTTTGTCGCCGGGATCGAACTTTCCCTTGTCCTAATTCGGCGAGTTTTATCGCGTGGATCGGACTTTCCCAGTTAACCGAAGTGGTCTTATGCAGTAAACCTCTTTGACTAGACATGGTCGTCCTCGGTCTTATGAGGTAAACTGCTTTGACCGAACTTGGTCGTCCTAATTCGGCGAGTTTTATCGCGTGGATTGGACTTTCCCTTGTCCTAATTCAGGCAAGTTTTATCGCGAGAATCGGACTTTTGTTGCAGTTCGTTTCAGACGAAGTGCTTGATTCTTAAGCAGAATTGTGGTCTTGTATCCTCTTTAGAAGCTTTGACACACAATCGTGGGCTTGTTGCAGCTCGTTTCAGACGAACTGCTTGTTTAAGCTGAATTGTGGTCTTGTATCCTCTTTAGAAGCTTTGACGCACAATCGTTGGCTTGTATGTTCTAAAAAGGGGATCAGCCTTTGAAGAACGAGATACCTCAGTTTTATTTGTAAGAGACGACACTCACATAGACACAACGCACGTAGAGACAAGAACAAGTAAAAAACAAAGAAAACACATAAGACTGACTGACCGGACTGTCTCTTACAAATGGAACTTTTTGAGGTTGGAAACGTACCATGTTCGGGGTACTTGTGCTCCTGACGCGTGAGTCAATTTGTAAGACCCTTTGCCGAGGACTTCTGACACCCGATATGGACCTTCCTATGTGGGCTCGAGTTCGCCCAGCTTTTCTGCTCGGCTTACTTCGTTGTTTCTCAAGACGAGATCTCCCACTTGAAATTGCAGCTTCTTCACCCTTTGGTTGTAATACCGGGCTACTTGCTCCTTGTACTTGGCTGCTTTTAGGCAGGCCAATTCTCTTCTTTCTTCGGCAAGATCTAGTTCGGCTCTCAGTCCATCACCATTCATTTCTGAGGAGAAATTGAGTTCGGGGACTGGATATGCCGATCTCAACCGAATCACGGCTTCAGTGCCGTACACCATCGAGTTCGGCTCCGGTGTGACTTCGGTCATTTCGCCGGCCTCTGATTCCGGCTGCTGTGATTGCTATGCTGGATGGTGCCGAACTGATTGCTCGGCACTTTTAAGCGCAATCTGCGAACACACTTGCTCTTTTTCGATCACCTCGGATGACCGCTATCTCTCCTTTAGTGGAGAAGGTGTTCGGCGAGGATGCCTCTGATCGCTATGACCGGGCTTCTTTTTGTCTTCTCTGGATGAGCTGTCTAAAGACCGTTTTCGACGGTCTGCCTCATCGGCACGAGAAAACTTGTCCGCAATGTCCCACATCTCTTGAGCTGTTTGCGGACCGCACTCCACGAGCTTTCTGTAGAGAGCTCCGGGCAGGATTCCATTTTGGAATGCCGAAATGACAAGTAGATCATTGAGATTATCTACTTGTAGGCATTCCTTGTGGAATCTCGTCATAAAATCGCTGATCTTTTCGTCGCGACCTTGACGTATAGAAAGCAGCTGAGCCGAAGTGATCCGGGCTTCCGCTTTCTGAAAGAACCTCCTGTGGAAAGCATCCATTAGATCTCGGTAGGATCTAATGCTGCCTTGGGGGAGGCTATCGAACCACCTTCTTGCGTTCCCGATAAGCAGTTCGGGAAACAGCTTGCACATGTGGACCTCGTTGAGACCCTGGTTCGCCATGTTATATTGATAGCGTCCCAAGAAATCATGAGGATCCACGAGTCCGTCATAGGTTATCGATGGAGTTCGGTAGTTCTGTGGTAGGGAAGTTCGGGTAATATCGTCCGAGAACGGAGTCCTAAATGCTCCGTACATGGCGAACCCGACATTTCTTCGGTATGGAGGAGATGGAGTTCTCCTGTGATTCCGGTACCGAGGATTCTTTCTTCTGGAAGACATGATACTACTGCGGTAGTGACTGTCTCGTATGGAGGGAGAGGGAGAATCCGCCGTTTTCGCTTCCGGCTGCTTTTGGCTTCTCTGCAGGAAGGTTAAGAATTCCTCCTGCTTTTCAGCCAAAAACAGCTTGACAGCCCCGTTCAAATCGGGCTGCTGGGAAGACTCGGTGTGACGGCTTTTGGAGCGGCTTGTTCCTCCGCCATGAGAACTGGTGGTGGATTTATCCCTAGGCTGTTTTCCAGACCTATGGGATGGATTGGCTTCCTCCTGGTTCTCACGGGCAGGAATACGGGTACTCTGCGATCTGGTATGCATTTTTTGGGTTGAAAAAATGGTCAAAAATTCGCTTTATCACAAATTTGGTTCTCTGCTTCCCACAGACGGCGCCAGTGATGAATCGGCGAATTTTCGATGATGATGAATGCTCGTAAAAATAAATTACGACACAGAGAATTTTACGTGGTTCGATTTACTGAGGTAAATCTACGTCCACGGGGAGAAATGAGGGCAGGTTTGTATTGCTTGATCTGCGAATTACAGCTTACAACACAGACTTGCTATATGATTATTTCTCTAGAGAGATTCTAACCCTTGTCTATCAGATCTAAGTCCTATTTATACATTGAACTAAGATCGTGGCTTACATCATCACTCTAGGTCGTGGAGGTCGTGTAGGTCATGGCCTAAGATCGTGGCCTGAGTTGACGCCACGTGGTAGTGGGTGTGTTGGAAGTTGTGGAAATCCTGCATGGGTCCACTAACTCCTTGTTCGGTCGAAAACTGAGACCGAACTGCTTTGGTTGCCGATCTGAGAGTAGAGCTTGATGCCGACCTATGAGCAGAGCTTGATTGGTTGGCTTTTGCCGAGCTGTAGGCTGAGGCCGAACTCTTACTGAGACCGAACTGCTTTGGTTGCCGATCTGAGAGTAGAGCTTGATGCCGACCTAAGAGCAGAGCTTGATTGGTTGGCTTTTACCGAGCTGTAGGCTGAGGCCGAACTCTTTGGTAATGCCGAACTCCTCCGAACTCTTTGGTAATGCCGAACTCATACTCTTCCTTGGGCTTCGGGCTGATGGGCCGTCACTGCTGTTGGGTTTGTTTAGTTCGTACCCCATCAACTACATTTCCATTTTAATGCAAGAGTACAATTGTCGAAGAACTATAGACTTAAGAGCATCCATAATAGTGGACTAGCGACCGACGAGCCGCTCGTCTGTCGCGCTAGTCCACTATTGCGACCGGCTAGCGGGTGACGGACGAGCTCGACGGACAACCTCTTGTTCGTCGGATAGTGCGCTAGTCCATCCGCTAGTCTGCTATTGTGGGCTCCCGACGGACTAGCGGTTTTTTCGATTTTTTTTCAAAACTCTATATATACGGCTGATTGCACTTCATTTTTATTTGCACCACTTGTATTAACGAGTTTCATATTTATAATGTAATTTGTGGAAATCATTGTTTTTTTGGTTGATTTGTACTTTTTCAATTGTTTTTTTATTTAATGAAAATATGATTGCATTCCCCCCGTATTCGTGTCGAAATTTTAATTCCGTATATTTGTTAATTTTTTATTTTGTTTGTTGGAATGTCCTAGTGTTTATTATACAGTGGGATGTTCTATTAATGTGGCAGTGCAGTGACTAGTCCCAATAACATGACAGGAGGTGTTTTTGGCTAGTGCGCTGGATATCCGCCGTATTGTGCATGATCTAAGTTACCCGAGCAATATTGGCAGATTTATCCAATAAAAAACAAAAAAGAAATAAAAACAAAACAGCGACATCACACACCTGACACCACTACCCCTCATCTTTTATTGGAACTCTCAATTAAACACTTTCTCCCCCAATTCAATCGCAGGAGCATTCAGAGCATCTCCAATGCGGGCGTAAAAATCGCGACGCCGATTCTGACGCCGAACCATTGGAACCGGCGTTGGCGAAATCGGCGTTAAAATCGGCATGGCCATGCCAATTCACGCGATGACGCCGGTTCCGACGCCGATCCTCACGGCGCCATTGTAGGACCCCTATTCGGCGTCAAACCGGCGTCAGATTTTAAATTTTTTTTTTTTCGAAAACACTATATATACGCGCTTTGAACAGAGACGAGGACGGCAGCGATGAGTGATTTTGTTTTACTTTTTAAAATTAATGTACTTTTTTAATTTTTGTACTTTTTAAAAAATTTTTGTATTTTTTTTAAAAATTAATGTACTTTTTAAGTTTTAATATTATTATTCGAATTTTCCGTATTTGTCTCGTAAATTAAATTCCGTATGTTGATACGAGTGTAAATTAAATTATATAATTGTTATTAGTGATGTGGATAGGTAGTGTGAAGGCTATGTGAGGGCTATTTGATGTCCAGTTGATGTGGCAAGCTGATGTGGCAGAAGAATTGTAGTGCTGATGATGTGGCAGTGTGAATGCTATGTGAGGGCTATTTGACGTCCAGTCTTACCGGAGATGCTCTCAAGAAAGATGCCATTTTTTAGATGGGTTTTCCACGTTTTCGTCGTGATAGCTATTGTAAAGCTCCAGTCTTTGAGCTGCAGCAGCAGCAGCTTCTCGTTTAACCAGCAGCAGTTGGACAGGGTGTTGAAGCTCCCCGGCCAGAATTTCAACGTGAGCTTCGCGCACTACGCTGGCTACATCACTGTCAATGAAGAAACCGGAAGGGAGCTTTTCTATTGGTTCTTTGTGGCCGAGGACGACCCTTCTTCCAAACCTCTCGTTCTCTGGCTCAATGGAAGTCGTTATGTAGCAATTTTCTCTTTACTGTGTGTAAATTGTGGGAAGCAAAAAAGTGATTATGATGTTGTTGAGAGGAGAATGTAAATATATCATCGTGATATGCTTTTACTGCACTTTTTCATCTTGTTGATGTTGTTGTATGATCTTGCATTTTGAGTTCTGTGTTGAGTGTTGACTCTTGTTGGAGTTTTAGAGTTTCTTGCTAGTTTTTGATATTTAGGCCTAGGTAAAATATGCAATTCTCTCTTCATCTTGTGGGTGTGTGTTTGTGTAAATTATTAGTATCATTTTTTTGGTGGATGTAGTGATGATGTTGTTGAGAAGAGAATGGAAATGGATGTGATCTAGGAGTATATTATATGCTTCATCTTCTCGATGTGATTATGGGACTTGCATGAATTTATGTTAAAATACAAATTATGAATTTTGTGCTTAAATTTCCATTTGAATATTGGTGTTAATGTTTTGAGTTATATGTGATATTTAGGGCCTGGGTGTTCATCAATTGCCTATGGGCTGGCTGAGGAAATTGGACCACTGCATATTGTGAAGGATGGGAAAACCCTTTATTTAAACCCTTATTCTTGGAATAAAGGTAGATCGATATCATCATCTTCTAGTTTTTGTTTGGTTGTGTAGACGAAAGCAGTCAAGTTAATCTTCATTTGGATTGTAGATGGCCACCTAAAAACTGTTCATTTTCATGATGCTTTCGATCTTTGCAGTTGCAAATATATTGTTTGTGGACTCTCCTGTCGGAGTTGGTTTTTCGTATTCAAACACTTCCGCTGATTTATTGAGCAATGGTGATAAAAGAACTGGTACAGCTTCTTCTCTTAACTTCCATCACATCATATTCTGCATATTTGATGCAGCATCTTAATGGCAATCTCTGTTCTTGCAGCTGATGATAACCTAATATTTATCGAGAAATGGTTAGAACGGTTTCCACAGTACAAAGGAAGAGAGTTGTATCTCACAGGAGAGAGCTATGCCGGTAGGTTAATCATTCTACACTTTCCTATATAGAGTCGAGGGAGGAGCAAAGCAGAAATTTTTAAATGAGCATGAAATGTCAATATATGAATTCCTTTCTCTGTGCAATTTCTTATATTTATTTGTTGGAAATCGAGATCGGAGCAAAAACGAAATGGAACAACAAGAACACGAGGATATACGTGGTTCGGCGTAAGCCTACGTCCACGGGAGAATAACGAATCGATTTACTTCAATCACGATCAAGAACTACAATCATACAACAAGATTACACACTCAAGAACAAGCTACTCCCTCTTCGCATATGAACTCATATCACACCGAAGACTATACAAGCTAGTTCCTCACAAAGATAGTGTGTATCTCTCACTCTAGCCATAGATTGTTGTTATGATCCCTCAGCTGATTTCTTTCTCTCGTTTCTTCTCAATGAGCTCTTTGGATTACGGCAATATTTATAGGGAGTGTAAGATAGAGTAAGATCAGTTGGTGTAACTGATCTCCAACTGCTCCATGCAACGGCTTCTTGCTCGTTGTAATTGATCCTTCTATTGCCAACCTCTAAGTGCCTCCGTTGAACTCATTGATTCATTGGAGTGTTTGTATCAGCTCAAAATACTCTTAACAATCCTCCACCTTTTGAGATGATACAACACTTCTTTCGATCATCTTGTTCTTTGTCGATCTCATGTCCGAGTAGCGCCAATCTTGACTATTCTTGTCAGCATCCTGACTCCGAGAATCATCCCCAAATCCTCCTTTATCACTTCCTTGATCAGCCACAATGCTCCCACCGGACGATCGCCTCCACCGGACGATAAAACCTCCACCTAATCTGAATCTTCCCCGTTCAGAATTGGAGTTGCTGATTCCTAGAGATATCACACATCCCTCATAAGTGATAACCGAATTTCTGTCAAGATTATTACCACTTTCATCGCTTAAGATGACACGGCTGTTGCACCTCTCCCACGGACAATTCAACAAACGCAAACAAAAATCTTGAAGTAAATAACATGGTTGTTGCCCCTTCGGGATCCTCCTCGAATCGCTAACGATCACGACGTCGTCGACGTTGCTCTTATGCTTCTTCGCATCCCTCAAACACTTCTCCACTGGCCTTCTCGTCCGCAGCTTCCTCCACCGTCTTAATGATTGGCCGGGATGTAGTTTGCATTGACTTCTGGGCAAAATTCTCCTCAAATGGAATCAACTCCGCCGGATCGAACCACCCATAGCTGCTGTCCCCAAAAACACCTAGACGAGGCCTTCTTGCTTGCCTATCCGGATAGAACGTGGAACAAGAATTCTTCATTCTCAATCGCAATTCTAGAATCACTCACATTACTGATAAACCTAGTGTCATCTGATTCATCGTCGCCAACTCGACCAACTTCCACATTCGAAACTACTGTGCCAAATTCGAAAGCTCCGGGGAAAGAAATATCACTCGCAACCGGCGATTTTATCTTCTTCGACGGTGTCTCTTTCCCATTGTAGCGGCGGTACCACCTGGTCGTCGTTGCTGGAACTCATGAGCGACATCATCACAGCCCCTGCAAACTCTCCAAATCATCGAAAATTGGAAAACACATTTCTCTCCCGAATTTCATCGAACACCTTACGCGCAACCACCATTTCCCAAGCACAGAGAGAATCGTGGCCAGCATCCTAGCATTCAGCGCTTACCAACAGCGAAGATTCATCCACTCGTAAACCTTCAACGCCCTCTGCCAGCTCGACCGCCCATTTTCGACGTGCCTAGCGATCACTATCATCCAAGTAAGCACATTACTCTCCGGCATTTCGTCGAACACCATCATTGCATCATCCAAGAGGTATGCTCCGCCTCTGATCATCATCTCATCAAGGCTCTTGTGGCCTTCAATATCCATCAACATCATCATGGGCCTCGGAAATGAGTTGCATATCGCCATACTCGATCCCATTATGGACCATCAATATGAGCAACGATCATTGAGCGAGCTACACCAACGATCACCAAGAACTTCCCTCTTTCTTGATCGATGAACCCTCGAGCTCTCTCCACAATGAATCGCCAATGCAGAAAACTTCTCAACAATATCGCTCAAAGCTGCACGAACCAAAACCGACCACACCTTCGTCCCCTTCAACTGACGTGATCAAGAACGCAATCTCCTTCTCCAAGACTGCTGCCCATCCATTTTCAAACTGATCTCTGACTTCTTCCAACGATTCTCCTCTTTCCCACAGACGGCGCCATTTGTTGGAAATCGAGATCGGAGCAAAAACGAAATGGAACAACAAGAACACGAGGATATACGTGGTTCGGCGTAAGCCTACGTCCACGGGAGAATAACGAATCGATTTACTTCAATCACGATCAAGAACTACAATCATACAACAAGATCACACACTCAAGAACAAGCTACTCCCTCTTCGCATATGAACTCATATCACACCGAAGACTATACAAGCTAGTTCCTCACAAAGATAGTGTGTATCTCTCACTCTAGCCATAGATTGTTGTTATGATCCCTCAGCTGATTTCTTTCTCTGGTTTCTTCTCAATGAGCTCTTTGGATTATGGCAATATTTATAGGGAGTGTAAGATAGAGTAAGATCAGTTGGTGTAACTGATCTCCAACTGCTCCATGCAACGGCTTCTTGCTCGTTGTAATTGATCCTTCTATTGCCAACCTCTAAGTGCCTCCGTTGAACTCATTGATTCATTGGAGTGTTTGTATCAGCTCAAAATACTCTTAACATTATTGCTGTTACTTTATTGATCCAGGGCATTATGTTCCTCAACTCACTCATGCTATTGTGAAGCACAACGAAAAACACGGAGTAGAAACTATTAATCTCAAGGGTTTCATGGTATCCTCCTCTTGATGTTTTAGAATGTTATGTGCTTGTGTGAAACCAATAACCCTGAAATAGGCCTCTGCGTTCAGGTTGGAAACGCTCTGACGGACGACTTTCATGACCATTTTGGGGTGTTT
The DNA here is from genome assembly GCF_004379255.2 of Salvia splendens. Lineage (NCBI taxonomy): Eukaryota > Viridiplantae > Streptophyta > Magnoliopsida > Lamiales > Lamiaceae > Salvia > Salvia splendens. The sequence continues at coordinate 11,244,793 of NC_056040.1, forward strand.
CAGTTCATGTGGTCCGTTGGCATGATTTCAGATCAGACCTACAAGCAGCTGAATGTCAAATGTGACTACGAGTCGTTCGTGCACACTTCAGAGGAATGCATTAAAGTCCTTATAATCGCTGATCAGGAAATTGGGGACATTGATATGTACAGCATCTATACGCCTCCCTGCACGGCTAATTTCAGCAGATTAAGCCATCTTCGGAGAAGCAATACTGTATGTGTTCACATATTTTGCATTTTCCTCTAGTTTTATCATATTTGGATTCTTAATTGTATTTATTTTATTGAGGTTTTAGAAGGTTGGTATTCTCAGAAGACCATATGATCCATGCACAGAGAAGCATTCGATTCAATACTTCAATCTCCCTGAGGTTCAAGACGCTCTTCATGTTCGTAGCAGAAACTCCCCTTGGGAGACTTGCAGGTACGAGATCTATGCAAACTACTAGATTTTCCTTTTGATTCATTAAAGACAGTTATATTGTGATTGCAGTGACTAGGTGAGTGAGAACTGGCATGATTCGTCTCAATCGGTTTTGGATGTCTACGCTGAGCTCTTGAATTCGGGACTTCGTATCTGGATGTTCAGGTTTTTCTATATAATTCTGCAAATCTATTAGAACAGAATACTTAACATGCACAAAGGGAACTATTTTACTTTTGAATCTCCATATTTATGTGAAATAGAACAAATATCAGATATGAATTCATCAAGTAGAAGATAGCCTAGTTTATATATAGCTGTGTTCAATACCATTGATTATAACTTTGTTCATCATCAGCCAGATCATAACTTTGTTCAAAATTGACTCCATTCTTTGGCCTAATCCTCCATTTCACAATATTTGTGTATCAGTTACAACATGCCTTTCCATTTCTTGAAAAAAGAGTAATTCTTATACAATGTTCCACACCTTGACAGTGGTGACACAAATGCTGTGATTCCGGTGACATCAACCCGTTACAACATAGATGCTATGAAGCTTCGTACAGTTAGGCCGTGGCACGCTTGGTATGATGATGGCCAGGTCAACTTTTCTATCTTCACCTCACCACCCCCCTCTGATTCTGATCAGTCAGTGATCAACTTGAATATTCGCTGTGTTTGGCAAACAGGTAGGCGGATGGACAGAAGAATACGAGGGACTGACATACGTGACAGTGAGAGGAGCCGGCCATGAAGTTTCCCTACATAAGCCGAAGCAAGCTCTGACACTATTCAAGTCGTTCCTATCAGGGAAGTCCATGCCGGAGATGGAGATGGAGCTGGTGAGCGATATGTAGTTGGGACGTGCCTCCCTCGTTGCTAATAATTCTAGTGCTTCATGAGTAAACTTTCCAGTTTTATGCCTTTTCTCCATATGATCTGCACAATCAGAACACTTATGCTTGCCTGATTACAAGATATTGAGAGAGAGGACATTCTTGTTATATGTATACATTATGTACAAAAGAACTATGCAGCTGCAACCAAAATCCACAATACAAACCACAAAAATCTAAAATCAACGCTTCAATGAGATCTGCAGATAGATCCCAACTTCCATCACAAGGTCAGAGCCAAAAGGAGAGCATTTCCTGCAACGCAATACAGGAGATTTATTTACTCAGAGCTTCAATGGAGAGAGGGAGCGAGAGAGAGAGAGAGTACCTCGGCTAGAAGAGCCATAGCCAAGGATGGCTCTTCTTCTTCTTCTTCTTCTTCTTCTCTAGTAGAGAATGCTTTTGTTGCCTTTAAACTCCTGATATCATCATGCAACAAATTCACCTTTTCAGATATCTCATTCAACAAGTTCAGTTCGTCTCTGTTAGTGGTACTACATTTTACTGGTCTGTCATCTTCAACAATCTCTGATCTCAAACCAACTTTACTCAGCATCCTATGAAACTGAGCCGTGCTTGTTTCTGGCGGTGCAACAACCAAACGACACTCAACATCACTCACTTGGCTCGACTGCAACATCATATTGAGCCACTTGGGCTCGTCTCTAGCACACAACTTCACAGCCTCTGGCAAAACGACATTTTCTCTTTCAAAATTCTTGATTTCATCTTTCTCCATCAGTTCACACCTCCCTTCAACTTGTGGAACTTCAAACACGTCATGAGTGCTCGTTGAACAAGAATTATCAGCAGCAGCAACACAATCTGAACTCTCAGCCTGACCACTACCATCCATCATCTTGTTTGGTTGACACAAACTGCCCTCATTCGTGGTGGGATCATACAAACTCCCTCTACTCACACGAGAAGACAAGGACAAAGAGGGAGACCGTGTCTCACTCCTCCCTCCTGCAATCTCCTTCACCTTCTCATTCAACCTCCTAATCTTCACCCAATAGCTATCGATCTTTTTCCCCGAATCCACATACATTTCCTCAACCGTCTTCCCCCTACATGGCATGCGGCTTGTCTCCCCATTGAAGCCGTGATCAACATAACCAATCCTCAACAACTTATACCTATAAGCCTGCACTAGATAGTCCAAAGCAGCCACCTCCATTTCCTTCTGATAAACTGCATCTTCAACCATGGCTAGAGATTCCTCAGCGTGCCATATCTTCTCCTCCGCAAGCCTCTTGTAATGCTCGGCCTCCATCTTCACCGCCGCCTTCTCCCCCTGAAGCCGGAGGATCACAGCCAGCGCCTCGCTGGCAGCGGAGGCAGAGGCCTCCCTCTCTGCATCCAACTCATTGTAGAGCTTCTGCAGAAGCTCCTGCTGATCACATAGTGCATCTTTTAGAGCACAAATCTCAGACAAAGCATCATCATCATCATCACCCATCGGATTCCCAGACATGAAACACTATAATCTGAGAATCAATACAGAATTTTCAACAACTAATTCAAGAATTAAAATTTATGGCAGTTTATCTATATTAGCCCATTTTCTTCACGATTGAGGCAAGCCCATATTCAAGAAACTCAAAATATTTCAATGGCATATATCTTTGAAACAAACCAAAAAAATAATTCTTACCTAAAGGTCTGCAGCAAATGAACTGAATTGTGAGGATGGTTAGAACATAGTTTGAGCATGAACAGGAAACAAGCCAGCCCAAATCTCTTCTCTTGAAGAAGAAAAAGAAGAAATTTGCAGTTTTGGTCAGAAATAGTAGTATTTACAAAGTTATACGCCAATGCGTATCAAATGCGTGTGTGAAGTGTGAAAAATAAATAGAAAGCAATAAGATTATCAAATTAGTAGTATTTCCATTTTCCAGTATAAAGCTGTTGAAGAAAAAGAATCGGAAAAAAATGGAAACTGTAACTTGGAAGAAAACGAGAGGCTTTTCTTGTAACGGTTTATTAATTTGTCTTCATAGAACTTCTGTTTTCCAGTTTCATCTCTATTTCTGTTTCCCATACTAATTTTCTTTTGTTTCTCAACATTTCTCATATTTAAGAAGAATTATCCAGGTTTAATTACTCGAATTAAATTTAGCAACATAAGTAATGAGATATTTCCATTACATGAATTGGATTGGTGAAATCTGATATGAATATATTGTGTTGTTTGTCAAATAAATCAACAATCTATAGAGTTTGATTGTTTAATTTTTCATTATATTAATTCGAACTGGATTTGGCTTTAATTATTTGACTGATTTATTGCGATTTTAAGCCTGCCTAAAAAAGGACAATTCATTGATGCATTTTCTGAATCATGTCACAAGCCTGCATTAAAAAGGACAATTTTTAATCCAAAATTATTCTATCCATGGTTTGAATGGTTAAAAAAAATCCTTTATTGTAATTATTCTGTAAAAATAAATTAGAACAGTTTTAGTAAGATACTGACTCAGCCTTAATTTGTTCGGCCAACAAAATTATGTAATACTATAAGTTAATGCTGGGCCACATTAATATAAATAAATCTTTTAAAGTTTATTTATTTTCCTACGTCTGATTTCAGAATCCCAAATCACGTTGCCGGAGGAAACATCGTGGCAAGTAAATGGAGTAATCTTTTGAGTAAATGTTTCTCCTTTGGGATAAAAGATTTTTGCTAACCACTAGTGATTTTGCTGTTTATTTTATGTTATTAATTTTCACATTTGTTTGGTAAATTAAATAAGCCAATGTATCGTACATTAATTGAGTATAGATATTAATACTCGGTCACAAATTGTGTACACCGGCTACAATTATATAGTAGTACTCCGTACTAGTAATTAATACTACTATATATGTAAGATTATTTGCTAGCATCAAGGTAATTATTTAACGTGTGTTATGCAGAGTATGCATAAAGAAAGACACCGAATATTATAGAAATATATTTTAATCAACGTGACACCACCATAATAAATAAATAAAAGGGCCTTTTTGTGGCCTCCATGGGGCTTAGGAGCCGAATTTCGTGCAAAACTTTGATATGATTATGCTTTGAATTTGACATTATAGTGCATTCTACTTTGTAGACAGCGATTTTTATTGTTATTTTTTATACACTAATTAAAAGAAGTAATTGATTGATTGATTGATTGAATAAAGGGACCCTTAATTTAAATTAATCCAATTAGAGAAAGTGAAATATTATTTAAAAATGGTTATTCCAACGTATAATTATTTATTAAAACCGAACAAATCTATATTGATGAGTATATTAATTAATAGTAGAATAAAAATATATAAGACCGTCTCAAACAATCTAATCACAGTGAAGCATATTAAAATTAAAGCCTGAAGAAGTCATGTCAATTTTGTTAATATTAATAGAGGCAAAATTATGAATGGCGGAGTACTATTTTAGGGTGAACAGTATACCTTAATTCAAACAAAATGACAACTTTTCTTATAGTATTATTTATTTCTTATTTCGGATTTTATTTTTATTATAATACCATATGATTTAAAAGAAAAGGTTATTGCATCGACACTGAAAACTTGACTACAAAGTAATATGCATATTGGAAAAAATTGTGGTACATGAAAACAACTTCTTACCAAAACTTACAAATTCGAAGAAGCCATCGCTTTTTACGATAAATTAAATGAAAAAAAAACATAACTAACAATCAAAAGTTTTAATAACAACATCATTTTTATATAACCGATTTTAAAAAATATAAAAAAATTGATTAGGGTTTATTGTATCTCAGCAATTTTTAGTTATAGCCTGACTTTAGTTTAGATATTTTTTAACCCGCGAACTTTAAAAAATGGTTCAATTTTAACCTAATCTATAAAAGTTTTATAACAAGATCCATTCAAATTATGCATGGATTTCGCCGACCATGTTAAGACAGAGATTTTGCCGTACAGTACTACTTTACAATTTTGATTGTGTATCGAAGGCAAATTTTGGTGTAGATGTCATGACAATTTTGTCTTTATAGTAAAAATTCTTACTCATTACTTAACCAAAATTGTCGAATATTACGTTTAAAATCTCAGTCTTCATATTCCCGACAAAGACCATGCATCAATCGAACAAATCTTGTTATAAAACTAGTGCAAACTTGAAAAATATTGTTGTTAAAGTGAAATTCGCTAAAAATTCAAGCTATAATTGATCATTTTTTGTAATATAAAACAAATACACAAATAAAAAACTCCTTGTATGTTTTTGTATTTTGTATTGGAACAAATTAACTACTCTAAAATATTCCCCCTATCCACCATTAAGAGTCTCATTTCTTGGCGGCACGATTTTTAAGAAATGTAAAGAAAAGTTGGTGGAAAAAAGTTAGTGGAATATGAGTCTCACTTGTATATATTAGTTTTAAATGAAATATGAGTAAAATGAGTCAGTGGAATGTGAGACCCTATTACCATTTATGATAAAAGTGAACCGAGAGTCCTATTCGCAGACGGACTAAAATGAAAAAACAGGACTCCTAGGGAGTACTATTTACCACCTCCAACAGTGTTTTACGCACAGTTCGAAACGGCCAATGGTGATTTCCCGGGCCTATAACTCGTAGAACTATAATCATATGTCACTGGATATGGATCCATTTGGATCCCAGTTATCTCACATTAAGGTGTTCTCCACGAGACTCTCCCATGTATATAATTTTAGTGTTGTAATTATTTGTATAGGATAATAGGGAAAACTCGAAACTTTAGCCTATACACGTATATTGCATAAAATTGACACATGCTACGAAATTTTACTCTCCCATGTATATGATTCTTTGTACGTTGATTTGGGTTATTTGTGGCATTTTGTATTATCGTAAGTCTGATCAATGAAATTAAAGAAGAATATATAGTACATTGAATTAATGCGGTAATAAATGTTATTAAGTACACTAAAACAATTTTTTTTATAGTTGAATCATCAAGTCACATATATACCAACTTTAATTTATACAACTACCTTACAATTGTGGTCTTATAAATACCACACCTACTAGCATTTAGGATCAAGTTATCAAAATATATTTATTCCAACCACGCATCAACTAATCTTTTTCCAGGCTCTCGATTTTTGTTTGACTCCAATGACAGATAACATTTATTTTCAAAATTGCAATTTGCTTCATGTGGAGGAATTTACATGAATAAGCATACTCAAAATGTAATTAGTATTAGTACTCCACTATTTTTTTTAAGTTAAAAATCGTACACATCAATCGCAAAACAGTTTCTTTAGCCCAATTAGTTTGATACTGAATTGGCCCATTCAAATGTACATTGGGGTTCAGCCCAATTGGAGTAATAATTCACTAGAAAGATATTTCTCAAATAAATTATTCACAAAAAAAAAACACTATTTCCACCATTATTCTTCATCTTTGAACACGAAGAATTCAGGTTTCAGCGGTAAGCATTTTCCAATTAACTTCGAATATTTTCTCCCTTAGGTTACATTCATGCGATTAGGAAGTTAGAAGCGTAGGGAGATAGAGACGAGCATGTGATGAACTATGTAATTCTGAGTAAGCATGCAACGTGTTCGACGAAATGCGTGAGTGGGCTGGACTTGTTTGATTCGTGTTCAGGTACATTGATGGAGGTGGGGCATTGCTTCTTAGATGGGAGCGCAGATGCTGTGGAGTTTTGTGGCCATGAGTCGTACCACAACGTGCTTGCAGCCTCTACTTACGTACTTCAAGAGGGTGATCAGCCCACTCGATCAGGGAGCATAACGCTCTTCGATGTAGATGCTGAGGCAGGCCGTTTTGAGTTGATTCAGAAAGTTGAAACAGCTGGGATTTTCGATATCAAATGGAGCCCGGGGCTCCTGCCCTTGCTTGCGCAAGCCGATGCTGATGGTTGTGTAAAGCTCTATAGCCTGCCTTGCTCTGGGTCAGATTCTGCTGAATTAGGCAGTAAGTATTTTTCTTTTAAAAGTTTACTTTGTATTCTTCTTCTGGTTCAAGGCAATATGTGGTGTGGTACTCTCATCATCCTTGGGTGCTTTGAAATTGAGCCTCTCTCTTCTTCCTAAAATGGTAGATTGTAATGCTGACTCTTGCATCGTGATTTTGTTTACTTAATGACTTGTTCGTATCACTTTTCTGGGAGTTGATTTCTCTGTCAACTATGTGACTTGTGCTCTTGTTATGATTGTTTGTTTATATGATAAAATCTATACTTTGAAGTAGGGAAGCAAGTTCTTCTATTCAAGTTTAGTTAAATTGTTAAATTCATGTTTAGTTAAATTGTTAAATGCGCTTGTTTTGAAAGTGCGTCATGCTTTCAAGACAAATACTTTCCAGGTCGATCAGGCAAATAACAGAGTCCGATTTCTTATGTTCAATGCTGTGCAATCAAAATTCATTTCTGGATAAAAGATTTTGCCAGTTCTTTTTATGGCAATTCAAAAGTAAAAACATAATAATGACTGAGAGCTTGGAGTCGATGAAAGATCACTAATTTTGTTTTAGTACAATGTTAAGTTGAAGGGTGGAAATTAGCGTCTTATCATATCAATTTTTGCTTGTACACATTATAGGAAATAATCGCTGTGTAATATTATGTATGGCATGAATTTTAGTGATGTGAAGCATAAATCTAGACATCCCAATTGTCTATTCAGGCAGTTTCTTAAAGCTCCGAGCATCATGACCCTTGTTTCCATAGAGCATCAAACAGCAGCAAAACTATATAAGTTGCGAAAGAGCATGCACATTGTAGTGAAAATGAAACTTTCTCATAGTTTAACTCAATGTCGGTTGGTACTAGTACTTTACCTGTGCAATGACAATGAGGAATGTTACATATGGTGCTTTGTAGTTTGTATGATGCATGGTCTCTTTGTTCATTATCTTCCGTCATGATCGTGTGTGCTTTGAGTTGAAGATCTTCTGCTTATTGCAGGTAATTGCTTAACTGAAGTTCAGGGTAAATGCATCAGCTCCTCCATGTGCTTGTGCATAGATTGGAATTCGCATGCCACATCCGTGGCAGTCGGCCTCTCTGATGGATCAGTTTCCATAGTCTCATTAGATGAGTCGCAGCTCAACATTCTGCAAGAATGGAAAGCACATGACTTTGAGCTTTGGGCTGCCTCGTTTGACATCCAGCAGCCGATGCTAATATACACAGGTTCAGATGACTGTAAGTTCAGCTGCTGGGACCTACGCGAGGACCCTTCTCAGTTGGTTTTCCAGAACACAAAAGCTCACAAAATGGGAGTGTGCTGCATAGCAAAGAGCCCTCACGACCCCAACGGTTTGCTCACTGGTAGCTATGACGAGCACCTGAGAATATGGGACACCAGATTAACTTCAAGACCGGTGAGTGAATCTTCGATATGTCTAGGTGGAGGAGTTTGGAGGGTGAAGCACCACCCACATGTACCAGGGCTGGTGTTAACAGCTTGTATGCACAACGGTTTCGCACTCGTTAAATTTCGAGCGGATCAAGTCGAGGTGATTGAGACATATACGAAGCATGACTCACTTGCATATGGAGCTGACTGGCAAAGAGGAAATGCATTTGTGTCTGGAAAGAAGAAGAGGTCTGCAATTGCTACATGCTCGTTTTATGATCGACTGCTTCGTGTCTGGACACCACAAAGCGATAATGTATTTGAATGATTTTAAGGTCTTTTTTACCTGATAATGCAAACTTATATTTGTGTAACTTGTATACTATACCAATAACATTTCTTAGTACCTCTTTGGACATTTGTCTCAATACATGTAGTATTTCATTTGTTTCGGACGTCAATACTCATGATTTTGTGTTGTCGGAAAATTCTGGACGTGCTACAAGTTGAAAATCGGTAGGACTATACCATGATTCAACATTTTATAAAATTTTAAAAATTAAAATCAGGCCAAATATCGTTATTTTTTTTAACAACTAACCCTTCTTTTCTGTCCCACAAACTTCGAGTATTAGTGTATGTAAATAAATGATGCAATTCTCAAATCAATGACACCTTGATAATTTATAGAAATAGTATTTGCTTACAAGTACAATCAAGCATCCCAGAGATGTAGCACGTGAAGTAGACAGAAAAAAAACCAGCTAAGTGGCTTAAAACATGAAGGATCGAAAACGTCTCGAACATGAGTTTAACGGACAAATATGTCTAAACATATCGTTTCTCATCTCTAATCTACTGGAACTTCAACTTCCATCTTCAGAACAGAACTGCCCAGGATCTGCGGGTAGATGATAAAGTGTGATTTCTCAATGCGATAAGAAGCATGGCAGCAGCACAAGCAGCATATGCATATACAGACAGAGGAGAGATATATAGAAGCAGAATACACAACTTGACGACTAAGATAATTATCCATTGAGATGGAACAGCCTTTCAAACATCATTAAAGTGCTTTTAAGCATTCTTAATTGATATAGAGGTGATATATTACCTTCATGAAGTCAGCTGGAACTAATACAGAATCTTTTCTGTAGCCTGCTTCCTCAAGAACTTTGGTAAGAACACGCTATATATAACAATACGAGCTTCAGATTAGCGCAACTCAGCAATTAATTAGCAGCAGGATCCAGAAAACTATGAGAAAGCAAGGAAAGGAATCATGGTGGTTCTGATTTAGAAGATTAATGTTCATTTGATTGCTTCAATTAATTTATTTACTACAGTTTTTCTACTTTTTGTCATTTTGTGAACACAGGAATTTGCATTTTCCATAGCTTCTGCGTGGCAAAGAACAAATAAGAAACAGAAAGTTAGACAAATAGAAAACAAAGTAAAACTAATGGTAATATATAAGAGGGAAAGATGAATAGAGTAGGGAGACTAACCTCTCTTTGATGTTCAGCTATAAATTGACCCGTCAAATCACGCAATATGTCCAGAACATCATTGAAACTAACCTTATGGTTACCATCAGAATCATAAACCTTAAAAATAACTGGGTTAAGGAAATTATACTCAGCATTGGCCGATTGGAAAACAATATTTAACGTTGAAGTTTTAATGTACGGAGGAATATTTCTATGTTTTGCACAGCTTACATTCAACTTTCAGCTGCAAGCTCGCTCGAGAGCTAAAAGCAGATAGAAATAACACAAACTCCTTGAAATTTAGCCCATCCAGCATTCTCAAGAGTCTCTGCATATGTAAATAGGAAAACGAAAACTAAGTACAATCACCACTTCCATAGCAATCTTAGTTGAACTTATACACACAAGCTACCCTGATTTATACTCATTTCTATTTTGGCGAAGTTGCCTACTCTAATTGGCTTCGTAGGATACTTGATCTTTTTTAAAGTTTTCATTTTTCCTCCTGATAGCCCATAATAATCACTTTGATTTATAGGTCAAGGGCCAATGCAAATGTTTCAAAACATGCATGCTTGAATATAGTTATAAGCAAGTTGGCTATAATCATAAAGAGATAGCTCTGTTGAGTCTAATAAAAAATGAATGTATATCCAAAAAATGAGAAAATTTTCAGTCGACAGTTTCAAGACCAAACATTGACATATTTGATTAGAGAGAGGCGGCTTGGAACCAATAACTACTCATTCATGAATCATGATTATGTTCCAAGTATCTTGTAGCTTCCGAATACTTAAAGAATAAGCATATGTATTAACTATTTACTGTCAATTTCCCATCAGTATTTCATATCACCAACAGATCGGAGACTCTAGCAGTTCTAACATTTAATCAAAGCATATATCGTCCTAATGAGGTCACCACCATTTATTTCTCTCCCCCTCTCTCCATCACATTTATTGATTTAGGAAAAACACCGAGACAGTAGGACCAACAACATATACACATATATTAGATATCAATATACACTGCAACAACGCTCGTTCCTAGACACACAACATGATCAATTGTATACTCCGACTACCTCCAAAATTGTATCCCTAGTTCTTCTTTATCATTTCATGTCATTAAGACTTCCACTTAAATTCATAACATTTTACCCCCACTAAAGACCATACTTTTTCGATAAACTGTGATACTACATTTATGGAAGCACACAAAGGTTTGATTCTTTCTCCAATTTTGGTTCAATACTTGCTGCAAACTTCAAAATTCGGAAACAAGTTCCTAGTTGATTTCTTTTGCATTACCCCATCAAAAGCAGTTAGTACATATGATTGTAGGATTCCTAACATAACAATAAAACCGGAACAAAAAGAGGTTCAAGCAGCTGTTTGACAACCTGAGAGAGGGGATTCATGGCAAATTCAGGCACATTCATAAACTCATCGGCGGAGATGAAGCCCCCTCCGCTCCTGTCCAGCTGGCAGAACCTCTGGTACAGTGAAACAATCTCCTGCTGGGAAACTACACAACACACACCAATACACATCATTTATCAAAACTTAGCAACAAAATTAAACCAGGAACAATGCACAATCAAATGCCAATCACAATTCAATTCATTTGTTTCTTATCACTGACCCTAATCAGATCATAACTACGGCAATCATTCATGTCTTTATCGTGACACCCACGAAAAATCACATAAAAGCACGCAAAAATACAGAATTGAAAAGGCGGAATCACAGAGACATGAAAAAAATTTATGGGATTATCATAAAAAATATGAAAAAAAAGGTGGAATTGAGCAGAGGAATGTATTACAGGTGTTGCTGCAGTGTTCTTGGACCCCTTCAATGTCGTACTGAGTGAGCATGGAGGAACCGTTTCCCATCACAAATTCCACTTTCCAGAATCCCAGAGCGATAATAAATTAGGTTTGGTGTAAAATTAGAAACTTGGATTCAGAACAAAGGGTGGATCAAGAAGATGGGGGTGGCAGGTGTAGGCCTTGTTTGCCAAAGATTTTGGAGAAAATAATCTGATTTCAGAGTTAATTTTTCATAATACAAATCCTATAATTAGAATTAGAATTAGAATTAGAATAGAATTGTTAAATCATGAATGTTCATTTTTCTAAATTCCTGGTTCGTTTACTGACATATTGGAGTAGTACTACTTACTCCCTCCGGCCACGAAAAATAGGGCACTTTCTTTGTGAATGTGTTTTAATGTATATTTGGTAAAGTAAGATAGAAGGGGAAAAAGTAAGAGAGAAATAGTGTTAGTGGAATGTGAGGTTCATGTTATTAGTAAGAGAGAAGAAAAAAAAGTAAGAGAGAAGTTATGAAAACTTTCCTTTTTTGAATGTGCCATATTTTTCGTGGACAACAAAAAATGACAAATGTGTCATATTTTTCGTGGATGGGTGGAGTATTATTTTTATTAATTATTAGGTTTTAGGAATCTAACTTTTTTAGTACCATAGATCATATACTTTTGTTATATTTATACTATAATTTTAAAATATTTCACTTAATTATTAGAAAAATGCATATTGTTCCGATTTAATTACTAATTAAATGTACTAGATCATCTTCAAATTCTACGCAAATTTTTTTTAGAAATCATATTTCCTAGCTACATTAATTTTCTACCAAACAAATAAGCCATTAGAATGCAATTTCGAGTGCATATATTTTTAAATTTTTTTAATTTATTTTAAAATTTGTATCATTCATTATCAGTTATCAGTGTGGATGGATGAAGTACTAAAATGAAAATGAATACACTTAATTTTCTTTGTTTTTTTTTTTGAAATTAAAACCTTTTGAGCAATGTGGGGACGATCTGAATTGCAACTCCAGATAACAGAACAAGAATTGGTGTTTGAAATATAAGATTTAAAAGAATCGTTTCGATCAGTCAAACCAATTGATGGGGTGCGTACTAAACAAGCCCAACAGCAATGACGGCCCATCAGCCCAAAGCCCAAGGAGGAGTATGAGTTCGGCATTACCAAAGAGTTCGGCCTCAGCCTACAGCTCGGTAAAAGCCAACCAATCAAGCTCTGCTCTCAGGTCGGCATCAAGCTCTACTCTCAGATCGGCAACCAAAGCAGGAGTATGAGTTCGGCATTACCAAAGAGTTCGGCCTCAGCCTACAGCTCGGTAAAAGCCAACCAATCAAGCTCTGCTCTCAGGTCGGCATCAAGCTCTACTCTCAGATCGGCAACCAAAGCAGTTCGGTCTCAGTATTCGACCGAACAAGGAGTTAGTGGACCCATACAGGATGTCCAACACACCCACTACCACGTGGTGTCAACTCAGGCCACGATCGTAGGCCATGACCTACACTACATCCACGATCTTAGGCCATGACCTACACGACATCCACGACTTAGTGGTGATGCAAGCCACGATCTTAGTTCATTGTATAAATAGAACTTAGATCAGATAGGAAAGGGTTAAGCTCTCTAGAGATAAAACACCATATAGCAAGTTTGTATTTGTAAGCTGTAGAAAACAGATCAAGCAATACAATCTTGCCCTCCCTTCTCCCCGTGGACGTAGATTTACTTCAGTAAATCGAACCACGTAAATTCTCTGTGTCGTGATCTGTATTTCCCTGCATTCACTAAGATCAGAAATTCGCGGCCTCATCACTGGCGCCGTCTGTGGGAAACAGAGAACAAAATTTGTGATAAAGCGAATTTTTGATCCATTTTTTCCACCCAAAAAATGCATACCAGATCGCAGAGTACCCGTATTCCCGCCCGTGAGAACCAGGAGGAAGCCAATCCATCCCACAGGTCTGGAAAACAGCCTAGGGATAAATCCACCACCAGTTCTCATGGCGAAGGAACAAGCCGCTCCAAAAATCGTCCCACCGAGTCTTCCCAGCAGCCTGATATGAATAAGGCTGTCAAGCTGTTCTTGGCTGAGAAGCAGGATGAGTTCTTAGCCTTCCTGCAAAAGAGCCAACAGCCGAAGACGAAAACGGTAGATTCTCCTTCCTCGTCCAGACATGAAAGTCACTACCGCAGTAGTACCGTGTCTTCCAGGAAGAAGAATCCTCAACCCCGACATGTTCCTGTTCCTCCTCGGTACCGGAATCACAGGAGACCTCGATCTCCTCCATACCGAAGAGATGTCGGGTTCGCCATGTACGGAGCATTGAAGACTCCGTTCTCGGACGATATCACCCGAACTCCCCTTCCACAGAACTACCGAACTCCGTCGATGACTTATGACGGGTTGGTGGATCCTCATGACTTCCTGGGACGCTATCAGTATAATATGGCGAACCAGGGTCTCAATGAGGTCCATATGTGCAAGCTGTTCCCCGAGCTGCTCATCGGGAACGCCAGAAGGTGGTTCGACAGCCTTCCTCAAGGCAGCATTAGATCCTACCGAGATCTGATGGATGCTTTCCACAGGAGGTTCTTTCAGAAAGCGGAAGCCCGGAATACTTCGGCTCAGCTGCTTTCTATACGTCAAGGTCGCGACGAAAAGATCAGCGACTTCCTGACGAGATTCCATAAGGAATGCCTACAAGTAGATAATCTCAATGATCTACTTGTCATTTCGGCATTCCAAAATGGAATCCTGCCCGGAGCTCTCTACAGAAAGCTCGTGGAATGCAGTCCGCAAACAGCTCAAGAGATGTGGGACATTGCGGACCAGTTCTCCCGAGCCGATGAGGCAGACCGTCGAAAACGGTCTTTAGACAGCTCATCTAGAGGAGACGAAAAGAAGCCCGATCATAGCGATCAGAGGCTTCCTCGCCAAACACCTTCCCCACCAAAGGAGGGATAGCGGTCATCCGAGGTGATCGAAAAAGAGCAAGTATGTTCGCAGATTGCGCTTAAAAGTGCCGAGCAATCAGTTCGGCACCATCAAGCATAGCAATCACAGCAGCCGGAGTCAGAGGCAGGCGAAATGACCGAAGTCACACCGGAGCCGAACTCAATGGTGTACGGCATTGAAGCCGTGATTCCGGTTTAGATCGGCATACCCAGTCCCCGAACTCAATTTCTCCTCAGAAATGAATGGTGACGGACTGAGAGCCGAACTAGATCTTGCCGAAGAAAGAAGAGAATTGGCCTGCATAAAAGCAGCCAAGTACAAGGAGCAAGTAGCCCGGTATTACAATCAAAGGGTGAAGAAGCTGCAATTTCAAGTGGGAGATCTCGTCTTGAGAAACAACGAAGTAAGCCGAGCAGAAAAGCTGGGCGAACTCGAACCCACATGGGAAGGTCCATATCGGGTGTCAGAAGTCCTCGGCAAAGGGTCTTACAAATTGACTCACGTGTCAGGAGCACAAGTACCCCGAACATGGTACGTTTCCAACCTCAAAAAGTTTCATTTGTAAGAGACAGTCCGGTCAGTCAGTCTTGAGTTCTGTTCGGTCAATGTGCTTTCTTTGGTTTGCTTGGTCTTTGTTTGTCTCTGTGCGTTTTATCTGTGCGTTTTGTCTGTCTATGTGCGTGTCGTCTCTTACAAATGTTACTGAGGTATCTTGTTCTTCGAAAGCTGATCCCCTTCTTAGAACATATACAAGCTAAACGATTGTGAGTCAAAGCTTCTAAAGAGGATACAAGACCACAATTCAGCTTAACAAGCAGTCCGTCTGAAACGAACTGCAACAAGCCAACGACTGTGAATCCAAGCTTCCAAGGAGGATACAAGACCACAATTCAGCTTAACAAGCACTTCGTCTGAAACGAACTGCAATAAGCCAACGATTGTGAGTCCAGGCTTCTCAGGAAGATACAAGACCACAGTTCGGCTTAAGAAATAAGCACTTCGTCTGAAACGAACTGCAATAAGGGAAAGTCCGATCCACGCGATAAACCTCGCCGAATTAGGACGACCAAGTTCGGTCAAAGAAGTTTACCTCATAAGACCGAGGACGACCATGTCTAGTCAAAGAGGTTTACTGCATAAGACCACTTCGGTTAACTGGGAAAGTCCGATCCACGCGATAAAACTCGCCGAATTAGGACAAGGGAAAGTTCGATCCCGGCGACAAAAATCGCCAAATTAGAACACAAACAAAGTCCGGTCAAAGATGTTTATTTCATCAGACCAAAGACGAGTCCGGTCAAAGATGTTTATTTCATCAGACCAAAGACGAGTCCGGTCAAAGATGTTTATTTCATCAGACCCAAGACGAGTCCGGTCAAAGATGTTTATTTCATCAGACCAAAGACGAGTCCGGTCAAAGATGTTTATTTCATCAGGCCGAGGACCAAGTCCGGTCAAAGAAGTTTACTTCATAAGACCGAGGACAAGTACGATGAAATTTTTTCGCTAAGCTGTAAATACAGTGTTAGAAGCGAAAACAAAATTTCATTTTTCAAATCTTGTTCGGCATACAACTCCGCTACCCTACAAAATGGCGTTACGCTATTACAAAGGACTATTCTACTGTCCAGGGTTGCTGAAGTTAAGCCACCTATCTGCAAAATCCTCAGGAAGCCGAGTTCGGTTGTTCCGAGCAGATGAAGAATAAGCAGGTCGACGAGATGCTATCCTCGACCCAACGCCTCTTCCCCGAGCCCGAGAAGTCCTAACACCTCGGCGATGAAGAGTCTCTGCAATAATCATCTGCTGATCTTGCTCGCTCATAGTCACAACTCCTCGGCGAATTTCAGTCCGTCCCTGCCTTGACGATTCCGGTTGCTCCTGAGCCCGTTCTCGTCTTGACGTTTCCGGCTGTTCCGGAGTTCGTTGTTGACTGGAAGTAGGATTTTGAACAAGGGAACCAGAGGTTTGATCTGGAGTGCGAGCATCGGTTGCCACGATATGCCGAAGGAATCTTTCTATGGAGGGGCGCCGAGAAAGAACAATGTTGTACCGAGAAGCCCAGTGCCGCAATGATTTCACAACTTGTTGGCAAGCCGAGCTCTCCAGCGCATTGTTCCTCCGGAGTACATGATATTCCTCCCACAGTTCGTCAACTCGACTCTGAACATCTGATATGGTCACTCCCCCGCGCACACGGATGTAATCCTCGTACGCAGTCCTCTCAGCAATGGCCGTATTCAGCTCGGCCTCCAGATCCTTCTTATCGGACTCTAAGTCCTTATTATCGGCCTCCAGCTTCACTAAACGAGCCAGAAGCTCGTCATTCTTCGTCTGATCGGCTATAGCTCTTTTCTCAGCTTCGTCTAAAGCCGAAGAGTACAGCCGTTTCCAGTGAAGTATCTCCATCTCCTTGAGTACAAAGCAGCTATATTAGTTCGGCAGCTGTACCGAGCAGATAGTAAAATACAACAGGAATAAAGGCGAGTACGAAAAGCTATACGAAGACAAGTGTAGAGAATTTTTCATTCACAAGGAAAATTTTTTACACTAGGAGGGCTTCAAGGCCATTTTACAAGGAAGAAACTAGACTAAGAGAAGGGAGACGAAATCATACTCCGTCAGCTTCGTCTCCGGCTCCTCGGTCTGGTACAGCTTCTTTCTCCTGGGCTACCTCAGCCTCGGCCTCGCCTCCTGCCGGCCTCGCCTCCGCCTCCTGATCGGCTTCCTTCTCCGGATGCCCGGCCTGATCGACTTCGGCCTCCCGCTCCAGCGGCTCGGCCTCACCCTCTCCGTTGTAAGTCGAAGCGGGTGAAACGGGTCCCACGGAGGCAAAGATAGCCTCCAGGTTCTCGTCCCGATCAGCTCGACAACTCCGGACTCGGTCTGCAGAAAGCAGGACCGAGGATGAAGCGAGCTCCTCAAGGAGCGGCAGATTCTGAAGCCGAGCTGCTATCTCTCGACTGTACAGAGGCAGCACGACGTCGGCCCCCTGCTCGCCCTTATCGGTAATTAGCCTTACCAGACTACCGACAAAGGCCGAGAACTGGCTGCTCAAAAAGAGTTTCTCCGTGTAAACACGGAGAGCCTCCCCCTGGGCAGCCACATCGGCTGCCTCCTTCTGAGCCTCCCGGAGCTTCGTCTGCTCTCGCAGGATGATGAGCTGGTTTTTGGCTGACCGAGCTTCCTCCTGAGCCGAGATCCTAGCAGCTCGGGCCCTCTCAAATTTGGCCTCAGCCTGTTCGGCCAGACTACGAGCAAGATGCAACTCCTTCTGCATCTCCTCGTAGTCGTGGGATGCTTTGGAGAGCTCCACGGAGACGAGCTTGGCTCTCTGAAGATGAACAAGAAAAAAAAAAACTCAACAGAATGGCCATCAAAAAATGTGGAAAAGAAGCCGAGTCAGAAAGCTTACCTCCACAAAATTCGTCGGCCATTGGAAAGGCTCAGGGACGTGTTCCGGGATGTCTGCAACCACCTCGGAGATGACCAGCTCTTTCCCCGGCACTTTTGGGGACTCATGAAATTTCCCCTTCCCTTTAGCCGAAGACGGCTCCGGCTCTTTCGGATCCGAAGAAGAGGTTTTTTGCCTCTTCGGATTCTTCTCGGCTTCAGACGCCGAGCAAGGGGCTCTCTGCCTCTCCGGCTCCACAAGCTCGGAGGACTTTCGGATAGCTTTGTTCAGCATATACACTGCCAAAAAGCAAGAAAGCAAGGTTAGTTTTCTTCGTTAAAGCAGTAGAGCATAAAGATAAAGAAAAATCCTCACCCTCGGCCTCTTCGTCCGAAGACGAGATGTCGAACACGACGTCGCCCTTGACGAGCTCAGACTCCGTGTATTGTTTCCTAACTATGGGAATCTTGTTGAGCTCGCCATCGAGCTCGTCCAACGGTTCAGGCCGAGGATGACGGATAACGGACTTCGGCCCTCTCCAGGGAAAGCTAGGAGCCGCGGTCCTATCATAGTAGAAGAAGCGGTTTTGCCACTTCGGCCACTTCGTTTTACAAAAGGCCCTAAAGGGCTGTACAGGGATCAAGTAAAACCAAGACCCCTTCCTCTTAAATTGAAAGAATTTAAGGATCGTCTTCAAAGACAAATCCCTTCCTAACCTACGGAGTTCGGCAGCGAAGGCCGACAAGTGCCTCCAAGAGTTCGGAGTCACCTGGCCTAAAGGAAGCTGAAAAAAATCTAGTAAATCTATAAAGGCAGAAGGGAGGGGGAAACGAAGCCCGCATTCTAAGCAGGCCTCGTACACGGTGGCGTAACCCTCCGGCGGGGAGTCAGCCCTATGATCACCGTCAGGTACCACCACCTTCCCCCCAGGAAAAGAGTATTTTTCGTGAAGGGATATCACAGTATCCTTACTCAAGATACTGGGAAAATACTCTACGGTCTTCTCCCCGGATTCTTTCCGGCTAGAAGACCCCTTACCCCCTTTTCTACCGCTACCAGACTCAGACGAAGAAGAAGCAGACATGGTTCTTACTCTTTGAAAGTTTGAAGAAATCCTGTGGAAATTTTTGAAAGCGGAAGGAAATTTTTCACGCAAAAGATAGAGAGTGCAGAAGAAGCCAATAGCAAAGGTGTTCGAATGATGAAGAAAGGCGGTATTTATCAGATTTGGAAAAGATTTCAAACCATCGCACCGTTTCATATCCCACCTTTTCAGGATTCAACGGCCGGATTTTACTGTCGCATTTAATGCCGCATTTAATGCAGTCACGCGCAGGGCACGTCCCCTGACTTCAGCCTCCCCCGTACCCTTTTCCAGAATGCCGAAGTGACTCGCTTCGCCGAAGTGATTCACTTCGCTTTTCGGGGGGGGTAGTGATGGGGTGCGTACTAAACAAGCCCAACAGCAATGACGGCCCATCAGCCCAAAGCCCAAGGAGGAGTATGAGTTCGGCATTACCAAAGAGTTCGGCCTCAGCCTACAGCTCGGTAAAAGCCAACCAATCAAGCTCTGCTCTCAGGTCGGCATCAAGCTCTACTCTCAGATCGGCAACCAAAGCAGGAGTATGAGTTCGGCATTACCAAAGAGTTCGGCCTCAGCCTACAGCTCGGTAAAAGCCAACCAATCAAGCTCTGCTCTCAGGTCGGCATCAAGCTCTACTCTCAGATCGGCAACCAAAGCAGTTCGGTCTCAGTATTCGACCGAACAAGGAGTTAGTGGACCCATACAGGATGTCCAACACACCCACTACCACGTGGTGTCAACTCAGGCCACGATCGTAGGCCATGACCTACACTACATCCACGATCTTAGGCCATGACCTACACGACATCCACGACTTAGTGGTGATGCAAGCCACGATCTTAGTTCATTGTATAAATAGAACTTAGATCAGATAGGAAAGGGTTAAGCTCTCTAGAGATAAAACACCATATAGCAAGTTTGTATTTGTAAGCTGTAGAAAACAGATCAAGCAATACAATCTTGCCCTCCCTTCTCCCCGTGGACGTAGATTTACTTCAGTAAATCGAACCACGTAAATTCTCTGTGTCGTGATCTGTATTTCCCTGCATTCACTAAGATCAGAAATTCGCGGCCTCATCACCAATCGAATCCAAAAAATATTTGGTTCGATTTGGTTGTATACTAAATAATGCTAGACATAAGTGGTAATGTAATTTGCTAATTTAATTATTTGCGCTTCTTCAAAAATGTAGTACTCCTTCGTATATGGATTTTGGGATCTTATAATAAAATAATCTTGATCAAATACAGGAAAAATAGATTACGAAAAAAGAAAAAAGAAAAAAGAAAAAAGAAAAAAGAAAATAAAAAAATAAAAAGGCAGTTTCTTTGAATACACTCAGCTGAGCTTGCGAGGTAGATAAACTGTTAATTTGAGTGAGTGCCCTTGTTCATCAAGCAGTTTCTTACAAATTCTCCACTATGTCGCAGCCATCGCGCCCCAAGAGCCCCGATGATCAAACTGTATGCTCTCGTTAATCTGTTTGTTCCAATCAATCTTTACTTTTCGAATTTCCTAGTTTTTTATGCCCAATTATGATTCAATCGGATGGAATCAATTTGTTCGCATTTACTTGAAATTCAGTCGAATCGGCGTCTAATGTAGAAACTCCTTTGGCAGTTTTGCTTTCAATTGTATTTTTAACTTCAGTTAGTAGTTTCTTTGGTTATTATGGGTGTACAAGTATGAATTCTGCATATAATGTTGGAATAGTGAAGAATGTGTGCCTACTTGAAGCTCTTTTCTCGGAGATGGTTATGTATTGTGTGAAATTTCTTCGTTAGCTACACGATCAATGTTTTTCAGCATTTTTGGATGTACAGGAATTGTGTATTTTTAATCAGTAGCTTTTAACGAATTCAGAGACTATGGAAAGGGATGGGAAAAGAACGTGAGTCACGTCATGAGTTTTTAGTGCTAGGAGGTGAATCACTTCTTAAGAGTTAAGATCTGATCAGGAATTGTGCTAAGAAAGTTGAATTTTAGGTTAAATGAATATACTATGTGTAACATGCTAAGATTTTTGGGACAATCTGTGTACTGTTTGATAAGTAGGTGTGACTTTCTTGATGCAACTCATCTTCATATCGGGACTATCTGACTAGCTGTTGGGATGGCAGAACATTCGAGAGACTACTTTTTTCACATTTCTGTCTCTTCGTAATTTTGCATTGCATTTCTCTGATTTTAGGATATACTACTTAGTAAGTTATGTTATATAATGTTGTAAAACTGTGGAACAGTTCGTAGTTTCTGTAGGAAGGAGCGGCTTTCTCCCTGTCTGATGCTTAATTGTGTGATACTTTTGAATTACTATCGCATGTGGTTGTACCTCTTTGTTTTCTATTCCTGATAGTATGATTTATAAGGGATGTCAATGCTCTTGTTCCATATGGTGAATTCAATTTGTTGTTAGTACGCTGAAGGGACTTGATTTTTCGATCTGTAGGTTTCATCAGTAAGTAGACTGATTGTATGTGTCTGTCTTCTGATTTGTTTATGTTGCAGGGGATGTATATTCGTGTCAAACGCAACAAAACAACTTACTTTCTGCAATGTGTGCCGAGTGAGACAATTCTGCAGATTAAGGAGAAGTTGCATGAGATCACTGATCAGCCCGTTGAGAACCAGCGTTTGATACTACTGCCAAATCGGGAAATGTTGGAAGACTCGAAATCGCTGGCTGATCAGAAGGTTTTGTCTTCACTATCTATGTAGTTTACGTAAAAAAGCATTAAGAATGCTTCAAGTTTTTTTCTGAACACAGCTAATTCTCTAACACAGTCAATCAAAATATCACGAGTTTGGTTATGGATTCATTCCTGAAGGTTCTATCTTCACTATCTATATAGTTTACGTAAAAACGCGTTAAGAGTGCTTCAAGTTTTTTTCTGAACATAGCTAATTCTCTAACACATTCAATCAAAATTCACGAGTTTGGTTATGGATTCATTCCTGAAAATTGCAACAGTTTTGATATATATATTTCAGTACCTTGGCTTCAAACCTTATAAGTTATTCCTTGATATGTATTTTCAGGTTGAGAATGATGCTGTCGTTGCCCTGACACTGAGAAAAGGTACCCTTTCTGGTCATAGTCACTAATTTGATCTGCAACTGATTTTTCTTTTCTTGCCAGTAGAAAGTCTTATACTTATCACATTACGCCTCTTGCCATGATCTCCATAATACGTTAGCCTTTTTAAGTGTGCAAATTTATTTTATTTCTTGCAAAACTGAATCCGAGACCAGAGATTTTACTTCACCTGAAAAGATTTCATTTCACCCCGAAAAACTATTTAGATATTGCGTGAGGGGTTGCAATACACAAAACTGAGTATTTGAAATATTACATGATCCAACAAGCTCAAAGCTGTCCAATCCATCAAACTATTAACTATGTAGTGGATTTGTCTATATTATTTTTGACTTTCCAAGCTATCACGCAAGTAAACGTTCCTCTTTTAGTTTCCAAAAGCCTTATATTGCACATTCTAGGCAACACTTAACTTATAAGATACGATGTTCTGAGCTTTGGCCTTGTTTGAACCCTTATGCGTGTTGAAGTAACAGTTGAATCATTATAATGAAACGAACATGGGGATTGCTGCTTTATGAAAACCTAAAATGTTGTTGTTTGGTTGTTTTCTCCTCTTGATCTTTCCGCACAGTCTTTTTTTTAGTTGCTCGCAAGCTCTTGACAATCTTTCTGATGTGATTCACTGCTGCCATTCATTTACGAATCTGCATAGAAATGTCCCTTTCCTGAACTTAGAGCCTATTGAATTGTGTTTTTCAATGAAATCGGAGCAATATCATACCAATTCTGAAGCTTAATTTTTACCTTATTTTTGTCAAAACTGTTACTCTTTTGTGGAGTAGTTTATACATAACATCTCTGTAATTGAATGTGCTCCTTTACACTTTGTGAAGAGTAGGCAGTCTTTTGCTGCTTTCTAAATTATAGTTGGTCGTAGAAGGTGAAAAGTTTTAGTTTCTCAGATAAGCATGTGGAAATCAGTGTTCAATTAACAGAAACCTTGGTTTTTTGTGTGCTTTTGTATCTCTAATATCGAATTCTTTTTTCTTCATTGATTCATTTTTGCAGATGATAATGAGTTTGAAGAGGTAAACATTGTGAGACCAAATGATTTTTACCAATCGCGGGAGGCAGATGGTGGATCTAACTGGTGAGGCTGCTACGGTAGTGTTGAAGAAGGTCCGTCGTTGGTCAGTGTTTTTCTCAGTCGGAGAAGAAACTACTGGTCTTATATTACTTTGATTGGTTGATAAGATTTGGAATTGGTTTATCTCCTTGTCTGCAACATGATCATTACTTGATTTTCATTTTCACTGCAAACATTTATAATGCTAACTTTTCATATGCGTGTGTTTTTTTTTTCAAATGCATGTAGCTCTCTCTCTCTCTCTACCAAGACTCCCTAAAAAGTGTATTTAGCTTAATGACGAGCATAATCTTTTCTTTCATAATTACCAAAGAATCACCAATACTTGAGATTAGTTACCTATTTTAATAAATTTTCTGCCTGGCACAACTATATTTTGCAATGTATGCGGCTGTTTTATTCAACTGCTAATTTATCTGCTTGGCCTAGGGAAATTGTTTAGAGATATTTTTAATATTAATGCCAATAGTGAAAAGGCACTAAAACTACTCCAAATGCTTTTTGCTGCAAAAATGCCGAAAATCTCACTATCATTACATTATACTCCTAGTAACACTTTTTTAGGTCAAAACTGAAAAGTGAATGTGAAAAATAAGTTTACTGATTGATATGGTAGAATCAAAATTAAAAATAGACGCTTTGAAAAGAACATGCGAAAGCATGCCACATTATTAATTTGTTTTGTCATTATGTTTTAGCACATGACGCCCTATCATTTGGTTCCTCTTTATCACTCCAAATTCCAATCATAATAGTAAATGCACATCTATATCTTCCTACCAGATTATAATGTTTAGAAGGGAACATGAGGAAATGCACATTAATATAATTAATTACGGGGTACGTTTTAAGCAGAAAAGAAAAACCTTTACAATCTTAGTAGTATTTGAGTTCATGGTATTTGTATTTCAATCTTAGTAGTATTTGAGTTACTCGATTAAAACTTTAAATTCAAAATAATTTAATACTACTAGTAGTCTACTACTATAATCAAATCCAATTGAATAGACTCCACGACAAGGGAGAATTATTTGCAGTTATTAGGGAGTGAAAATATACTATAGACGCATTTTATTTAAAGATTTATGATAGACACAAATTCTTTTACAAAAATCATCTTAGTAACGAGGGAAAAGTGAGAATACAAATAAGACCGTCGTACTAAGTTGGTTGTCAGTGTTCAAACTGGGTCTTGATAAGGATCCATAGAGTAAGATAACATTATTGTTGAGTCAACCTTAGATACTCGAGTGCAGCTTACGAAGCCCAGTAACTGATTTTCATATCTCCTCCATTAGTATAAAGGCCATGTTTTAAAAATCGGACCGGTGATTGAACCGGTGAAGCTACTGGTTCATGGTTCATCCGGTCCAACCGATTTACTCACTAGTTGAACCGTTATACTGTTGCAAATAAATATAATTAAATATACAATATACAAAATATATTGAATTTATATATAATTAATAATATATCAATAAACATTAACCTTATAGTATATAATTAGTTGTAAATAAAAATATTAAAATTTAATAAATGATAAAATTTCATAATTTTTTTTGGATAAATAAAATTAAATATATAAATAATTAGTTATTGTCGATAAGAAAAATTTATGCTATATATATAAATAGATAAAGTTCATTTTAATTTAAAAAAAGCGTATTAGAAGAAAAATATTACAATATAAAATAAAACATGAACTATTAGTTATTTTAGGGGTGAACCGGACCGGACTACCTGCCAGTTCGCGGGTTAACCGGTCAAATCGGCCGGTCCGGTCTGGTTTTTAAAACACTGATACAAGGTAAGAAATTTTGGTTGTAATAATCGTATTTTTTTAGTTTAGGCATATTGATCTTATTTTTTAGCAACAAAATATCAACCATTAATTATAGATTCTAGAAGAAAAAGAGTTAGCAGATCGAGAGCAGTATCAGCGTTTAGTGGGAAAATTAATCTTTCTTTCTCAAGGTCAATATTACCCAATCATTTAGAGTTGTGAGTTAATTCATGCATCACCGTGAAACATGCCACTTGAAGTTGCCATACAGATTGTAAAATGTCGAAATGGAATATTCAGCCATAGACTCTTATTCAAGAAGAATGGACATTTGAAGATCCATGACTACACATATACAGATTGGCTTGGGAACCCAATGGAGAAGAGGTCTACTTCCGGCTACCTCGCGTTTGTTGGAGGTAACCTTATGACGAAGTAAGAAACAGAAAATAGTGACCCTCTCGAATGTAGAAGCGGGATTGATAAGGATCTATATGAATTAGATCCATCTAATAGTCCCAAAATATGCTCAATGAGGTTTGATATCTAATTAATCACAAAAATAAAAGGGGATAAGTTGAATCTAGTATAAACCTAGATCCCGAAGGATTGGATGGAAGGGAAGATAGGGGAAGAAGGTGTATATGATGAGAAATATAACTTGGAACCTTAAGACCTCTTCTAAAACAATGAAGGCGATTACCTAGGCAACTTTCACCTTGCTAGATCACTTTATGGCTCCACTACTCCATGGATACACAAGCCATGGACGATGGATGCGTACTTATACTTGATTAAATCAAAGATAAAAACAAGCAACCTACAAAGTAGGAATTACTTTGATACATTCTCAAGCTCACAAAGGAATTACAATTTCAATTCGTCAAAGTCTAAGTAAAGAAATCAACTAAAGGGTCTATTTATACTAGCCCTAAAACATGGAAAGAGAAATAACAAAAGTTGGATAAAATGACAAATCTGCCTACATGACCCGGACCGGGTGGGAATGGCACTTGGCTCACCCGGCCCGGGTGAGTCCTCCGGACTCGGCTTCTTCGGATGTTGGACCCGACCCGGCCTGCACAGAGTTTATGAGTTGGTCACTTTTCAATGCGCGGCTTTCGTAAATCCACCATAACTCTCTTCTCCGAATTTCGATTGAGCCATGCATGGTACTCACGCGAAGCCCTTTCGAAGATGAAGACATTGCTAGCATTTTGGAGCATCGTCAGTGAGATGACCCGGCCCGAGTGATGCTATTTGGAGGCCACCCGGCCCGGCTGGACGCTCTATCGGCCTTGGACGCTTCAATGCTAGGCTTTCGTAGAACGGCCATAACTCTCTCGTCTGGACTCCAATTGAAGTGTGCAAGGTATCCACACGAAACTATTTCGAAACTGAAGACATTGGTGATCCTAAATGAGCATTTGGCACTCATCTTGACAAGCGAATTACTGTTTGAATCAGGACTATGTTGCACTTAGATTCTTGTCATGGCTTTTCCTTCTTCTAGACCCCAATCTGCAGGGACAGAACTACACGTAAAGAGGGATGTGCTTTAGTTTAAAAAAATCAAATTTAAAGTTTCAAAATTTGTTCATATTTTATAATCCCTCCGTCCACAAAAGATACTCTTGGTTTGACATTTTGGGATGTCCACAATAAATAGTCTCATTTCTAAAAATGAAAAGTTTTTTCTCATACTTTTTCCACTCTTTATCCCCTCTCATACTTTACCCACTATTTTTCATCATCTCTCTTACTTTACTTACTTTTTCTTCTCCTCTCACTTACTTAATAATTTCTCATTAATACTTGTGTTGTCCACAAATGAGACTATTATTTTGGACAGAGTGAGTACACAAACATGCACAATATTTTGCAGACCGAGGAAGTATTCAATATTTTCTATTGAAGCTCATAATTGATCACAATTCTTAGATACGTATGTTTAATTATGACTAGGCATTATTTAGTCCTTAGACTTAATAATTTAATCATATGCGTATGTTTAATTATGACTAGGCATTATTTAGTCCTTAGACTTAATAATTTAATCATATGATTCTAAAAGTGTCGCGTTTTATTAGCATAAGAAGGTGGTTACACTAAATGATAGAATCCTTGTGCAATGGCAATATGAAAATTGAGGCAATATAATATAAGCCTCTAGTGCAGGTAGCCGGCTTAACTTCGAGGCTAAATTGTCAAATTTGATTTCTGATTATCTAAATATAGATTTAAATATCGACTTTCGATTCATTTGTATAAAACCGAGGGCCCCAAAAAGCAAATCTAGTAATGAGGCAAAATGAATGACATAGAGAAACCTTTAATCATTAAGAGCATCCGCAGCGGTGGCGGTCGTCGCCACCGCCGTCCGTGCCAGCGGCAAGGAGAAGGGTCGCCGCCGCTGCGCTCGCGCCGCTGGCACGGCGCTGCTCGATGTATCGAGCACGTCCGTGCCAGCGGACGCACACGTGGCGGCACGGGATTGGGCAACGGCGTAGCCGTTGCATTCAAATTTTTTTTAAAAAAAAATTGGTATTTAATTATAAATAATGCTAAAAAATAAAAAATATATATATTTTCCAAATCCCAAAAATATGGCCGTTTTTCCCGTTTTTTCTGATTTTTTTTGATTTTTTTTTCCCAAAATCATCTATAAATACACACATTCATCACTCATTTATCACATCAATTCATCTCTCATTCATCTCTCATTCATAATTCTTATACAAACTATCAACACATTCAACCTTCACTCAAAACATCAAATGGATTTCACTCATCTCATGGCGGAAGCGGAGCGCGAAGAACAAGAATACTACGAACAACATCGTGCCGCTTACGAAGCATATGTCGCGGCGAATACCCCCGCTCATCCTCCTCAACGCACTAGATCAAATCGCCGCTACAT
Source organism: Salvia splendens (assembly GCF_004379255.2). Classification (NCBI taxonomy): domain Eukaryota; kingdom Viridiplantae; phylum Streptophyta; class Magnoliopsida; order Lamiales; family Lamiaceae; genus Salvia; species Salvia splendens. The sequence continues at coordinate 11,273,133 of NC_056040.1, forward strand.
CCATCGTGACCGGGAGGGAGCCCACGAAAGGCTCGTTGCCGACTACTTTGCCGACCATCCGCGGTTTCCGGCAGATTACTTCAGGCGCCGTTTTCGCATGTCAAAGCGCTTGTTCATGCGAATTGTCAACACATTGTCCGCACGTGTTGAATACTTTCATGCATATTTTGAGGCGGTCGCCGACTATCGCCTATGGATTTGGCATGCATATTTTGGCGTTGCCGGATCCAACAACGACTTGAACGTGCTCTATTCTTCACCACTCTTCAATGATGTGATGAATGGTGTAGCACCGGCGATCGACTTCACCATCAACGGAAATACATACCGAATGTGTTACTATCTCGCCGAAATTCGGCAACGAGTAGTGGTTTTTTTAATTTTTAGGATTTTAATTATGTAATGTTTAATTTTATTTATCATTTGTAATATTTATTGTTGTTTTTAAATGAATTTTAATATTATGGAAATGTTATTGTTTAATTGAATTTTAAATTAATTGTGCTCGTCCTTGCGGAAGAGCACAGTTGTGGGTGTTGTGCTCTTGCCAGAGAGCAGGCATGAATAGTACCGCCCGGGCCCACAACCGTGCCGCTGGCAAGAGCACGGTTGTGAATGCTCTAAAGAACTTTATATCATCACAGATTAAAATTTAAAGTCAAACGCCCTTCCCCTTCCGCCCAATTTTATTTAAATTTAAAAGCCCCATAAATTATAGATGTCGAACCCAGTCCAAATTTCATTACTTTCAGAATTGTGAAATTTTATTATTTCAGAGAGGTATCAATTCATTCATAAATTGATGATTTACTATTAGTATTTAATTACCTGTCACAATTGTTCAATGTAATTCATTTATTTAGAATGTGTTATCTTTAATTCGTTTTTGTCTTCGTTTTGGTCCTTTGGAAAATACTAAACGTAACAATGACTCTGAAAAATCATTTTCGCTATTCCCTGAAAACTCATTCAAAGGAAAGAAAACAATAAATACTAATAGAAATACAGTGACAGAAATTTCATAAAAAAATAAAATACAATTAACGTTCATCGAGATGTTGACAAAGCATATATACTATTGGGCAAACCTTATCATATTAGTTTTTTTTATATGATAAAAAACAATTGGTCATCTTGTGACATATTCTGCACAATATATCTCATATATTGATCGTTTTGACAAAAGATAGTTGGATTTAATTATGTAGTTTATGACTGTTACAAATAATGAAATTTCGTCTGTGTAGCATTTCCAATTTACTCCAAAAGTTAACATAGTTCCAAGTTTAGATATGTCAAAAACAAAACAAAACAAAACAAAACAAAACAAAACTTATTGTGTTTGTGTTTAATTGAATAGATAGTTTGCATGTTAAAAATCTTGCTTACTGATTATAGATTTCAAACACCGAATTTGAGAAATTATCATCATATACTCATGACTCCAGGTATCTTAAATTAAAATTATGTAATTTCGTTTTTTCTTTCTGTTGCTAAGTCTTTTTGGCGGTAGAGTAGTATAGCTATTGATTGATTTGAAATCAAAGTAGTATACTTTTTTTTCGAAAATTAATCCGTGATTAAATTGACTAATAATCAGGCAATAATAAAGTACTAAGTCTATAGTCTCTTAAAAAAAGGAAATCTATGGATATGTTTTGTTAAATAACATATTTATTTATTACGCAATAAATCGTCACCCCGTCTTGTCGATCACAGTATATTATTCTGAAATTCCAACGTCTAAAACTAAAACTTCCACCATTTCGATCACGGCCGATCAAATCTGTCGACAGTCTTTGATCTTACTGGAAAAGGTACACATTTATTCTATTGTTTCAGCTTTTGCTTTAGATTATTATTAGTAGTATTTTGGATTTGTAAGGATCGCTTATTTGTAAAAAAAAATTGATGCTTATTGCTGCAATTCAGTTTCAATCGTTTAATCCTTTTTTTCTTTGAGTGAAATTGAGCAAAATCTTACTTGGATGGATGGTTTTATTGATCGGAAAATGTAAAATATTTTTGAATTTTTTAGCTGCGCAATCTGGAAATTTAAGCTGATTAAACTGGATTTACTGGAGCTTCTTTTATGGAAATGATTATTGGAGAAATCTATGGTGCTGGCAAATTTAAGGACGTGCTATTACCTATTAGCTATTACTTGGTGCATTTATTCATGTAAAAGAAACAAATAGAAAGTTCGTCGATGTTTAAATTCTGATGTTTTCTAAAATAATCTGATAAGAACCAGATTCTGTTCCTGCATCCGCAAAAAGAAAATGCAAAAAGGACAATGCCAGATATTTATCTCAGCAATTTATGCCATTAACGATGCTTAATCAATGCAAATTAATGACAATTAGCGGTCCGATAGATTATTTTATTGTGGTTGTAGTTTGTATGGGGCTGTGTGAATTCATGGGGATAGACAATGATCCTTCCAGCACGTGGCCTCCATGTCCCTGTTCTAATATTTTTGTAATGATTTTGAATTGTTTACACTTAATGGCGGAAAGAAAGTAAATATTAGTATGGATTCTTAATCATTTGTTTTGGAACTATTTTAGTTTTTACCAACAAGAAGATGTGATTTTCCATCTTGTTGGTTTCTTGCGGACTCAATTGGTTATCAGAAGTTAAAGAGAGTTATGCTGCTGGCTTATTACTTGATTTCCCCTTCAATTTGTGAGAGAGAAGAGTGGAAAATTTCGATTATCTGTGCTTATGTGATGATTATTGGGGAGTGTGTCTGTGATGTTGACTTCTTCAATCGAAGAGATTAAGATCGCAGAATCCCATTTTGTGTGATCATAGGTTGGGATTAGCATAATAGGGGCTATGAATGTGAGTCTTACTTGATGTGTGTGTTTGTGTGTGTGTGTGTGTTGCATATACAGCTCCAGCCCAGCCAGCCATGGCATTCCCGTGACAGGGACAAAAGGCTGGGGACCATAATTCAAAGAGGAAATAAGAAAAGGAGATTCATAAAATTAAAATCTTAAAGCAAGAGAATGCACTCTTATCCAACTCACCCCCTCCCTGTCCCCACCCTTTTCCCTCTCTTCCTTAATTAAAGGAAGATTTAAATTTGCTTCTTCTGCTGCTTGGTTTGTCTCTGTTATTTATTGATAGTTTCTACTTCCCCCATCTTTCTGCTGAGTTGTATGATGTCGAATGCAGAAAGTACATTTCTATTTGTTGGCTGAACCCAAATTCATCCTTCTGACTTCTGAGATCTCTATTCTTTCATCATGACTCAATCTTTTCTCTATCTATTTTCTCAGCTGTGTCATAATTCTGGCTGCAAATTTGTTGGCAGATTTTCAGGATGGTAAAGGTTCTCTTGTAAGAGGCATTGGTCCGAATTTTTGATAGATTAACTGGGATAAGTGAAAGCCAGACGGGTATTAAATTTAAGGTGGTCGACTAGTATGTGAAGGGGGCCGTCAATGTGGTCTAATTTGCACAATTTGGATGGATGTATATGAACCTGAGCAAGAGCAAGCGTTACAGAAGCAATCTGCTGCTGAGAGAACAAGACTACCACTGGTTTCAGCTGACAACAAGAATGGAGTCACTCCACTTGCCCAAACAAGAGAAGTTCATTCGAGGTATAGGTCACCTGTACCATCTTCACCCTCGAAACGCTGTTCTTCGCCAATATCCAGCAGGACATCCTCAACCTCAACGTTTTCAGCAGCAGCAAAGAGGGCTGTATCAGCTGAAAGAAATCGCCCCTCTCGACCATCATCACCTCGATCTCCATCAACCCCAATTCAGGATACAACTGCAGAATTGTTGTTGGCATCGAGAAAGGTAGCCGGCATTAAGATACCGGAGTCCTTATGGCCTTCCACAATGCGGAGCCTAAATGTTTCTTTCCAGTCTGATACATTTTCTGGTCCTATTAATAAGAAAGAAACACCAGCTTCTTATATGCCTGATCGAACTCTGAGGCAATCGTCAAATGTTGCTCATAGACAGGCTGAAGTTCCAGCTTCAAGAAAGCCTACACCTGAAAGGAAGCAGATTCCACTCAAAGGTAAGAATTCTTCTGCTCAATCTGAGAATTCTAAACCTGTTGATAGTTTGTATCCACGTATGGTGGATCAACATCGATGGCCAAGCACAACAGCTGGGAAAGTTCCCACTGCCCTGGATGATAAGAAAAGACCTACTTCTTCTCTTAGGAAGCCATCCCCTACACCTTCTCTTAGGAAGACATCCCTGGATAGGATCACTGTTTCAAGCAAAAGTATCGACCTGGCTGATATGAGAAGCAAAACTTCACCTTCATCCTGTTCGGAAACAGGTACACCTTCCCGCAGGAGAAAAGCTCCAGATAGCACCTCCATTCTTACTAGAAGTAACAGCGTTGCTGATAAGATCAGCAAAATTTCATCTTTATCCCGTCAAGAAACAGGTTCACCTTCCCCCAGGAGACTCTCACTGGATGGCACAGCTGGTCCTAATAGAAGTATCGACGTGGCTGACGAGACAAGCAGGCCCTCATCTCTATCCTATGGTGGAACAGGTGCACCTTCCCACAGGAGACTATCTCTGGATGTCAATGCTATGTTAAATAGAAGTATTGACATTCCAGATAAGAAAAGCAAATCTTCATTGTCTCCCCATTTGGAAAGTGGTACATCTTCACTGAAGAGACTATCTCCTGATGGCAATGCTTTTCAGAGTAGAAGTATAGATTTAGCTGATAAGACAAGCAGAACTTCATCTTCGTTCCATCCAGAAACAATTACCTCTTCAATCAGGTGGCCGTCTCTGGATGGAAGCCCTATTCCGAATCGAAGTATTGATTTGGTTGGTAGGACTACCAAAGCTTCATCTTCATCCCATACGGAAAGAGGTACACTTTCCCCCAGGATAGTATCTCTGGATAAGAAAAGTAAACCTTTGGTCAAATCTACAAATGATTTGTTAGTATCTCATGATGAGAGTGGAATAGCAACGGTCAATGGGTGTTTAGTTGATGATTGTTCACCACAGATTGATGATTCTTCAAGTTCATCAGATAAAACAAAAATGTCAAATGCTGCTGCTAAACATCTGGTTGTTCCAAATCTTGGATTGATATCTACTGTGTCTAGATGGATCAGTCCCTCTCGAGCAAAGGCTGTCAATTCTTCAAGAGGATCCAGCCCTGCTCGGATAAGACCATCCAGCCCCACCAGAAAACTTCAAAGTGCAGCTTCAGTTCTTAGTTTCATTACAGATATCAGACATGGAAAGAAGGCTGCAAATCACATTGAAGATGTCCATAACTTGCGTCTTTTATATAATAGACTCTTGCAATGGAGATATGCAAATGCTCAGAGTGATGATGCATTGCAATCCCAGAGAGTAAAAGTAGAGGTATGAGCTTATCTTGTGTCTATAGTTATGTCTTCATTTTAATTTTCCAGCTATTTATCTCTTCCATCGTCAGAACAAATTGTCCATTCTCTTAGATGCACAATTTCTGCATATTTTGAACCTTTTGGACCTCCATTTTGTATTTCTGTTCCTTTTCTATTAGCTATTTTTCATTTAAGCACACCATGCTTCTATACTCCATTGGACAAAGTAAGACATGCATATATAAATTTAATTTCTTCCCTCTTGTCTTATTTCATTTTTAACTTTTAACAAACTCCCAGAAATTATAAGCCCCTCTTTGATTTGGGTGATGCAGAGAGTGATGTGCAGTGTGTGGGTGGAAATCACTTCTCTTTGGGACTCAATAATGGAGAAAAGGATTGAGATTCAGAAATTAAAGCTCAAGTTGAAGCTTTACTCAGTTTTGGACAATCAAGTAATACTTCTCTTATTTTGACCATAATTCTGATGAACATAGATGCACCTTATTTTGATTCTTTTAGCTTCCTTAGTTGATATTACTCTCTTCCATTTTCTGAAACATTTCATCATATTCATTGTGTTTCCTAATTTCTGCTGTAAAACTAAACTAGCGTAGATGATATATTTCTCTTTATTTATCCCCAACATGAGATTATGTGTGATGCTACTAAGTATCCCGTCATCTCATGCTAGTCTATACGATGAAAAGGATTCATGCATTTTCTAATCCAAATACAACATGTCAGATCTGTGGTCTTAACGAGTGGGCATTGATTGAAACGGATCATATTAGCTCATTAACTTGGGCCATAGAGGATCTGCAAGCTAGCACGGTTCTTGTTCCAGTCATAAGAGGAGCAAGGGTATGTAGTGGAATACTTTGTATGGTAATTTACTGAAGAAAAATGAACAAGTACTTTTGTATAAGAGAAACAACTTGAGTAAATCTAAAATTTTCAGGGTAATATTAAAACAATTAAGGAGGCTGTATGCTCTGCTGTTGATGTGATGCAGGCAATGGGGTCCTCCTTATGTTCGGTACTTTTGAAGGTGACATGTTTTCTTCTAATTAATTTGCTCCTGTATCTAACTACAAGTTCCACTTAGTTGATCCAGTATGAGTAGACCTATTTTTGGCCAATCCATGTAGGTGCTTCTCACATCATATTCACATATCAATTTTCTGGATGTTACTAAGAGACCTTATTAGGAGTTGGTGCAAATTTTCAACTGAGCAACTCAAGGCTAACATCTGGAAGCACTCATTGCATACTGATTTCGATGTGGTTGAATTTTCTTAGCTTTGTTCTCATATACAAATAATAACATACTTACTCAAATATAGTTGCCTATATTTTGTGGATGGTGGCATGACCAATGAGTTTTTTTTTTGTGACTTATGACCTTAGAATGAGTATATTTTGTAAAATAAATACTTTGATCCTTGTAACTGTATTTAAATTGTAGGATCATCTTTATATTTTTATAGTATTTTTTTAGTTTTATTGACGTAGGCAGAGATCTCAAAATGTTTGTTCTACATTTCAGCATATCCTATAGCTTTGCTTGTTCTAGAGGTTTCGAAAGTATTCTGTTCCAAATTCTCAGAAACTTTTGTGTTTATTTTATTGAGGATGCTACATACATGGGGCAAAAAGAAAATAATGCATTTGATTCATTATCTTTTCATTCTGTTAGATGGGCCATGTGTCCCCATGTATAATTTGAGACGAAGTAATCATTTTATTAAGTAAATATACTTGCTCCGCTAGTAAATTAATCACCATGGTAAAAAGACAAACCTTGGCAAACTCATAGTTTACAACCACTTCAAAGTATTGTGTTCCAATCATGCAGGTTGACAAGATGAACTGCTTGGTGTCCGAACTTGCTGATGTAGTAATAGAGGGAAGAGCTATGTTTGATGAATATGAATCAATGTTGATCTCCATTGCTGAATTGCAGGTAAGAACAAGCACTGTGGTCAAAGGATTGAAATATTCCTGTTATCTTCCCTATTTGTGCTTTCTTGTGTAAAACCTTATGAGACTCAGTGGCACTTCCATCATACTCATGCTCATGCTCAGTTATTAAATAGTTCAGTTCGGGTGAATAAAAATATGAGGCTACCATATACGGAGTATAACTTTTATGTTTGATACTGTTTTCAATCTAGCTCCAAAGTGAGTATGATTTGGCATTTTGTTTTATGGTTCTTGTAAGTTTGAGCCAGGAAATAGCTGATTAGGTTGAACGTATTTGGCAGGTGGAAGAATACAGCCTCAGGAGCCATCTACTACAGATGAAACAAGCTTGGAGCAATGATGAAACGGCAATATATGGGTATTAAGACAGCTCCAAAGTTCTTGCATACGAGAAAGCAATGTAAGAACTTGAGCTTTTTGCGACTGTAAATGGATGTTTTGTTGCCCATTTTCTTGTCTCGCTTCAGTGTTATAGGTAGGTTAGAAAAAATAAGTTATATTTATTCTTTTTACCCTTCTGTTTAGGGCCTCCCCTCATCCTATGTAGTTTGTACTTTGTATTAACCTCCGAAAAGAATAGACACAAGTTGAAATGCAAGGAAAATTACAGAGGTATTCTGATGGTTCATTTATTTACAGAGGATGCTAAAACTTTTTATACAATTGAATTAGTTTTCTTATTAGGAACTCTACTTGGAACATTTGACAGCTTATATTGAAATATTTTCAGTTGTTTACTTGTTTGGTCTCTTTGTGTTCGAAATATGGAGATGCCTAGACTGGTCGATTTCTGTTTAATGCCTAGAACGCAATGATATCTTTGTAAAGGTGACGCTGAGCAATCACTGCAGATGTTTCAACTGCTTTCATCAGAGAACAGAGTTAGCTTGAATAGTGTAGTTGGTTTGATTCCGGTTTTCCTTCCATTTGGATCACACTCGAACCATGCATGGCTTCTGTGTGAACTCTGGTTTTGCTTCTAATTCCCCCGTCTACACGAGCTAGAGCTTGCTAGGACCCTCTTCGATGAATTACCCGAGAAAGCGATATGCCATTTTCATGTAGCTTTATTCGAATATGTCATTTACATCCAAACTAAAAATCAATTCCTCCAGTTCTATTTATCCAATTGCTATCTTCATTTCCAAGTGAATTTCTAGAAAGTATATTTCAAAAAGAAAAACAATTAAGTTTACTTGCAATGATGGAAAATTCAGCAGTGACCAAATGCTTACCATAAGAAAGAGAAACTTTACTTTTCCCAAGTTTATTACCCAACAACATCAACATACATAATTGTCACAAACAATTCCCAAACTCACAGTAAAGTGAGACAAATTGTGCTACTAAAGTCTACTGAGAAACTATAATGGCTGTTCATTGTCGTTTTTACTCAAGGCACACCATTCTTGTACAAGTTTTGCTCTGAACCTCTATACACAGACACGAGCATAGAATCATAAGAGGATAAAGTTTAAAGCTACCTGATCATTTCACTTCGTGAGGATACAAAATCGCCTAATTGCACTCAAACACTAGCTGAAACCTCATTTGCTACGGCATCATCCTTTTTCTTTGGTGGTTCTTGAGACTTCTGTACAACGACCTTGTTTGGCACCAACACGATGAAGATGTTTCTGTCCTTGAAACTTTTGGCTTCCTCAACTGCCAGCTGTGAAGATAACAAGTTATTAAAACCTACCATTGTCGAATATATACACACAAAGACACACCTAAAACACCAGCATGAGCTATCCATTTCATACAGAGAAATTAAATCAATAGCTAAGCAGCAATGAAGCTAACTTCATTAATGAGTTCTTATCACAAATTCTACTGAGTAACTTTCACTTCGAGCTAATATTCAGTCTATTTCAATATGAAACAGTCTATGGTCACAAATTGCTGGATAAGTAATAGTATCAAATTCACTAAAATCAAAGAGGGTCACTGGTTGTACCTCCCCAACGTCAGCCTGAAACCGTCTGACAAGCTCAATAGCATTATTTCTGAATTCGTTTTCACGCCCCTTCAAATTCACCATGATTTTGACCTGCAGGAATGATGTTGAATTTTCAAAATATGATCCTGCAATAATTAGAGTTTCATTTGCTTTTCTCAGAAAAAGAAATTGAAGCAACCTTGTCTCCATCAGCCAAAAATCTCTTTGCTGCCCTCAAACGCACGGAATAGTCATGAACATCAATGTTATAACTGCCAAAGGTAGGAGAAGGTAACTAAAATCGAGATGCCAAAAAGTAGATAGGTAGATAAAGAGACTCAAGGTCCATGGTTTAACATCTTCTAAACTATGAGATGTAACAGAGTTCATCATCCAGGCATATGTTTACTGCAGGTTTGCATCAAAGAAAATAAAATGATGAAATCTGTGTGCAGGTACAAGATATTAGCAAGTAAACTTTTATCATGGGCCTTTATTCGAAAGAGTGTTGGCAAAATCCATTTCTATGATTCTATCTACAAAATTTGAACTACTCCACTATTTAAAGCGTCACAAAGTTGTAAAGAACTACATAACTGAATTAAGAATTGGTGGAAAAATGATAATGAACAGAATTAAAGCTAAAGCTCTTGACACTTGCATAATGTAAACTGGTGTAGCGAGATCACTTACCCCATCTTTAGTTCCTTCATATCCATGCGGCTAGCTGCCATTCACATCAGCACTTTAGAAACCCAATGTCCCAATTGCTCATGACTAATGCAAAAACAGAATAAACCCAAAACAAGAAAACATCTTTACCCAAGCTTTTCTTCTGCTGATCTCGCTTCTTCTTCTGCTGCTCATACTTATATTTACTGCACGAATAAATAAACAAATATGTAAGCACAAATCAGCCCATCATAATTAGCTGAAACAACATCTGCTTTCTGACATAAAACAAGACCACGATGGCGTCAGTCTATTCAATGAAATGCTATATTATGGATTGAATATAAAATCCTAATATCCCGGTTACAGTCAGATGCATTTTCCCAAGCAAACACATCGATGATTAACTTGAGAGAATTGTTCAAGATCATCCTTAACAAAAGATAGTAAAAAACAAGGGGCAACAAATGTCTTACTTGTAATCCATAATTCTAACAACTGGAGGCTCTGCGTCCGGAGACAATATCACCTAACAAGATACAAATCCAAAACAAGGAGAAACATCAGACCCTAGCCTTATACTTGTGATTGATTCATTACCATTACATTTTTATCCTAGAGAGACACAATTTATCATGAAATGAATTATTAAAAATGAAATCTTGAACTCCCACAATATGAACCATAGCTATGAAAGTATGGAGGGAGGCAGAGGAACAAATTCAGCAAGAAAGTATTGAAAAGGATACAAAATAGACCAATAAATAAGCATACCAAGTCAAGCTCAGCATCCTCAGCCATTTGAAAAGCCTGAGCTTTTGTTACTACTCCAACCTAATCAAGATCACAATTTTCAATCAAACTAAACCTTCCTCCATAAACACACTTACCACACACACTCACCATCTTCTGCTGCTGATCAATAAGCCTAACAGTATCCGACCTATTCCAAACCACAAAGATTGAACACCACACATTAAAAAATAAAAATAAAAACCAAATCTTTATCCCGGGACCACGCAAATTCACAACTCACTTAACCGAAGAGAAGTCTAGGGCTTCATCCTCCGGGGGCTTGGACCTCCGAGGCGCGCCTCCTCCTCCGCCGCCGCCGCCGCCGTAGCGGGCGGAGATAGTGGTGCGAATTGAGGGGCAAGGGGCGGTTTTGGGGCTGAGGATGCGGACGGAAAAGGTGTGGAGGTGGATGGAAGAGGGTTTGAAGGATTTGGGCAGTTGGGATGTACAGGGATGATGGAAGGTGCTGGTCAGACCAGCCATGGCGGGAGGGTTGAGCAGTGGAGGTGTTGAAGTTTTAAGCCCACCAACGCATGCAGGAGTCGATTATCATCTTATCCATAAAATTTTTGAGAGATTTTTTGAACTCAGCTTTTGATATTCTTATTTTATGCTTAGATCGAAAAATTAGAAGTAGTAGCGTCCCTATCGAACAATTTAAAAGGGATCAACTTAACATCTCATTACTTCGAACAATTTAAAAGGGATCAACTTAACATCTCATTACTTCAAATTCAAGGGGCAAATTTAACATCTCATCACTTCAAATTCAAGGGATGTGGTCGAATGATATAAAACTCGTTTATTTTAACTAAGCAAATGGTTAAAGGATCGTTCTCTACCTTTGAATATTAAATTCTTAGAACAATTGTCCCACCTATCGAGATGTCTACAAATCAGCATAAGAAATAGTTATTCGGCCCATTATGGAATACCCTTGATAATAGCAAAAAAAACATCTCACCCCTCAAGTATTAGGTCAAGGATTTGGATTCCAAAATGTAATAGATCTGATCACCTATCACTTAGTATACCAATATGTTGGTATGAATGATACTTGACAATTTAAAAGGAGCCAATTTAAATGAGAAAATAGTAAAAAGTAAAACAAATCTAAGGTACTCGATCGACTCACTCGTCACAACCCAATTGATAGTATTATCGGAGAAAAATCAATATGAAAAAATTAAAATTACAACCTAGATGAATAAACCAACTATACATGAGAATGAAACCTTAAATTAAACCAATAGTATTATATGTTCGAGCATAGTTCGTTAATTTACTCAACGTGATTTTATTTTGTTACAATATACTATACTTACACCTCACATTTTTCAATATAGTATCTAGATTATGTAAATCATGTTCGACATTTTATGTATATAGTAGTAATTCTTTATTATTCACTACATTAGTATAATCGAACCGCTGTGGTCCAATTTTTCAATTAAAAGATAATATAAATAGCCGTGGTGTACTTTATTGCCTAATTCATCTTTTTATTATTACAGGGATTTTCTTATCTAAAGATGGCTACTTTCCATTCATATTTCTTTACCTAAAAACACAAAATAAAAAGATGGGATGAAATCCAATGCCACAGAGCAGCAACAAAACCTCAATAACACAAACATCCATAACGCCACTGCATATACCGAAATTTATAGTATTGCAAATTTGGTAATATACTCTTTAGGATGTATATTTAATTTTATTTTTTTGGCATTTTTATGATTCATCATTCATGTCATGTGTGAAAAATGGACCTAATTTTACACAAGAGTTTGATATGCTAAAATAGTGAAATTGCCGGTTTTCCGAAAATGCCCTCCAAAAAACCAACCCAATCTTTCACTACAAATAAGGGTTTTTCTGTGTGCATATATAAACACACCACCTCACGCCATTGCACTCTCCTTTTCTCCCAAATAGAGAGAGGAAACGCAATCTCTCTCTCTAAAAATCCCTCTCCCATCTTTCCTTTTTTCGCCCATATCTTCACGTTTCACGTATATATACGTGACAATACAAAATATCTGTATATCACACATATATAGATACCTCTTCCAAACCTTTTGCGGCGGATTCAACTGTTCGGTGGATTTTGATTTGCGAGTTATGCAGGCTGATCAGACAGTTTTAAGCTTGAGACCAGGTGGCGGCACGCGCGGCGGAAGCAAAGCATTCGTCCCACGCTTTGATTCGTCTGCGGCGCCGAATTCCGATCTGCCCGTGCTGCGTCCTCATGGCGGCGGTGCTGCTTCTTCTCTCAAGGTAGATGCTTTCTTTTTGCAATCCGATGTCAGATCTAGGTTTTCTTGATTTGTTTTGGGATCTTTTTTGTTGATTTATTAATTTACCACGTTGTGGTGCATCTGCAGCTTTACGCGTGATGATTAGTCTACTGTGCTGTTGTCATAGTGGTTTTTTCCCGATTTGGAATGAGTGTCGTTTATTGTTGTTGTATCTAATCTGTCGGTACTTTTTTTAAGAACTTTTAGATTTCGGCATTAGCTGATTGAATGGTTTAGGCTAAATATATTATCTTTATTCTTTAAATTATTAGAAACGGTTTACATTGGATGCTTGTTATAGGGTTTTCAATTAATTTCCTCTTAGGTTAATTATACTGGTTTTTTTTTTTGTTGTGTTAAGGAATCTCATAACGGCTTTTATTTTTTTTCTTGAAAGTTTAGATATTTCAACAAAGAGAATAAAGTCGTTTTTGCATTTTCATATTAAAAACATATAGGTTGTTTAGAATGTGTCATATTCTATACACGTGCTGATCTTTGGCTTTTCTCTCAAGGTAAGTAATTTCTGTAATTTAGAATGTAGATATACGGGCATAAACAATCCATAACTGAAGGCCCATGTTTCCACTAACTTAGTGTATGTATATTACCAGCGTCTTGTTGTGTAATTGGAATTCCTTTACAATAATCAGATTGTGCAAGCATTTTTTGTTGCAGCACTCTATTTTTTGAGGGACTGAGTAATCCTCGTTGATTTTTGTGTGATTGGACTTTCTGAGCAGTTACATGTATGCTTATTTTGGAAGGGCCAAATTGATTCCTTTTACAACCATCAGTTTGGGCAAGCATTTATCTTGTTACAAAACTCTGTTTTTGAGAAACTGAGTCATCCTTGTTGATTTTTGTGTTTCCCAGCTTGTGACATTGAATTTTTTGGGAAAGCACCTCTCATACTCTGACCTCTGTGGCATCTTGCTATCATTGTACCTTGAGTTAGCTACTAGAGATGTAATTCAACATATGATAGATCTTTCTTGTATTACCTTTCTGTATTATTTGTCACTCAGTCCAAGTCCAACTCCAACTCCATAATGTTATTTGTTCATCTGTGTTATTTGGTTTAGTTGTTTCCCTGTGCATTATTCTCTCGGTTCTCTTAAAAGGCAATTCTCTATGTGAGCTAACTGGCAGTTCAGAAAAAATTCTAGGAAAATAGGAAATTATCATGTACTTGTATGCTAGTTTTAACTGTCTTTTGCTATGTATTACAGACTGGAGAATCTCGATTTGAGGGTCATGAGCGGATCCGTTACACTAGAGATCTGTTACTTAAGCTAAGGGAGGTAAGGCTTCTTTTTGTTGCCCTTATTCTTTAGTAAATAAACCCTTGATAGGTTGTGATGATTTATAATAAACACATTTTGCGTGTTCATCCTTTCATTTCAACATTTAGTACGAGATGTAGCATCTACTATCTAAAAATTTTAAAGGAAAATAATTTTCCATCTCTTCCAGGTTCTTTACATGTCCACTATTGTCCTTACATGCTTTTAGGTCTTTCATTACCTATTTAGAGATGGAGATGTTCACCATTTGATGGATTTTTGTTGATATATGATCTAGCTTATTTGAAGCAAAGCATGGTAGTGATTTTCTGTATTAATAGCAGCGGTTTGCTTTTTGCTTGATATTCTTCTATAGGTGGTAACCACCATCCCAGAGAAAATTTTGAAAGTTAAACAAGAAGTTGAAGCTGAGTTTGGTACAGATATCAGCTGGAGTCGTGGAGAAAGCAATGTAAGTTCCATAGAAATCTTATAATCACTTGACATTATTTGATACTTCCTACTCCTAGATAGTTTAGTTACCATTCATTTTTTAGCTCTGGGCATTTGTTTGCATTGATGACTTTACAATTCCTTGTTATATACTTTTTTCTATAGGTTTCAGATCAGCTCCAGAGCCGTTTCTCTGAGCTGGACAACCGTGACTGGCGTAATCGTTCTACACAGTTGCCTGCTCCTGCAGAGGAGAGATCCTGGGAGTCAGTAAGAGACAGGGACCATCCTGGAAGGTGGCAACAAGATGCTAACCAGTACAATAAGCAAGATCAAACTAACTCACAGTATGCCAGATCACAGATATCTTCAAACCAAGGGGTAAGTTACCTCTGATAATTTACTGTGTATTTGTATGCTAATACAATAAATACACTGTTTGTGATCTAATCCTGACCTGGTCTGAAATTGTATCTAGATATTGAAGTCCTTTACCAGGATAACAAGCTCATATTTGTAATAATGTGATCTTGGCTGCACACTTTTGGGTTGTGTATCTAATATGTCGATCTGTCATGTATACCCTAGGCCTTCTTATACTACCCAAGCTTTTTGGTTAAAATTCCTAAAGGATCCTGGGAATCTTCCCTATTTTCTCCTTTCCTTCTATTTCCTTTCATTAAGCCCCAGTTATTTATGCTGGGTGTGACGATAGAGAAAAAGAGAGGTCATGCTAGTCATAATTAGAGCATATACTTTACCATTGTTTGTGGTTCTTTCTGAAGTTATTGAGTGTATTTTTGTGCTGTGTCTGTAACAGGTTGTACAGACTCTAATCAAGGCTGATGCACCATGGTCTGCTCGAAGGGGTAATCTATCTGAGGAGGAACGTGTTCTGAAAACAGTGAAGGGGTAAAACCTATTTTGTTAATGTTATTTCTGATGCCCATACACTGCCTTGTTTTATTAGAAGTTTTTCTTCTGCTCTTGCCTATGTTGGTTCTGCTATATATCTTTTAGAGTGTTCTTTATGCAGTCCTACATTCTTACCCATATTGTTTGTCAATGTTTTGCTTTGAGATACTATACGGGAAATACCATAAACTGGAGTCTTGCGTTGGATTATTGAATTGACTAGCCGACACAGTCTTTTGGATTGTTGATTATTTCAGTTTGCAGATGCTATAGTGTAGGATGATGCTGACTTCTTGTTATGTATAAGTTGTGCTTATCACTGTGTCTTCCATGCAGGATATTGAACAAGCTGACTCCTGAGAAATTTGATCTTCTGAAGGATCAATTAATAGACTCTGGGATAACAACAGCTGATATTTTAAAGGTGAAAGATCCTGGAGAATAGATTTCTGGTTGTTTTGATATACATCCCATTGGTCTTCAATCTTGATACACCATAATTGGTTTGTTTCTAAGAGCTTTTATTATTTTGTCATCAGGGTGTTATCTCCTTGATATTTGACAAGGCTGTGTTGGAGCCGACATTTTGCCCCATGTATGCTTTGCTCTGTTCGGACCTCAATGCAAAGCTTCCTCCATTCCCATCAGATGTGCCCGGTGGCAAAGAGTTTACATTTAAGCGAATTCTCTTGAACATTTGCCAGGAGGCATTTGAAGGTGCTAACAAATTGAGGGAAGAGGTCAAACAAATGACTGCTGAGCTAGAATCTGAGAAAAGGGACAAGGAGAGGCTAAACAAACTTCGTACGCTTGGAAATATCCGCTTAATTGGAGAACTTCTGAAACAGAAGATGGTTCCTGAGAGGATTGTTCATCACATAGTTCAGGTTCTCTTTTCCTATCTCATCTTGTGTGCGCCATTGCTGTTCGTTTTATGGCATAAGTTGATCTTATTCCTCTTTGCTTATGCGTGACATGAAATTTTTTTGAGCAGGAACTCCTGGGACAGGACAGTTCAAGTTGTCCAGAAGAGGAGAATGTTGAGGCCATATGTCAGTTCTTCAGCACAATTGGGAAACAGCTTGATGAGAACCAAAAATCAAGGCGTATCAATGATACATATTTCAGTCGCTTGAAGGAGTTGGGAGCACACCCTCAGCTGGCTGCACGACTTAGGTTTATGATACGCAATGTTCTAGATACGCGTGCAAACAACTGGGTACCAAGACGTGAAGAGGTAGCATTCATAGCCTATTATTTTTTCTTCGTACATATTTTCCGTGGTTATATTTTTGTGTTTATGTGTTGTTATTTTCAAGGTAAAAGCCAAAACCATTACCGAGATTCACACGGAAGCTGAGAAGAATATGGGGTTACGCCCAGGTGCCACTGCTGGCATGAGAAACAGCAGAGTAATGGCTGGGGGTCAAGGGGGTCTCTCTCCTACTGGCTTTCCAATGAACCGGCCTGGTACAGGTGGTATGATGCCAGGGATGCCGGGAGTAAGGAAAATGCCAGGGATGCCGGGAATTGGTAATGACAATTGGGAGGTTCCTAGATCTCGAAATATGCCAAGAGGTGATGGTTCAATGGCTCAGACTCCTGCTCGTGCTCAGCCTCAACTGCCAGGGAAGACACCTTCGGTTAACCCACAATTCCTACCTCAAGGTACTGGTGGTTTCATGGGTAGCAAAACTAGTGCTCTCATGCAGGGTATGGGTGTGCCTGCTCGAGCTCCTACTGTTGAACCTGTATCTGAAGCACCTGCGTCAGTTAGACAGGCTCCAGCTCCAGTTGCTGACAAGCCATTGCCTCCAACTGCGAAATTGAGTCTTGACGAGTTCACGAGAAAGACGAAATCGCTGATGGAGGAATACTTTAGCATCAAACTTCTCGATGAAGCATTGGAATGTGTTCTAGAACTGAAGTCCCCAGCTTATCATTCTGACATGGTCAAAGAAGCTATATCACTCGCATTGGAGAAAGCACCCCCATGCGTCGAACCAGTCTCTAAACTCATGGTCTACTTGTTTGAAAAGAAGGTTGTTAATGCTGATGACATTGGAACAGGGTGTCTCAGCTACGCAGCGCTACTGGAAGATCTTGCCATTGATTTACCAAAAGCTCCGGCTAATTTTGGTGAAATTATTGGGAAACTTGTGTTGGCAGGGGCACTTGACTTCAATGTCGTGAAGGAGATGGTGGCAAAGGTGGGCGATGACTACTTCCAAAAGGCCGTCTTTGCTGCTGTTATGAAGACTGTGAGTAACGACTCGGCTGGGAAGCAGTTGCTGAATGCGCAGGCGTCTGAGGTTGCCGCCTGTGAGAGCCTGTTCTAGACCTCATGCCTTGTTTCGGGAGCAACGCGACTTGCAACCTCACAGCCAAAATATGCAAGTGATGTTGGTTGGCTGGATATTTTTGCTGGAGGTGGTAATAGTGTATTAATAGAGAGGAAAAGATTAGTTTTTAAAAAAAGAGATTTTGGTTACGCATTGTGGCTAATCAAGGCCATAATCGCTGGAGAATGGGATTTGAGAGTCCTCTTGTTTTGTATTAGTTCGTCATGTTAAGTTTTGTGAGATCATAATTTAATTTTAATCCAAGATATTTTCCTTGCCATGGTTTCTTTTGTCATTGGAGCTTAATAGTAGTATATTTAATTTGATGGATTAAATAAAGTTGGAAGTTTATTAATGGAACTTGATAACAATATCAAAACTCCCAAACCCAGTCAAAAGCTTCTCGCGCACGAGTACAAACTCTCATCAACTCAAACCATCCTCATTGATTCATCAACCACAAATATACGAAACCAAGCATGAAGCATATGAGTACCAAATTCTCTCTCCTACAACTTCTTCCATGAGAATCATAAACTCTTCAACCTTTACACCCAAATTTCACCCCCAAACTTGAGATATTGATATTCTCTACAAAACTCAACACTCTATGATTAGTATACTTCTAATTTGGGGTTCATTAAATTTTAGTTCGAGCTTTATATTTTTGTATTTGTTTAATTTTAAGATTAAAAAACATAAAAAAAACACTTTCAATTTAAAAATGTGTAGAATATTTATTCTTTAGTAATACCAAATTCTAATCCATATACTAGGAGTAATAAGTCGAGCGTATATATAAGTTCCATGCTGGGTTTTCTTCATTGGTTCCTTTCTGATATGCAAAAGAGAGTCGAACCAACCATAGGTCCTTAGTTAATATAAATAGAAATCTTGTTATCTTAAATCATTAAGCAATAATAAAAATCCTTATGTACCTTTGTTTTCTTTCGTTCCTTTTCATTCAAAAAACCATCACCACCAGCCATCGTATAACTTGAGAGTTCTTTCTTTTTTTGGTAAAACATGTTAATTGAATTCTATTTTAATGAAGAAGATTAGATTTATTCCGAATGGGGGAGTGACGCACAAGGGTTATGCGTCGTTATTAATGAAACGCACAACCCTTATGCGTCTTTGGTTAATGACGCACAAGGGTTATGCGTCGTTCAACGACGCATAAGGGTTATGCGTCTTACCCTAATGACGCATAACCCTTTTGCGTCACACTGGTTAGTATTCCCGCCTATCACGCGGGTGACCCGGGTTCGATCCCCGGCAACGGTGCATTTTTTTAAGTGATTAGTATTTGATAAAAATGAGTTATTCTAAACATTTGTTTTTGGCAAATACATTTTTTGGCAAATACATATTGCTTTTTGCAATCATCAAATCAATATATATATATATATATATATATATATATATATAGGGGAGCGTTATTCTCCTTTTCACATGTTAGATATTTTTTCCTTCTTAATATTACGCGTTAGATCTAAGGCATCAACAGATCAGATTGATTTTATAAAACTGGTTCCGTGTTGCATTATAGAAGGTGGTTGTATGCATTACAGAGTTATTATTGACATTTGACGGAAAAGTAACTGCCACATTTTGGTATCTGCGAATAATGCACCACATGGTCACGAGTAATGCATATAATTGACTATATAATGCACAAATTGTTGTTATTGACGTATGTGCATTATTTGGTTTAGGTAGTGCATTATGTAGCTGTTAATTGTTATTATCTCAGTATATTATGCATTATTAGATGTATTGTGTATATGGGTTAATCAACGGATTGAAGATTACATACATGTATTTAGTAATGTCTACGTACTATACCCTAGCCCCTAAGCTTATTAAACCCTTAGGGGAAACAAGAAACGTGTGTCAAACATCATAACATGGTACATCTTATTCGTATGCATTGCAGTTCACATATTGTGCATTATATAGTTAATAACATCCATTACTCGTGACAATTTGGTGATTTATTCGTATCGTTTTATAAATTGTTATTAATGCGTACGTACTATACCCTAGCCCCTAAGCTTATTAAACCCTTAGGGGAAACAAGAAACGTGTGTCAAACATAATAACACATCACATCTTGTTCGTATGCATTGCAGTTCACATATTGTGCATTATATAGTCAATTATATGCATTACTCGTGACCATGTGGTGCATTATTCGCAGATACCAAAATGTGGCAGTTACTTTTCCGTCAAATGTCAATAATAACTCTGTAATGCATACAACCACCTTCTATAATGCAACACGGAACCAGTTTTATAAAATCAATCTGATCTGTTGATGCCTTAGATCTAACGCGTAATATTAAGAAGGAAAAAATATCT